>NC_133167.1:41647727-42283636 GCF_040802235.1 Manis javanica | reverse complement strand
GCTTGGAACTGGTTGACCAGTTGGGAAAGGCAATTAACAATTTTAGAATCATTTAAAAATCAACATAAAGGTTTAAAAAATGGAGTAAAAGAGGGACCATAGATATTCATTGTGTAAAATGAAATATTCCATTGAAGATGGATTTTTATTTTCCTATTTTTTTCACCACTTAGGAAACAATCCCAAGAGGGTGCCTGTTTCAAAGACATCATACCTGGTTGCCTATGTGATTCTATCACAGGAGCTCACAAAACATCACATTGGCTAAAAATATCTAATCTCTAATCTGTGTATCTGCAAAAATTACATTCCATTCTCAGATGTATTCTGAAAATGTGTTTCTCCTAACTGGACAAAAACATAATGTTAATTTTGGAGGTTGGCTGGAAGGGGTAGATCAGAGGAGAAATTCATTCATGTGTGTACTTCACATATATGATTTCATTTAATTTTCACAATAGGCCTCTGGCAATGATATTATAACCTCCATTCTACAGATAAAGAAAGGACTGTTTAAAGGTTAAGCAACTCAATCCAGGCCACCCTGGTAGTAAATACTGAACACAGAAATTGAAGGCAAATCTGTTTGACTCCACTCATCCATGTTTTACTAACCCCATAATATCTAACACACATATTAGCCAGGAAGAATTTCCCTAACATGTTGACATCAATAGTTACAGGAAAGATAGTTAAAGTAAAGGAAGGGGTACGTGTGGTGCACAGAAGTGATAAGATTGTGTGTGCATCTCAGCCCAGTGTGACATGCTTTCACTCCACACAATTAATAGGGTCTCCAACTTTGGCTCTCAGCTCAGCTATCTTCCCTGCATCTATACTCTCTGGGTTCTGCTGGCCTTGCTTGCCATGTGCCTGTTCCCTCTTACAGCAGTGCTTCACATCCTTTCTGGTTGTTCTGGCAAGACTTGTTTCAGTTTTCTGTAGCAGTTGCCAAAACAAGCATTTCAACATCTGGAAATCATCCTCCATCACTTTCACCGGTAAGATCCATTTGCCTTAAAAGGTAGTTCTGATAAAGACCCCCTGAGATTCCATATTACCTTTGAGTAGCAGCTTTCCAATATTCTGTGGCTATGGAAAATTGCAAGCCAGTGACTGCAAACTCTGGCACTTTCTATCACATGAAATAATGACATATTTTATGACTCAGTGTTACAGCATCCTGAAGTAAAATAATTTAAAAGGAAAAAAACTAAAACAAATGATGAAACAAAAAAGCACACACACACACACACACACACACACACACACACACACACACATGCACACACACACACATTCTCTGGATTCCTTAGAGGTGACAACCATACCAGAAACTCTGTTTTTTTTATTCTGAGATATGATAGTTGGAAATCAGTGTCACTAATATTAACTGCAAAAAAACAATGAGATGAATATACAGCAAATAACAAAACATACACTATCAAGATGAAGTTCTTGTTCAAGACTTAGTAGAAGTACCCAACAAAGTTTATTAAAGATGGGTCTCATTTGTTAGGGGAGCCATAACTCACAACTCCTACTTCTCCCTCCACTGATGATTTGTTCTTGCCAGGGGCGAATCAGTTTCACAAAATGACCGGACAAATGTTTTTGTGATTGGACAGGTGGGCAGTCCCCAGTGAGCAGAATCTTGCCAGTTCCCCTCTTCCCTGGTCCTCCCGAGAACAATGCAAAATTGCATTTAACTCCCCACCAGTACAATCAAAGTCCTTCCAAAGGCATCAGAATAAACCATGATTTTCCAAAGGAGAATTCTACCATACTGTGAATTACATGAGTTTAGCATCTCTGTCATATTCACGTTTGTACGTATTTTACCTGACATAAAACCTGACACAAAATTTGGCTGTTGGTTAATGCTTGTTGAGTGAATGAATGAATGAATGAATGGTTCTTAATTGGTACCTTAAAGTAAAATAGTAATCATGTCTCAAAACACACTGGGAGGTTTTTAACTGCTTTATATCACATCGCTATGTTTTATTTATTCTCTAGCACTTACTGCTCTGCATTTTGTTCCTTCTGCCTGGAATGTCCATCCTGTAGCCTTTCACATGCCTGACTCCTTCTCCTTCTGATCGTCACACAAACTCAATCTACTCTCCAGAGAAGCACAGTCAAGAGAACTGTGATGATGGAAATGTTCTATTATCTGCCCTGTCCAATACAGTAGTCACTAGCCACACAGGGTAGCACTTAGATTATAACTAATTTAAATTTAATTTAGTAAATTTAAATAGCTACAAATAGTTAATGGATATTATATTGGACCACATAGCTCCAGAACCCTACTTTGTTTTAATTCTTTTATGCCACTTATCAGAAATTATCTATTTTTTAAAGGAAATTTTTTTCCATATACTGTCTTATCCTTCTGTATTAAATTTCAATTGCTGTTGTAACAAACTACCACAGATTCAGTGGCTTAAAAACACCACCAATTTATTATCTTACAGTTTTGGATGTCAGAAGTCCCAAATGGATCTCATTGTCTAAAAACAAGGTGTTGGCATTCCTTCTGGAGGCTCTGGTGGAGAATTCATTCCGCTGCCTTTTTCGGTTGCCTGTAGTCCTTGATTTATGGCTCCATTCCATATAAAGGCCATGAACATCAGGCCAGACCATCTCACACTGCCATCTCTCTGGTCCTTTCTTCTAATTCCCTCTTCCACTTTTATATGGCTGTATTAGTTTCTTATTGCTGCTGTAAAAAATCACTACAAATTTACTGGCTTAACAGCACAAATTTGTCTTAACAGTTCTGGAAGTCAGAAGTCTGAAATGGGATTCACTGGGCTAAAATCAAGGTAAAAATAGGGCTGCCTCCCACTAAAGGCCTTAGAAAAGAATCCATTTGCCTTTACCAGTTTCTAGAGCCCACCGGCTTTCCTTGAGGAGTGGACCCTTCCTCAATTTTCATAGCACAGTAGCATCTTCAGATTTCTTTCTCAGATTCTGACCTCTGTTTCTGTCATTCCCTGACTGCATCTCTTCTGCCTCCTTTTTATCTCTTATAAAGATGCTTGTGATTACATTGGGCCCACCCAGTTAATCCAAGTCAATCTTGTTTCCTTAAAGTCAGCTGATTAGCATCAGTAATGCCATCTATAAACTTAATTCTCCTTTGACCTGTGAGGTAACATAGCCACAGGCTACAGGGATCAGAACATGGTGGACACCTTTGAGGGGCCTTTATTTGACACCCACACCCTGCAGTAGAATTCCAATGTCACGTAGTCATAGAAGACCTCATTGCGGCATCGCCAGAGCCACAGATTGTCTATCACATTGCATTCAATAAATATGTGTTAAATAAATGAACTGCAAATTTCCTTTTTGTGAGAAATAATTTTGACTATGTATATTCAAGATTGTAGAACTTAAAAAATAAAGAATAAAAAACACCATTAAGTCATAATTTATATTACAATTGTAAACAAACAACATATTATCTTTTCTATACATTGTTCTTTCATAAAGACTTATCAAGGCTTGGAATTTTCACATATGCTGTTTTCTGATGTATATTAATGGCCTTGCACACATGTATTAATTTAAAAAGAATTTGGTTATCCTGATTTGTTAGAGAGATTGCTCCAATGAGATATATGCATTAAATAAGCAGAATATTATCACACATTAATAGAGAAATTAATGTATTTTTGCATACCACAAGAAATATATATTGATGTGTCTCACTATATTTTTATGCCAAGTATTTGAACCTGTTATCTTAAAATAAATTTCATTAAACTAAGAGTATAAAATCACGTTATCTTCTGCAACTTCCAAAATAGCTAATACAAAATCCCATTTAATTCACACTACAGAATATAATAAGCACATGGTATATTAACTGATTGTAATAACTTGCAATAAAATAGTGGAAATATGTTTGAGGATTAGTTGCCATAGCAGCTGAAAAATCACATCTGGTAACAAAGTGAAAAATTTGGCCCAAGCAACTATGAATATGACTACGTTATAGCTCTGACTACCTTCTCTACTTCTCAACCATCTCTCCACTGGACAGTCACTCAGGCTATGAGGAAGCAAGCAAGTAGATAACCATTCTGTACAATTTAATGAAAATTATATGGAGAGATATAGATCTCTCTCAATCTGTTACAGAGCATAGCAGAATATTCTAATTGAGCTATGTGAGGTACATGATTATAAATAATGCTAATACTATTAGATCATATTAAAAGTGAAAGTTGTAGAAATTTGCTTTCTTTTTTTAAAGTTTGTTTCTTCCATATTTTTTAAAGCATACACAAATAATCACATCAGTAACAAAACAAAAAAAAGTAAAACAGTTGTAAGAAAGAATTTAAATATTTATTGAGTTAAAGGGCATGCTAAAGATATTCAAAAAAGAAGGTCCAAATAAAACAGGAATATAATGGCATCATTTATCTTGAACAATCATCACAGACACGGGATTCTGTTATCTTCTTACGCTAGAGGAAGTGATATTTGCACCACTTTGCCAACCTAACAAGAAAGAGTAGACAACATGGAATTAACACCCAGACTATTGTCTACTTCAAAGTGTATACCACACATACCAGAAACAGGAAGTTTGGAATGTGATGTGCTTTGGATGACAAAAATAAAATGTGGGCTAATTCTTCAGTGGAATTGAATGTTTTGTGGTATTTTGTTTGAAATAAAACTGCCTAGAGTTTGGTCAAAATGCCTACTTCTTCTGGTATGTCCTGGTTTGAAGAAACAATATTTTAGCAGTCAATGAAATCACTAAAATAATAAACTATTTTTAGATAATATTATGCATATATGATTATGTCTTGATCTAAATAGGAAAAGTATTTCATTTGTGACAACTAAATTTTCAAAACACTCCCTTTCTATAGAGTTGTCTTTCTCTCTCTCTCTCTCAAGACAGACTATTAGTTATTCAATGAGGGCAGGACTGTGTCTTATACACTGTGGTAGTCCTAACAGCCTCCCACAATACCTAGAATGTAGCAGATGTTCAATAAATACTTCCTGACTTTTAATTAGAAAGTAAAAGCTTTTAGGCAATCATATCAATAATCAATAGAAGAGCCTCTGAGGATCGGCACAGTAATACCTGACAGCATGGTCAATGACTGCCTCCATAGTATTAACTTTACTGAGTAAGTTATGGTAATTTATGATATATTTGTGGTAACATGTATTATTTTCATATATATTAAATATCATCAAGCAAAGGAGGACTCCAGGCAATATTCTTATCTAATCCACTGATCACAGTCCTCTGCTTCTGCACAATACCTCAGTAGCACCACAAATACTTTCTAGCACTAAAAATAGAAACACCAATAGATCATAGCCATCATTTCATTAATAATATCTGACATCCTTAGGATTAGAAAACAATATAGAACTAAAATTGGTTGAGTAGAATTTTAGGTAAATATATGACCTAATATAGCCACTACCTGAAAGGAGTTCAGAAATCAAGACATTAGACTAAGAAGTCTCACCTTTGGAAATTTTGCTTTGGTTCTTAACTCTTTGGATGACTATTCTCTCAAAGGTCATTAGAAAAACTCCACACTGCCAGATCCAGTACCTCTTTGCATCACCCTTCTCTTGGATTTCTGTGACACAATTATTATTGATCTCTTCTAAAACCTCTTCGATGGCTTCCAGAATTTTGTATTCTCCTGTCTCCTTCCTCTCTGAACCCTTCAGCCATTTCCTGACAACTTGGGCAGATTTTTCCCCTTCCCTGACCTTATTCCAGACTTATTCTCAAAAGTTTAATCTATTTTTGTTCAATATTTATATATCCTATTTCTTAGCCTGATCTTTTCAAGTGTTTACTTGGCAACGACATTGGAAACTTCCCAAGGTGAGAAACCAAGGGCTCTACCTCTGAAAGTATCAGTAAATACACAGACTGAGTGCTCCATAGCACTCCTCTTGGTGCACAGAAGCCCAGACAAATATTTGTGATGGCAGATTGATTATCAATGGGCAGCTTTCACACAAACTGGTAAAACATTTCTGGAAGTGGTTAAACCTTTAACTCATCTGTAATCATCTTCACTTCTAGCTCTTGCCCTGTAATACATCCTGTGATTGCACTTGTTTACATCTATGCAGATTCCTGTTTACAAGGTTTCCTATTTCATCTCAAGTAAAAATTTTAGTTGGGTTAATTAAAACTTTGTGTGGTTATTTCCTCCACACCACAGCTCTTCATAATAACTCCCAGCATCCAGGTCTGAAAAAAAATCTAAGCTTCTACAAGTTTGAACCATACTTTTCCTAACTATTGCCTGCTACAGGTTTGGTCTCAGTGAGGTTTCTAAGAATGAATGGAACAAAAGTGATTTTCATGTACTATAGAGTGTCTTTCTTGGTGACTAAAACTATCTTTCTCCTATGCTACTCTCTTCTCCATATGATAAGATTGAAGGAAGCATGGACTGGAAACCAGAGAACCTAGAATCTATATTTCTGTCCAACATCCACTGCATCATTTATCTCTTCTGAGTCTCAGTTTCTGTACTTGTTAATATTTAAGGCTCTTAGGTTTTACATGTGCATCAAATAAGTGGAATATACTTGGTTAACTGTAAGTCCTACTTAGATATAATATAATACTACTTACAGAAGCAAAAAAAACTCTAGAAATAAATGTCAATCGAATATAGATCACTAGCCAGCAGAAAACCCTAACCTTGCTTCTGAGAGTGAGTCTCTTTCTGTTGTTATCATTTGTTTACTCCTGGCTGGAGTGGGGAAGATAGAGGGGAAAGAGGGACTGATGGAAGGCTGCAGCTGACTATCCGAAGTACAGCATACTGCCCAGCTGGAGAAGGAAACATGTATCAGCATGCAAGAGCACTCTGAGCAACTGTCTGATATTTAACCAACATTCCCAATAAAAACAAATGATTTACTGATAATCTTCATACGTTAGGACAAGCAGAGCAATAGGTAAAACAGTTGTTCTCAAAGGACATCCCAAATATGTGAAATAATTACTAAATTAAAAGATTTAATTTTCCATTTGATTAAAATTGATGCATTAAAATAACTGAGGCATTAAAATGATTGAGGCAATAAAAATAGTTGATGTATCCAGGCATAAATTATCACAACCTTCCACTCCCATATCGCTTTCACTTGAACCTCTATCTTTGCCTCCTTGCATCCAGAGTCAAAGATAGAATATCCAAGTTCTTCTTTGAAGCTAGCCCCTCTACCTTCACTTCCAATGTTGTGCCTTTCTATGCCATGGTCAATCTTTACTGCCCTTTCTTTCTGTATTTTAAGATCTCCCTCTCCACGGGACACTTTCTCTAAGCCTGTAAACATCCCATTCTGTCATCTCAAAACAAAACAAAAATCCTCACTTGATTCTCTTAACCCAAGTGTGGTCCTATATCTCTTCTCTTCACAACTCAGCTTTTTAATGGTTAGAGGAAGAAAAAATTGGACTATACCTGCTATCTCTACTACTATTATATATTGAATTTATAAGCAGTAAATTGTCTAAAAAGTCAAGTTTCTAATAATAAATGAGATCATCCTACCTCCATTCTATGCCCCAAGACATTAAAGTAGCTGCAGTTGCCTGAAAAATAATGCTAATTAATACTTTCAAGAATCTCTTCACGTATTTTGTTTTTCCTACTTAGATTCCCTTGTCTTGCTCCTCTCTTACCTCCTTTCTGCTGGTTACCACACACCTGTCATGGACATTGTGGGTATATATCCTCAGGAAACCAATCTTTGCTCTCACAGGTGAGTTGGATCCTTCTATGCCATTCTTTTTCATCTATTTATTATACTGTGTTTTAATGATTTGTTCATATGTTGATTCCCATCATCACAGGTTCCTCTTAAATACAGGATAGTGTGTTAATCATCTTTGTGCCTCGATAGCCTGACTAAAGTCACTATAAATACAATAGGTAAGTTACAAAATTAACTTTTATTTCTATTTCATAGCCAATAGGTGTGCTTTGAAGTATTATTTTTATGAGGTTTCACATAAAAAGATACCAAATATAGCTAACCTATACATAAAAGCTGATCCTATTTTTTTAAGTTTTCTATGTATATAAAAACAGGCAAGATTGAGTAAGGCAATTTGGCAACAATCTGACAATTAACACAGAGAAGCCACTTGATTTTGAACCATCAAGAGAAATATATTTCGCTTGAATTCTTAATCACAAACATTTATTGTGTACCTACTATATTAATAGCTTTGAATCTGTGTCTGACTTTCTGGGTTTGAGATGATCTTTACTGTCAAGGAACATATTGCTATAATTAAGAGATCAATGATGTTTATTAATACATGAAACTAAAACAATGGGTAATGCAGGAAATCTTCTTCTGTGTGTGTGTCACAGAAGACAAAGTGCTGTAGTTTAGACAAAAAGAGCTAAGATATTTGGGATAATCAAAAAGATTTCAAAGAGGAGGCACTTTAGGCCCGATGATGAATTAAAGGAGCTGGGTATGTGAAGGGGAAGATGGCCTACAGATAAGGAAAACAATGATGAATGCAAGTAAATGGCTGCTCAAGTGTATCCTCCTCTGAGACGGACTATGACCTGTCACCCCAAGCCCCCATCTCCGAGGCTGTATGTGGTACCGATGTCCTCTAGTACCTCTAGAATCCTCCACTGATTCCACCACAGCACAGGTCACATGGTATTATCCTTGAATTTACTTATCCCCAATAGACGATTAGGTCTTTGGTGTAAGAATTAAACATTTGTTTCTATATCATCCAGTAAAGTGCCTGGTAAACAGCTGGTACTCAGCAAATGTTTACAGAATTAATGAATAAATGAAGGAATGAAAGTAACTGCCCCATAGTCTGCATGGTGGGAATAACTTCCTCTGTAGTGAAAAGCAAGTAGAAATCACCATCATTTAAGAAAAGAGCATTATTATTTCTTTCAATAAAGAAGTCAAATTTTTCAGAATCATCTGAAACAAATTCTAACTTCATTAACATATTTTCATAATGGCTTTGGAAGATAGAATTGGTTTTATATTCCCCAAAAAAGGGAATTATTGTCAAGTACTTTAATATGACCAAGAATATCTCACCTACACAGAAGAAAATTAATTTAGAATGTATCAGTTTTCTCCCACTGGCATCTCTGATGTAAACATGCATGTGAACATTTGTAAGAAGTTTTTAAAAAAATCTTGTCATATTTTTCACCTAAAATTTTCATGCATCTGAATTAGACACATACTTCTTATAAAGACATAAGGGGAAAAAGAAGACTATTTTCAGCCCAGAACACCTAGGAGTGAAATAGTGAAATTCTAGCAGGACTTGGGAACATAAATGTTTAAAGAACTCAGTATTAGAGAAAGAGGGAAATTGGAAAAGAAACACAGAAATGGGCTCTCATTTTCCCTGAGGCAAAAGGAGGACAGGCAGCCAAAAAATTCTGTTTAAGAAATATCAATGGAGTAACTCAAACCTTCTCACTATTCGGCCTAACATGTAGCTATCTGCCCAACATCATTGCAAAGAAAAATAAGGAGTCAGAAATAAGTACAAAATAAGGAATCAAGAACAAGTACAATGATCCCATGATCTAATCATCAATAAAATTCTTTTTTCTTCTTTTTTTTTTATAAGTCTAGAGAGAATATCAGTTTAGTAGGTTCAGTAGGTTGTCAGGAAAAGTATGCAGTGTCTCCACTGCAAAGACAAATCCATTAGCTATAAGGGTAAGGACCTAGGATGCTGCTAAACTCGGACCTCTTTTCCCACCAAAAAATGATTAGAAAACATTGAGTATTATAGTTTTGATAGTGTACACAACACATGATACATTTGCTCAGTTTCTTTCTAATTGGAAAGTTCAAAGTTAATCAGAAATCCACAAAATGTTATGCCAGATTATTGTGAATTTTTTTGTCACAATCTCTCTTTAAAATAGTATCTAAAAACTTTGTTGTAAAGTCCTTCACTGAAAGGCAGATTCTTTTACACAGTTATACAGTATTCCTGAAATGAACCATAGTTAGGTAAATTACTAGAAATATAGATCAAACTTCAAATCCTTATTTAAATGTATAAAAACATATTACCTACTGAGATTATGCATGATGCCTCAACCGACCTAAGTGTGTATAAAGTGTCTTCACATCTCACGACCTAAGTGTGTACATGACATGTCTACGAGTGTCTCCACAGTAGTATAGCACAAATCTGATCTAAGTGAAATAAGTTTACATAAACTTTATATAGTCATAGATTTTCAGAGCAGGAAGTGGCCCTGGTTAATGTATCACAGGTTTTATTATGAAGGAAACTGAAGCACAGAAAATTTAAGTCACTTCTACAAAATTACCAAGCTAGTTCATGACAGTGCAATTAGAAAGCAGATTTCCTGTGTCATGGTCCGGTTTTAATTTAGAAGCTTTTCTTTAAAATTATTTCAACACTCTATCCATGAAAGGAAGTAAGACTTTATTTAATTTAGTTGATGCCCCCCTCTCTTTAACTGCATGTTTCTCTTTGTACAAGCAAAGAGTCTTAAAATATACCAGAAAGTAGGCAGGCCTGAGGGGTGATAGAACTTTTGTCCGAACACTTGGCTCAGATTGCTGTGGATATTTGTCACCAGTTTAAATTTCTAGCTCAAAGTCACCTTCTGACCCAGGGAAAAGGGATACCATGCTATAAACAGGCCCTGGAGCTTGACTTTGATTTGAGACAGACTTCCTGATGAGAGAGGAATAGGCACAAAGCAGTGGATTGAGTCTTCTGCCAGGAAGCTACATCTTTGTTTATGTAGACACTGCAGCTTGGTTATATTAGAAAAATCACCTTTTCTTTTACCATCTGTTCTACTATCCTCGATTAAAAGCCCCCATTCTTACTTTTTCCTATTTAATTCCTATTTTAGGGCTTTAGGAGGTTACTAGACAGTTATATAAACAGGGAATTTTACTTTCCTTAATCCAAGAGTCTTACATTCCTTTGAAGTATCATCATCATTTACTTAAAAGAAATAATTGATTTTGCATTCAGCTAACTGTTCATCTCAGTAAAGATATTCTAAAATAACACCATCATTCTATAGACCTCTACAGCAGACAAAGAATTTCCACAGACAAGAATGCTTTATTTTGAACCTATGAAATAATAAAATTAAAAGTATTATTCCTATTTTATAAATGAGAAAATTAAGGTTCCAATGCATTATATTTATAAGGAATTTATAAGGAGTCATGACTTTAGTCCAGTCATCTAACTCAGGGCCTGTGTTCCCTGGGCGCTACTGCGGGGCGGAATCGGTAGGGGTTGAGTGAGTTCCAAGAGCTCCTTACTCTTCACTGACCACACAGGTGTAGGCCCATGCCATCCCTCACAAAACTTCCTGGGTTCACATAAGTCTGTCGTGACACCAGTAAAATATCAAGAAAGTAAACAGATGTTTTATGCACTGCCAAGTTTGTGAAGTGCATCCTAATACCAAAGCAGAACTTCCAGGGTTTTTGATGGTTTGCTTTTCTTGACTTGTTTTGTGAATAATCAAGAGTTGAGCACAGGCCTGGCCCAAGGGCAAAACATGAGATAAACAAAAATTCATTATTGTCATTTCAAACTCCCAATTTTACCTCTTCCCAATGCCCTTCACCCCAAGTTCTGCCCCAGATGCCCAGGAGTCACAATCCCCCAACCTCTTCACTCCAAACTTACTACTGAACTGGGTATGGAGTAAATGAAGGTTTTTACCCAGAATTTCCAGAATTTACTGACTGGTCTTAGTCCATTTACACACCACAGCATGTGTATGTTTATCACAGTGGAACCTCAGGGCATAGGGTGGAGAGAAAACTGCCATTCTCTCCCACACCTCCCTTTCGGGTGCCTAATTGGTCTGGTGCCTGTCAGTCAGCACAGACCCACCCATGGAGCTCCTGCTGGAAGGGTGGGCAGGGGGAGGGCGTGCATAGGACAGACTGAGCAGAGCTGGATAGTGAACCCAGGGGAGCTGTAAGAAATAACACCTTTCTCCAAACCGACTTACTTCGGTTTCAGCAGATTCATCTGGAGCTTGTTCCTGGTTTGGAACACCCCCTTCCCTCCAGGGCTACACTGTGAATGGTCTGATGAAAATTATTTCAGTTATGGAGGAAACAATATGTAATGGCCCAATCAGGGAATCTGTCTTGAAAAAATTAATAATACCCACTTTTCTTCAGTGCCTATCAAGTGCCAAAAATTTTTATTCAATTCTTCAAGATGCAGATGAGAAAACTGAAACTCAAAGATCAGTTAACTTGCTCAAGATCACAAGGTTGCAAATGGCAAATTCAGGACTCAAATGTGAGGCCTCAAATACTGATGCTCTGTTATTTGAGGAAAAGGAAAAGGAGAAGTTCTAAATGAAGAAATTTCTAACTGTTAAAGGCTCTAAGTGTAGAAAAATAGTAATAGTTGGGAAGTGAGGGAATTTCCCGAAATCAAAAAGATCTCACTGTGAGGCAATGTCATATTCCTACTACCTGTAGACCTACTGATGATACATATGTTGTCAGCTCAAAAGAACAGAAATATGACTATGTTTTAGGAATATGGGGTAAAAAGAAAATTGGAGGAATCAAAGAAAAAAATGAAGAGATATCACAAACTTCCCAATCTCTTTGAAATGCTCTAAATAAATTCCACAAGACATGATACAGGTATGGTCATGGAGACTCAGATTAGTTTACAGCCTTACATTTTAGTGTATTTCAACAAGATTAGCTGAGCCAACTGTTCATCCATATCCTTGTGTATCCACAGAGAACCCACCTTCCCTGCACTATGCCTTCCATATGATGCACTATTACAGGCTTCTGTCCCATAGAAACTCAAAAATCCTCTTCAGAAAGAGTGGGAATGCAGTGGGCAAATTTTCATTTTGATTACACTAAGGCAGTTTTTATTAGAGTGGATTTCAAGCATTTTAATGTCTTGATTGCGGAACTCTCTGTGAACAAGTACAAAATATCCATGACAGCTGTGTTTCTTCTATCTATAGTGTGAACCACATAGTCCATCTGATACTGGGGTTCACCCAGAGCCACGATGTCAGCTGATTCTAATGGCCAGAGAATATTGAAGAAAGACTGTCAAGAGAAAATTACCATAAAATGAGCTTGCATTACAGAGTAAGATTATTAAACCCTTGCAGTAGAATAATAACTAGAGGGGGCATGTGTTGTATATTAATTCCCTATGGAGTTAGGAAAGAAGAGGACACCAAACAGATAAATTGTTCATAGGCTAGAAAGAAAAGTCTATAATTTGCATAGTTTGGGAAGACAAGATCAGATGGAGCTGCAGTGTGAGACCCTGATTCTAACGCAGAATCCTGAATGCCTTTCCTTCAAACAGAAAGGATGTTGAAAGCATTAAAAAATAAAATAAAATAGTAATCTATTTCAAAATAGTTTTCCTGGAACTGGACCTGCATCCTTCTAGGACTTCAGTAATAGTACATCCATAGAACAGATGAGGAAGGGGTGCAAGGTAGCTCAGGTGAATGTACCTTTGGCAAGTTTATGAAACTTACTTATTAATATGCTGAATATACCAAAATATCATTAAAAATTTGATTATTATAAAAATACTAATTTTATTTTATTTCATTATCCTCCATATACCCAACACAAACACTACCGGTGGAACTTTGAATGTACTCAGTGATTTATCTCTATAGAACTAATTCTGTTTCATACTGTATTATTTTCTGCAAAAAGGTATTACGCTCCCCTTTTTAAAAAAGTCGAACTAACAGATAAACTTATGTTCACTATGTTAACAATATACTTAAATCTTTCCACACTAATGAGAACTCCATTGGTTCAGGAATTTATCAGTTGTTTCTCAGAAAAATACAGTTCTGTTTTACTATGCCAAAGAGAATAAAATAAAAGCACAAACCAATACATGCCTAATCAGTAGAGATCAAGACTTAAAGGAAAATGGGGAAAGGTTGGAGGAGGAAGTGAGATTTTTTTTTGTGAACACTCAGAAAGACATAACTCTTGTAGCATTTTATGGCTTGAACACAAGCTCCCTAACAGAATGGTCAGTTGTTCCTCTTTCATTGGACCCATGCCTTTTTTAGCCCGGTACAAACTTGTGTAAAAGACAATTCTTACGTCAGAATCACTCATTTGCCTTTGACAACAGCCAGTGTCTTTCTTCTCTCTCAAAAGAAAGTAGAAGGATTCTTTACAAAACTTCAGAGGTTTTGTGTTTGCAGCCAAAAACCAGAAAACCAGCAACGTTTTTTTGCAGTTCACCTTCCCATTGGTAATCAGTTAACCTCATTGTACACCAGTCCATCCAACCAGAAAGTCTAGTTAAAAATTTAGCACTAAAATGAGAAACACAATGTTCTGCATTAAACTGTAATTTAGTTATTTCTTCAATATAAAGTTCTGGAAAGAATGACAAAGACTTAAAGATACTTCCAAACTAGCAAATGAATCTGGTGGTTCTTCTAACTCAGCAGTTAAATAACTGTTATTTAAAATAAATGAAAATATTAAGTTCTATAAGTATTTGCTATGGAAACCACCCATAGTTTTAGAATTCCATAATCAAAAAACCTAAAGCTGACAGCCACAAGAATAACCATACTGAGTAACTAATATTTAATAACAGGAATTCATAGCTACAAATTATCTGGTAAATTTCCATGTGTATACCTCTTTCCATGTCAAACCCATCATTTTGTTTAAGTTTGAAAAACTGAGAATGAAAACTGCAGCAAAGGAAGGAAAATATGAGTATGAATAATGTGTCTACATACTACCCCATCTGCTTTCTGGAGTCAATTTCACAAAAATCTTCTGGGAGTGAAGGGAGTGAAGAAACCAGCAGCCTTTGGAAAATGAAGAGATTGGCTGTGAAGTCTGGGAAAAGATGGTCACCCCCACTACTTGTATCCAAATAGTCCTGGGGAGCTGCCTTGTAAATCCCTGTGCAGTGAAGCAATTCCTCTAATTCCAAATGGAATCCAGAGCAAAGCAGTGTGGAAAATATGCTTCCAATTTTTAATAGAGACTTTTATGACTATCATATTTTCAGAAAATAAACTCTGAAACAGACAGAGCTGGTAGAAAGGCATGAGGTAGCACTGGGGCATGGAATGGATTGTGCTTGACTTGCTCACACACAGAGCAAGCACAGAGAGTGACGTGTGTGGGGTGTGAAACAGAAGAGGGGAAGTGATGCTTCAAACCACATGGCCATTAGAAAGTCTCCAATGGAAAGAGGTTCTTGTTTCTTCTGTTTTTTTCCTGTAGGAAACCTACGCAAGGAGACAATACAATAAAGCTCCTCTATTTGAAGAGCAAAATTTTTAAATGGGCACTTTTATACTAGACTCAATCTCTTTGAAAGCAAATGTTTCTTTTCCCATAACATCTAACATTTTGATTCTCAGTTACCCAATAAGTATTTTTATTATTGCTATATTATTAAATAGTAATGAAATAATATCAACTATCATTTAATGAGCTTCTACTATTTTGAGGGGCCCATACTACTATTCAGGTGGTTTATATACATGATAGTCTTCATAATAATTATTTGAGGTAAATATTCATATTCTAATTTTATAGATGAAGAAACTAAGATATAGAGAAGTCAAGAAAAGCACTAAAGATATGCAAATATAAGTTGAAAAACTTGAATTTGAATTAGTTCACTCATATTTGAATGAATAAATGATGAAATATATTTTTTTAGGTTTTCAAAAATAATATTCAATTGGTATATATGCACAGAATAACTATCATATACATGAAACATAAAATAAATTTATAACATGAAGTAGATTCTGGAAAGTAGAGGTAAAAAAAGGAAAACTGTGTGTGTGTGTGTGTGTGTGTGTGTGTGTGTGTGTAGCACAAGATGAGAACTACAAGAAATTCTTCATTTTGAAGCAGAAAATGACAGCTGATATGAGTAAAATTCTAGAAAAGGGCCAGATCATGGGAGTTCTTGTATGCCAAGCTTAGGAGCTTGAACATTATTCTTTCTTCAAGCTATAGGAGTCAATAGAAGATTTTAAGGAAGGTAATGGCATAATCAGATTTTAGTTTTATGTCACAGTGGCAACAAAAAGGGTCTATATATACATGAGGGCGGGGTGTGGCCACATGGGAGGCAAGGAGACAAATTTAAATACCACTACAGTCATCCAGGAATAGATGATAAGGGGCCTCCACTGAAGCATTTATAGTAGAGAGGGAGTAGAGGTACATTTGAGAAATATTTAGCAGGTAAAATGGTAGGATTTAGTGATTGATAGAAGTTTGGTCATCTACTGATGGCCAGGTAGAATGATGATGTTGCCATTAACTGATATAAAGAATACGTAAGAAAGATGATCTTGTCTTGGAGGGAAGAAAATGAGTTGAGTTTTGGATACACTGAATTTGAAGTGGTTATGGCCTATGCAGTGGGAAGTTGAGTATTCTGAAGTTCATGAGAAAGGAAAGGGTTAAACAGAGAGTTGAGAATTATTCACACGTAGCTGTTAAGCAAACCCCTGAGAGTGAAAAAATTTCTAGATGATCTAGTAAGAGAATATGCTGGGCGGACCAGTGATCTAAATTATATGAGAAAACTAAGTGCTAAGGGGATAAAGGAGGAGAAGGGGTCCATGAAGCTGAAAGGGAATGATCAGGCAGGTGAAGGAAGGACCTTCAAAGAGCCGAGTTTCAGGAAAGCTGGAGTGATCAATTGTATTAAATAAAGGAGAAAGGCCTAATAAGTGAAAGGGGCCCAATGAAACATCACCCATTTCAGTCCTCATCTTATTAGACAAGCTTAAATGGAATGGAAGGGGAACAAGGCAAAATGAAGTGAGATGAGTTAGGCTTGGAGGCAGAGACAGAAAAACTATTCCGCTCCTTTGAAACAGCCGGGCTAAGAATAAAGAGAGGGTGGGAGCAGACACAGTCCCTGGAAGAGAGCTGAGCTTGTTTTCAGAGTAAAGGTAAAGAGCCCATAGAAAGGAAATGGTTGAAGTTACAGAAAAGAGAGCTTGATTGATGGAGCAAGTTCCCCCCAGGAGATGGAGAACAGACAAAATACAGAGGAACAAATCCAGAAGGTATTTAAAAAAGCATTCAAAGATTTGGTGAAAGTCAAAAACATACCACTAGGGTTTATATCTGTGATGACTGAAATCAGATTGTATTATCATTTTCTGGGTCTCATTTAAGTGCTCTAAAATTACCTTCAGATAAAGTTCCCATATGATACTCTTAAAAGTCCCAACAGGTTGACAGGAGTGTGTATAATCTCCCCCAACTATAAGGTTAAAGAAATCCCTGTAGGTTGCAAAAACTGCTAAATAGCAGAGATGGACCAGATGCAGATTTTAAACATGATCAATAAAATAATATAAAAACACTAAGGTTGCCAATGTGATCACAACTTTAAGGCAAAATTTTCCATACAAATGCCAAGAGTAGATACCCTTTTAAATATTGAATATAATGATTCAACAGGTATACATGAGATTTAGATGAAATACACATGACATTTACATGGAAAGAAATTTAGAGGAAAACTGAATTGTCAGTAGCCTCCTAATAATCCCATTGTCGTACATAAACTTGTGCAATTTGCCCAAATTTGTACACTAGATCAATTAATAGTTAACAATTTTAGTTTTTTCCCCTATCATTACTATTCCTCTCATATGTAAATGATTGTGTAAATCATTCTAGAATTGTACATAATGCAGATGTAAGGTAATAGCAGAGAAAGCTTTATTTTGAGGAACTGGGACTTAGAAGAGTGAAGTTATGTTAGCCTATAACTACAGAATGAAATCTCTTTTAATTAAACAGTTTGCCCCTATTTGAAGGTTAATTCATGCCTTTATATGGCATTCATAAAACGTTTAAAATGGGTCAATTGTTG
The DNA here is from genome assembly GCF_040802235.1 of Manis javanica. Taxonomy (NCBI): domain Eukaryota; kingdom Metazoa; phylum Chordata; class Mammalia; order Pholidota; family Manidae; genus Manis; species Manis javanica. The sequence continues at coordinate 42,265,656 of NC_133167.1, read as the reverse complement.
ACCTTGTGTTTTTTTCCAACTGGTCCACATCAAGACAAAAGAATATTGGGAAAGGTTTAATATAGTGGTTCACCAAGGTGAATCAGAATCACCTAGAAAGCTTCCCAAATCCCATCAAAACCTACTAAATTAGGATATTTGAAAAGGAGGGGAGCCTATAAATCCCCTTCATAACACAAGTCTATTTTGTAGAGTACACTGCTGGTGCAACCCAGTTAAATGTACCCAGTGCTACATTTCCACCACCTTGTAGTTTTGTGTGGCCATATGACTATATTCTAGCCAACTACAGGTAAACTGAAATGGCATAAAAACTTAATATTCCCCACTGGAAAAAGACAGACTCACAGCCTTTGTCTCCCATCCTCTATCCGGATGCCTGGAAAGTAAATGTAAAGGGCTGGAGCTCCAGCAGCCATTTAGGGCAATAACATCAAAGACTATATACCCTAGGGATATGAGGATAGAAGGTAAGAAGGAAACTGAGCATTTTCTCCTACAAAAAAAAAAAAACATATAGGGAACCTTTCAAAGCATACACACACACCCCAAAGAAAAACACACCCACACAAATTCATGAAAAGTTGATTTTGTCATCTTAACTCTGACTTTTGTTACTTAACAGTTCCAAGTAAGCTCAACTCCCAAACTTTCTCCTTTCAGCTCTTAAAAAGCTAAAAAATCAATTCAGTTCTTAAAATTTAGTGAGAAGTAGTAATAATTCTGGCTTAACAGGCATAAAACTTTATTTACTCACTGTTATCTCCTCATTCATAAGTAGTTCTATCAGGTAGGCATTATGCTTATGTTTTATATTTCTGGTAAATAACCAGTCAAACAGAGGAAAGATATACCCTGTAATCTTGAAAAAAATAAAAGCTTGTAAATGTATACTTACATGTGATAACAAGTCTCTACATTTCAAAAAGGACATATTTGTAAACAAAGTCAATACCATATCATATGACTTAGTTATAGCTAAAATTTTAAAAACATACTGGTTTTACATGTGTGCCTTAGACATTTCTTTAGTTTAAAGCACTTATCTGAGCTTATTTTTCCCCAAACTTAAAATTGCATGGAGTTTCAGAATTCTGACACTTTTATTAAGCTTATGACAAGCCTGAACAGTATTGCTAAGTATCCATACAATGTAATTTAAACCAAAATATGCCTGGTAAGTTAGTATAATACAAGTTAATTACAGCTCTGACTATACTAAACTCCGGAATTCTTTTCTATATTACCTTTTGTTAGGGCCGTAACTACTTTCTTTTGCTATTGAATTCTTATCACATTTGTACTCCTAAGTTGAAGAATAAACAGAGTTTATTTCCTACAATATGTATGCAAGCACTTGTCCTTTTCCTGTAAAATCTGATTTTGGAATTAGTTTCTGTGCTATTTGATTTTATGCAGAAGAGAGGGATTGGTATGGGGTTGGGGACTTTTCTGCACCAAGCATCACATTCCTAACATTTATGTAAATCACTATTAAGGAAAATTAAATTGCTCAGTTTTCAGAAACAGCTATAGAGTAATTACAACTATTTGGAAATTCTACAACATATGGCCTATTCTATATACCTTATGAAACTTTCCTTTTGTTTATTTACATGTTCAGTTACTTGCATGCTTTATAAGTTATTTATTTAAAAATATATTAACAAGGAAATTTGTGTTAAGTTTTTAGTTAAAATTGGTTGTTTTGGTAGGGGAGGGGAATTAACTGTCCCTTTTATAATACAAATTTTGTATTTCTATTGCAATTTTTCCGTATTTTTTTCTCTTCTTTCCTGACTTGCACTTTCTATTCCAATTATCTTCCCTACCCTTCCAAAAATGCATGCTTTTCATGCCACTACACAGGAACTCAAAAGAGCTTTTACCTTTGATAAAATGCTTCAATTTTTAAAACATAAAAAGTAGCATGAAAAGGTACAAGATTTTAGAAAGTGCCCCCTCTATGGGACTCTGGGCAGATTGTTGGGTATTCATCCTAGATTCTTAAAATGTTTTTTAGACCTTGTGATTTCTGTATTAGCATTATGAACATCTTTACAGCAAAACACAGAAGCAGGCATCAAATATATATACATATATATTTATCCACATACATATACACTATTTGTACATGTGTATATATTTGTGCATATATATATATATATATATATGCACAAATATATTTGAAAGACAATAACAGAAAATAGCAATAAAAATCTATAATGGCCTATTATGAATAGTACATGTCTATATATGAAACGAGCTCTGGAGAGTTAAGGATTTAATAATCAGTGGAACCAATTTAAATCTTTCCTTATATTCTATAGCAGCCATGCATTTTTGCTTAACCATACCATATAACCCAAGCCTAACATATGCAAATTGCACAGGAAAAAAATTTGGTAATCCGGTAAGATTTGCTTTAAGGAAAATAAGAGAAACTTGTTATTACTTAAACTTGAATTAACTTAAAGGATAATGCCCGTACAAACACTCTATGACAAATAAATTATATATAAATCATCACCAATTTCCTGCCTTCCGCCGTCCAACAGGGAACCACTACTGTCCTGATAATCAAGTCAGTAGGGTAGGAAAATACCGCTGTTTAAGGAATCTGGCTTCTATCAGACTCTGTCATGGAGAGTAAACGAGACTGTCTCTCAGTAAAAAGTGATTTTAAGATCAGAAATGAAAATGGGAAAGAAGTAAAAGTCTGTAAACAGAAAAAATAAGGAGCCGAAGACAAAGAAAAACCAGTTATCACAGTGGCTGCAGCGGTTTTCCTAAACAAAGAATTGTATGAAGCAGCTAAAGTTCAGTACGAAAAAGACTCCACCCTACCCAGCTTCTGCTGCAACTTTGCCTTGCTTTGAAAACTCCAGCCCGCAGAACAGGACTCTCTAATCCAAAGTGCCTTTAGTGCTCTGTTTTAAACGCTCTTTTTTTCTTTTAAACTTCCCACTCCCCACATTCAGGCAAATGGACTTATTCTAGGCTTCCCCAGAAATATTCAGCAGTGTAGAAGCTTCAGATTTACAAACATCCCGATCGTCTTCGGAGCCATTTTCCAGGTGCAAATCTGTCAGCCCCCTCCTCAACTTCAAACCAGAGCCTCCTCTTCACGGTCTTCCAGAGGCTTAACATTCCACCTATTTCCCAAACCGTGTGATAAACACAAGCAAAGCAAACGGCAAACTCACCATCCTCGCCTTCTTCCTGGGCTTTTATTGAGACAAACTGCCCTAGTAAAACAGTAAGAATGAGGAGAGGTCTTGCTTCCACCCAGTTTACCATCATGTCTAAATATTAGACATGTGGGTCCTTCTGGGAGTCAAAAGTAGATTCTAAGGTTATTGTAGCACCATGAAGTCAGCTGTGGGCTCTCTCAGCACCAGCCCCAGGGCAGCCTCTGCAAACCCCTGTTTTCAGCACCAGCTCCAGCACAGTCTGCGAAAACTTTTTTCAAGCGATGCAGCTTTAAATAGGAAGAATGCTGCCTCCACTTCTTTTCCTGCCCCTTTTCAGCTTGTTCAGGCTCATAACCATCCAGTGTCTGCCAAGCAACGGTCTGATTGATGGTAAACAACCAAATCAGAACATGCGCTTCTGTGCCTTGAAATATTTCATTTATGTTTTAAACATAAATGGGGCTTCATCACAGAAACAAAAGGTTATTTTTCTTTCCCTTTTTTTTTTAAGAAAGCTTCTTAGAAGGAAAGAGTCCTATTCTCCCCTCCTTAATCCTTCTCCCAGACACACACCCCTTAACTTTTCCCTAAAAGCTGAAAAAGTCATTAGGGAGGAAATAGAGCCTTTTAGTCTAGTTTTTGGTGTCTAGATAACTCAGGAATCTTGTCTACTCTAAACTTTCAAAGGGTCAATATTTAACCCTTTCTTTTGACTGAAGACGGAGTGTTCTTGTCTTCTGCCAGATTTTGTTTCTTTACCCAAATTCTGGAAGGAGACTATTGAAACTATGTCTAGGGAAAAAGTCCACGTGAAAAAAAACAGTTTTTGACAAATAAATTTGTAATGCATCAAACTTTGAATTAAGATCCTCTCCTTATCACAATATCTCCTGTTCAGGGGGACATAGCAGTAGGTCCCTCTTGTCCCAAAGAGTTTTATTATGTTGAAAATAGTGTCCTATGTTAGTGCAGAGGAATGGAAAGTACACTGCATTTGGATGCAGAAAACTTCACTGCAAACATCAGTTCTGCCACTCACCAATTTTGTAACACAAAGTACTTTAACTCTGTGCACTCCAATTTTCTTATTTGAGAAAAGGGCTTTGCCCTGACCAGTGTTCAGGGTTTAATGACACTAAAATGAGTAACATGTTATTAACTAAGTTCCAAATTGCAAACAGCTACCTAAAAGTAGTGTTATTATCCTTTAACCAGCTTTTCAGGGAATCTGGTAGTCCCAGTTGTGCATACCATTGAAGAGCAATATCTATGAACTTCTGTGCCATGCTCATACTTGCCAAGATCTTAACAACTTCAGAGTATTCCATGCAACCTAATACATTTGCTACCTTGAGTCCACCGGGGTACAGAATCTGTTCTATATAATACAGGTTAGTCAACTGCGTATAGTTACTCAGTGGTGAGCAGGTACCCTGCACTTGTGCTAAGCGCTGGAGGGAAAGGATGACACAAAGGAGATGAACGGCATGCCCACTGCCTTCAAGGAACACAGACACGAAGAAAATTAATTTACATAAAACAAAGAAATAGAAGCCAGAGCATATAAATGCGTATAGGGTGCATTAAGCCAAGCAGAAACAGAGAGAAAGGAAAAATTACAGAGTTTAGGTAAATAATGTATTATCACTTTTTCTAACAGAAGGAATACAGGAACATTTGAATTTTAGCTTGGAGCTAGAATCTCTGGAGAAATACTCCAGAGGGGGTCAACTTCCCAAGCAGCTCTAACCTTGTTATCTCTTAATTCAATTTTTCACTTTTATAAGAAAAATTAAAATACAATGCAACCTCTACAGTTCCCTCTAGTTTCAGCCTCCTCCTTTCATCGTACCAAAAGCATATGGTATGATAGGAAAATAGTAAACATTTTCAGAAGAACTGAAATAAATTAGCTTTCTGTCTTGTCTTTCCAAGCTTTAAGACTTGGGCTTTTCCTCTGTTAGCTTTAGGATCCTACATTACAATTCAGAAAAGAGAAAAAACATACACAGATGTAAAACAGGTAGTGTCCATTTAATAAACGTAGTTGAATTCAGGATAGAGGACTAGACCATTTCTTAGTCCTTGAAAAACAGATTCTGGGCCTCATTGCTAGAGAGGGGAACTCAGAAATCTGTCACTATTTGAATGACGCTCATCTCAAGTGTACACATTATACTAATATGTGCCTAGTGGGGGAATTTTTACCAATTCAGTTTTCATAGCAACCCTGAAAGGTATTATTATTTTTCCCAAATCATATATAAGGAATTATGGCTCATGAAGTTTACCTGCTCGTTTGCTCAGAAAATGAGTGGTAGATTTAGGATTCTGTTTCAGAAACGTCTGACTCCTTCAGAATTGATGCCTTCCTCTAAATTATGGAGGCCGTCCCCTCACACCTCACTCGGGACATTACTCTGTCAATGTCCTCCGCTCTTTCCTCAAAAAAGAAACAAACAAAGGAACTCCCTTAATTAACAAAGACCTCTCTTAATTAACTCCACATCTATAGTCTCTTTTTGTCCTTCTGCCCCTCCACTTCCCAGTTACACACCACCCTCTGCATCAGGATATCACCACCAGCACTGCAAGAGACTTCAGTACCCTTTTGTCCGTAAGCCCAAGATCTTTCTTCTTTCTTCCTTGCAGTGTTTGATACTCTGACTGCTCCCTTCTTAATGGACCTCTTTCCTCCCACGGCTTGCTGGTCCCATTTACTCCTCTGATACCCCTTGTTTTTCTGGTTAAACTTCCTTTGCTAAATGTTCTCAGAAAATTATTGTGCTCTCCAGTGCTGTACCATCAGCTTTTCTTCCCTTCTTGCCCTCCATCTTGGGCTGTATTAACTATTAGAGCTCCTGACTTTACTTCCATTTACAAGCTAATGACTCCATCAAACCTTCTCTCTTGAGTTGCAGACCTGTATCTCTAAGTGCCTACATTGAACATCTCCATCTGGACAAGTTCATAAAACTCAAGAGTTCAAAATGAAACCCATTATCTCCCACTGTTCTTTATACCAGTGAACAGAAACACCATCACTGTAATCCCAAAGATCAGAAATAGGAAGACAATCTTCCTTCTCCCTCAACCCACATCCACTGATCACCAAGTCTTGTTGAATTTGTTATGCATTTCTTTACTTCATTATTTCCCATTTCTTAAAAAATTAACTGTGATGCACTTACATGATACAGTAACATGATACTTTAAATAATACCAATAATATTAATAAATAAGAAGAAAGAGGAGGAGGAGGGGAAGGAAAAGAAGAAGAGGAAGAAGTGGGAAATGCCCACTTCTCGGTTTCCATCTCCTTCTGCTTTCCTCTTTTGGCTTCAGCCATTGGAAACACATTTTCCCAGGCATATAAGTAGTTTCACACCTTAGAATTTTGCTCAGGCTCTGACCTTTGCCTGGAATAACCACTGCCTTGACCTAATTCATTCCCTCAATCAACAAATATTTGTTGAGTATCTATTATTGGCCAGGTTCTACTCAAGGAACTAAGGATACAAACGAAAAAGGCACAGGCAAGCCCCTGATGCTATGGAGCTTACAAGTAAATAAAGAATTACTAGAAATTAGATGAAAAGAAAAACTGAGGAGGACACCTTTGCCAACTAAGTGATGACAGAGCCAGCAAAGCTTCAGTGTGACCCCCACTGACAAAGCAGTTCACTCCTTCACAGAACTGACCAGCACATTCTGTACAGACCTCTCTAACATCACATTATATATACATGTCTGTTTCCCCTATTAGACTGAAAACTCCCTGAAACTATGGACATTGTTTGGTTGTTTATATTTGCCCAAAAGTTATTTGCTGAATGTATATTGTTTGGTAAAGAGTCAGTAGAATTTGATGATTGAATGGTCATGACAGAAGTGGCATTGAGCATAAATAAGTAAGATGTAACCCCAGATGACTAAGAAAATAATGGTCCTAGTGATAGCAATATTTAAGCAAGGAAAAGAAAGTGATAAGAGTAGAAAGGAGCACATCACTGATTAGATGCATCTCCGCACATATATGCTATGAAATATCATAACCATAATTTTTGAACATAAAAAGACTGCATATTGTAGATATGAACTCTTTCCAGCTGAAAGCCGTAATGAAAACAGTAACTGTAGCAATAATGTAGTAATAATGACTAGGATGTATTAACTATTTACTATGCATCAAATACTATGAAAGCACCTGCTATGTTTTAATTAACTTAATCCTCATATCAGTGTCATGGGATAAGTGCTGTTTTTCTTTCTCTATTTCACAGACGAAAAAGGAAAACTGAGGCCTTAGAAGCTTTAACTTGCATCAAGACATACACTAAGAAATTACTAAATACAGGTTTGGAACTCTGGCTGTACTGTCTTTTTTCTTGAACAGGAGTTGAGGCACAAATAAATTACATGCTGTTTATTTCTTTAGCTTAAACTCCATCACTGATTTTTTTTAAACAAATGACAATATTGGTAGAATCCCCCAAGATGTCTTTAGCATAATATCTTTGTAAGTAAACAAATATAGGAACCAATGGAATTAATTACTAATGCTATCCATATCCAAACTTTTTAAATACAGGTTACCTCTATCTAAATCTTATACTAAAAATACACCTTTCTACATCTAGGCATAATTAGAAATATCTTCTTTTTTGTATTTAGAAATTTTTAACTTCTTAAAATATATACTTATATTTTAATCTAGATTTTAAATGTTTTAGAACAAGTCATATTTTGAGAAGTTTGCAATTTTACATTTTAAAATGTCTTTTTCCTAAGCCAATCAATAGTCACATTTAGAAGTTATGGAATGTCCCATAAACCAAAATTATTAAGTGATCTGATAAATAATGTTGGCTTGTATAGCACCTTACTCTTTACATACTGTTAGAGAACACACATGCTCTCTGAGACTCACAATAACCCGGGAAAGTAACACAGCTAGGATAATCATTCTTAATTTATATTGGGATTCAGAGAGATTAGGTCACTTCTCACAAGTCATACAATCCAAACAATGGTCTCAAATACAGGTTTCCAAATCCTAGCACTCTATCCACTACTGTATCATGGTAATTAAATGACAATTCAAATGTTACTAAATAGGAAGGTAGCACTGAAAGAGTCTGCACACTGGGGAATCTAATGCACAGTATGGTGATTACAGTTAATAATAATGTATAGTATACCTGAAATTCGCTGAAAATAGGTCTTAAGTGTTCATACCATTTCAAAAAAAAAACTATGTGAGGTGATGGATGTGTTAATTAACTTAGCTGTAGTTATCATTTCACAAATTATCATGGTGTACACCTTAAATATATACAATTTTATTTATCAATTATGACTCTATAAACTTAGAAAAAAGTTAAATAATAATAATAATAATAAATAACAAAATCTGCAGAACCACAGTGATCTTGAGCACATATTCTGAAGCCAGACTGAGGCCCAAATCCTGGCCCCATCACTTACCAGCTGGGTGGCCATGAAAAAAATACGTCTTGTCTAAAGCTCAATTTCCTCATCTGCATAATGAGAACAATAATATTGTCTACATCACTGTTTTGTTATGAGGATTAAATGAGTTGATATTTATAAAGTTCTTAGACAATGTCTGGCATAAAGGTAATATTATGTAAATGCTAATTACATACAAATTAGTAATTGCGTTAAGTGCTTCTTTTAAAAAACATAATTTGGATACGGTGTAGGCGGAGCCAACATGGCAGCGTGAGTAGGACAGTGGGAATCTCCTCCCAAAAACATATATATTTTTGAAAATACAACAAATACAACTAATCCTAAAAGAGAGACCAGAAGACACAGGACAACAGCCAGACTATATCACACGTGTGAGAGCCCAGCGCCTGGTGAAAGGGGTAAGATACAACCCCTGGCCCGGCGGGACCCGAGCACACCTCCCCCCAGCTCTTAGCGGGAGGAGAGGAGTCGGAGCAGGGAGGATGAGGGAGCCCAGGACTTTTAAACACCCAGCCCCAGCCATCTGCACCAGAGCGCAGACACAGTGCATGCATGAGGTCCTAGATACTAGGGAAACAGGGCAGCAGGACTGGTGAGTGGGTCCCGAAGCTGATGCCCCTGTGACAAAGAAAAGCGAGTGCTTTTTGAAAGTCTTAAAGGGACAGGGACTCAACAGCTGGACGGAAACAACACAGGTCACAGTCCAGTAGCTGGAAATTACAGGGAAAACTGGGCACACTAACACCCTGGGCAACAGCTCTGAGACCCCTAACGGAGGTAAACAGCCAAACAGCCCCCCATCCATTAACCCACCGGGGCGAGGCGAAAGCAGAGAAGCAGCCTAAGGCTGGCCACGCCCTCAGAAAGGGAGCTTCCTCCATATGGGCCGGGCAAGACACAAAGACCCAGTCTACACGCAATTACCCAACACAAGCCACTAGGGGTCACAGTTGTCCCAGTAAAGAAAGGCCAGTAGCAAGTGGAAAGCGTAGCCCCCCCAGCTGGCAGTTAATAGCACCTATCAACATGAAAAGGCAAAAAAAATATGATCCAGACAAGACTAACCCAGACAGCTTGGGCATCTGCTACATCTTCCCCTGAGAAGGAACCTGGGGATATAGATTTAACCAGTCTTCCTGAAAAAGAATTCAAAACAAAAGTCTTAACTATGCTGATGGACTTGTAGAGAAATATTCAAGAACTAAGGAAGGAGAATACAGAAATAAAACAAGCTCTGGAAGGACTTCAAAACAGAATGGATGAGATGCCAGAGACAATTAATTGACTAGAAAACAGAGAACAGGAACGCAGAAAAGATGATGCAGAGAGAGATAAAAGGATCTCCAGGAATGAAAGAATTCTAAGAGAGCTGAGTGACCAATCGAAACAGAACAATATCCACTTTATAGGGGTACCAGAAGAAGAAGAGAGAGAAAAAGGGATAGAAAGTGTCTTTGAAGAAATAATTGATGAACACTTCCCCAAACTAGGGGAGGAAATGGCCTCTCAGACCACAGAGGTACACAGAACTCCCATGACAAGGGATCCAAGGAGGGCAACACCAAGACACATAATAATTAAAATGGCAAAGATCAAAGACAAGGACAAAGTATTAAAGGCAGGCAGAGAGAAAAAAAAGGTTACCTACAAAGGAAAACCCATCAGGCTATCATCAGACTTCTCAACAGAAACCCTACAGGCCAGAAGAGAATGGCATGATATACTTAATGCAATGAAAGAGAAGGGCCCCGAACCAAGACTACTGCATCCAGCACAATTATCATTTAAATATGAAGGAGGGATTAAACAATTTCCAGACAAGCAAAAGTTGAGGGAATTTGCCTCCCACAAACCACCTCTACAGGGCATCTTACAGGACTGCTCTAGATGGGAGCACTCCTAAAAAGAGCACAGAACAAAACAACCAACATATGAAGAAGGGAGGAGGAGGAATAAGAAGGGAGAGAAATAAAGAATCATCAGACCATATTTATAATAGCTCAACAAGTGAGTTAAGTTAGACAGTAAGATAGTAAAGAAGCTAACCCTGAACCTTTGGTAACCACAAACTTAAGGCCTGCAATGGCAATAAGTACATATCTTTCAATAATCACCCTAAATGTAAATGGACTGGATGCACCAATCAAAAGATACAGAGTAATAGAATGGATAAAAAAAGCAAGATCCATCCATATGTTGCTTACAAGAGACTCACCTCAAACCCAAAGACATTCACAGACTTAAAGTCAAGGGATGGAAAAAGATATTTAATGCAAACAACAGAGAGTAAAAAGCAGGTGTTGCAATTCTAGTATCAGACAAAACAGACTTCAAAATAAAGAAAGTAACAAAAGATAAAGAAGGACATTACATAATGATAAGGGGCTCAGTCCAACAAGAGGATACAACATTAAAAATATATATGCACCCAACACAGGAGCACCTACATATGTGAAAGAAATACTAACAGAACTAAAGGAGGAAATAGAATGCAATGCATTCATTCTGGGAGACTTCAACACACCACTCACTACAAAGGAGACAGCCACCAGACAGAAAATAAGTAAGGACACAGAGACAATGAACAACACACTAGAACAGATGGACCTAACAGACATCTACAGAACTCTACATCGAAAAGCAATAGGATACACATTCTTCTCAAGTGCACATGGAACATTCTCCAGAATAGACCACATACTAGGCCACAAAAAGAGCCTCAGTAAATTCCAAAAGACTGAAATCCTACCAACAAACTTTTCAGACCACAAAGGCATAAAACTAGAAATAAACTGTACAAAGAAAGCAAAAGGCTCACAAATGCATGGAGGCTTAACAACACGCTCCTAAATAATCAATGGATCAATGATCAAATCAAAATGGAGATCCAGCAATATATGGAAACAAATGACAACAACAACACAAAGCCCCAACTACTGTGGGATACAGCAAAAGCAGTCTTAAGAGGAAAGTATATAGCAATCCAGGCATACTTAAAGAAGGAAGAACAATCCCAAATGAATGGTCTAATGTCACAATTATTGAAATTGCAAAAAGAAGAACAAATGAGGCCTAAGGTCAACAGAAGGAGGGACATAATAAAGATCAGAGAAGAAATAAATAAAATTGAGAAGAATAAATCAATAGTGAAAATCAATGAAACCAAGAGCTGGTTCTTCAAGAAAATAAACAAAATAGATAAGCCCCTAGCCAGACTTATTAAAAGGAAAAGAGAGTCAAAACAAATCAACAGAATCAGAAACAAGAAAGGAAAAATCACGACGGACCCCGCAGAAATACAAAGAACTATTAGAGACTACTATGAAAACCTATATGCTAACAAGCTGGGAAACCTAGGAGAAATGGACAACTCCCTAGAAAAATACAACCTTCCAAGACTGACCCAGAAAGAAACAGAAAATCTAAACAGACCAATTACCAGCAACGAAATTGTAGCAGTAATAAAAAAACTACCAAAGAACAAAACCCCCGGGCCAGATAGATTCAACACAGAATTTTATCAGACATACAGGGAAGACATAATACCAATTCTCCTTAAAGTTTTACAAAAAATAGAAGAGGAGGGAATACTCCCAAACTCATTCTATGAAGACAACATCACCCTAATACCAAAACCAGACAAAGACCCCACCAAAAAAGAAAACTACAGACCAATATCCCTGATGAACGTAGATGCAAAAATACTCAATAAAATATTAGCAAACTGAATTCAAAAATACATTAAAAGGATCGTACACCATGACCAAGTGGGATTCAGCCCAGGGATGCAAGGATGGTACAACATTGAAAATCCATCAACATCATCCACCACATCAACAAAAAGAAAGATAAAAACCACATGATCATCTCCATAGATGCTGAAAAAGCATTTGACAAAATTCAACATCCAGTCATGATAAAAACTCTCAGGAAAATGGGAATGGAGGCAAGTACCTCAACATAATAAAGGCCATTTATGAGAAACCCACAGCCAACATTATACTGAACAGTGAGAAGCTGAAAGATTTTCCTCTGAGATCTGGAACTAGACAGGGATGCCCACTCTCCCCACTGTTATTCAACATAGTACTGGAGGTCCTAGCCATGGCAATCAGACAAAACAAAGAAACACAAGGAATCCAGTTTGGTAAAGAAGAAGTTAAACTATCACTATTTGCAGATGACATGATATTGTACATAAAAAATCCTAAAGACTCCACCCCAAAACTACTAGAACTGATATCGGAATTCAGCAAAGTTGCAGGATACAAAATTAACACACAGAAATCTGTGGCTTTCCTTTATGCTAACAATGAACCAACAGAAAGAGAAATCAGGAAAACAATTTCATTCACAATTGCATCAAAAGAATAAAATACCTAGGAATAAACCTAACCAAAGAAGTGAAATACTTATACTCTGAAAACTACAAGTCACTCTTAAGAGAAATTAAAGGGGACATTAACAAATGGAAACTCATCCCATGCTTGTGGCTAGGAAGAATTAATATCATCAAAATGGCCATCCTGCCCAAAGCAATATACAGATTTGATGCAATCCCTATCAAACTACCAGCAACATTCTTCAATGAACTGGAACAAATAATTCAAAAATTCATATGGAAACACCAAAGACCCCAAATAGCCAAAGCAATCCTGAGAAAGAAGAATAAAGTAGGGGGATCTCACTCCCCAACTTCAAGCTCTACTATAAAGCCGTAGTAATCAAGACAATTTGGTACTGGCCCAAGAACAGAGGCACAGACCATTCGAACAGACTAGTGACTCCAGATATTAACCCAGACATATATGGTCAATTAATATTTGATAAAGGAGCCATGGACATACAATGGCAAAATGACAGTCTCTTCAACAGATGGTGCTGGCAAAACTGGACAGCTACATGTAGGAGAATGAAACTGGACCATTGTCTAACCCCATATACAAAAGTAAACTCAAAATGGATCAAAGACCTGAATGTAAGTCATGAAACCATTAAACTCTTGGAAAAAAACATAGGCAAAAACCTCTTAGACATAAACATGAGTGACCTCTTCTTGAACATATCTCCCCGGGCAAGGAAAACAACAGCAAAAATGAACAAGTGGGACTATATCAAGCTGAAAAGCTTCTGTACAGCAAAAGAGACCATCAATAGAACAAAAAGGAACCCTACAGTATGGGAGAATATATTTGTAAATGACAGATCCAATAAAGGCTTGACGTCCAGAATATATAAAGAGCTCACATGCCTCAACAAACAAAAAACAAATAACCCAATTAAAAAATGGGCAGAGGAACTGAACAGACAGTTCTCTAAAAAAGAAATACAGATGGCCAAGAGACACATGAAAAGATGCTCCACATCACTAATTATCAGAGAAATGCAAATTAAAACTACAATGAGGTGTCACCCCACACCAGTAAGGATAGCTGCCATCCAAAAGACAAACAACAACAAATGTTGGCAAGGCTGTGGAGAAAGGGGAACCCTCCTACACTGCTGGTGGGAATGTAAATTAGTTCAACCATTGTAGAAAGCAGTTTGGAGGTTCATCAAAATGCTCAAAACAGACCTACCATTTGACCCAGGAATTCCACTCCTAGGAATTCACCCTAAGAACGCAGCAATCAAGTTTGAGAAAGACAGATGCACCCCTATGTTTATCGCTGCACTATTTACAATAGCCAAGAATTGGAAGCAACCTAAATGTCCATCGGTAGATGAATGGATAAAGAAGATGTGGTACATATACACAATGGAATACTACTCGGCCATAAGAAGTGGAAAAATCCAACCATTTGCAGCAACATGGATGGAGCTGGAGAGTATTATGCTCAGTGAAATAAGCCAAGCGGAGAAAGAGAAATACCAAATGATTTCACTCATCTGAGGAGTATAAGAACAAAGGAAAAACTGAAGGAACAAAACAGCAGCAGAATTACAAAACCCAAAAATGGACTAACAGGTACCAAAGGGAAAGGAACTGGGGAGGATGGGTGGGCTGGGAGGGATAAGGGGTGGGAAGAAGAAGGGGGGTATTAAGATTAGCATGCATGGGGGGGAGGGAGAAAGGGGAGGGTGGGCTGTACAGCATGGAGAGGACAAGTAGTGATTCTACAACATTTTGCTAAACTGATGGACAGTAACCATAATGTGGTTTTTAGGGGGGACCTGATATAGGGGAGAGCATAGTAAACATAGTATTCTTCATGTAAGTGTAGATTAAAGATTAAAAAAAGAAAAAAAAAAGAAAGAAAGAAAGAAAAGGGGGATTACTCCTTGATGGGATAAAACAATTGGTAAATCAAAGATCAATGCATGCTTTAAACATCCTTAATGTTGATCACTTAAAGGGTGTCAGATGATCAGCTATGGAGGTACTCTTTTCTGATAATATTCCTTTCTCTTAATAAAAAAAAAAAAAGCAGTTCCTGTGTGCTGACCTCCAATGAGTTCTACACAGCGGTATAGAGGGCATGTCAAAGTGTGGGCAAAGGGTCTGTTTGTTTCTATGCAGAAGATCAAGGCCTAGCTTGGATACCCAGAAAATGAACTAAGATACGATATGAGGAGGAGCTTCCGGCATCAGCACTCTCTGAGGGACTTGTGCCGGGGGACGATCATCAAAAAGCCTCCACGGATCCAGACGATGCTGTGGTTGTGGCTGCATCCACCCCACCGTTTCCTGGACTTGCCATTGGAATGAGGAGGGAGATGTCTAGGCTGGCATGTGCATACAGTGAGACAACAAATTTGAGTGGATCTATACTGTTGGAATTCAACCAGGAGTTGGGAGGGGTGCAAGTTGTAGCGCTCCAAAATCTTATGACTATAGACTATCTACGGTTAAAATAACATATGGGATGTGAACAGATCCCAGAAATGGGCTGCTTTAATTTGTCTGATTTCTCTCAGACTGTTCAAGTACAGTTGGACAATATCCATCATATCATAGACAAATTTTCACAAATGCCTAGGGTGCCTAACTGGTTTTCTTGGCTTCACTGGAGATGGATGGTAATTATAGATTTGCTTTGTTTATGTCACTGTATTCCTATTATGTTAATATGTGAGTGCAAGTTAGTTAGTAGTTTAAAACCTATACATGCTTAAGTTACTCTACAAGAAGACATGTCAAAGAAATAATCAATCCTGCCATGTTTTCTTCCATCTGCTACCTCTGTAGCTTTTCTTCTTCCTTCCTAATTACAATCCTTAAATAGAATTCATGCCTCATATCGAATTTACCGAGTATCATAATTCCTCCAGGTGGTAAAGATACCTCGAGACAAGTGCTGGGCATAGAAGCCACAGGGCATAAATCTGCAAAGAAGTAAAAAGCTAACCTTTTCAAACAATATGGCTTCTCTCTCACTTACCAACTTTACATTTCCCTGTATGGCCCCGGAAGATGACTGGTTAGCCAGAGACGGGTAAGATTCCTCAAGGGAGGAACAACCTAAGATAGGCACAGTCGCAGGGGGGCCATCAGGTGAGAAATTGGAGGTCAACAGAGGTGAGGCTCAGAACCTCACCCCCCCTGCTTTGAGAGAAATCTTCTGCATCCGTGGATGTTTTGCTGCCCTTGCCTAGCTTGGATTAATACTTAGTCCATAGGCACACACCTGATCATCTACATTTGCCCTCTTATAGCACTAAACTATGTTTTCTACCTTTATCTTGCATCTACCTACCACTTCAGCATTTTATTAAAAATAAAAATAATAATAATAATAAAGGGAGAAATGTGGGATTCACATGTAAATCAAGTATAAAAATCAAACGAATATTCATATTTGACCTGATTGTTTATAGTTCATAATGATCAAAAGCGAAAGTTTCTGTGATGAATGCCCTTGTACTGTTCACCATGTAAGAATTTATTCACTATGTAAGAATTCGTTCACCATGTAAGAACTTGTTCGTTATGCTTCAGAAGATTGGAGATTGACGAGAATTAGGCTTGAGATGGATTAATGATTGTGCATTGAGCATTGACCCCCCATACTGAATTTTATTGTTGTTAACACATTTGATCAATAAATATGAGAGATGCCCTCTCAAAAAATAAAAATAAAATAACATAATTTGTCATGAGCTTAAAATTTAACTCTTAAAATGTACATAAATATCAAAAACGCAAAATAACTAAAGGAAGTGTGATTATCCACCACAGTATGCTCCCTAATTCCCTTTTTCTGTTTTTTTTATATATATTATGTTTTTAAGGCTTTAAATAGAGCAAAATTCACCTTTTTAGGCATACATACAGTTCTTTGAATTTTGATAAATGTATACATCATGTGACCACTATCACAATCTAGAAGTTATTTTCTCCATCCCCAAAATTTCCTCAATTTGGAATCAATCTTCTCCTCCCACCCACACCTCTAGCACTATTGATCTCATTTCTGTCCCTACAGCTTTGCCTTCGCAGAATGTTATATATAGATGGAATCTCATAGCATGTGGTGTTCTGTGTTCAGGTCTAACATCCATCCACACTGTTGCACATACAATACTTCATTTCTTTTTTTAAAACATCTATGTTTACATTTATTCCCTCATTCTTAAACAGTAACCATTATTTATTACTAAGCCTAATAAATTCCCAAAAACATGAATGATTGTTTGTGTTGGAACAGACAACTCTCTGTAGCTAAAATGAGAGTCCATGAGTCAGGGATTCCCTTTGAGGGAAACTTTTTAGATGGCTGGACTGGGAAAAACTACAAAGGGGAAATTGTTCAGAAACTCACTGATACCAAAGGCCATTTACACTAAATGAGCTTGCTATGCTCCACATTGTAGGCCTGAAACCAATATAAGATTGTGTATCAACGATACCTCAAATAATAAAAAATAGGAAACCACTGAAAGAGAGAGAGATGAAATCCAGAGAGAATTTGTGAATTTATCTTGGTCATAATTAAGTGAGAAATGAGTCACACTTAGAAAATTAAGAACAATTTAATGTAACTTCAAGTAAAATGTAGTAATAGCAAATCGCATGAGCATGTCAGCCACACCTGGGACATGGCCAATAGACAGAACAACATACACCATTTTATAATCTGCGTAGATTAGAAAATAAATTAAATCCCATCATTATGTTTAATGGAACTTTGTTTTTTATTGTTTTAGCATTTATAATAGTAAATACTGAAAAAAAATCTTAAAAATTAAAAAATACATTAAAGGCCTGGGAAACTCAAGTTGTTTCTCAACAAAAGAAGGAATAATTCAGCCTGTCAGACTCTGAGTTCTTGCACTGTTCAGTTAACAATTATGTGGCAGCCAAAAGTCTAGGAGATGTGTCTTTGGTAGGGAGAGGGATGCTGAGGGCAAGGAAATTAATGTAACATAGTCTATCACATTTCACAAGTCCACTGGTATTTTTGTTTAATACCTTAAGTTATCTTATGTATTGGGGAAAACTTCTCCTTCAGCTCCTTTAATAACTTCAGTTGTTTTGCAGAGCTGTGAAATTCTCTGCGTTTGAGAGGAAATACAAGCTTTTCTAAAATGGCTCTTCAGAAAGGATGGCAAAATTGTATATAAACTTGCCGTTTTAAGTGTAATTTACATTATAATTTAGTTTTACTTTTCTTATTTGTGTCCAGTGTTTGAGTAAAGTCAGAAGCATTCAATACCAATTTCTTAAAATATTTTTTGACAGAGTATGGGTAATAAAAAAGATTTATCCTTATCTCCTTCTCCCTCCTGTGCAGAAATATCAAATGGGAAATGGCCAGCAGTGGTCAAGTCTTAATCAGCATGCAGAAACTTCTGCTCGTAATCCCTACTATCACAATTCTTAATAATATCACTCAATAGACATTAAGAAGCTAAAATGATATTATTGATTGAAAAAACATGATTCATTTAGACTATAAGCTTTATTTAAATATCTTCAAGTCATCATTTTGGTATAAATATACACACATAAATTAAGATAAACTCTGACCACAGTAATTGAAGTCTTAATTAAATATTAAGTCAGTCACTATGTAGCCAAGTTTTTCAATCTTCTAAACACCAAAATAATCAAGTGACTCATTGATTATACTGCTTGGAAATCAGGAATATTCTGCATATTTAGCTCAGATTGCCCTATTTACTACTTCGGTTAGACAGGTGGATATCCATGCACAAAAATATGTACACACAAAAAGCATTGGTGAAAGAGAAATTCATAAACTTGACTTTGAGTATTAAGTTATTGCATCCACATCAATCTGAGTCCTCCTTGAATTCAAGGATAAGAAAATCAAAGCCTTCTATGATCCTATACTATAAAAAATGAGTTATTATTCCTAGTACATAGAAAATACTAACAGGTTCCATTCACCAGTTGGAGTGTATTATTTTAATGTTTTCTTTAAAGTATGTGAGTGATATCATCTCATAAGATTTGGGGGAACAGATGGATCTCATTTTCTTGTTTTACAGACACTTTTATTCTCTCTGGAATAATTACAATCATAAGATATTATTGGATGAGTGAGATTTATAAATGTGCCTTGTCTTCTCTTTCAGCATTATCTCCACTTCCATGATTTTGGAATGAGAGGAATCTAGAAACTGTTCCTGGGACATCTGAAATCTCTTTCCCATAAATATAATACATAACTAAAACAATCAAGGGACACTCAAAGTCTGATAATTTCTCTTCCTGTTAACCTAACTAAAATTAAACATATACACATTTATTAGTAAGAAGAGATCCTTTACTAATTCACACCCTGCAGTCAATCTCTCAGCTGTTAGGGAGGTGGCTAAGAGAGTGATAAGGAGAGCTCAGGCGCTGGTTCCAGAAGCCATAATGCATTTAATTTACTAAATTTATTCTAGATTCTGCTCAAGTTTTATAAATCTGTTAAAAACTCTCCCAATTACTTCATTTATTTGGGACGTGGAAATCAGCAATAACATGAATTAAGAGATTACCGCTCCTGAAGCATGAGCATTAGCCACCATACATTTATTTCAAATTTACCTTGCTCATCATAATATGTCATCCTACCTACTCAAGAAAAAGGGGGTTTTGGTACATGTAATTCAGTGTAAAGCACATTTATCGAGAGATTACTTTGAGGATGCAAATATATATAGACATATTCCTGGTCCTCCAAGGAACCACCTGCTTCAGTGGTAATAAACACAAACACCAATATCTATAATCCACATAATACTGGGATGAGTTCTACTACAGAAGTGCACAGAACAATGGAAGAAAATAGGGTAAAAGGACTTAGAGTAACGAGGAATCTGGAAAGCTTTATGGATGTAGTGGAATTTAAGCAAAGCTTCAAAGAATGGACAGAACTCCAACAAAGACTGGCTGAAGGGAGGTCAGGGAAGACACAGAGGAAAACATTCATGTGGCTTAAAACAATGATTAATAATATAGCAGAGTTAAGTCATAGGCCACTCAGCGCTACAAAGTGAGGGAATAAACACTTAATATTTTAAAAAGTATGAAGTATTTAAGTAAATCTTAGTATTTATTAAATACTTAAAAACTTATAAAGTAAAACAATTATTTTAAAAGCATGAAGTACTGCCAGTAAAAGATGAGAAAAGATGCCAGGAGATATTTAAAAGCCAACTCCAATAAATCACAATTTTGACAATATCTTCATCTTTTAATGGTCTAGTCAGTATTTCAAAACAATAATTGTGTTAATTATTCTATTTGAGGGTACTATGAGTTTTTTTATGATTTCACTAAACTAATAAACTACTGAGCTGTATCCTCCAGAACACTTCATCATTGGAGAGGCACAGAAAGATATCAACAATATTCCTATATCTTTACTTTAGTAGCAACAAAATGCATTTCTAATACACTGCATGGTTTTGTTTCTTGTAAAACCACACCCTATCTTTGCTTCCAAAAGAAGACATAGCTTGAGGAAAAATGTGCTTGAATCAGTAACCATACATAGATTTGAATTCTGTTTCTCACATAGCCACTTTGTCACATCTTCTAAGCTCATTCCAAAGTGTTTTTTCAGCAGCCTGAGTAAACATAGCAAAGAGAAGTGGAAAACACACATCTGTAGGTCTTTCCTTTATCTAAGTCTGTAAGTGTTACTAGCCCTTTAAAGTATCTGGAAAGATAAGTAGCATTCCAAATTTCAAATCCTGAAGAGAGAGAATGAATAGCTAGTATAATCAAAGTAATCTGGGGTTAAAAAAGGAAACTAACAAAAACTCATGACATTAAGAATTTGTGTGCTAACTCTGAAAGGACTGTCCTACAGCACATTATCTCTGGCAGTACTGGGCCACAGGAACGATGTGGTCCAATCTTGGGACAGCCTCTGACTAACTCCTTGACCAAAGAAGGACCCCATACATTACCAGAACCTAATACCTTTTTTCGCAAAATGAGACTATGAAAGTTCCTTCATATTTCCAAGTATTATTATAGGAACTATTCATGATTGAGGTTTGTAAATTCTAAAAATTACTAAAATATAAGCTATCATTCTTCTTTCTTACAACCATTTAAGAGATGATTAAATACAAATAGACTGTGAGGAACTCTATTCAATTATTTGCTTAAGAATGGACAGTGTGAGTTTCTTAAGTTATTTTTAGCCATTAAAGTCCTATTTTCAGTGGGTAAAAGGATGAGACAACTGAGCAATGCCTTTGTTTGGCAGGGTTCCCTTCAGACTGCCTGAACTCAGAAAGACTGCCAACTCATCTAACAGGATGAGCTAGAAGGAAAGCAAGTTTGGAGACAAAGAAAGGCCAAGAATAACAAGGGAGAGAGTATGATATCCTCCTCAAAACAATAGACTTTCCATTGCTTAAAAGTAATGTACAGAATTAAAATACTATTCTTTTACATTTATGACTATATGAGCTGCAAACAGAGCTACTATAAGAGATCTTATTTGACTAAATAGAGAAAATTAAAAATGACATATATTGTGTCAATCTTTGTTTTAATACTGCAAAAGATTTTCACAACACCCACGAAATTTTCTCAACCATATGGTAAAATAAGAAATCATTTTATAGATAATTAAGGTTAAGTTCAGTGGGGTTAAATGACATGCAAATTACACAACCAGTAAGTAATCAGTCAAGACTCAACCCAGATCTGACTTCCAGTTTATTCTCTACCTCAGAAGGTCCAAGAATTCCTGGGTGCTCACAGAACCTTCCTTTAGGGTGAATGAAGGTGAATCTGTAAGGTTTTCCCTTTTCCAAGTATGTATCTCTGTATGAGGACAGATCTTTTCATATACCTTAACCATTACAACATATGACAACAGATTGAAATCAGATTCAAATATGAAAATCTTGCTGTATTTTATTAGAACATGAATGATATTTGAAAAAAATGTAAAATGCCACTCTTCTCATTAACTTTTTGTTCTGGTAAACAGTGACTTTCATAAAAAATACTACTTACGTTAACACAAAATGGATATATTACTATTTCAAATGAATTAATAACTTTAAAAGAATTTCTCGGTTTTAATTTCTTAAATGGTAAATATCAGTAGGTGTGATATACTAAATGCCATTCAAGGTCCTCAATAATTATAAAAGTGCAAAAGGATCCTGAGGGCAAACCAAAACTGAGAAACCCTGCTCTAAATCATGATCGAAGCATGTCCATTTTTCTCCTATTTTTTAATAGAGTATGTAATTTTCAAGTTTACAGAAGTAGCACATGCTTTACCTCCACCCCAGAGAAGAGAAAATGCAAAATATATTTAAGACATCATTTCAGTAATAAACTTGCTCCCCTGCTATAATCATTGTTAACATTTACAACATTTCTCTTTTAATATTTTCATTTGAGAATACATTTTACATGTTATCTCTTTCTTGATGTACTGTTTGTTTCCAATCAATACAATAAGATAAGCATTTAAGGCATGTTACTATAAATTCTATGAACAGTTCATTTAATGACTGCCTATTATTCTATCATATGTCCAATTTATAACTTTTTTAGCCAACCCTATTAGACACTTAAGTTGTTCCCCAGTTTACAGTATTATAAATAAAGGATGCAGAAAGAGTTCCTCGTCAGATTCTCTAAATTTCTGGGAGGTAGATAAAATGTATATTATTGTTTATCCTGCAATTTTCCATAAGGAGGCTGGGGGATGGATATATAAAGATATAAAGATACATGTTATCTTTATATAAGAAATATAAAGATAATGAATGGGTTTTAAGTACAGAGCCTCATCTGGAAATCATTCATATTTTACAGTACTACTGGAATAAAGTGAGATCTCTTGCTACCACTCTATGATTATTTGATTCAGAGAAAAAGACCTCTGAATCTGAAACACAATGAAGTTCATTTTTAACTGGATGAGATTTGAGTAGAAGAAATGTGGTAGAAGCCACCACTTTTTGGAGAAATCCAGTGGTAAAGGAAAGTCAAAACAGGTTTTCTAGAAAGACGGGAGGAACAAGAAAAATTTTTTGTTGGTTTGTCAACATATGGGAGACATATACTGAACAGAACCATTTATCATAAACTTTCATTAGTGACGTGTCAAAGAAGTCAGTATAATCACTCAGAAATTGCTTTCATAGTCACAGATGGAAATCAAATTAAGTATCTGAAAATCAACCTCTTATCTGCTATTATAGAATATATATAAGTTGCCATTTTGAGAGATAAAGATCAGTAATAATAGTAAGTAGTTATCAGGCCACCCATTTCTCATTTTGAGAGCTTAATTTTTTTCACCAATAGTCAGTTTTTTAGATCCCAAGTCAGGAAGGAAAATATCATTGTTCATTTTTATTTTCAAAGTAATTCTATTCTAATTTATAATTTATATATAAACTATTTTATGTGTATTTACTCATTCAATCATGTTAATATTTTTCCTTCTCATCTGAATTGTTGATTCCCCACATGCCATAGCTGGTGTATATATTATTTATGCTTTCACATGATGTTTTATCTCTTGTTAGGCTATGGCCCCAGAGAAGAAATCAAGATTAATTATTTGTATAACTTTTTGTGAACTGGATTACCATAAATATAAATTGTTGGACACGTCCATGATCAAAAGAGCAAGACTGGGCACTTTATTAATTCTATTCTTAGTTAGCAAAGGTTTATATAATCCACATATAAGAGGTCATTAAAAACTTAAATGTGAAAGTCTCTGTTTAATGATGGCAAGGGAGAAGAACCATGTGTTAACACCATTAATTAACTACATAGTAAGATTTATTCAAATAGCACTTAGTCAAGTTTTCCTCTTCTCTTTAAAATCTAGAACAATCTTTGAATTATGTTTGTTTGAGCTCACCAAACCACAAAACTGTCAAGTTTTCCTCTTCTCTTTAAAATCTAGAACAATCTTTGAATTATGTTTGTTTGAGCTCACCAAACCACAAAACTGCAGAGAGTTAATAAAAAAATAATAGAATTCTAAAATTTCAGTTGATAAAGGCTATTCAAAGTATAAATTTTATATAGATATAGTTCTACAGAATTTTCTACAGTTAGAATATCCTGACACAATAAATTCACAAAGGAAGAGACATATGTACTTTGTTTTCTCCTTTTGCCCCAATCGATTAATTCTCCATCTTTCTCTGCACATCTCTTTACCCCAAAAGACTGACAATATACAGCTTGTATCAATAGACACCCTTGTCCTCTGGCTACTTGTTATGGTTTGGCCATTGGAAAACACAGTAAGGGATTGGAAAGCAGGAAAAGAACAAAGTAAAGGAAATAACCCTCTGGCCCACTGTTGCCAGGCTGTGGTTTAGAATGGTTGCATTTATGTGGGGTAATTTTTTCCTAGAGCAACACCTCCCAGGTTCCAGTAACGGCTCTCCTGATTGTCTCTTCCAGGCCTAAGGATGATTAACTCTGGCTGTGAGTGCTTTACCATTTGTTGTTGGTCTTGCCAATGTAAAAATAATAATGCTTTCATTATTCTCCATTTTCCCTTTTGAGGATTTCATCTGTTCCTTGCCAGGATTCTGATAGATAAAATAAAGAAATAGAACTCTTCCAAGAGTTGGAGACAGAAAAGTCCTGGTGAGAGATACAGAAAAAGATGACTAAGAAAAGATGACCCATTTGAGAACAAGGCAGATATTTGCTTTAGCAACTTGCAGGTAAGGATTTCACCAATTTATAAGAATCACAGAACTAGTTAAAAGCAAAATCATATGAAAATGAAAAAAATTACTAATAATGGAAACATTTATTGAACACTTTGTGCTAGGCATTCTACTAAGGACTTTCTGGGCACTATATCAGTTAATGCAAGTATCACCTTCAGATAGGTTCAAAGTTAAGAAAACCAAAGCTTAGAATGGTCAAGGATAATCAAGCAAAGAGTAGTTGGAATTGGATTTCGAACTGTGTTATATTTTATTCCAGAGTCTGTGCCCTCAACTACAATAGAACATCACCAAATGGTAGTTATTTAGCCATGTAATTTCAACCTTTTCCCATTTCTACATATACAGTCATTTACATGAGGAGGCAGCATAGCATCTTAATCAAATGATTGGCATCATTTACCAAATCAAAGCTCAGAAAGTCTGTGGGGAGGCAAGCAAAAGGACAGCTTCACTATAAAATCGGTTAGCCATGCCCATCTTACAGGTGCTGAAAATTGAATTAAGATAGACTTTAAAAAAGTGCTCAAGAAAATTAATCCAAATCAAAGCTACAGACACTTCCATCTTGTTTATTTACTACTTTTCTTTCTCTACTTTTTTTCAGCAAATTTCTAGCCCCACTAAGTGTCAAGATGGAAACTAAAAAGAGAAACTAAAAAATAAAAGGAAAACAGGAATGCAAGCAGAAGGCAGAGGAAGAATAGGACAACACGTAAGAGAACAAAGGCATAGTTTACAAAAAGAGTTCTTTAGACTCTTGGTAAAATTAGTATATGCTTTTCTATTAACAACTCATGGAAATAATAAATGAGTAAGAATGTTTATATATTAATCAAAGGAAACGGAAAATGAGTTTATCAGTGCCCCCAAAAAGAAATGAAAAACAAAACTGAAAATACTCAGAAATGAAAGCCATACTTGCAAATAAAAGCAATGGAATAAATATTAGTGAAAACAGAGATAGTGAACAAGCTAAGGGTACACACACAAAAATGAAGTGGAAGATAATGCAGCTATTGAATTTCTAAGATAAATAAATATTATGATTATTGAAGCAGTTGAAAGAAAGTCCAATATAAAGGAGAAAAATCAAGTTGACTTGGAAATTTTCCATAGTGATATACAGAACAAAATGGAGTGATGTCTACAAAATACTGAGGGAAAAGAAAAGTGGCTCAATTATTAATACTGTTCAAAAAAATATGCAATGACGAAGTTCAGCCAATCAAGGATGTCTTTAAGTATGGTAAAATGGAGACACAACATGAAGAGATCATGCTAAAAACTGAAAAAACTGTGACTAGAGGGAAAAATATATGCTGTTTGATGGCATAACAAATAAACAAATAAACAACTAATCCAAATTAAGGAGTTGGAGAAGAAGGAGACAAAAAGAGGAAATATACAAATTTTCAAATGTTTTGTTGCTCAAAGTCATTAGATACTATCTAATGAAATGAAATATATAATTAAACGGCATCTAGCTTCTACTAGGGAATAGAAAGCTGACAAGTACACTGCTCCCCTCCTAATAAGTAAAAGCCAGATAATCTTCAAAACTATAGTTTTTCTTAAACTCAAGTGAAGGTTGAGGTTACAGGGCAGCAAGCAGCATGGATTCCAACAATATTAAAAGAATATGGTATTGCAAAACAAATAAAGAAGAGAGAAAGAATGTGATGGAAGAAATATTCAGAGAAATAATGGCTGAGATTTTCTCCAAAGTAATTAAGCGTATAAAAAGCATGGATTCAAGGAGTCAAGAGAATACCAAGTGGGGTAAATATAAAAGAAAACCAAAACACTCAGGCACATCATATTTAAACTTCTGATAACCAAAAATAAAAAAGAAAATCTTTAAGGCTGCCAGACCAAAAAGACATAATTCATAATACATAAATTAGGGTACCAGATTTCTCATTAGAAACATTACAATATAGAAGACAATGGAATACCACTTTTAAAGTGATGATATAAAAAACTATGCCAACCAAAAATTCTTCACCAAGCAAATACATCTTACAAAATGGAAAAGAACTAAAGATTGTTTAAAACAAACAATAACTGAGATAATTTATTACTAGAATTACACTACAATAAATGTTAAAATTCTTCAGGCAAATGGAGTAAGACAGAAACTTTAGATCACACACACAAAAAATGAAGATCTCTGTAAAAGGTAATAAAGGTAAATATAAAATATTTTTTTTTAATTTTTACTCTAAAACAACTGAGTATCTAAAGTAGTAATTGCAGCAATTATAGCATATGACAAAGAAAAATACATGATGAAACCAGATGTGATGAGAGATGGGAATGAGAATCAGAATTACAATGTTGTAAAGTTTAACGCTACATGTGAAGGCTGACCTTAATGTAAAAATATGTATTATAAACCCTAGGGCAACCCCTAACAAAGAAGTAAAAAGAAGTATTAACAATAAGTCCAAAACAGAGATAAAATGTAATCATACAAAGTACTCAGATAATCCAAAAGCAGGGTAGATATAGCTGAAGAGAGAAATTGTGAATTGGAAGGTAAAATTTATGAAAATATTCAGACTTCAACATAGAAAAACAATAAAATAAGAAATACGGAAGAGAAATTAAGAGGGATAAAGATTAGAGTAAGAAATTATAACGTACATCTAATTAGAATCCCAGGAGAATGTCGAAAAAAATTGGAAAGAGGCAATATTTTAGACATTGACTTATCAGCCAATATCAAAATGGAAAATCACCCTAGAAAGCATTTTAAGCTCTGTTTTAGTTGGTAAGAGTTAAAATATTAATTTCAGACTGTTAATTTTACCATATGTGTGAAAATATCTAGCATAGTAATTATCTAGGATAGGACCCTACATAGAAAATATCTAGGATAGTAACTAAAATAAATTAAATCATAAAACATACTCCAGTTGGGGGTTATGATGCAAACAAAACCCAAAATCCATTAACCGCCCCCTCCATGAAATAAAAGAAAGGAAAAGAAGAACAGAAAAAGTAAGATAAATCAGAAGAATAAAATGCAATATTAAAGGTTATGTTGTAGTAAATGTAAATAAACTGAATTACACAGTTAAAAGACATAGATTGTCAGACTGGGTCTTGAGAAAAGGTAGAATTTGGAATGAATGGAAGAGTGAGGTGAGGAGAACCAGTGCAGAGAAAATGCAGAGGGCAGAATAACTTTAATTTATTCAAGAGGCAATTAAAGTGAGCTGGCCAGACTAGGCAGAGGTTTCATATTCAGAAGCAGGATGTTAATTTCTCCAGGTGTGGAATTCATGTGGTAGAAAAGTAAGAGCTGCAGAGGAAAATAAGGAAAGGTGAACTGAAGGATATATGTAAGAATAGAGGTTCCATAATTCACTCTGAAGAAGAAGATGCATTCACTGTGGGTATGATAAATTTGAGAATCATCATTAAATCACTATCTTTATTGGAAGATCCAGCCAAAAGTAGAGATGACATGTGGGGGAGGGAAAGTGGGCTCAGAGACCATAATGCTCATGTATTAACTTTTTCTAGAAAACCCTTTCTAAAGAATTTCAGTCACTCATAGCTCACTGTTGTTACACTTAAACTTGCCAATGTTTAAGTGAAATTACTTATTCTTTAAAAGAGTTCTGCTTAACAGCTCAATAATTTACAGAACAATATTATTACCGATACACTGTAAGCCTCTTTATTTTTTTCTCTAGTAACATGGAAATGCATTAAAATGCTAAGAATGAAATTCAACTTCAGTATCTTCCCACTGGTACAGATAAAGTATAAATCTGAAATGGAGTGTTTTAAAGTATATTTTAGAAACAAGAGAAAGGATGAGTCCTTCCAACATATGTACAAGTCAAGGAAATATAATGAGGATATATCATGAACATAATATAATCATCCTGCCTTATTTGTTTGCACCCTCCCAAAATCTAAAAGTGGCATTGCTTTCAAGTTCTAACCAAAAAGACATAGAATGAACTTAAGTACAATGTAGTTAAGAACCAAACACCAGAACTCTAACTTACAATCAACACACCCATCCCATAAATACATGAGAAGCTGGTGGCCTGGTAGAATTATAGGGAGACCAGCATTTGCTTTGGCAGATGTGGAGTCTGGGCAAATAGGGACACAGCTGTAGGTTGAATATTTTAGTGCTTCTAAAACTGCTAAATCAGACATAGGACAACATCCAACATTGTAATACATCAGCAAGTTTAGAGAACCAAGTGCCATTCTAAATATTTTTTAATTTTTTATAGAATAAATGACATATATTAATTAAGCATTTTTATCAGCATGTCAGTTGTAATATAATGCTTCCAGCTTCAGTATCAAGGACCACATCTTACTTACATGGCTACAGTTATTGTTCCAATTTATATATTTTACTATTTTCTACAAGTGCAGCACAGGCAACCTCCAGAGGAGCTGTGACCCTTTAGCATAAAAGAGACTTAACTGAGTATATATAAAAGTTAAATATATATATATATATATATGGGAATTTGATTAAAAGTAAACTATCTCACTCTGAAATTCTGAAAAGGAATGCTGGGAAATGAGTCCTCCTACCCCACCAAAATCCTTATTTCTAAAAAATGATCTGCTTAAAGTAGAAAAGCAATTACTACCCTTCCCCACAACAAACTGCTCTTAGCATCTCTTAAGTCAATAATAAGATTTTTGATGTTTACTAGGTCTGAGCATTACATCATGGCCCAGGAGTACAGGCACTGAATGGGGAGTGGGGAAGAGATGTGGTCCTGGACATGGCTGACCAGAAGTAGGAAAGTAGAGAAAAAGCTGGTTCAAATGGGTTCAGGCTCGTTGGTGGACTCCATAAGAAGGATGAATAGTTAGAAATACAGCAATACCAGGGAGGGGAGTACAGCCGTACAAACAGCCAAGCCAGCAAGAGTATCCAACAAATGCTGGAAGGAGCTTCAGGGGGGCAACTTCAACCAAAAAATACAAGCACAGAGACCCCAACCAAATTCTATTGTCCTCACCTGTCACAGCACTTTCAGGATCTTAACAGCACATGACACTCAGCTTGGACAGAGGACATAGGTGGCTTCACATTGGTTGTACATGCCCTCCAAGTCAGCTGCACACAGAGGCAGAAAGAGAAGTTGCCTGTGTACTGTGATTTGAGAGGAAATAAGAATTTCTTCTCCTAAAATATATCCTATGACAACTTAAGTTACTTGAGAAAATGGGTGGCTCCCTGTAAAAACACAAAGCATTAGACCCATGCATGAATAACCACCAAGGAAGGAAAATCTACTAATCTTTATCATTTACAACTCACCTGAAAAAGTACTGCCCAATGTATTCACACTGACAGTAATTCTGTGGAAGTTTGAGACTGATAAAATGAGAGAAGCAGAGAAGGAAAAAAGAGCCACAGGGTACCTCAGGACTATGAAAAAATTTGATAACAATGTAACATACATGAAAAGTTTATGAAGAATTGGATCCAAGGTCCTCTGATAATTTTTCAATTGCTTTGTAAGCAGCAACTCAGTAAGAATGTCTAGGTAATATTAAATTCGGAAACCTAAGTTAAAATCTCTTGACTTGACTGGTAATATTGCAGAAAATTTTTACACATAACTCAAATTTATAGTTTTAAAAACAGTGAAAGTGATTTTGCAAACATAACCTTGAATTCTATGCAAATTAAAACTGAAAAATTGTTGACATTTTCTCCTACAAAATTGGACAATATATGTTGAAAGAAACTAGCAATACCATTGCAGATCGAACAAAAACCTAGTTTTCTACTTGCATATACTAAATTGGAATTAAACTAGGGTGCACATATGACTTTTCTAACTTAAGAGGACTGTGGATTAAAGTTGTGACATTTATTGCACTGTAGTATTTTCAAAATTCAGCTATATTTTCTAATTTTAGCCTCTAAACTGTTTGTAACTTTTAGTATGCAAAATTTTTTACATCATTGAAACATATTTTTAAAATTCGACCAAAAACTCAAGAAAAAAAATTATCAAACATTCATCTTCCCTTCTGTTGTACCAAAGCCAGAAAGAGTTTGCTTAGTGTATGTCTGAATGTTTGTATGCCCCCAAAATTTGCATATTGAAATCCTAACTTAGCAAAGGTGATGGTATTAGTAGGTAAGGCCTTTGTTAGGTGCTTAAATCATGAGCTTGGAACCCTCATGAACCTTACTGCCTCTTAAAAGAGGCTTCCAGAGAGATCCTTAGACCCTTCCATCACATAAGCATACAACGAGAAGTCTGCAACCCAGAAGTGGGTCTTCCCCAGAACCCAGCCATGCTGGCACCCTGACCTAGGACTTCCAGCCTCCAAAACTGTGAGGAATAAATTTCTGTTGTTTGTAATGACCCAGTCTGTGTTATTTTGTAAGAGTAGCCCAAAAGGACTAAAATACTCTATTACTTTACAGTTTCAATTAATCCACTTTACAAACCTTCATCAGTCATACAACTGCTTTATCAAGTATTCAGTAGGTGCCAGTTTCTCATCTAAGTGCTAAATTTACAAGGATCAATAAGCTAGCCACAGGAAGTGCACAATGTAGCCATTGAGAAATGCTAGTAAATAACTATAATATGATGAAATGAGTGCCCTGGGTCAATTCACCAGCCAAATTTCTCAGTCAAGTTCCCTACACTAGCTGTTTCCATTTCATTCCTTCATTCTTCACTCTCTTCTGTGTCAGGACCATCACTGCCCTGAAGAGGATCTCCCTATGATCACTGATGAAGTCACAAAGTCCAGTGCAAAAGTCTGCATGGTTATCTTACTAAACCTTAGCAGCATTTAACACTGCTGCTACTCCATCTTTTAACATTTTTTCTCTCACTGTTTCTGTTTTTAATCCTGCCTTTCTCATCACTTAGTCTCTCTTTTTGGAAAGTTTAGTTAGTAACTAAAAGTTATAAACAGGTTAGAGGTTAACAATTAGGAAATGTATAGAGAGACCTCAGTGATCCAGCCTTTACTTGCTGCAGTTATTTAATAACTTAGCCATTGCCTTCTTTACTTTCCTTTCCCCCAGGCCCTTGAATATAGTATGTGCTAGAGGGCTCAATGTACTTTTCTCTTACTTTTGACCTACACACTCATTTATACAATAGTTCTTTCAATTCTCCTCTTGGATGTCTCAAAGGAACATCAAACTCAACAATCTATGAACAGTTCATTAATTTAGTCTAGAACTCAGTTTAATGGAAGAGTTGACTCCTAAAGGATGAAAGGATGTTGCCAAAACATAAAGGGAGGCAAAAAGAGGCAACAGGAGAAAAACAATGGAAGTATTAAATGTTCCAGGAGAATGAACCAAAGACTGCAGAGCAAAGGGCATGGTGAAGTGGGGACTGGAAGTTAGGAGGTGGGGTAAGGACGGAAATGAGGGAGGAAAGGGAGCACTGGAGAAAGAGCCAAAAATGTAGCTTGTGACCAGAGTGTGAGGAATCTGAACTGTCTCTATAAGCAATAAGGAGCCACTGAATGTTTCCAAGTTGAGGAGGAGAGATGATCTGTGTTTTAGAAAGTGTACTGCATTGGTTATTAAGCAACTGATGCTCATCTCCAATCCATCCATCTACATGCTGTTTTAGGATGATAGTGCTGGCTCTCTGAAAATCACAATCACACTCTTTTGCTAGCTGGTCCTCAAACGGAAGATTCTGTTTAGATTCTGCCAAGAGGTCGTCTGTAAAGGGAAACAGGCAGACTGCAGAAAGGAAGGGAACTCTCTCCTTTCTGCTTGCTTCATATTTTTGTCAGAATCCCCCTACCCGCGGCACTTGGGCTTCTTGGCCCTCCGGTCTCCAGCCTCATCAGGCTCCCTTGCAGGTACCAACCCCTTCCAGGCAGTGCCCCTTCCTCCAAGTCTGAGTCTCCCTTTCCAGGACCTTTCCTGTGACCTCACAGCTTCTGCATTCCCCAGCCTCATGTCTCTGTTCCTTCCTAGGAGCAGCAGCAGCTTCTGCAGTTACTGCTCTGGTCAGTCTTTTTGTTTTTATCAGTCTTCTAATACCTTCTAATTTAATAGCTCTTCAGTGCTCTATTTGAAAAGCCCACATGGCTTCTGTTGTTCTGACTGGACACTGACTGACATAAACACTTTCCTGTGGATTAGAAAATGAAGTGGTAGGAAAAGGAGTGAGAAGATCAGGTAAAAGACCATTGCAATATTCTAGACAAGAGATGAAGTGCATCAGAGAAGCTATAAAGAGTGAAGATGATAATAATGAATCTAATAGCTAACATTTATGGAGCACTTGCAGTACATTAAGCACTGCTCTAGGTCCATAACCCTTATGATATAGATATTAAACTTATTTCCATTTTATAGACAAGAAAATTGAGGCCCAGAGAGGTTTTAAATAACATGTCCTACATCACACAGACAGTAGTGGTGGAGACAGGATTTAAACCTCAGTGTTCTGGTTCCAGCGTCCTTCCTTTTAACAACTTAAAAGGGATTGAATTCTTGAGCTGTTTATGAGAAAGAAGCTATAACACTGAACACTCATTCAACAGAAAAAAAGATGGAGTGGGTAAAAATCTCAGAGACTTAGTTTTGGTGACTGGGTAGATAATGAAGCTATTAACTACAATGGAAAAAAAATGAGAGATCAAGTTTGGGTCTCTGGTAGAGATAATTAATTCATTTTTCAGTTTTTGAATTATGGATATTTGTGGAATATCTGAGGAATGATGTCAGTGGAAGTTGAATTTGACTCAGCTTTTAACACAGTTGACCCGAAGATAAAGATTTCAGAGCTCTCAAAATAAATATGCTAGATGGTCATGGAGGCAGATAGTACTGCCTGCTCTGAAAAAGAAACTACAGGAAGAGAGGCAGCAGAGTTTTCAAGTTTTTAAGTACAAATCTTATGGCTCTGTTTTTCTACATAAAGAATAGCAAACGGTCTTCAGAAGAAACAGTGGAATGGAGACACGGGATGAAAGAAAATATATGCGGTATGACACACAAGAAAAGTATGAAACTAGTCAAGAAGTTTTTTTTTTAAAGGAAACATAAAAGAGAGGGAAAAGGGAGATAAAGGGAGTTTAGAACAAAATGCTTTAGTTCCTACACTGAAATGCAGGATTGCAGGATCCTCTAGATTGATTATATGCCTTAGAATGATTTGGCAGCCGACACTGGGATGACATCAGCAAGCCAACCCCTTGCTGAGTAGAATGAGTCACATTTTCATCTGTTTTCACTTGATTAAAATATTTTACATTTGTTGAGCTTGGAAAAAAAGAAAATAAAAAAAAAGAGGAAGCCACTGAAAGTGGAAAATTGAGAGTCCAAATATGGTTTGTTTTTGACTCACCAGAACTGCAGCATCACAGGAACTAATAATTTTGATTTAAAGAGATATTTTTTTTAAAACTTCTATTCAAGAAATAATCCCCCCCAATCACATAAAACTTTATGGCTTTCTTAAACTTCTAACTTAATACCAAGTTGAGAAAAAAAAGCCTAAAAAGGTGTTCTTCTATAATAGTCTTAAATATACAAATATCTTATCAGCTGTAAAAAAAAAAAGGATATTATTTTAATATTATCTGGTCTTTATAACTTATTTTGTTCAGATGAGTATAAGCTCCTAGTTTTGATGGTTCAAATGTATCTAAAGATTTGCTTCTTTGGAACAGAGCAGACAGGAAAAGCAGAGTACAGAGGTGGGGACAGAAGATTTGCTTCTTTACAGGATTTATGCCAAGTAACCTGCAAACAATCCATTTCCTGGCAAACGTCTGCTAACTGGTTTGTTCATGACTTTTTTTCTTACTATAGTTGCTAATACTGACTTTCAGATGTCTTAACAGCAAGCGAGATTTCTAAGTAGGCAGAATTCACTTGGAAAAGAAATCCATTGGCTGATTTTAGACAGTTATTTTTCTATGTGAATTTTTGTGAGGCTCAAATTATGTAAGTGAAAGAAGACTTTAAATCATAAGGTACTGCATAAACCTTTGTTATTACCTGTATACTAGTCCAGAGCATGTAGAGATCATCTGCAAACAGGAATAACGCTGTTTGGTATCATTTCTTATTAAGAAAATGTGATGCTTTCTAAGATTTCATTGTTCTTTGTCCTGTAGGGATATTAATTATTTTTCATGAGTAACACTTAAAATTCTTCAAGAACGAGTGATTGGCTCTTTCTAAATATGACCAAAAACCATACAGAAAAAAAAATGAGAAATAGATTCAGTTAAAGTTTAAAACCATATTACATCAAAATAAATTTAGATGACAAATACCACACAGGTAAAAATTATTACTACCCTTACTACTACCACTATTATAATCTATGATAGACATAGAACAAAGATTTAAATGTTAAAAAGAGTTCTTACATATCATTAAGAAAAAGGCAAAGACTCCAATAGATAATGGGCAAAACTATGACTAGGCCATACACAAAAGAAGAAAATACAAATGGGCAATAATAAATAAATGGGTAAGAAAACAATTATCAGGCTTCTTGATAGAAATCAAGAAATGAAAAGTTGAAAGTTAATAAGGAATAATCATCTTGTTTCATAATTACAAAGATTAAAAGTGAAAATACCCAGGTGACCCTGGGAAAATAACAACAGAGTTTTTGGAAATTCCAGAGTGTGGATAAAATGAAAGTTCCTGTGGCCAGGATTCTCACCTGGCCCTGGTTGACTAGCTCACTATACAAGCGTGGGCAATAGGCTGCTATTGACTCTATATAAAGAGCTCCACCCAGTGCTCTGGGTGACAGAGAGGTAGGGCTGCAAGGCTACAGAGAGCAGAGCAGAGGACAGAGGCCCAGAGCACGGCTGTGCATGATGACTGTGCAGGCAGAGAGGCCCAGAGGATGGCTGTGCAGACAGAGGGGCCCAGAAGCAGAGACTGGCTTGTTGCATGCAGACTTGCTCTGAGTGAACAGGATTCTAGTGACTAACCTGCCACCTGGAAATAAAGTTGGATATAACCCTTTCACCCCAAGAACGTCTTGCTGTCAATTTCTTTGGTCACAGTGAATCCATAGCGAACTTGTCCAGGTCTGAAACCCATTGGCAAGACACAGAGAAACCACATAAAATTGGACAGAAGAGCTGGAGAGTAAAACCAAGAGCCTGTGGACAGTATTTACAACAAAACTAGATGGCAATACACAAGTGTGTGGGGACAAACCACCAATAGCCTCAAACCTGCATTAGTGGGCAGCTATGCAAGAGAACCATCAAGGGAAACCAAGAGGCAACAGGTGGACTTGAGAAACAAGGTACTCCCAAAATAGTTGCCAGCAAGTATTCACTGAAAAGTGAAACAAAAATACTAAAATGTAATGACTGCTCCAGTAGAGATTGTATATGTCATAGGAGAATTTAATCAGATTAAACAGCAGTCACATTGGAAAGCAGACAGGATTTTAAGAAATTTTATTTAAAGAAAAAATAATAAAATGATCACTTAGCTCTGGAGTCAGGCAACTCTAAATTCTAATTCTGAACTTTGCCACTTTGTACTTCAATACAGCTGTGTGAACTGGAGTATCTAGTCTTTCTCAGTGTCATTTCTTAAAATAGGGAAAATACTATTACCATCTCAGTTATTAAGGGATAAATAAGCTCAATAATACTGAGCTCTTAGCATTGTCTCTGGCACATTGTGTATATTTAAATATATATTTTTCATTATTGTTTCATGGATCTAATGAAATTTAAATTTGTTGGAGGGAAAGGGGCTATTAATTCACTCACCAGGGAGGACCAATATGAAGAAACTGCAATTGAATTGGAACATTAGGTTCTCTCATTGATGGCTAGTCAAAATAGAAGTACTCTCCTGTCAGCAAAATATTTGATAATTCAGTGAATACTTCTGTAAATGCACCATGCATTCTTTTTGTTTCTTTTTTTGATAGGCTGCACACGAAACAAAATTGTCAGTTACTCTATTTATACAATGCAACCTATGCTGAAATATGCCCCACACTTAGAAGTGTCCTGTGCTTGGTTTACTACTCTGATGTCATCTTTTTGAAATTCTTATTAAGTTTGGAACAAAGGGGACCACATTTTCATCTTTGGCTGAGGCCTGCAACTTATGTAGCCAGTTCTATGTGGAACGCATATGGCCTGTTACAAGAGCCCATGCGGGGTTGAAATGGTAGACTTTTAACATGTGCCTGGCTGTCACTAGTTGTGGCTGACAGAAGAAGAACATGACCTCAGTTGAGGAGATGCTCTATAGCAGAGGCCCACCCTGAAGGAGCTGACATCTGGGCAGGGAACCTGGGAAGTCTATCTCTGTGTCCATTACCAACACAACACCCGTTTATTCAATTTTGTGTTAAAATCTTATCACAAGACTTTAAAGATA
Source organism: Manis javanica (assembly GCF_040802235.1). Taxonomy (NCBI): domain Eukaryota; kingdom Metazoa; phylum Chordata; class Mammalia; order Pholidota; family Manidae; genus Manis; species Manis javanica. The sequence goes on along the minus strand of NC_133167.1, from coordinate 42,228,429 downwards.
ACTTTAATCCCCCAATTTTCTCCTCTCATTACAAGTATATAAAGACTCTCAGAGAATCTAAGCCATCTTTCAAAGTGATTTCATTTCATCATGAGAAAATTCCTGGTAAGAGAATTCAAATTATTTCAATTGCATTTTTTCTTTGAGAGGGCATCTCTGATATTTATTAATCAAATGGTTGTTAACAACAATAAAATTCTGTATAGGGGACTCAATGCACAATCATTAATCAACCGCAAGCCTAATTCTGAACAGTCTCCAATCTTATGAAGCATAATGAACAAGTTCTTACATGGTGAACAAGTTATTACATAGTGAATAAGTTGTTACATGGTGAACAATGCAAGGGCAGTCATAGCACAGAAACTTTTGGTTTTGATCACGCATCATGAACTATAAACAATCAAGTCAGATATGATTATTCGTTTGATTTTTATACTTGATTTATATGTGAATCCCACATTTCTCCCTTATTATTATTATTATTATTATTATTTTAGTAAAATGCTGAAGTGGTAGGTAGATGCAAGATAAAGATAGAAAACATAATTTAGTGCTGTAAGAGGGCAAATGTAGATGATCAGGTCTGTGCCTATAGACTAAGTATTAATCCAAGCTAGACAAGGGCAACAAAACATACACAGATGCAGATTTCTCTCAAAACAGGAGGGGTGAGGTTCTAAGCCTCACCTCTGTTGATCCCCAATTTCTTACCTGATGGCCTCCCTGCGACTGTGCCTGTCTTAGGTTGCTCCTCCCTTGAGGAATCTTACCCGTCTCTGGCTAACCAGTCATATTCTGGGGCCATACAGGGAAATGTAAAGTTGGATAGTGAGAGAGAAGCAATATTGTTTGAAAAGGTTAGCTTTTTACTTCTTTGCAGAATTATGCCCTGTGGCTTCTATGCCCAGCATTTGTCTTGAGGTATCTTTACCACTTGGAAGAATTATGATACTCGGTAATTTTCGATATGAGGCATGAATTCTACTAAAGGGTTGTAATTAGGAAGGAAGACGAAAGGCTATAGAAGTATCAGATGGAAGAAAACATGGAAAGATTGATTATTTCTTTGACATATCTTCTTGTAGAGTAACATAAGCATGCATAGGTTTTAAACTACTAAATAAATTGCACACACACATTAACATAATAGGAATACCGCTACATAATCAAAGCAGACCTACAATTAACAGCCATCTCCAGTGAAACCAAGAAAATCAGTTAGGTATCCTAGGCATTTGCAAAAACTTACCAATGATATGATGGATATTGTCTAACTGAATTTGAATAGTTTGAGAAAAATCAGACAAATTAAAACAACACATCCTGGGAACTGTTCACATCCCATATGTTCTTTTAAGAGTAGATAGTCTGTAGTCGCACGATTTTGGAGCACTGCAACTTGCACTTCTCCTAATTCTTGGTTGAGTTCCGACAGTATAGATCCAGTCAAATTTGTTGTTTTACTGTATGCACAGGCCAGCTTAGATATCTCCTTCTTCATTCCAATGGCAAATCCAGGAACCGGTGGGATGAATGCAGCTACAACTGCAACAGCGCCAGGATCTTTGTTGAAGGTTTTGATGATCATCTTCTGGAATGACTCTTCCAGAGGATGTTGATGTTGGAAGTTCTTCCTCATATTGTATCTTAATTCATTTCCTGGGTAGCCAAATTAGGCTTTGATCCTCTGTATAAACACAAACAAATCCTTTGCCCACCCTTTGATATGACCTTTATACCATTGTGAAGAACCTATTGGAGATCACCACACAGGAAATGCTTTTCTTTTCTTTTTAAGAGAAAGGAATATTATCAGAAAAATGTACTTCCATAGCTGATCATCGACACCTTTTAAAAGATCAAAATTAAAGATATGTAAAGTAAGCATTAATCGTTGCAGTTAGTTTTATTCTATCAGGGAGTAACCTCGCTTTCTTTCTCTTTATTTTTATTATCATTAATCTACAATTACATGACGAATATTATGTTTACTAGGCTCTCCCCTATACCAGGTCCCCCCCACAAACCCCTTTACAGTCACTGTCCATCAGCATAGCAAAATGTTGTAGAATCACTACTTGTCTTCTCTGTGTTGTACAGCCCTCCCCTTTCTCCCACCCCCCAATTATGCATGCTAATCACAATACCCCCTTTCTCTTCCCACCTCCTATCCCTCCCTATGCACCCATCACCCCCAGTCCCTTTCCCTGTGGTACCTGTTAGTGCATTCTTGGGTTCTGTGTTTCTGCAGCTGTTTTGTTCCTTCAGTTTTTCCTTTGTTCTTATACTCCACAGATGAGTGAAATCATTTGGTATTTCTCTTTCTCTGCTTGGCTTATTTCATGGAGCATAATACCCTCTACCTCCATCCATGTTGTTGCAGATGGTAGGATTTGTTTTCTTCTTATGGCTGAGTAATATTCCATTGTGTATATGTGCCCCATCTTCTTTATCCATTGATCTACTGATGGACACTTAGGTTGGTTCCAATTCTTGGATATTGTAAATAGTGCTGTGATAAACATAGGGGTGCATCTGTCTTTTTCAAACTTGAGTGCTGCATTCTTAGGGTAAATTCCTAGGTGTGGAATTCCTGGGTCAAATGGTAAGTCTATTTTGAGCATTTTGATGAACCTCCATACTGCTTTCCACAATGGTTGAACTAATTTACATTCCCACCAGCAGTGTTGGAGGGTTCCCCTTTCCCCACAACCTCTCCAACATTTGTTGTTGTTTGTCTTTTGGATGGTAGCTCTCCTTACTGGTGTGAGGTGATACCTCATTGTGGCTTTAATTTGCATTTCTCTGATAATTAGCGATGTGGAGCATCTTTTCATATGTCTGTTGGCCATCTGTATTTCTTTTTTGGAGAACTGTCTGTTCAGTTCCTCTGCCCATTTTTTAATTGGATTATTTGTTTTTTTGTTTGTTGAGGTGGGTGAGCTCTTTATATATTTTGGATGTCAAGCCTTTATAGGATCTGTCATTTACAAATATATTCTCCCATACTGTAGGGTTCCTTTTTGTTCTATTGATGGTGTCTTTTGCTGTACAGAAGCTTTTCAGCTTGATATAATCCCACTTGTTCATTTTTGCTGTTGTTTTCCTTGCCCGGGGAGATATGTTCAAGAAGAGGTCATTCATTTTTATGTCTAAGAGGTTTTTGCCTATGCTTTTTTCTAAGAGTTTTATGGTTTCATGAATTACATTCAGGTCTTTGATCCATTTTGAATTTACTTTTGTGCATGGGGTTAGACAATGGTGCAGTTTCATTCTCCTACATGTAGTTGTCCAGTTTTGCCAGCACCATCTGTTGAAGAGACTTTCATTTCCCCATTGTATGTCCATGGCTCCTTTATCGAATGTTAATTGACCATTTATGTTTAGGTTAATGTCTGGAGTCTCTAATCTGTTCCACTGGTCTGTGGCTCTGTTCTTGTGCCAGTACCAAATTGTCTTGATTACTATGGCTTTGTAGTAGAGTTTGAAGGTGGGGAGTGAGATCCCCCCTACTTTATTCTTCCTTCTCAGGATTGCTTTGGCTATTCGGGGTCTTTGGTGTTTTCATATGAATTTTTGAACTATTTGTTCCAGTTTGTTGAAGAATGTTGCTCGTAATTTGCTAGGGATTGCATCAAATCTGTATATTGCTTTGGGCAGGATGGCCATTTTGACAATATTAATTCTTCCTAGCCACAAGCATGGCATAAGTTTCCATTTGTTAGTGTCCCCTTTAATTTCTCTTAAGAGTTTCTTGTAGTTTTCAGGGTATAGATCTTTCACTTCTTTGGTTAGGTTTATTCCTAGCTATTTTATTCTTTTTGATGCAATTGTGAATGGAATTGTTTTCCTGATTTCTCTTTCTATTGGTTCATTGTTAGTGTATAGGAAAGCCACAGATTTCTGTCTGTTATTTGTGTATCCTGCAACTTTGATGTATTCCGATATCAGTACTAGTAGTTTTGGAGTGGAGTCTTTAGGGTTTTTTATGTACAGTATCATGTCATCTGCAAATAGTGACAGTATAACTTCTTCTTTACCAATCTGGATTCCTCATATTTCTTTGTTTTGTCTAATTGCTGTGGCTAGGACCTCCAGTACTATGTTAAATAACAGTGTGGAGAGTGGTCATCCCTGTCTTGTTCCCAATCTCAGAGGAAAAGCTTTCAGTTTCTCGCTGTTCAGTATGATGTTGGCTGTGGGTTTATCATAGATGGCCTTTATTATGTTGTGGTACTTGCGCTCTATACCCATTTTGTTGAGAGTTTTTATCATGAATGGATGTTGAATTTTATTGAATGCTTTTTCAGCATCTATGGAGAGGATCTTGTGGTTTTTGTCTTTCTTTTTGTTGATGTGGTGGATGATGTTGATGGATTTTCGAATGTTGTACCATCCTTGCATCACTGGGATGAATCCCACTTGGTCATGGTGTATGATCCTTTTGATATGCTGTTGAATTCTGTTTGCTAATATTTTATTGAGTATTTTTGCATCTACATTCATCAGGGATATTGGTCTGTAATTTTCTTTTTTGCTGGGGACTTTGCCTGGTTTTGATATTAGGGTGATATTGGCTTCATAGAATGAGTTTGGGAGTACTCCCTCCTCTTCTAATTTTTGGAAAACTTTAAGGAGAACGGGTATTATATCTTCTCTGTATGTCTGATAGAATTCCGAGGTAAATCCGTACAGCCCGGGGGTTTTGTTCTTAGGTAGTTTTTTGATTACCATTTCAATTTCTTTGCTCGTAATTGGTTTGTTTAACTTTTGTGTTTCTTCCTTGGTCAGTCTTGGGAGGTTGTATTTTTCTAGGAAGTTGTCCATTTCTTCTAGATTTTCCAACTTGTTAGCATATAGGTTTTCATAGTAGTCTTTAATAATACTTTGTATTCTGTGGAGTATGTCATGATTTTTCCATTCTCATTTCTGATTCTGTTAATGTGTGTTGATTCTCTTTTTCTCTTAAAAATTTTGGCTAGAGGCTTATCTATTTTGTTTATTTTCTCAAAGAACCTGCTCTTGGTTTCATTGATTTTTTGTATTGTTTTATTCTTCTCAATTATGTTTATTTCTTCTCTGATCTTCATTATGTCCCTCCTTCTACTGACTTTAGGCCTCATTTGTTCTTCTTTTTCCAGTTCTGATAATTGTGATGTTAGACTATTCATTTGGGATTGTTCTTCCTTCTTCAAGTGTGCCTGGATCGCTATATACTTTCCTCTTAAGACGGTTTTCGCTGCATCCCCCAGAAGTTGAGGCTTTGTGTTGTTGTTGTAATTCATTTCCATATATTCCTTGAACTCTATTTTAATTTGTTCATTGATCCATTGATTATTTAGGACCATGTTGTTAAGCCTCCATGTGTTTGTGAGCCCTTTTGTTTTCTTCGTAGAATTTATTTCTAGTTTTATACCTTTGTGGTCTGAAAATTCGGTTGGTAGAATGTCAATCTTTGGAATTTACTGAGGCTCTTTTTGTGAGCTAGTATGTGGTCTATTCTGGAGAATGTTCCATGTGCATTTGAGAAGAATGTATATCCTGATGCTTTTGGGTGTAGAGTTCTCTAGATGTCTATTAGGTCCATCTGTTCTAGTGTGTTGTTCAGTGCCTCCATGTCCTTACTTATTTTCTGCCCAGTGGATATTTCCTTTGGGGTGAGTGGCATGTTGATGTCTCCTAAAATGAATGCATTGCATTCTCTTTCCCCCTTTAATTCTGTTAGTATTTGCTTCACATATGCTGGTGCTCCTGTGTTGGGTGCATATATATTTAGAATGGTTATATCCTCTTGTTGGACTAAGCCTTTTATTATTATGTAATGTCCTCCTTTATCTCTTATTACTTTCTTTGTTTTGAAGTCTATTTTATCTGATACTAGTACCGCAATCCCTTCTTTCTTCTCTCTATTGTTTGCCTGAAATATGTTTTTCCATCCTTTGACTTTTAGTCTGTGCATGTCTTTGGGTTTGAGGTGAGTTTCTTGTAAGCACCATATAGATGGGTCTTGCTTTTTTATCTATTCTATTACTCTGTGTCTTTGGATTGGTGCATTCAGTCCATTTACATTTAGGGTGACTATTGAAAGACATGTACTTATTGCCATTTCAGACTTTATATTTGTGGTTACCAAAGTTTCAAGGTTAGCTTCTTTTGTATCTTACTGCCTAACTTAGCTCGCTTATTGAGCTTTTATGTATACTGTCTGGAGATTCTTTTCTTCTCTCCCTTCTTATTCTTCCTCCTCCATCCTTTATATGTTGGTTGTTTTATTCTGTGCTCTTTCGTGTTTCCTTTAACTGCTTTTAGTGGGTAGTTGATTTTATTTTTTGCCTTTAGTTAGTATTTCATTGGTCTGCTTTCTTTGCTGTGATTTTATTTTCTCTGGTGACATCTGTTTAGTCTTAGGAGTGCTCCCATCTATAACAGTCCTTCTAAAATACCCTGTAGAGGTAGTTTGTGGGAGGCAAATTCCCTCAACTTTTGCTTGTCTGGGAATTGTTTAATCCCTCCTTCATATTTAAATGATAAACTTGCTGGATACAGCAATCTTGGTTCAAGGCCTTTCTGTTTCATTGCATTAAATATATCATGCCATTCTCTTCTGGCCTACAAGGTTTCTGTTGAGAAGTCTGATGATAGCCTGATGGGTTTTCCTTTATAGGTGACCTTTTTCTCTCTAGATGCCTTTAAAACTCTTTCCTTGTCCTTGATCTTTGCCATTTTAATTATTATGTGTCTTGGTGTTGTCCTCCTTGGGTCCTTTCTGTTGGGAGTTCTTTGTATTTCCATGGTCTGTTCGATTATTTCCTCCCCCAGTTTGGGGAAGTTTTCAGCAATTATTTCTTCAAAGACACTTTCTATCCCTTTTTCCTCACTCTTCTTCTTCTGGTACCCCTATAATACAGATATTGTTCCTTTTGGATTGGTCACACAGTTCTCTTAATATTGTTTCATTCCTGGAGATCCTTTTATCTCTCTCTGTGTCAGTTTCTATGCATTCCTGTTCTCTGGTTTCTATTCCATCAATGGCCTCTTGCATCTTATCCATTCTGCTTATAAATCCTTCCAGAGTTTGTTTAACTTCTATAATCTCCTTCCATAGTCTGTAATCTCCCTCTGGACATCTGTAATCTCCCTCTGGGCTTCATCCCTTAGCTTCTGTATATTTCTCTGCATCTCCATCAGCATGTTTATGATTTTTATTTTGAATTCCTTTTCAGGAAGACTGGTTAGGTCTGTCTCCTTCTCAGGTGTTGTCTCTGTTATCTTTGTCTGCCTGAAATTTTGCCTTTTCATGGTGATAGAGATAGTTTGCAGAGCTGGCACGAGTGACGGCTGGAAGAACTTCCCTTCTTGTTGGTTTGTGGCCTTCCTCTCCTGGGAGAACAGCGATCTGTAGTGGCTTGTGCTGGGCAGCTGCATGCAGACGGGGCCTCTGATTCTTGCCCAGCCACTATGGAGTTTATTTCTGCCTTTGCTGTGGGCGTGGCCAGCCTCAGGCTACTGCTCTGATATGGTGGAGCCACGTTGGAGGAGGAATGGCTGGGAGGCTATTTGTCTCCATCAGGGGCCTCTGTGCTCCCTGCTGTCCAGGGGTTTAGAGTGCCCAGAGTTCCCCAGATTCCCTGCCGCTGGATTAAGTGTCCCAGGATGCTTTCATCTGGCTGTGGGAGTCACTGTCCCTTTAAGACTTCCAAAAAGCACTTGCTTTTCTTTGTCTCCAGGGCGCCAGCTGCAGGGACCTGCTCACAGGTCTTACTGACCTATTTCCCTATTGTCCTGATCCCCACGCATGCACTGTGTCTGCACTCTGGTTCAGATGGCTAGGGCTGGCTATTTAGCAGTCCTGGTCTCCCTCTCCCTCCCCGCTATGACTCCTCTCCTCCTGCCCGGAGCTGGGGTGAAGGGCACTTGGGTCCTGCCAGGCTGGGGCTTGTATCTTACCCGTTTCGTGTGGCGCCGGGTTCTCACCTTGCGTGTGGATGTGGTCTGGCTGTTGTCCTGTGTCTTCTGGTCTCTCTTTTAGGAAGAACTGTCTTTGTTGTATTTTCAAAAATATATGTGGTTTTGGGAGGAGATTTCTGCTGCTCTTCTCACACCGCCATCTTGGCTCCACCCCTATTTCAATTGCATTTTAAGTTTACAGTTCTAACATAAATTCTGTGCACTAAAGAAAAAAGACAAGTAATGATTTTCTATTGGGATTTTAATATGCCAATCACTCCCACTTTAGCCAGTACAGACACAATTTGCAGTCTCTATTTTTTAATCAAATTTCACTTAAATAAACATTCCAAATAGACCATTTCTGACAAGGACGTATTTTAGGAAGATCTTGAATTCAGGGGATTCTAGAAACACATCAGTAATCTTGGGTATAAATTAGGAAATAAACTATTAAGCAGCTATAGCATATAAAGTAAAAGACCCAATGCAAACAATATTTTAGCATCCCAATGTCATTTCTGATGCTCTGTGGTATGCAAGTAAGATCGTAAGCAGGAGTCAGCACCGAACCCTGCACACCCCTCTTACCCTGCCTATTTTCATCCATAGCAATGACTTCTTTCTAACTTACCATTCATGTATGTTATTTTCATCGTATCTCCTCCCACTACAGTGTAAGTTCTTTGAGGGCTTCTCATCATTTTTTTTCACTATTATATCCCCAATATGAAGAAGGGTGGCTGACTCACAATTGGTGTTCTAAAATAAGTTGTTGAATGGTTGAATGAATGAATAAAACCACAGACATTTATAAAAACATTTCTAGAATTGTGACTAAAATATCAAGTCCACAAATTCACATGCATTCATTACCAAAGCCAAGTGCTAATATACTAAGCTTGACAGAATTCAGAGTGAAGATAATAATATAATGCTCATACTCTTAAACACTCCAGATTATAAAAAATAAATACAGCATAAGCCTGTTTGAACTTCAGCTTGCTTGTGGATGATTTAATCTACTCATGATCGTGTTTTTGTTGGTCTAAAAGGTTATCTTAAATAGATATGGAAAGTATAAAGAAGTTACTAATTCTTTTTTTAAAATAGAGAATGACCTAGACAATAGTATCATGTAACTAGTAAGAAAACTTGGCTTCTGTTTTGCTGATGAGATATAATTGAGACATTACTGTTCACTGAGACACAGAAACTTGAATCCTCAGTGTAGGTGGATGGAAGTGAAGAAAGAAATGCTAAAAAGAAAAAGAAAATATTCATGCTAATGTTAACACTGAAAGCACATTTGGTATAAAGCCTATTTCCAAATATTACAACTCCTTTACCAAAAGGTATTTATTTGAGAAATGTAATTAGATTAGATAAGCTTACATTTAGGTAAAGAAAAAAAGAAGGCACATGGAATATAGACAGGAGCAGCTCTTAACTATTGAAAGCAGGGATTCCCCATTCTAATACATCATGTTCCTAAGAAAAATGCATTCACTTTTTTCTCTCTCTTCTCTCTCCATCTGCAAGTCCATGGCAGCAAGAGTAAAAAACAGTGCAATGTAATGTTACAAAAGTTAGACTAAAATCTGACAAACTAATGATGTTGGAACCCCACTATAACTTTGTTGACACAAAGGAATTTTCTATAATGTGGATCTATTCAGGATTCAAATCATGGCATTTAGCATCTAAAATATGAACATGTTCATGGGACAGTTATGCCACACCCTGAGTCCATTCTGAGTTAGAGCCTTGAGGCCTTTAAGAAAGATTCTAGGGTATTACTAGAATAAAGCACTTAAAATACTGCTTATTTCAATTGATCTAGGTAAATCACTATATTTGTTGCCATTTAAATTTCCTCTTATTCTCAAATGGAGTCTGACTAGTAGAGTTAATTTAGTTGAGTGTGCTTCACTGTAAAGCCAGATGTCCACAAATGATAGTGTACATCAGGGTCATCTGAGATAAAAATGTAAAGCCTGATAAAAATATAAATTCTTAGGTCCCTTCCTCAGAGATTCAGAATTAATAGGACTGAGAATATGGCCCACATATTAGGAAACACTGCAACAGATACCTGTGAATTTCAAATTTTTCTGAGAAAAAGTGTTAGAAACACTATTCTGTAGCACATCTGAGGAGGATTTAAAGAATAAAAATATTATCAAATATGATTTTTCATAATATATTATCTACTACTTCTAGGTCAATAAAAAATATTTTGTATCTCCTACCAGTTATATCCTCCTCTGCAGGAAAAGTGCCAGTTCAAGTTTGTTCTACAGAATCAAAAGAAACATCTGTGTACTAGCAAATGCCAGAACAGAAATGACTGGATAATTTCCTTCTTAGGCTACGAAGCAGACTGATCCTCAAAGAACCCAGACTGAGCACTTGAAAAATCACTTAAGAGCTTGACTCTGGGCCATTAGACTTTGGCCAAGGCAAACCTGTCTGCTTTCTTCCTCAGAGGGGGCAGTCATGTTTGTAGTTTAGGAAAGGAAATCACTGATGCCCAGTAGAAAGCCTCCCAGATTTTCAACAGTACAGCTTTGCTACAAGCTAAATGCAGAACATCACCGAGAATATGAAAAACAGATCTCAGAACCAGAGTAAGTCAGCATCAGTCCTGAGAGCTACTCCACATGATGTTACTCTAGTCTCTAGTGCTGAGAATTTCTCATTCACCCAGCACAAGTATTCCCATGAAGTATGTCAGAATAATTCATTAATAACATTCAACCATAATAAATAAACTCTAAATTTCAATCAAAAAGGACAAATATCTGGGCTTTCTCTAAGTCCATCTAAAAATTGTGTTCCTGTATGAATTGGTTTTACACTAAATATCATATCATCATGTGTTTGTTAGAAAATGCATTTTCCCAAATGACTTAACACAGAAGAAAGTCTCCAGCAAATGAACTTTTAAATGAAGCCATCTTGAAAAGGCTTAATTTCCCCAACTACACTATTTCATGCACAAGATTTAGTGTAATAAAATTATATTCACAAGTGATATTTTACGCATATAACCAGTCTAGCTGACACTTGCCTAATCCATAGTCCCTTCCTATTTTTCCCAAATGCAGATTCTCTTCAATCACTGGGTGTCTGTGAATATTAGATCAAGCCAGGCAGTCAAAATGTCAGAATGAAGCCCAGAAATCTAGAAAAAGCTAATCAGGTTGTACTGAATGTGCTTTTGTTAGTCAAAAGACTTGTACAAGAAAATTCACACCAGAAATAGTTCTAATAACCAAAAGCCAGTAACCAACCAAATCTGTATCAATAACAGAATGGATAAATTTATGGTTATAATCAAATAGTAATTAAATAAAATTACATGAAAATCTTACAAAATAATGTTGAACAAAACAAGCCAATATTATTTTGTTGGTACATATATATATTTCTAGTTATACAAAGCTCACACTCAAGAAAATTAATCTATGATGTTATCAATCAGAAGAGTGGTTAACTTTAAGGGGGAGGAGAAAAGATACTGAATAGATATTGGCATGGTGGGATTTTCTGGGCTGTTCACAAGATTCTGTTTATGTATTTTCTGGGTCCTAACTTACATGGGTGTCATCACTTTGAGAAAATTTATTGTATGTGTTGTATACAAAAGATTTGCATACTTTTCTGTATGTACATTATACTTCAATGAGAAATTCATTTCAAAAAATCCTATCATGTTGTGGTACCTCTGATGAAAATAACATGAAAATGGATTAAAGGGATGAAAGGTAAGAGCAGGAAAAGGCAGTACCAAGAAAAGTTAAGAGAAAAAAGAAATAAGATGGAAGACCTATCTCATAAGGTGACTTAGAGTCTTCTTAAGGAATGGAGACTGAGGATAAATCTAAACCAAAATGCTTGAAGCACACCACAGATCACACCAACACAAAAATCAGTTTCTCTCCTAATAAGAAAATATGTCAAAAAAATGGAACAATGAAAAATAGATTGCATTGGGTTCCATGACAAACCATTAAAAAAATAAAATGAGCTCCCTTGCTTAAGCCATGTAATCTCCCCAGAAAACAGTTGTCCTTTCAACTTAGATAATATCAAGTATAAAATAAGAGACAGATAAAATATGAAAAAGAATCCATTTTTTAAAAACTAGAAATTATAACTGAAACATGAGTCACTCTAAGCAAAATGTCACAAATTTTACACCTTGAAAAATAAAAAATATCTATGTACCCAAAAACCATAACTGTAAGTAGAAAAATTTTCTTAAAAACTTTGAGAACTATTTGCAACTTATTTACAAGCAAAGAGTTAATATATTTGATCTGCTAAGAATTTTCACAAAACAATAAAGATGTTTTAACAGAAAAATAGACAAAGGACACAAACATGAATGCCACAAAAGAATAAAAGTAAATGAAAAATAAATCAACCTCAATGCATATCAAAACAATTATAGCATTTTGCAATTATTAAACTGGCAAGAACTTAATAAATATTAATAACTAGTGTTCATATAATAAAGAGATATGATGGAAATAAAAATATTAAAACCATCTTGAAGGACAATTAAGCTGATTCAAAACACACAATTGTATGTACCACCAGTGGCTCAAGCTTGACCCTCAACAATCTTCATATAGAATCAGGAAGGGGTGGTTGTGCAAGAATAGGGACAATAGCAACTCTAGGATCCAGGAAATTGAGGGACTGTTGTGGAGTATGGCACAGATGAGGAAGCAGGTGTTTGGGTTTCTCCAGATGTTTTGACACAGCAGTAGCAAGTCCAGGAGAGGACTAAAACTGAAGAAAAATATTTATTACAAACTGATCCAGAAGGAAAAACTACAAAAGGACAAAACCTCTCCTATCTTGAAAATAGTCTCTAGTATTTCAACCTAAAACCCTGTTACCACATCTTTATTTTTCTTATTTTTTTTGCAGCATCATTGATATACAAGCTTAAAATAGTTTCAAATATACAACACAGTGCTTCAACAGTTACCCATATTATTAAATTATCACCCCCTCCAGTGAGATTATTATTTATCAATGTAGAAAGATGTAACAATCACTTACTATATTCTCCATGCTGTGCTAATGTCCCTGTGACCAACTTATATTGTGCTTATAAATTATTGTACCCCTATATCCCCCTCTCCCTTCCCACCTGCCACAACCCTTCCCCCTTGATAACCACTAGTCACTTACTAGTGACTATGAGTCTCCTGCTGTCTTGATCCTTCTGTTTTGCTTTGTTTTTATATTCCACAAATAAGTGAAATCATGTGGTATTTGTCTTTCTCCACCTGGATTATTTCACTAAGCATAATACCCACTAGATCCACCCATGTTGTTGCAAATGGAAGGATTTATTTTCTTTTCATGGCTGAATAATATTCTATTGTGTTATGTATTGCACCTTTATCCATTCATCTACTGATGTATGCTTAGGTTGCTTAAACACCCTGGCTATTGCAAACAGTGCAGTGATAAACATAGGGGTGCATATATCATATATCTTTTCAAATCAGGGATTTTGTTTTCTTCAGGTAAATTCCTATGAGTGGAATTCCTGGGTAAAGTGGTTCTTCTATTCTCAGTCTTTTGAGAAACTTCCATATGGCTTTCCACAGCAGTAACACAAATTTACATCTCACCAACAGTGTGGGAGGGTTCCCATATCTCCTAATCCTCACCAACATTTGTTATTTCTTGCCTTTTGGATAATGGCCATTCTAACTGGTGAGGTAGATTCTCATTGTGGTTTTGATTTACATTTCCCTGATGATTAGCAACACGGAGCATCTTTTCCTGTATCTGTTGAGCATTTTTATTTCTTCTTTGGAAAAATACCTCTTCAGGTCCCCCACCCATTTTTCAATCAGGTTATTTGTTTTTCTTAATGTTGAGGCATAAGACTTCTTTACATACTTTGTATGTTAACTTCTTATCAGATGAGTCATTTGTGAATATATTCTCCCATCCTGTAGGATCCCTTTTTCTTCTACTGATGGTGGTCTTGCTGTACAGAAGAATTTTAGTTTCAGGTAATCCCACTTGGTCATTTTTTATTTGTTTCCCTTGCACAAGGAGATGTGTCCAGGAAAAAACTGCTCATACTTCTGTTCAAGAAATTGTTGCCTATGTTTTCTTCTAAGAGTTTTATGTCATGACTTTCATTCAGGTATTTGATCTATTTTGAATTTACTTTTGTGTATGGAGTTAGACAATAATCCAGTTTCATTCTCTTAGATGTAGCTGTTCAGTTTTGCCAACACCAGTTGTTGAAGAGGATATCTTTTCTCCATTGTATATACATGGCTCCTTTATCATATATTGATTGACCATATATGCTTGGGTTTATATCTGGGCTCTCTAGTCTGTTCCATTGTTCTATTGGTCTGCTCTTGTACCAGTACCAAACCGTTCTTATTATTGTAGCTTTGTAGTACAGCTTGAAGTCAGCAAGCATAATCCCCCAGCTTTGGTCTTCTTTCTCTGGATTTATTTGGCTGTTCAGAGTCTTTTATGCTTCCATATGAATTTTAGAACTATTTGCTCTAGTTCATTGAAGAATCCTGTTTGTATTTTGATAGGGATTGCACTGAGTCTGTAGATTGCTTTAGGCAGGATGGCCATTTTAACAATATTAATTATTGTTATCCATGAGCATGGGATGGATTTCCATTTATTGGTGTCTTCTATAATTTCTCTCATGAATGTCTTGTACTTTTCAGGCATAGGTCTTTTATTTTGTTGGTTAGGTTTATTCCTAGGTATTTTATTCTTTTTGATGAAATTGTGAATGTAACTATTTTCTTGATTTCTCTTTCTGTGAGTTCATCATTAGCATATAGGAATGCAACAGATTTATGTGTATTAATTTTATATTTTGCAACTTTGCTGAATTCAATTATAACTTCTAATAATTTTTGGTATAATCTTTAGGATTTTCTATGTATAATATGTCATCTGCAAATAGTGAAAGTTTTACTTCTTCCTTACCACTCTGGGTGCCTTTTATGTCTTTTCACTTCTGATTGCCGTGGCTAGGACTTCCAGTATATATTGAATAAAAGTGGGGAAGTGGACATCCTTGTCTTGCTCCTGATCTTAGAGTAAAAGCTTTCAGATTTTCACTATTAAGTATGACATTGGCTGTGGGTTTGTCATATATGGCCTTTATTATGTTGAGGTATATACATCTATTCTAATTTTGTTGAGAGTTTTATCATGAATGGATGTTGAATTTTGTCAAATACTCTTACAGCATCTATTGAGTTGATTATATGGTCTTTTATCCTTCATTTTGTTAATTTGGTGTATGATGTTGATTGATTTATGAATATTGTTCATCCTTGCATCCGTGGAATAAATTTCACTTGATTATGATGATGATCTTTTTGATGTATTTTTTTTGATAGGGCATCTCTCATATTTATTGATCAAATGGTTGTTAACAACAATAAAATTCGTATAGGGGGGTCAATGCTCAATGCACAATCATTAATCCATCTCAAGCCTAATTCTCGTCAGTTTCCAATCTTCTGAAGCATAACGAACAAGTTCTTACATGGTGAACGAATTCTTACATAGTGAATAAGTTCTTACATGGTGAACAGTACAAGGGTATTCATCACAGAAACTTTCAGTTTTGATCACACATTATGAACTATAAACAATCAGGTCAAATATGAATATTCGTTTGATTTTTATACTTGATTTATATGTGGATCCCACATTTCTCCCTTTATTATTATTATTATTATTATTTTTAATAAAATGCTGAAGTGGTAGGTAGATGCAAGATAAAGGTAGAAAACATAGTTTAGTGCTGTAAGAGGGCAAATGTAGATGATCAGGTGTGTGCCTATGGACTAAGTATTAATCCAAGCTAGACAAGGGCAGCAAAACATTTTTGATGTATTTTTAATTTGGTTTAGTAATATTTTGTTGAGGATTTTTGCATCTATGTTCAACAGGGATATTGGTCTATAATTTTCATTTTTTGTGGTACCTTTGTCTGGTTTTAGTATTAGAGTGATGCTGGCCTCATACAATGAGTTTGAAAGTGTTCCCTCCTCTTATACTTTTTGGAATACTTTAAGAAGGATGAGTATTAGCTCTTCTCTAAATTCAACTCTGAAGCCATTTGGACTTGGTTTTCTGTTTTTTTAGTTTTTTAATTACCAATTCAATATCTTTGCTGGTAATTGTTCTGTTCAGAATTTTTCTGTTTCTTCCTGCATTAATCTTGGAAGGATGTGTTTTTCTAGGAAGATGTCCATTTCTTCTAGGTTTTCCAATTTATTGGCATATAATTTTTTTATATTATTTCTAATAATTTTCTGTATTTTTATGTCATTTGTTGAGATTATTCTTTCTTCATTTATGATTTTGTTTATGACTGTTCTGGTTTGCTCAGTAAGTCTGGCTAGGGATTTATCTACTTTATTTTCTTGAAGAACCAGCTCCTGGTTTCATTGATTTTTTTTATTGTTTTATTCTTCTCTATTTATTTCTGCTCTAATCTTTATTTTGTCCCTCCTTTCTACTTTAAGACTCATTTGTCCTTCTTTTTCTAAATTCTTTAATTGTGAGATTAGATTGTTTATTTGGGATTGTTCTTATTTCTTGAGGTAGGCCTATATTTCCACTTCGAACTGATTCATCGGTGTCCCAAAGATTCTTGGAATGTTGAATTTTTGCTTTCATTTTTTCCATGTATTGCTTGACTTCGTTCATTGATCCACTGATTTTTTAGAAACATGTTGTTTAGCCTCAATGTGTTTGTAAGCTTTTTTGTTTTCCTTCTGTAATTTATTTCTAATTTGATACCATTGTGATCTGAGAAGCTGCTTGATAAAATTTCGATATTTTTGAATTTATTAAGGATCTCTTTGTGGCCTAATATGTGACCAATTCTGGAGAACATTCTATGTAAACTTGACAAAAATGTATATCCTGATGCTTTTGGCTAAAATGTTCTATAGATGTAGGTTAAGTCTAACTGATCTAATGTATTGTTCAGTGCCTCTATCTCCTTACTTATTTTCTGTCTGGTTGATCTGTCCTTTAGAGTGAGGTGTGTTGAATTCTCCTAAAATGAATGCATTGCCTTCTATTTCCCCATTTAATTCTGTTAGTATTTCTTTCACATATGTAGGTGCTTCTCTCCTGGATGCATAGATATTTATAATGGTTATATCCTCATGTTGGACTGGCCATTTTATCATTATGTAATGTCCTTCTTGTCTCTTGTTACTTATTTTTGTCTGGTGTAAGTACTGTTACTCCTGCTTTTCTTTCTATTATATGCATGGAATATCTTCTTCCATCCCTTCATTTTTAGTCTGTTCATGCCTTTGGGTCTGAAATATATCTCTTGTAGGCATCATAGAAATGGATATTATTTATTCTTTTTTATTAAGGTATCATTGATATACAATATTATGAAGGTTTCACACAAGGAACATTATGGTTACTACATTTACCCATATTATCAAGTCCGCCCCCCACATCCCATTGCAGTAACTATTCATCAGCATAATAAGATGCTATAGTGGGATTCAAGATGGTGGCATAAGAAGTGAGACAGAGAATTCCTCCCAAAACCACATATAGTGTGAAAATATAGATAGTACAACTAACCCTAAAACAGCAACAGGAAAGAAGGCTGCTCCTGACTGCATACAGACAGCTACATGTAAGAGAATGAAACTGGATTACTGTCTAACCCCATACACAAAAGTATCCTGGAAATTAATCAATGACCTGAATGTAAGTCATGAAATCACAAAACTCTTAGAAAAAAACTTAGGAAAAAATCTCTTGGACATAAACATGAGCAACTTCTTCATGAATATATCTCCCTGGGCAAAGGAAACAAAAGCAAAAATAAACAAGTGGGACTCTATCAAACTACAAAGCTTCTGTACAGCAAAGGAGACCATCAGTAGAAAAAAAAGCATCCTACAATATGGGAGAATATATTCATAAATGACATATCAGAGAAGGATTTGACATCCAAATTATATAAAGAGGCCCTGCACCTCAACAAACAAAAAGCAAATAAGCCAATTAAAAAATGGACAGAGGAGATGAACAGACACTTCTCCAAAGAAGAAATTCAGATGATCAACAGGCACATGAAAAGATGCTCCACATCACTAATCATCAGAGAAATGCAAATTAAAACCACAATGAGATATCACCTCACACCAGTTAGGATGGCCACCACCCAAAAGACAAACAACACATGTTGGCAAAGATGTGGGGAAAGGGGAACCTTCCTACACTACTGGTGGGAATGTAAAATAGTTCAACCATTGTGGAAAGCAGTTTGGAGGTTCATCAAAACACTAAAAATACAAATACCATTTTACCCAGGAATTCCACCCCTAGGAATTTACCCTAAGAATGCAGGAGACACATTTGAAAAAGACATATGCACCCATATGTTTATCACTGCACTATTTACAATAGCCAAGAAATGGAAACAACCTAAGTGCCATCAGTAGATGAATGGATAAAGAAGCTGTTGTACATATACAGAATAGAATATTATTCAGCCATAAGAAGAAAACAAATCTTACCATTTGCAACAACATGGATGGAGCCCGAGGGTATTATGCTCAGTGAAATAAGCCAGGTGGAAAAAGACAAGTATCAAATGATTTGACTCATCTGTGGAGTTTAAGAACAAAGAAAAAACTGAAGGAACAAAACAGCAGCAGACTCACAGAACCCAAGAATGGACTAACAGTTACCAAAGGGAAAGGGATTTGGGAAGATGAGTGGTAAGGGAGGGATAAGGAGGAAAAAGGGGCATTATGATTAGCACGTATAAGGTAGGGAGGGTGCACAGGAAGGCAGTATAACACAGAGGAGACAAGTAATGATTCTATAGCATCTTACTTCACTGATGGACAGTGACTGTAATGGGGTATGTGGTGGGGAGTTGATAATAGGGGGAGTCTAGTAACCATACTGTTGTTCATGTAATTGTACATTAATGATAGCAAAATAAATAAAGATGCTATAGACTGAGTACTTCTTTTCTCTGTACTATACTTCCTTCCCCATGACCTTACTATATTATGTGTGCTAATCAAAATGATCTATAATCCCCTTCTTTATCACAACACAATCACCCTTTGTACCCCTTTCCCTTTGATAACTGCTAGTTTTTCTTGTAGTCTGTGAGTCTGCTGCTGTTTTGTCCCTTTAGTTTTTCTTTGTTGTTATACTCCACAAATGAGTGAAATCATTTGGTACTTGATCTTTTCTGCCTATCTTATTTCACTGAGCATTACCATCTAGTTCTAACCATCTTATTGCAAATAATAGAATTTGTTTTCTTCTTATGGCTGAATAATATTCCACTGTACCACCTCTTCTTTACCCATTCATCTACTGATGGGACATTTAGGTTGCTTCTGTATCTTGCCTATTATAAAAAGTGCTGCAATAAACATATGTGTGCATGTGTCTCTTTGAATCTGGGATCCTGTTTTCTTTGGGTAAATTCCTAGGATTGGAATTCCCGAGTCAAATGGTATTTCTATTTTTAGTTTTTTTGAGAAACCTCCATATTTCTTTCCCCCATGGTTGTACTAATTTACACATTCCCATCCACAGTGTCAGAGAGTTCCCCTTTCTCCACATCCTCACTAGCATTGACTGTCTCTTCTCTTTTTGATGTTGGCCATACTAACTGGTGTGAGGTGATAACTCATTGTAGTTTTAATTTGCATTTCCCTGATAATTAGTGATGTGCAGCATCTTTTCATGTGCCTGTTTACCATATGAATTTCTTCTTTGAAGAAGTATCTGTTCAGATCTTCTGCCCATTTTTTAATCAGCTTAGTTCATTTTTTGGTATTGAGGCATGTGAGTTCTTTACATATTTTGGATGTTAACCCCTTGTCAGATATGTCATTTAAGAATATGTTCTCCAATATGGTAGGATGCCTTTCTATTCTACTGATAGTTTCCTTACCTGTGGAGAAGCTTTTCAGTTTGACATAGTCCCATTTCTTCATTTTGGCTTTTGTTTTCCTTGCCCAAGCAGATGTGTTCAGGAAAAAGTTGTTCATGTTTATATTCAAGAGATTTTTTCCTGTTTTTGTCTAAGAGTTTTATGGTTTCATGACTTACATTCAGGTCATTGTTCCATTTCAAGTGTCCTTTTGTGTAGAGTTAGACAAAAATCCAGTTTCATTCTCTTATATGTAGCTGTCCAGTTTTGCCAATACCAGCTGTTGAAGAGGCTGTAATTTCCCCCATTGTATATTCATGGCTACTTTATCATATTTTAATTGACCATATATGTGTGGGTTTACATCTGGGCTCTCTATTCTATTTCATTGGTCTATGGGTCTGTTCTTGTGGCACTACCGCACTGTTTTGATTACTGCAGCTTTGTAGTAGAGCTTGAAATATGGGAGGGTAATTCCCCAGGTTTATTCTTCCTTCTCAGAATTGCTTTGGCTATTCAGGGTCTTTGGTTATTCATGGTTCCATATGAACTTTAGAACTTTTTGTTCTAATTTGTTGAAGAATGCAGTTTATATTTTGATAGGGATTGCATTGAATCTGTAGATTGCTTTAGGCAGGATGACCATTTTGACAATATTAATTCTTCCTACCTATGAGCATGGGATGTATTTTAGTTTATGAGTTTATTCTTGCTCTGATGAGTGTCTTCTAGATTTCAGGGTATAGGTCTTTCATCTCCTTGGTTAGTTTTATTCCTAGGTTTTTTTTATGCAATTGTAAATGGAATTATTTTCTGTATTTCTCTTTCTGCTAGTTCATTGCTAGTATATAGGAATGCTACATATTTCTGTGCATTAATTTTCTATCCTGCAACTTTGCTGAATTCAGTTATTTTATTAGTTTTAGAGTGGTCTCTTTAGGGTTTCATATATACAATATCATGTCATCTGCAAACAGTGACAGTTTAACTTCTTCCTTACAGATTTAGATGCCTTTTATTTCTTTGTGTTGTCTGATTGCTGTGGCTAGGTCCGCCGGTACTATGTTGAGTAAAAGTGGAGAGAGTGGTCATCCTTGTCTTGTTTCCAGTCTTAAAGGAAAATCTTTCAGCTTTTTGCTGTTAAGTATGATTTGGGCTGTGTGTCATATATGGCCTTTATTATCTTGAGGTATTTACTCTCTATGCCCATTTTGCTAAGAGTTTTTATCAAGAATTGATGTTGAATTTTATGAAATGCTTTTTCAGCATCTATTGAGATGATCATGTGATTTTTGTCCTTTTTTTTGATATGGTGTTGATGGATTTACAAATAACGTTCATCCTTGCATCCCTGGAATAAATCCCACTTGGTGTTGCTGTATGATTTTTTTATATATTTTTTAATTCAGTTTGTTAATATTTCATTGACTATTTTTGAATCTATGTTCATCAGGGATATTGTTCTGTACTTTTCATTTGTGGAGTATCTTTGTCTGCTTTTGGTATTAGAGTGATGCTGACATCAGAGAATGAGTTTGAAAGCATTCCCTCCTCTTCTACTTTTTGGAAAACTTTAAGGAGAGTGGTTATTAGGTCTTCTCTAAGTGTTGGATAAAATTCAGCAGTGAAGGCATCTGGTCTAGGAGTTTTGTTCTTAGGTACTTTTAGACTGTTAATTCAATTTCATTGCTGGTAATTGGTCTGTACAGACTTTTTGTTTCTTCCTGGGACAGTCTTGGTAGGTTGTATTTTTCTAGAAAGTTGTCCATTTCTTCTAGGTTTTCCAATTTGTTAGCATATAATTTTTCATAGTTTTCTCTAATAATTCTTTGTATTTCTGTAGTGTCCATAGTGATTTTTCCTTTCTCATTTCTGATTCTTTTTATGTGTATACACTCATTCTTCCCTGATATGTTTGGCTAGGGGTTTATCTATTTTGTTTATTTTCTCAAAGATCCAGCTCCTGCTTTCAATGATTCTATTGTTTTATTCTTCTCTATTTTATTTATTTATTATATATTATATATATGATCTTTATTATATCCCTGCTTCTACTGACTTTGGGTTTCTGTTTTCCTTCTCTCTCTTATTTCATTATTCATCAGTTTAGACCATTCATATGGAATTGTTGTTCTTTCTTGAGGTTAGCCAGTGTTGCAATATACTTTCCTAATAGAAATGCCTTTGCTGCCTCCTACAGATTTTGGGGTGTTCTTTTCATTTGTCTCCATATATTGCTTGATCTCTGTCATTGATCATTGATCAATGATCTCTGTAATTTATTTGGTTATTGATCCATTGATTATTTAGGAACATGTTATAAACCTCCATGTGTTTGTAGGCTTTTTTGTGTTCTTTGCATAATTTATTTCTAGTTTCATACTTTGTGGTGTGAGTAGCTAGATGGCACAATTTCAATCCTTCTGAATTTACTGAGGCTCTTTTTGTTGCCTAGTATGTGATCTATTTTGGAAAATGTTCCACGTGCACTTGAGAAGAATGTGTATCCTCTTGCTTTTAGGTGGGGTGTTCTATACATGTCTGTTATGTTCATCTGTTCTAAGGTGTTGTTCAGTGCCTCTGTCTACTTACTTATTTTCTGTCTGGTTGATCGGTCCTTTGGAATGAGTGGGGTGTTGAAATCTTCTAAAATGAATAAATTGCATTCTATTTCCCCCTTCAATTCTGTTAGTACTTGTTTTACATAGGTAGGTGCTCCTATATTGGTTGTACAGATATTTATAAGGACTATATCCTCTTGTTGGACTGACTCCTTTATCATTATGTAATGTCCTTCCTTGTCTCTTGTTACTTTGTTTGAAGTCTATTTTGTCTGATACAAATACTGCAACTCCTGCTTTCTTTCTTCCTATTAGTTGCATGAAACATATTTTTCCATCTTTGCACTTTTAGTCTGTGTATGTCTTTGGGTTTGAACTCACTTGTAGGCATCATATAGATGGGTCTTGCTTTTTTACATATTCAGTAACTCTGTGTATTTTGATTGTTGCATTCAGACCATTAACATTTAGGGTGATTATTGATAGATGTGTACTTATTGCCATTGCAGGCTTTAGATTTGTGTTTACCAAAGGTTCAAGGGCCACTTCTTTACTATCTAACAGTTTATTAACTCACTTGTTTTGCTATTTCGAACACAATCTAAAGGTTCTTTTTTTTCCCCTTCTTTTTCTTCGTCATCCACTCTTTATATATTAGGTGTCATATTCTGTGCTCTTTGTGTATCCCTTGACTGGCTTTTAGGGTAGCTGATTTAATTTTGCATTTGGTTAGTAATTAATTGATCCACTTCCTTTACTATGGTTTTATATACTCTGGTGACAGCTATTTAGCCTTGGGAGCACTTCCATCTATAGCAGTATGTTTAAAATACACTGGAGAGATGGGTTGTGGAAAGTAAATTCCCTCAATTTTTCCATATCTGAAAATTGTTTATTCCCTGATTCAGGGATTAAATTTAAATGATAAACTTGCCAGGTAGAGTTTTCAGTTCGAGGTCCTTCTGTTTCATTACACTAAATATATCATGCCACTTGCTTCTGGTCCATAAGGTTTCTGCTGAGAGTTTGATGATAGCCTGATGAGCTTTCCTTTTTACATTATCTTTTTATCTCTATGGCTGCTTTCACTACTGCCTACTTGTCCTTGACCTTTGCCATTTTAATTATTTTATGTCTTAGTGTTGTCTTCCCAAGATCCCTTGTGTTCAGAGATCTGTGCACTCCCATGACCTGAGAGACTGTTTTCTTCCCCAGATTGGGGAAGTTTTCAGCAATTATTTCTTCAAGGAGACTTTCTATCCCTTTTTATCTCTCTTCTTTTGGTACCCCTATAATGTAAATATTGTTCTGTTTGGATTGGTAATACCATTCTCTTATTATTCTTTCATTCCTAGAGTTACTTTTATCTGTCTGTGCCTCAGCTACTTTGTTTTCCTGTTCTCTAATTTCTATTTAATTTACTGTCTCCTCTACCTCACATAATCTGCTTTTAAATCCCTCCATTGTACATTTTATTTCAGATACTGTTTTTCAAAATTTCTCTCTCTTTCTTGAAGTCATCCTTGAGATCATGGATATTTTTCTGTTGCTCCATGAGCACATTTATGATTTTTATTTTTTAATTTTTATCTAGAAGATTGGTGATTTCAGTTTCACTTAGTCCTTTCCGGTGTTTGATGGATTGCAGTTTATACAAAATTTTTTTCCATTTCTTATTTCTAATAATTACTATGAAATAATAACTTTGTGTCATCAGCACCCTGTAATGACCAGAAGCTCTACTCTCTGGAGCTGCCCAGCACCTGAATTGATAGTGGGAGTCATAGGCAAGAAGTGCTGATGTCAGGAGGAAAGCTCTTTCCTGCTTCTCGGCTGCAGTGCCTGAGTGTGCAGGGAGGAGCCTTGTACTATGCCCCTGAGCTGCAATAGGTGGAGCTGCCCTCTGGCTGGCCTGGCACAATGGTGGGGGCTGTAGGTGATCAGATAGTGCCTGCCAGGAGGAAGGAGCAGCAGGTTGTATATAGACTCAGTACTATGTTGCCAGCCAGGGGGATGGAATGCCTCAAGCTCCTGAAAGTTCCCAAGCTGCTGGGCTGAGTGTGCTGTTATGATTTTGTTCACCTGTCCTTTCTCCTTTGCAGCAATCTCTGTGTAATCCTTGCTCCTTTAGAAGCCCTCTTGCTGTTGGGAAGTCTTTCAATGTGCCCAACTTTGTTTTGTCCCAGAGCAGCTGGTTGTGGGTATCTGTTTTCCATAAGTGGCTGGAATCTCAGTCTCCAAGTATTCCACCTGTCTTTGCTTTACAACCCCTCCAATCTCCAGAGAACCATGTAATGTGTGTTCATGCTCCCAGAGAAGATCTCCAGGGCTGTGTGTTTAGCATCCCTGGCCTTCTACTCCCTCACCACTCCATTTCTCTTACCCACTCCTGTGAACTGGGGTGGGAGTGGGGTTTGGGTCTCACTGGATCATGACTTTGCTACTTAACCCTTTTCTTTGAGGTTTTCTCTTTTCTCTAGAGTAGGCCATCTGTTGCAGTCTTCTTTTGGGTCACTCTTTCAGGTTAGTTGTATTTGTTCTATTTTCAGGTTATATGTGGTTTTGGGAGGCAGTTTCTGCCTAACTTCTCACACCACCATCTTTTCCCTCTGGGTATTGTTTCTTTGTCTATTCTGCCACTTTAAGTCTTTCAATTGGTGCATTCAATCTATTTACATTAACAGTAATTATTGATAGGCATGTGCTTATTGCCATTTTATTAAGAGTTTTATGGTTGTTTTCATATCTCCTCTTTGTTCCTTTCTTCCTTTCTTATACTCTCCTCATTATGGATGGTTTACTTTAGTGTTGCAATTGGATTTCTCTTATTTACTTATTTTTGTGTATGTATTAATTGTAGGCTTCAGTTTTGTGGTTACCAAAGGTTCAAAGATAGCTTCCTTACTATGTAATAGTCTATCTTAAATTGTTGATTAATCTATTTCAAGCACTATCTAAAGGTACTTTTTTTCCTTCTTCCTCCTCCACACTTTATGTATTAGATATCATAATCAGCACTTTTTGTGTATCCCTTGACTGATTTTATGTATAGTTGATTTTGCTTCTTTTGTTTTGTTTTAATTTCATACTGCTTGGTAATTAATTGTTCTACTACCTTCACTGTGGGTTTATTTTCACTGGTGAAAACTATTTAGCTTTAGGAATATTTCCATCTATAGCAGTGTCTTTAACATATCCTGTAAAGCAGGCTTAGTGGTGGTGAATTCTTTCAACTTTTACCTGCAAATTGTTTAATCTCTGCTTCATATTTAAATGATAATCTTGCTGGGTAGGGGATTCTTGGTTGCAGGTCCTTCTCTTTTAGTACATTAAGTATTTCGTGCCACTCCCTTCTGGCCTATAGTGTTTCTGTTGAGAAGTCTGCTGATGGCCTGACGGGATTTCCTTTATAAGTAATCTTTTTTCTCTCTCTAACTGCTTTCAATATGCTCTCCATATCTTTGATCTTTACCATTTAAATTTTGTAAATCTTGGTGCTGTCTTCCTGGGACTCCTTTTGTTAGGGGCTCTCTGAGCTTCCATGACCTGAATGTCTTTTTCCTTCCACAGATTCTGGAAGCTTTCAACAATTACTTCCTCAAAGAGACTTTCTATCCCTTTGTCTCTCACTTCTCCTTCTGGTACCCTTATTATGCAAATATCATTTTGTTTGGATTGGTATTACTGCTCTCCTATCATTCTTTGATTCCTAGAGATCCTTTTTCTGTTTGTTCCTCGGCTTCATTGTGTTCTTGTTCTTTAATTTCCATCTCATTGACTGCCTCCTCTACTTTCAGTAATCTACTCTTAAATCCCTCCATTGTAAGTTTGATTTCAGTTACTGTATTCTGCAGCTCTGAATGGCTCTTTTTCAGCTCTTCTATCTCTTCATTCAATTCCTCCCTATGATCTTGAATACTTTTCTATAAATCAGTGATCATGTTAATGACTTTTACTTTAAAATCTTTACCAAGATTGGTGATCACCAGTTCATTTAACCCTCTTTCTGATGTCTTGTCCTATAGTTTTGTTTGAAACATATTCCTCTGCCTCAATTTTATCAGTGTTTCTGTGTTTCTTCTTTTGTACAGATGGACCTGCTATGTTTCCTGGCCTATGGAGTAGTAGCTTTATGAAGGAAGTGACCTATGATGCCCAGAGGCTCAAGACCCTTTACTCTCCAGTGCCTGTCTCTACTTTGTGGGAGCCCCAGCTGTTTGTGTGCAGTGGGTGTGATTTTCTGTTTGCTGGTAGTGGTCTGAGTCTGTTTCCCTCAGCTGCCTTTGTGATCTGAGCAGATGCCTCTGCTGGGATCACTGTGGGCAGCCTACCCTCTGCCTACCCTTCAGTGATGGCAGATCTGCATGGTTAATGGAGTGTGGGGACTGTTGTGCAGCTCTGAGGCAGGGAAGGACATGCAGTAGCATCTTGGACACCAACAAGGTGGAGGGAACTCTCAGGGGTGGCTCCTGCAGTCAACTCCCTGTTTGGGCTAAAATGGGGCCAAGAAAGCTATAAAGTCTCCCTCTGCCTACCAGGCAGAAGAGTCTGATGCTGCTGCTGAGCCAAGTGTGTTGGCTCACTGGCAGCGTGCTCAGGGATGTGGCTGGAGGCTGAGTTGCCAGCAAGGGTGTTGGAGCATCTGGGGCTCCCATGAGTTCCTGATCTGTTAGGCCAAGGGAAGGCTAGGGTAGCATCATCCACCTGCCCTTCCTCCTGAGGAAAGAGCACTGTCCAACACTCACTCCTCTGGCATTTCTCCCACTTCTAGCAAGTCTTTCAAACTGCTGCCTCTGTTTTGATTCCCAGGACCAGCAGAGTATGCCTTTCCTTTACCAGTGGCTGGAGTGTCAGCCTCTCAGAGTGTTCCAGCTGTCCCTGGTGTCCAGCCCCAGTAATCAGAATCCAATATAATGTGGGCTCATGTTCACAGAGCAGATCTCCAGGGCCAGATGTGTAGCAATCCTGGACTCCTATCACCTTACTGCTCTGTGCCTCTTTCTCTCACCTATGGGTTTGGATTGGGGGATGGCTTGGGTCCCACTCAATCATGGCTCTGCCATTTTGCCCTTTTCTGTGTGGTCTTCTCTTCTTACCCAGGTGTAGGTGGTCTGTTCTGCAGTCTTCAGGTCATTTTCAGGTTTAGTTGTATTTGCTGATTTTCTTCTTTAATGTGTTTTTGGGTGGAGCTTTCTGCCTTGCTTTACTACTCTGCCATATTTTTCCTCTGCCCCACCCCCCACATCTTAATTATCATGGATTCCCAAGGAAACCTATATTCAAATTTGGCAAAATACCAATTGTTTTCCCTTTGCACCATTTTGGTAAAGGATAAAGCTGCTGTGGGCTTTTTTTTCCTATTTGGAACAAAAAAATATAATCAGTATTTTGAAAATAATTGTTTTTAAACAAAAAAGAAACTATTCAACTAGAAAAATAAAAAGAATTCATGGTTTAAAAAAATAAAAAACAAAATAAATAAAAACAAACAAAAAGAACCCTTGAAACTTCATGCATGTTCCAAGTTGGACACTGAGTTTAGGGGAACTCATGGGTTTTTTAATTCTTAAGTTGTACCATTTTGAGTTTTTTTTCCTATCCTTTTTTAATTTTAGAAAAAACACTGAATTAAATTACATGAGTGTAATAGTTACTGTGTTCCATCTCTGGCTCCAAGACACATACTCTGGAGTTAAACTGCCTGGGTTCAATTCCCAATTTTTCTATGAGTAAGCTGATAACTTTGGGTAAATTAAATTAAATAATATCAGTTTCTTCTTATAAAATCTGTGAAATAGTAACATATCTATGATATTTTTGTGAAAATTAAGTATCACTGCATAAACACTTAGGATAGTTGTTGATGTAGTATAAGTGCTTAATAAATGGTGTCTGTCATTACATCTATATCTTGTAGCTATTTACTCTAATATAGATGAAAATCTTAGAGCATGATTCGTTGGCAATCACATATCCAAGAACTCAAACCACAAAAATATATGAATAACAAGAACTAATACTAAATAGAAAAAATAAAAGAGAAGTGATCTCAGCAAAATGGTAGAGTGGCCCAGACCCTCTTTCCTCCCAGGAAAACAATGATTCAACTATGCATGGACCAATTCCCTTTATGGGAAATCTAGACATAGTTAAGAGGGTTCTACACCCAAGGAGAGCACAAAACTAGCCACACAGAAGCCAGAAGGAAAATTCAGGCACTCTACTGCCATAATCTCTCTCCATGGCATAGTACCACACTAAGGGAGGAAATTCCCTCCTCCCAGCCTCTCCCTGGGAACAAAAAGAGAAGATCTGACCATATATCTTTCATTCTGACTTTTCAGAGGGACTTCAAGGGATTGGTTTTGTCTCACCTGTCTTGGAGTGTTGATAGAACTCAGCCTATTTTAAATGCCTGGGGACTCCTGAGAAAAAAGGACCAGGTAGTATACTGATGCTCCAGAAGACCCATAGCACAGCAGATAAGAGCTCAGCAGTGCCTCCCTCAGGGGAAAAAGAGAATAGTGGAGCATGCAACCTTCTGACATTTTGAGGGCTGCCCAAGGGACTGATTTCTATATAGCCAACTTGGGACTCTGAAAGGACCCAGCATACTCTAGATGACACCATAATGGAAGAAATTTACAAGCCAATATACCTGATGAAAATAAAGGCAAAACTCTTCAGGAAATACTAGGAAATCAAATTCAACAATTACATCAAAAGAATCACATACCATGATCAAGAAGAGTTTATTGCTAGGATGCAAGACTGGTTTTCAACACATAAAAATCAGTCAATGTGATACACCACATTAACAGAACAAAGGATAAAAATCACACAATCATCTCATAGATACAGAAATAGCATCTAACAAAATTCACACCATTTCATAAATAAAGAAAAACTGTACAAACTACGACTAGAAGGAAATTACCCCAATATAGAAAAGGCCATATATGACAAGCCCATGGCTAACATTATCCTAAATGGTAAAATATTGACAGCTTTTCCTTTATGATCAAGAACAAATCAAGGATGCCCACTCTTTCCACTTAGATTCAACATAGTACTGGAGATCCTAGCTGGAGAAATTAGGCAAGAACAAGAAATAAAATCATCCAAATTGAAAGGAAGATTTAAAAGGCCCCTGTATTTAGACAGTAAATAGAAAATACTAAACAGTCCATTAAAAAAAGAAAACAGTTAGAATAAATGAATTCAACAAAGTAGGAGGTATAAAGTCAATGTAAAAAAATCGGTTGCATTTCTAGACAATAATAATGAACAATCTGAAAAGAAAATTAAAAGTAAACTCATTACAATAGCATCAAAAGGAATAGAATACTTAGGAACAAATGAAGGAGATGAAAGAGTTATACAACAAAAACTAAATCATTGCTAACAGAAATTAAGAAGATGCAAATAAGTGGAAATATGTGTTCACAGACTGGAAGCTTTAATATTGTTTAAATGTCCATATGACTCAAAGTGATCTACAGATTCAATGCAATCTCTATAAAAATCACAATGATCTTCTTTTGCATAAATAGGAAAATAACTCTAAAGTTCATGGGGAAATTACAAAAAAACCCAAGTAGACAAAACACACTTTAAAAAGAATGAAACTGGAGTTTTAATACTTCTTAATTTCAAAATATAGTATAAAGCTACATAACAGTATCATGGTGGCATAAAAACAGACATATAGACAAATGGAACAGAATGGAGAGGGCAAAAATTATCTCACATACTGACCTTCCTGCCAGATGCTACGACATAGATGAACCTTGATAACATTATGCTAAGCAAAATAAGCCAATTGCAGAAGAATAAATACTGCATTATTCCATTCATATTAGGTTGCTAAAGTGAAATTCATCTTAGCAGAATGTAGAATCATAGCTGCCAGGTGGCTAAAGGGCAGATGAAGTAGGAAACTGCTGTTCAATGGGTGTAAAGTTTTAGTCATGCAAGATGAAAAAGTTCTAGAGAGCTGCTGTAAAGCATTGTGCTTACAGTTACAATATTGTACTTCTCACTTAAAAATTGAAGGGAGTAGATCTCATGTTTTTTAGCATGATGATAGATTAGATAGAAAGATAGATATAGATGATAGATGATGTTAGATAGATGATTGATAGATAGATGATAGATAGATAGATAGATAGATAGATAGATAGATAGATAGATAGATAGACAGATAGATATAGATAGATAGATAGATGGAATAATAATTATACCATAAAGAGTAGAAAAATAGGAAGATGGAGTGGAGTAAAGAAAGGACAGCCCTCTCTGAAAGGTAACCTTGAAAACACCTGGGATTCTCATCCTCACCAAAACTTTTGATTCCCTCTCTAAAAAAAAATGTTCACCTTGTGAAAAAACACATCTACAAAATTGCATTTGAGATAGATATGTACTCATTCATGTTGATACCTATGTGTATACAGAACTAGCTGGACTCTGCAGCTACCTGAATGAGTCTTCCATTTTGTCTGATAACTTCTTTTTTCAAGTTTTTATTGTGATAAAATGTACATAATATGAAATTTATCATTTCAACCAT
The DNA here is from genome assembly GCF_040802235.1 of Manis javanica. NCBI lineage: Eukaryota > Metazoa > Chordata > Mammalia > Pholidota > Manidae > Manis > Manis javanica. The sequence continues at coordinate 42,197,363 of NC_133167.1, read as the reverse complement.
TTTAAGGGTATAGTTCAGTGGTATTAAGCACATTCATAATGTTGCAATACCATCACCACTCTCCATCTCCATAGCTCTTTTCATCTTGTAAAACTGGAACAATATCCATTAAATAATAACTTCTCATTCCCCTCTCCCATCATCTCTTGGCATCCACATTACACTTTCTGTCTCTATAATTTTCACTACTCTTGAGTATCTCATCCAAATATTTTTCTTCTTTTGTCTGGTTTATTTCACTTAGCATAATGTCCTCCAGATTCATCCATGTTGTAGCATATATCATAATTTCTTTCCTTTTAAAGGCTTAGTAATATTCCATTGTGTGTGTGTATATATATATATATACCACATTTCGCTTATCCATTTATCCATGGATAGATACTTGAATTACTTTGACATTTTAGCTATTGTGATTATTGTAGAAATAAACATTGGTATACAAATATCTCTTTGAGACCATGCTTTCTTTCAGTTCTTTGAGCCTGTACCCAGGAATGGAATTGCTGGATCATATGATAATTTGACTTTTGATTATTTTTTTCCTGTCTCCTCAATTTTATTTATTTATTTATTTATTTATATTTTGATTTTGATATCATTAATCTACAATTACATGAAGGACATAACATTTACTAGGCTCCCCCAAAGGAACAAAACAGCAGCAGACTCACAGAACCCAAGAATAGACTAACAGTTACCAAAGGGAAAGGGACTGGGGAGGATGGGTGGGAAGGGAGGGATAAGGGTGGGGAAGAAGAAAGGGGGCATTACAATTAGCATGTATAGTGTGGTGGGGGTCACGAGGAGGGCTGATTTTTAATTTTTTAAGGAATCACCATACTGTCTCCCATGGTGGCTGTACCACTTTACAGAGCACAAGAGTTCCATTTTCTCCCTTCTCACCAACAGTTGTTACTTTGTTTTTTTATTATAGTAGCCATCCTAATGGGTGTATGGTGGTATTTCACTGTGGTTTTGATTTACATTTCCTTATTGATTGGTGATGCTGAGCATCTTAGAGCTGGAAAGAAAAGAATGGTCGATATCTTGCAGGTGATGGAAGGATTAGTGCCTAAAGTAAAGGGAGAAAATACCTGCTGAGCAAAGGAGTACATGGTGGAAGAAGGCTGGCATTCCTGAAGAGTGGGGTGAGATGGGATCATATCTGAGAAAAATGCTTTCTATTGTGTGCCTATTACCGATACTTAGTTTATCCCTCAAAGCTGCTATGGCCTAGGAACACTGACATGTCAATAAAATTAAAGAGAATAGATTTCTTTAAAGAGATCTATTTGACAAGCAACAGTATGAATTTCTCAAAGTAAGAAGATTTCAGTCAAAAGAAAACATTTAGGAACAATGTTCTCCACATCAGGAGTACATTTAATTGTTATGCTGAGTGTACAAATTATTGTGTTCCTGTTGACATTTGTACCTTTACTGCCTTCTTTTTGCTTCCAGGTAATTGAAGGCTGAGATCTAAGAAAGATAAATAGTAGTGTTTTAAATGCTTCTATTTAAGAAAAACGTTATTACTGCATTCTAAAGCAAAACTACATGTAGCCAACTACAAGTTAAAATAAGCATGAATAATTAAAACTGAGACATTAACATTTCTAATTTATACTGCTGCTTTGTCAATGGATATAAGCATATTAAATAGCCAATAGAACTTGAGACCCTAAGGACTCTAAAAAGCAGACATGAGAAAAGCATATGGAATTAGATACCTGGGGTTCATTAAATATAGCTTTGCAACTCAGCTTTACTTTGGCATTTGGAAAATAGAGTCTAATAGTAAATGTATCTGTTTCATATATCTGTTCCTAATCTTTTTTCTTTCAATAGAGTCCTTTTAAATTCAGTTTATTCCATTTTCTTTTACTGTTGGAATAGCTATGTTTGATCTTTCAGTCATTCTTTCAATCTTATTTTAAAGATTCTGTTTTATGTCAGCATCTTTGCTATTTTGTTTTCTCTCTTTTATGGTCTATATTTTCCATATGTATTCTCAGTATATTACAGACTTTTAATTGTTTTTAGTTCTACCGGTGTTTATTTTTATATCCTTTAATGACATTGCTTAAGCTTATAGTTGTCAGCTAATCAAGTTAGGGAATTAAATCACATCTATTAACTTCCTCCTAAGAAATATGAAGAAATAACTGAACTACACATTTCCTCAACCTTGTCCCACCTCCCTACACACATCCTAGTTTTTGCTTTTATGGTCTGGGATTTTGAAAGCACTACTACTGTTACATTTTATTCAAGAATTATCTTTTATTCAAGGACTTATATTTCTCCTTAATAATTCTACTTATGACAATAGTTAGACTCAATTTTATGTTTAAATAGACTCAAAACCCACTACCAGCCCTTTCACACCATGAACCCTATTTCACACCCTGAATTCACACTATTCAAGGATTCTTTATTTCAGTTTTTCCCCTAAACTAACTGAATTAAGTATTTAAATGGAGATTTTGGCAAGACAAATTTGTAAGCAATGTATTTCCTGACTCTGAATACATAAGAAAGTTCTTCTGTTGCATTTATAAGAGGATAATTGCTTAATTAAACACATAAAAAATCTGGTAGATATTGCTTCCCTGTCTTCAGAGAAGCATGGAGGTGAAGAGCACAGAATTTAGAATCATTCACACATTTACTTTTAGCTTTGCTAACTACATGCTATGTAACCTTTATAAATTAGATGATGTTTTCTTTGTATTCTAAATCTCTTTTCATCTATAAAATGGGACTATCACTTACCACTCAGGTTTGATGTAAGGAATTAAAGACATATCTGTATTGGTGCTATCTGATAGAAATATAATGTGAGTCACCTACATGACTTTATATTTTCTAGCAGTCACATTTAAAAGGTAAAAAAAAACCCAGCATATAATATTAAATAGTATATTTTACTTAATATATCCACTATATTCAATAATACATTGTCATTTCAACATGCAAACATAAAAATATTAATGAGATATTGCATTCTTCTTATGCTAAGTCTTCAAAATCTATTGTCTATTTTACATTTATAGCATATAGCTATAGCATGCAGTTACAGCATAAACATATAGCGTATATAAATTTGCACTTGACACATTTCAAGTGCTCAGGAGGCAGGCACATGTGTCTAGTGGTTACCATACTGGACAGTGCAGAGAAATATAATACCTGGCACATACATGAACCAAATTATATTTTTTATTTTTTGTACATTTTTATGTTTCTTATTATACAGAAGCACTCAGAAAATTCTTCTATTTGCTTTCTAAATAATGTTTCTTCTGTCTAAATATATGCAGGAGTTTTATTCATTTTTTTAATTTAAAAAGTGTAAGTGAAATTTTTATTGAAGTGTAACATAATACAATAAAGAGCACAAATTCTAAGTGCTTGACCCAAAGGATATTTACACAATGAACATGTAATTAGCACTCAGATCAATAAGCAAAATAGTACCAGTATCCCAGAAGCTTTCCTCATTTCTATTTCAATTTTATCCTTCCCAGGTGACCTCAAACAGTATGGTGTTTAATTGTACTTGTTTCTGAACTTTACACAAATGGAAACATACAATGTGTATCCTTTTATGTCTGGTTTCTTCTGTTCAGCATTATGTTTCACCCATATTATTACATAAAAGTTTGGGTTATAATTTTCATTGCTGTATAGTATTCCATTGTGTGAATATACAATTTATTTATCCATCATTCTTCTATTCTGCCTTCAATAGAATTTTGAATTAATTCCACTTTGGGGTTTGTGCAGAAATGAGTTAACATAGCAGGTTTCATTGCTATTCTTATACAGGCCTGCATAAATGGCTGGCCCTTGGCTGGCATCTGGGAACTTAGATTTTGGGAGGTTCCCCCCACCCTAATTTTAACACTGACTCACTGTGCCTAAACAGTTTGTAACAACAATATGGTTCATATGAACATCTGCTTTCCTTCTGGGAGTCTGGAGACTGAATACTTAACCACCTCAATAAAAACCCTAAATGCTAAGGTGCCAACAGGTTTCCATGGCAGGCAGCATTTCACCAATGTCACACTTTGTTGCTGGGAGAATTAAGTGTGTCCTGGGTGATGCAACTGCAAAAGGATCCAGAAGCTTGTACTACATTTCCTCAGGACTTTGTCTCATAAGCCTTTTCCCTTTATTGATCTTGCTTTGTTATCTTTCCACTGTGATAAATCACCCAGACGAGCTTGAGTCTAGTCTTGCTGAGTCAGTCCTGTGAACCCTCCAGTGATCATCAAACCTGGGAGTGGCACTGGCAATCCCACCACAGGACTATTACAAATAGTACTGCTGTGAATATTCTTATGCATACTTCTTGGAAAACATATGTTGAAGATATATATTCAGGAGTGAAATTGTTGGTTCACAGGGTATTAATATATTCAGCTTCTCTAAATGCTGACAGTTTTCCAAAATGTTGTACCAATTTACAGTCTTCTCAGCAGTTTCTGAGAGTTCTAGTTACTCCACTTGTATTTTCTTCAACACTTGACATTATTTTTCATTTTAGCCATTTTGGTGAGTATAGAGTGGCATCTCATTTTTGTTTTAATTTGCAATTTCCTTGATGACTAACTAAAGTTGAGATCTTTTTCATATATTCATTTATAGACTACTTGGATATCCTCTATTGTGAAATATCTATTCAAGCTCTTTGCAAACTTTCTACTAGGTTGTCTGACTTTTTTTTATTGATTTGTAGGGATTCTTTATGTAGTCCAGATACAAGATATTCTCCCACACACTCTTTTAATGTTAACTTGTAAGGAGCATAAGTTCTTAATTTTAATGTAGTTTATCATTTTTTCCTTTATACTTAGCAGTTTTTGTGTCTTGTTTAAGAAATATTTACTACCGCCAAAGTTATTAAGATATCCTTTGCTTCTTCTAAATGGCTTACTCCTTTACTTTTTTAGACTTATAACCACTAGAAATGATTCTTTGGTAAGGTTTTTCTTTTCTCTTGAAGTCCAATAATTTCACCAGGATTTGGTTCACAATTGATTGTTACTATTTATTTTTTTCAGGAATAAGTTGCTCTCTTTTGATCTGCAGGTGAAGAAAGTTTTTCTTTGTAATTATATGCCTTAGCATTGTACTATTCCATTTGTTTTGTGTTTACTCCAGAAACACCCTTGCCTCCCATTCCAATATCCTCTATTTGTGAGCATTTCCTTAGAAATTGTTATCCTTACTTTTCATTTTCTCTCAACTTCATCTCTTATTTTATGGAGGTCAAAAAAGAGAATGAGAGTAAGCTCATAAAAATCATTACTATTACAAGACAGTAACAGCAAACAAAGGCAGTTGGGTTCAAGAAATGAATATAGCAATCAATATCACTATTAAAAAGATTTTCTTTAATTACATATAAAATGATACACATACTAAATGGCATAGGAATTCAAAGGAGTGAGGAATCACTTCAGTCCAGAGTTAAAAAGGAATGCACCTCAGAAAAGCTGATGAGTCTGATGATGGGATAATGAGAACATTACTGTGGTAAAAGCTAAAATATGTGTAATTGCTGGTATTTTAGTTATCTTGGCAAAATGCCTAACCACTATAGACCAAATATATATGCAGGGAAAGACTGAAATGTTTACTTTTAATAATGAATCTAAATCTACATTTTTATTTGGCAGAAATTTTCCATTTGTTCACGGAAGTTTATAAAGGTCAAAAAATAATAATTAATGTGACAGTAATTATAACTACATTTGATGGCATTTGGATTTCCTTGGCACTGAATATCTCAAGGCCCAGTTATGAAACAAATAAATTTAAATATTACCTTATACTTAAGGTTTTATATATATACACACACACACACATCCTAGAGCTATTCTAAAGCTTTTATTGGACTAATGAAGTCAAAAATAAGAATTGATCTTACTCAGGTTTTTCACAGAAATAAACTATCCTCATCATAACTAAAATTATTTGTGGGATTCAGGAATAAAATATGTTTTATTTATGAGCTATTAACTTTCCCATTCAGAGCTAAAATATATATGCATTTAATAAAAGTTTATTCTAATTTTCCAGAATATGTTCAGTTATATTTCTTCTCCTGCTTGAGAATTTACATTGCTGCACTATTATTAGGTCCCTTCAGCTGCCCCATCACAAACATGCTTATGTTTTTTTTTTCTTTGCTGTTTCAAAATGCAGATGAGGTAGCCAGCAGGACATCTCCAAAGGGGTCTTACTGAGTGTCACCATCTTGACGAGTTAATCACTAGCTAGAAACTGGGCCTCCATATTGAAGTCTGAGACCTGATTTTTTTCTGTACATTGAAAATGGATCATGAACTTGAAAGATGAATGTGAAGTTCAAATAGATAAAACTTCAGTAAGAAATAATCTTTTAAACAGAAGTAGAATAGTTGTATCTTTCACCAGAAAATATACGTGAGAAGCCAAAATGTAATCAGGAATCATTTCTTAAAAAGATAATTATATAGTAAAATTAAAAATTTACTAGATCCTGCTGAAAGTAGCATTATATATCTTTTTACAACAGAGAACAGAAGTTCAATTGCTTTAGAGGTCAGGCAAGTAAATCAGTTAGCAAAAGAATTCCAAATGAAAACTCTGGTGAACTGAAGGCCAAAGGCTCTAAACAAGAGCTACCAGGTATTCACCAGTCCCTGTAGTGAGTGAGTACTGACCTAGTGTTGACAGATCTTATTTATTTATGTTTTTTCCAGTTTTGTTGAGAAACAATTGACATGTAAGTTTTCCCAGTTTCACTGAGAAATACTTGATATCCCTGTACAGGTTTAAGGTGTAGAGCATAATGGTTTGATCTACATATACTGTGAAATAGGTTCAGCTAACTTCCATCTTTTTACAGATAAAGAATTAAAAGAAACAAATGAAGAAAAGAATTAAGGAAAAAATTTTTTCTCCTTGTGACAAGAACTCAGGATTTACTCTCTCAACAACTTTCCTATATTTGATAGAGCAGTGTTAGTTACAGTTATCATGTTACATCCCTGGTATTTCCTCCCTCTAATTTCCCCTCCCTCATACCCCTGCTTCTGGTAACCACAAATGTGGGGGATTTTTGTTTATTTTGGGTTTTTGCTTTTTAGATTCTACATATAAGTGAAATCATATATTTGCCTTTTTCTGTCTTATTTCACTTACTATAATGCCATTAAGGTCCATTCATGTTGTCACAAATGGTAGGATTTCCTCATCTTTTATGACTGAACAATATTTCATTGTACATATATACCACAACTTCTTTATCCATTCATCCACTAGAGGGCAGGTTTAGTGGATTCAGGTTGTTTAGTGGATCCAGATTGTTTAGTGCATCCATTAGTGGATTAGGTTGTTTCTATGTCTTGACTATTGCAAATAATGCTTCTATGAACATGAGGGTGTAGGTATCTCTTCAAGTTAATGTTTTCATTATCTTTTGATATATTCCCAGAAGTGGATATGATCCAACAATTTCATTTCTGGGAATATATCAAAAGACAATTTTTAATTTTTTGCGGATCCTCCATACTGTTTTCCATATTGTACCAAGTTAGAATCCCATGAACAGTGCACAATGCTTCCCTTTTCTCCATATCCTTGTCAGCATCTCTTGTCTTTTTGATGATGCCATAGTGACAGGCATGAGGTAATATCTCATGATGGTTTTATTTCATTTCCTTAATGACTAGTGACGTTAAGCATCTTTTCAGGTACCTGCTGGCCTTTCATATAGCTTCTCTGGAGAAATGTCTATTCATATCATTGGCCCATTTTTTAATTGAGCTACTTGTTTTTTGTTATTGAGTTGTATGAGTTCTTTACATATTTTAGATGTTAAATCCCTTATCAAGTACTTGGTTTGTGAATATTTTTTCTCATTCCATGGGTTGTCTTTTCTCTTTCTTGATGATTTCTTTTGCTGTGCTGAAGCTTTTTAGTTTGGTATAGTCCCTCTTGTTTATTTTTTATTCTGTTGCTTGTTCTTTATGTGTCATATCCAAAAGATCCTTACCAAGACCCATGTCAAGGAGCACTATTTCTACTTTTTCTTCTAGGAATTTCATGGTTTTAAGTCTTACATTTAAGACTTTAATCCATTTTGAGTTCATTTTTGTGAGTGGTGTAAAATATGGGTCCAATTTCATTCTTTTAAATATGAATATTCAATTATCCCAGCACCATCTATTGAAGAGAGTGTCTTTTATCCATTGAATTTTCTTGGCCACATATTAATTAACCACATATGCTTGGATTTATTTCTGGCTTCACTATATTGTTCCATTGGTGTATTAGTCTGTTTTTTAGCCAGGGTCATACTGTTTTGATGACTACAGCTTTATAGTATAGCTTGATATCAGGGAATGTGATACCTCTTCTTTCTCAGGATTTCTTTGACTATTTGAGGTCTTTGTGGTTCCATTTAAATCTTAGGAGTGTTTTTTTCTAATTCTGTAAAAAACACTATTAGAATCTTGATAGGAATTGAATTGAATCTATAGATGATTTTCAGTAGCATTCATATTTTAATAATATTAATTCTTCCAATCCATGAAAATAGATCTTATTTGCATCTTGTTCAAATTCTTTCATCAGTGTCATGTACTTTTCAGGGTAGAGATTTTTCACCTACTTAAATTTATTCCTAAGTATATTATTATTTTTGATATTGTTGTAAATGAGATATATTTGTTTCATTTTCAGAAATTTCACCATTAGTGTATAGAAATGCTATTAATTTTCTTTGCTAATTTTGTATCTTGCAACTTAATGAATTCATTGATTAGATCTGTCATGTGTTTGGTTGAGTCTTTAGGATGTTTTATAAAATCATACTGCTTGCAAATAGAGACAATTTTACTTCTTTCTTCCAATCTAATACCTCTCATTTCTTTTTCTTGACTGATTTCTCTAGCTAGGCCTTCCAGTACTGTGTTGAATAGGAGTAGTGAGAATGAGCACCTTTTTTTCCTGATCTTAAAGGAAAAGCTTTCAACTTTTCAGTAAATTGATGCTAGCTGTGGACTTGTCATATATAGCCTGTATTAGTTGATATATGTTTATTTTATGCCTGATTTGATAAGTTTTTATCATGAATGGATGTGGCATTTTGTTGAACGCATTTTCTGTGTTTGTTGAGATGATCATTTGATCCTGTTCTTTCAATTAATGTAAATAATTTGACTGATTTGTGTATGTTCAATCATCCTTGCATCCCAGGGATAAATCCCATTTGATCATGGTAAACGATCCTTTTAATGTGCTGCTGAATTCAGTTTCTTAGTGTTTCATTGAGATTTTCTGTATCTATATTCATCAAGGATATTGGCCTGTAGTTTTCTTTTCTAGTAGTGTCCTTTTCTGATTTTATCAGAATAATGTTGGCCTCCTAAAATAAGCTTGGGAGTACTCACTCCTCTTTGATTGTTTGGAAGAATTTGTGAAGGATTGGTGCTCATTTGTCTTTAAACATTTGGCAAAATTTACCAGTGAAACCATCTGGTTTTGGAATATTCTTCATTGAGAGATTTTTATTCAATCTCCTTGCATGTAACTTGGTCTATTCATATCTTTTTATTTCTTCCTGGTTCAGTCTTACTAAGAATATGTTTCTATGACTTTTCTATTTCTTCTAGGTTATCTCATCATAGTAGCCTGTTATGCCCCTTTCAATTTCTGAGATATCAGTTACAATGTTACATGTTTATAATTTTGTTGACTTGGGTCCTATCACACGTTTCCTTAGTTATTCTAGCTAAGGACTTGTCGATTCTGTTTATCTTTTCAAAGAACCAACTAAGCTGGTTAATCTTTTCTATTGTTTTTCTGTTCTTTCATTTATTTCTGCTTCCATTTCTATTATTGCCTTTCTTCTGCTAACTTTGGGCTCATTTTTCCTTTTCCTAGTTCTTTAAGAAGTAATGTTGTTTATTTGGAATCTTCCTTACTTTTTAATGTAGGCATTTAATGCTATGAATTTCCCTTCTAGAAATGCTTTTACTGCATTACTTAAGTTCTGGTATATAGTATTTCCATTTTTTTTATTGTCTCAATAAACTTTTTTTATTTTACCTCAGATCCTTTGGTTGTTAGGAGGGTATTGTTAAATTTCCATATTTTCATAAATTTTCCAGCTTTCTTTTTGTTGTTGATTTCCAATTTCATGCTATTGTGTTCAGACAGGATACTTGGTATGATTTCAATCTTCTCAATTTCCTAAGACTTTTTTTGTGGCCTAACATATGGTCTATTCTAGAAATTGTTCCATGTGCACTTGAGAAGAATATGTATTCTGCAATTGTTGGATAGAATATTCTCTGTATGCCTGTTTGGGCCAATGGGCCTATAGTGTCATTTGAATCCACTGTTTCCCTATTAATTGTCTGGATAATCTATCCATTGTTGATGGTGGGGTATTAAAGTCTCCAACTATTACTGCAGTACTGCTAATTTCCTCTATAAACTCTGATTTTTTTAACTATAATTATGAGATATGGGCCAATATTACCATACTGCACAATTTATGACTGTATACTTACCATTACCAATGAGGTTTATACTACTTTCTTAGGTTTTTATGATGTTAACTATCATTCATTTACTTCCACTCAAAGAAAACCCTTTAGCATTTCTTGTAAGGCAAGTTGATAATAATGAACCCCCTCAGCTATTGTTTGCTTGGGAAAGTCTTTATACCTCCTCTGTTTCTGAAGGACAGCTTTGCCAGGTTTAGAATTCTTGGTTGATGGTTATTTTCTTTCAATATTTTGAATATATCATCCCATTCTCTCTGGACTGAGAAGTTTCTGTTTAGAAATCTGCTAATAGTATTATGGGGGTTTCTTTGTATGTAGCTTCTCTCTTTTCTCAATTGCTTCCTTCCAAAAACATCACACCAATTATTCTGAAGAGTAATAATTGCCTCTCTACTTCCAAACAATACAGAAAAGCAAGACTAAGATGGAAGAAATGTTTCTCTGCTAGTCAAATAAAAGAGATCACCCTCGATCCAAGACAGGTAGAATAGTGAGGAGGTCCTCACTATTAGAATAGAAAAGCTGATTATCTTTTCACCCTAACAAGGGATGTGGGCAGGTTGTAGCTCCAATACAGGTGGACTAAGAAGATACAGACATCACAGATGGTGCAAGAAGCAGCAACATGAAGACCAGAATAATAGACAACAGTCCAAAGAGAAGAGATGGAGGTACAAAAGTAAAGGTGCAGGGCTGTGAAGTGCATTAAAGAAAACATAAGAAATGAACCTTCCTTTGGGAATCCCAGAATGCCAAATAAAAGACAAAGAAACATTTGGCTGCTGGGAGCTCTTTACCTAACAGTCTTATTTAGTGTCCATAAACCAGTGGACACATATGCATGCAATACACAGTTTTAATAGGGGTTATATACCCCAACCTTTCTCCCCAAAAGAAGCTCTGTGATAAAATACGATTGTGAAACATGCACCCATAACCCCCCTTCATGAGTCACAATACATATTAAATTCTGAAAAGCTTCACAGCAGAGAAACCCAAAATAATCTAATTTATTTGCCCATAGAACACATTTTTTTGCAGCATATCTAATTGTCACACTGAGGATTACATGGCATATTGGTTTTAGGAAGCCTAGTTGGAAATTTTTTATTTTTAAACTAACAACATAGCAAGTAACCCAATGCAATAAACAACAATAGGTTTTTTTGATGAATATTCAAAATCTTTAAAATAAGCACATATTCTAATTTTTCTAGGAAGAAAACTATTAGAAATATTTAATTTTAAAATTCAAGAGTTTTAGCTAGTTCTCACTATTAGTTCCAATATATTAGACAAAGGGAATGTATGTATTCAATACACAAAATATCACAGTTTCTATCCTAATTGCTTGAGGTTTTATCAGACACAAATTAGTAGTTTTCATTCTCAAGATATAGCTGTGTATGTCATAATTTATGTTTGTATAGCAAAGTCTCACATTTCAAAGAAGTTTCCCTTATCTACAGCTATTTCCATGTTTTAAAAAACTGGAGAAGAAACAGATGTTGAATGGCGAAATACATTTAAAACTATTTCAAAAATATTTGGCAGCAAGTGCTGGAGCATTAGTGGAAGAACAGCTCTGTATAAATGGCAAAGTTTATTTTGCATGTTCTTTTCTTGAAAGATAAATAATTTAAAATGAGACAAAGGAGAATTACTGATATGTATTATATAAACATTTATTAATATGGAAAACAACTTTCAGTGAATATTATACTTCATCATGATATTAGGTCTCTCTAAAACTCCATCTATCCACTCATTCATGTATGTAATATATTGAAAAAGTTTCAAGTTCTTTCTGCTTATTGTAATCTATGATATTTTAAACTAACCCTGATTATTTTACCCTTCCTTCTACTTTTTAACTTCTGCTATAGCTTTTAAGCTAAACTTTGCTCAAGCAAACAGACTAATTTATGATCCAATATTGTTCTACAATTATTTCTGAAAGCTTCTTATGGTTGAGTAATAATTTAAATTTATGGGCATATCTGATCATTTTGCACAATATGTTCATTTTATTCTTGATCAAGCTATGTTTCTACATCATTAAAATAGCTTTAAAGTATGTTGAAGGCTATTTTAGTGGACAGATTAAAACCTGAGTCCACTAAAAAGAGGGCTGCCATAGTACTTTAGATTGGGGGGAAAAAAAGCATTAGTTGGCTTAACTCAAAATTTTATAAAGAATTTTTTTGTTTTAACCATTTGTACAGTGATAGCCAGCACTGTAGTTTTCTTTGGCATACCAAAAATGATTTTATTAAGACAATATTTCAGGGAATGAAGGTAGCAATACATAGGATGGGTATATATATTATCTTGGATTATTTTTCCCTTTGCTAAAATTCTCTAAGATAACTGCTTAAATTTGACATCATTATCACTAGCTGCAATCATATACCAAAACAGACATATTCAGAAATTGGCTATCTGTCCTTCCAAAGAAGGTAGAAGTTTTTAAGCAATGAACCTGAACCTGTCATTAATACAAAACTTAAATCTCTCTCCAGTTGGTATTAAGATTAAGTTATGGCCAAATTCCAGCAACTAATTTATGAGTAGGAAGTTAGTGGTTATAGTTTCCTATGTTAATTCAGGATACAAAATTTCTTTATTCAAAAATAATCAAGAACTCTTTATGATTTTAGCATATTTGAGGTACAATAAATTATCTTTGTTGTTTTATACCAGAGTGCCAAATTAAGGTTTTAAAAGTAGTCCTTTTATCTATGATCAACCTTGATTAAATACTTCTGCTTGATTATTTAAGTAAAAATAAAGCAATTCAAATAACAAAGCCACTACTCAATCACAAACTATCAGCAGGATTAAGTCCAGAACAGTTGTCTGTGTATCATTCCATGTGTATGGGTATTGTTGTAAAAGTGGAGGCAACTACAGCAATTTCACTTCTGGTGTACAGTTAAGCCATATCTTCCAATAAAAATATATAGACTATGAAGAGAATGAGCACTATCCAAGATACTTCAGGTACTAGGAAATTGGAACACAAAGCAGCAGCAGCTCCCACCTAGTTTAAGGTTTACTGTATACACAATGCAGTCCCTCAAGCCTTGGATATATTAACTCGTTTAATTCACATAGTAAACCTGTGAGATTGGTACTACATTATCCCAGTTCACAAATCAGGACTAAAGCACAGAGGTTACATAACTTGCCAAGATCATGCAGTTGGAAAATGGAGGAACCATAATTAAAACCCAGAGAGTCAGACTTCATAACTCATGCTTTTAACCAAGTAATTAAGTTTAACCAGGCTCTTTAGTATTTCCAGGCTAATATTTTATTCAGTTACTCTAAATTTTCTGTGTAACCAATTTGGAGTTACTTTAGCTAGAATAGTCAATAAAATAAATTTACAATATGACTTCCTGCAACCCCCTTTCCTCTCCTACAAGAAAACTTTTCTTGGAGCAGTACTATTTTCTCTACTGTCTTCCTTCATTTTAGGAATTAAGTTCCACTTTAGCACTTAATTCTATTTCCTACCATGCCCTTTAAATGATCTTGACACAAAACTGTCCTTACACTACTGAACCATATTTCCTTCTTCACCTAAGACTATCATATATTCACATCTCTACTTCTTTTGAGAAAAATAAATCTTCCCTCAACCCTCCTCCCTCTAGAGCTATCATTCTGTCTTCACCCCTTTACCACTTGAAATTTTTTTGACTAAGAAAAGGTGGATAAATCAGTTACCATGATTTTGGCAGAAGCCAAAAAGAAATTACAATATGAATTGTTCAGTTGTTTTCGCGTAGGGATCAAGACATGGACCAGAAATCTAACCACTTAATGGTGTGAATTTAGGACTCAATCATTCCCAAAATGTGAGCAATGATACCTTATCCCACTGGGTTCTTACAAGAATTGCATGTGATCAAGTATGAGAAAACCCCTCAAACTCATATTAGAACACAATAAATAATTAGAAAATATTTGTTGAATATGAATTATAATGATTATTGTAATTCTTGAGGTAGAAAATTACCCTATATTAATAAATGAGGAAAAAGATCAGAGTGGGTGAAAAGAAGAGAGCAAACGTCTGTGGGGGAGCAAGAAAGAGATCAAAATGGAGAAAGAGCAAGATTGTGTAAACACTAATCCCCAGAATATGCTCTGGAATTCATTCAGCAAATATTTATAGAACACCTACTATGCTCCAGGCAGTGTTTATGGCACCTGGAATTTATCAGGTGAACTAAGCAGAGAGAATCGCCCTACTGTCTGATTTTACCCACTCCAACAAATTAGTCCTCCTAAAGAACCATCATGATAGGTCATTTCTCTGCTCAAAAGTCTTCAGCAGTTCTTCATGGCCTACTTACTAAATTCCAATCCCCTTAGCCTGCCTCTTTCATTTTTTTGAACTCCAATCTATTTTTTCAGTATGTTTCTTAATTTTTTTTTTTGAGAGGGCATCTCTCATATTTATTGATCAAATAGTTGTTAACAAAAATAAAATTCTGTATAGGGGACTCAATGCACAATCATTAATCAACCCCAAACCTAATTCTCAACAGTCTCCAATCTTCTGAAGCATAACGAACAAGTTCTTACATGGTGAACAAGTTCTTACATAGTAAGTTCTTACATGGTGAACAGTGCAAGGACAGTCATATCACAGGAACTTTCAGTTTTGATAACGCATCATGAACTATAAACAATCAAGTCAGATATGATTATTTGTTTGATTTTTATACTTGATTTATATGTGAAGCCAACGTTTCTCCCTTATTATTATTATTATTATTATTATTATTATTATTATTTTTAAATAAAATGCTGAAGTGGTAGGTAGATGCAAGATAGAGGTAGAAAACACAATTTAGTGCTGTAAGATGTTTCTTACTTTTTCAATTTTTCTCCATACAATGAACTCTCAGGTGGAATAAAAAATGACATTTTAAAGGGACTCTAGAGCTTTGGAGCCAAAGCATCCTTAAGTATGGCGGGGATATTTGAAAGACTTGAGGAGAGGGTGAAGCAGCAGGTGATATGTCTATTAAGGCAAACTGGACTAGAGCCAAACAATGAGGGGTATTGTTTGCTGCACCAAGAAGTCTGTGCTTGTTCTCACAAGCAACAGGACACTATCTGTTTTAACAAAGGAGGGATATGATCTGATCTGTATTTTCCAAAGGTAATTCTGGAGTCAATGATAGAGTAAGAGTAAATTTGAAGAGGAGATGTCTAGAGGCACCGTAACTGCCTAATTAAGTTCTCTATAAATGCATCCCTAGTATATGGAATGTCAGATGCATCAGTCAGACTTTAGGTCTCCCTCCCAGCCTTGCGTGTCTTCAAATGTGTTAAATGTTCCTTACATTCTACATGTATTGTATTATTACTTCTATTGGAATATCCTGCATGCCATCTCTTTTACTCTGATTTCCATCTGCCAAAATCCAACCTAACACCAGAGTCCATGGTTTAGTCATCTTTAAAATTTCTAGCACTTAGCTTAATAACATTTGAATTAAATTTTATCAAAGTTCTCTGAAAATCTCAGCAAACAAGCCCCTGAACTTCCACAGGACTTTGTGTCATTTATGACCCTTGCAAAATACGGTCTTACATCTGAGGGCTTGAGATATATAACTTGTCTCCCCTCAATGCTCCATGAATCACTTCCCCACTATGACTGTTCCAGTGTTTTCACACATGATCTGATTGATGTCACAGAAGAATAAATCCAAAACATAACTATTTGGTGATTCACTCACTCAGTGACAAATAATTCACAGGAAGGCCACCAACTAGACAATAAACTCCTTATTGCCATAAACTGACTGTATTTGTAGTCAATACTTCAATTTAATACTTCATCATCCAGGAAACTGTTGCAGTAGAAGTAATATGAAAGGTGATTATTAAGTAATCTTCAGTTCATACAATTTGGTCCTCTGTTCATTGCCCTTGAGTATTTTATGATTCTCACAAATTCTTTCCAAAAAGATTGACAATCTTCTCAGTTAAGATAATTTTAACTTTTAAGCATATGCTATGCTGTAGTTTAACGGAGATGATAGTTGTTTATCCTGCTTGGATCACATTACATTCCATTGTATGGGCAGCCATCTGAATGTTTCACAAACAGCAGTTATGAGGGGTGTAAATATTGGTTGGCTTATACTTAGTTTAGAAATGCAAGGCTGCTCTGGCCAATGATCTAATCCAGCAACACTGTTCCACTAAAAGATCTTGGGCAGGACTTTAAAATGTCTTGGGAGGGCAGCCAGCCAAACACATGTGCCCTCCAGATTTCCAGGTCTGGGTGTGAGGAAGATGGAAACCTGCCTGAGCATGCTTAGGGCTGACAGCATCCTTACAGCCACTTCTCACAGCCTCCGGTGTTGTGCTCCTGCCTGGGCCCCTGGCAGCACTCCCACACTGACTACTGACGCTTCAGGCCCTGTGGCACAGACATTTCCCCTGACATTATGCCAGAATCAAGCTGCCTCTGCTTGTCACAGAAGCCAAAAGACAGCATTCCACTGCATTAGAAGCAAATGCTGCTAAGAGATGCCAGGAAAAATACTGACCTTGGGCCAATTTGGGAAGTAAACCACCTCATAGATTCTTTCTTACTCAGTCCAGCAACGGAATTCTTAATCATTTGAAAGCATCAGTGCATACCTCTTCCATTCTGAAGACACCATAATCGCTCTGCATCTTTATAGTCTATCCTAATACCTGCAAAGAGTTGTTATGCTTATTCATCAAATGCACAAAGAAAGTCTATGCACACTCCACCCTATATCCCTTCCCAGGGGGTAGCCTTTAAAGTCATGAAGGGCAAAAACACTGCATCATTCCCCATCTCATGAATCAGAAAACAGGCTAGCCAGGTTCTTTCCCATGTATTAGAAACATATGCTCCTGATCCAAAAAATTTGATGGGTATGAGCCTAAGAATCCAAATATAAATTCCAAATGCTAAATGATTAAGAAAATATGTGATTTTTTATTAAGTTAATTTTTTTAAAAAGTTAAATTTAAACATATTATAATTCTAGGTCAAATGCAAATTCTAAGCAAATAAAAAATTTGCAGTCTCCAATTATTGCTAAGTTAAATTTGTTTAATTATTCAACATTCTTTCCAATGTGCAACAAAATTTATAGGGCATTTTTAATGTCACCTACACTTTTAATTTTCTTCCTCCAAATAGCCATCTTCTTTTCCCCAATCTCATCTCCCAAAATCTATGTTCTGAAACTCAATATCATTTGGAAAAATGTTTGGAAAATGGCAACATTTTCACAAAACGAGCTTTACTTGTATTCTCATGATATAATTCTTTGTGCATGTCCTGCCAATGGGTTTCAGCCCCGGGCAAGTTCGCTATGGATTCAGTGTGACCAAAGCAAATGATATCAAAACGTTTTTGGGGTGAAATGGTTATACCCAACTTTATTTCCAGGTGGTGGGTCAGTCACTAAAATCCCGTTCACTCAGAGTGAGTCTGTATGCAGCAAGCTGGTCTCTGCCTCTAGGCCCCTCTGTCCGCACAGCGGTCCCACACAGCCATCCTCTGGGTCTCTGTCCTCGGCGCTGCCACCATTCCAGCCTCTGCTCTGCTCTCCTGCAGCCTTGCAGCCCTGCCACCATGGCGTGCCCAGAGCACTGGGCGGAGCTCTTTTTATAGAATCCACAGTCATGTATTGCCCACAGGTGTGCAGTGAGCCAGTCAACCACAGCCAGGTGAGAATCCTGGCCACAGGAACTCTCATTTTATTCACAGTGCACCAAAAGAGTCACTGACAAAGAAATATTTCATGTATTTTAAAAATTTAAACATGATTCAATTTGATAAACATTTACTTATTATTACTATAGGTTTATTGCATTAGGCACTAAATGCAATAAAATAGCTCTATCAAGAGGCTTATCATCATGTCAAGGCAAAATAGACATGAAAATATCAAACTGTTAACATCCAGTGGAATAATTTAAGAACTAAAGTGAATTGCAAATATGTTATAAGAGTGAAGTAGCAAGAGCTATTCATCTTGATGAAGCAAATCAGGTAATGCTTCATAAAGGAAGTGGCACTCAAGCACCTTGAAACGTACCATGAGACCATGATTAAAAAGAGATGGAAGGATATTTTACTATCTGGAACATTATGATTTACAAATACTAGGAGGATGCAGGACTAACAAATAGTGTAGAATGGCCCAAGTATATGGAGGGTTGAGGTAGGAGGTGGGGCTTTAAAGGTAATTAGAGAACAATTTTCAGCATTTATTTGTTATTTATTTACTATACATTTGGATTTTATTGTGTGCCTGTTATATTCCAAGCATAGCACTTAGTACTGAGGATTCAATGAGGATGAAGGTTCAGTTCATGCCTTCCTGCGTAGGAAGTCTGGAAGGCAAATTTAAGGATTTCTTAAATTTCATTTTTATAAGCCACAATAAGCTTCTGAAGATCCGTGAGGAAACAGATGGAAGAAATGAACCTGTATTTTGAGAGCACTGCTCTTTGGTAATACATTAAATAGACCAAAGGGACAAAAAAATTAAAAATGGGAAGATGGACATGTCTTTAGGGACACTTACTTCTCACCTGTGCTTCCCACCTGGTAGGATGAGGGCAACTAGCAGTATTACCCAAGGCTTTCTTCTCCTGCTAAGGTGGAAAAATGACATCAGACTGGAGAAACAAGGCATGTGGAGCCGTGCCCATTTCTTCTCCTGCCTTCTTGAGAGGGCACCTAACTTCAATGAATTTACATTCCCCTCAGCTTCTCCAGACTCCAAGTCATCCACAGCTGACTGCAACTGGGCAGGTAAGGCTGGCTAATTCAGGAGTTTGTAATTAGAAAAATTTGGAGGTTTTTTCCAAATCAACAAAAAGTACCCTCAGTATCTTTTATACCTGCATGGTATTCATAATTAATCAGTCTACTATTTGGGGAATTTAAGTTATTTGCAAACTTTTCTGTTACAAATAATTCTTCAGTTAGTGATGTGTACATTCCTCATTTCACACATATGGGTTTATCTTTTTAGAATTAGTACCCAGAATCAAAGGCTACATACATTCACAATACTAGTAGATATTGGCAAATTGTCCTTCATAGAAGTTGTATTAATTTTTATGCACAGCAACATATGAGGGAACCAATTTGCCCTATCATGCTTGCCATCACAGAGCTGAGATTTTTATACAGGGTTCCTTGGTCTTTAGATGTTTTTTCTATAAATCATTTTACAGTCATGTCATACTGTGAAATTCTTAATTTTGACTATTACATGAAGCTTCTTTGCTTAAATAATCCATGAGGGTCTGAAATATAAAAAGTATGCAAACATAAGGTATGTGAGTTCTCTCAATTATTTGAGTTTAATGTTTTACTATATAATTTACCTCATAGCATACAGAAAACATGACCTAAGCCTCAATATAATGAAAATTCTTGTACATGGCTATAAAACAGATACTTTTCTGAATTGGAATTTGAAATGCAAAAATATCTATATCATATTTAGATTTAATGTTTATTGCCCCAGGTACAGTAATAAATGCCATCATTGTCAACTGAACACTGTTGACATGCATGGTATGTAGAGAAATAGACCAGATCATAGGAATAGGAAGAAAATACGATAATGGTTGTCCCTGAGCTCAAAGAAATTACCATCCATTTAACAGCTATCATAGAATATATTTTAAACATAAATCTTTTAGTAAAATATAACCCCAAACGGAGATATGTATATTTTTCATCACCTAATGAAAAGCCTTTTAGCTAGACCATACTATCTTTTATTAAAATACACCTAATCGTTTTCATTATAAAATAAGTATATTTAAGCTTATTATGAAAGTAAATTCTATTGGGTTAATTCCTGTTATTTCCACTATGAAGTTAGTATCTGTCAGTGCAAAACTATAATTCCAGATTATTAAATAGACAATACTACAAACTCTGGCAGAGCAATCATTTGCCTCATATTATCTTCCACTTGACCATAAAAACTAAAATATTTGGGTTGATAGACACCCTATGACGTCTAATTTTGTACCAAAGTAATTCATTGACAATGTTGATTTTTCTCTGTGATTTGAAATTACCATGTTTTACTGAACAGACATCTTAGTTAATGACACCCTATCATCTTATTGGGAAGAGAAGATGATAATTAATTCAGTAAAGAATGAAAGTGTCCTGGTCTATGCTAACAGAGTAACTCTGGTCCCTGCATGGCTGAAAGAGCAATACGGAGTTTCTTCAGTAAATCCTACCTTCAAAAGGAAATATTGTAAGGAAGGTGGTATGTGTAAGTTTGTGAAGTAAAAAGGGAGATGTGTGAGATAAAAAGGATTCTTTTTCATTCACATTCGTATTTTATTTCTTTCACCTGAAAGAAGAAAGAGAGGGAATGTAGCAGACCAGAAAATAGCCAAGTGGCTAGGGAACAATATGGTGGCCCAGGAAGAACATGCCTCCAAGAGCCAGGAGAACTGGTGTCATCCTCATCTCTGACAACTGAATGAGCCAGGGCAAACTACCTGCCAAAACATGACTGTTTTCTCAGTTGACATGTTGACCAGATGGTCTCCAAGCTCCCTTCTTTGTCCAATAGTCTAGTCTATATTCTGACAGTTCCAGTCTTACCCAACTTTATCCATCCTTAACTCTCACCATCCCAAACAAAGCAGATCAGAGAAGTGAAGCTTTTCAGAGTAGAAAGGGAGTGAATTGTGACTCCTTTTACACATATCAGCCAAGTAATCTGTAATGAACCTTTGGTCCATGTGAACCCAGAAATGCCTTTGGTAGCAGAACAGTTGCTGTTCAAAGAAAACAGTACACTAGGAAATAATTATGCAAGCAAGAAATGAGTATTAATTTCATTTCCAAAATGTGAAAAAAAATCTGTAACTGAATGTTGTAAGCCATTCTAACATTTTCCATTTAGAGAGTCTTATAGTAATATTCATGCAAGTCTAATTTTCCAAGGTTATTTTTAACCTCACAGTATTATTTTTCTACTTCACTATGGTAACCATATGTCACCAATTTTCCAAGGCAGCCTCAATTCCAATTGTTATATCCCAAATTCAGGCAAAGTTTTAGACTTCACCTCTTTAAGTTTAGAGAATATGATTCTGTATATTTAATTATTCCCTTTTTTGTGCCTTTCTACTCTGATTATAATAACAAACTTGGCATGAGAGGAAAAGACTAAGGAGAGGCCCAGATTTTCATATTTCATATCTTTGTACTTGGCTGATGGTTTCACAAGTTGATGTGGTGAGAGAAGTTGGAACCTGATGTCAGATTTACCCACTAGCAGACATAGATACTGGGAGATATTTGGCTATAGTAACTGACCACACAGAGTTAAGAAGTCATGGGCAGCAGAGTCAGGATTGCTCTATTGCTAATGACATTTCCAAGCAAATATTAAGGTACGTATCAGGAGAAAGAAGCCAACTAAGTTTAGGAAGCCACACAGGCTGGCAGCAATCCTGGCAGAAGATACAAGGGCCAGGGGAACTTGATAACTGGGCTGAGGTCCCAGTTACTACTAGAATTCAATACCTTTAGCAAAGAGAAATATAACTTTGGGGGATTATCTAGGAATGCATTGGCCAGCAAATGCCTAGTCCAGTTGGCAGCTAAGACTATTTGGATGGCCCACTGACCAGTGGGGAGGCCCAGTTTCTAGAAGTGAGAAAATAATTAATTAATAGAGTCAGCCTCTATGGGAAACTGAGACTGTTTATTAATGCCTTCCAAACATCTTTGGGGTGGAAAGTGAATCAGGGCTGACTTGCGGTATGAAAAGCAGGGGGCTCAGATCATGGGAGCTGAGTCTAGCATAGGTCAAAAAAATAAGGTATCTGATGTAGCTGAGGCAATCAAAGAATCTGCACCATGACCAAACACCACAGACAAAAATACAGTGAGATTTTCAGGGTCTGACTTGACTAGGAAAGGTCAGAGGAGGGGGTTCTGCTAATGGCTTTGGCAAAAGGTAAAAGAAAGAAAGATGGTGACAAAGTGCTCCCATTTGATCTGTGAAAGGGAAATTACATTTCAACGGTAGTAATTCAAGTTATATAAAAGGAAAATCTTCCATCCAATGAACTTTGTAAAGCCTAAGACCTAGTTACCGATGGGCATTGTTAGTCTCCTTCCATGAAATATTTAAAAATAGAACATTTGTGTGTTTTCAGTGCTTAAGGCAATTCATAGTCCACATAACCACACAGAATCCATTCATCATCTTCAGTATTTCTATTGATTCAAATTGATATGTATTAATAAGAATTAATAGCAAAAACATCAAGGTGTAGCAGTCCAGTTATATATCCATATTTGAAATTATAGTTTTTAAGCAAAATGGCTCTCATAGCTACATACACAAGTTGAAAATAATATCTTTAAGTAAAGTACGCTCTGGAAAACTATGCAGAAAATAATGGAAAAGTAAATATGAAAGAAGCTCTGGAAAGACCGTAAGAAAATTAATGAGATTTACAGATAGACTAAAAACACCAGGAAAACCTCCAAAGGATATGTGACATACGGTCAGTAAGAAGAGAGCTGTTAACTGGTCAGGAGAATTGTGCATTATGAAGTCTGTCTCTTCCACCATACAAGGCATAGGAATCAGATGTCTGCTAGCTAGTTCTTAGTATCAATTCTGAGAGTTGGTAACTACTTTATATATTGGGCTTCATGACAAAGCCTAGATTTCCTGTTCTTTCAAGTTGTAATATATGTACATCAAACTCACACAGAATTTGGGGTACAGTGCCATGATCCTCTTATCCATTCACACAATCCTTTATTTTGGCCAACTGCTAAGGCAAAACTGCTATGTATAGGACCTATAATGGAAGTTCGATATTCTAGCCAAATAAAAGAAAGCACAGTAGTGACTGCCATAGCAACAGACTAAATAGACTATCTCAAGGGAAAGTTAGAAGAAGAGGTAAGCAATTCCAAATACAGGGATGTGTGAAACTAGTTAAAGAATTTTCAAACATAACCTCAAATCTTAAAAAGTAAGAGAATCCACATCACAGGTTAATGGTATTCTTCATAAAAAATGTAATTATTTTCAATACTTGTTTTACAAATATTACTAAGAATTTGTTCAAATGGTTTCATCTCAATTTCTAATGAATTACAAATTCAAAAAATAGTTTCAAAAAAAAATTCTAACCCAATGTTTCCAAATGCTGTCTTCTTAAAATAAGATTATATACAAATAATTTCAAATTATTCCACTCCTTTAGAGCTGTTCCTAGTTAGCCCTCCAGTTGGAAAGGAAACCATTAGCAGCACCAAATGTAAGCCACAAGGGGAAAAAAAAGATACCACCTGTGCAAACTCAACCTCCTTCGGTTTTTTCTGTCAAAGCTTTTAGTTTCCTCAGTCTTTCCATTATAAACTCACTCTCACACACAGGCACACACACAAATACACACACACACACACACAAACCCTACTACCATCATCTTATCAGGACAAGGGACATTTTAAAAATAATCCTTTTGTACAATAGCATAAGATTATTGTCACCCTTAGAATACTTTATTTGTGGAGTTGGGTGAAACTTTAAAACTTTTTATGAAGAGACTTGACATTTATGGTTCACAAACTGACTCTCTATTTAGAGCAGTGATTCTAAACACTGTCCAACTCAGTGCCTTCTTTGATAACTATTTTGTGATGCTTTTGTATTGTCATGGAATGAAATTCTTAAAATATAGAATTTATAAATACACCAAATTTTAACAAATCATATATGTCCTAATTGCACAGCATCCAAGAAAACAAAAATGTAATTTAAAATAATATGTATTTCAATATGTAAGAACTCAGCCATGACCACACTCGATGATGTAAGAAATAGTAAAATCCTTGTACTTATTCATAATCAATCAATATGGATATAATAATACAAGTAAAACAATAATCATCTAGTTATTGCAGTGCTTTTTTTATGTTCAATATCTATCTATCTATCTACCTACCTATATACTCAACATTAGATATAAAGGCTAAATAATTGGGCCACAATTAATGTACTTGGTGGTTGCATTCCAGAGAAATTCAGTATACATTAAAAGTGTGCAGAAAATACCTTGTGATTGAAAATAAATTGTTGTTCCTTTTATATAGAAAATAATGAAGTTGTCTCAAAACTCAAATAATTACAAATGAATTTTCCATTTACATGAATGACTGGCAAGACCATTAAATCATGCAAGACATGGAACAATTGTTCCCTGCATTTCAGGAAATGTAGCATCCCCAGTTTCCACCCCCAAAAACCCTCTTACAAATATCCTAAATCCCCCTAGAGAGTAACACCCCACCTCTCCCCTCAACCTTGAGAACCACACCCAGCCACTTTAGAATCAATCTTGAATTTATGGAGAGACAAGGAGTAGCTTCACCTAGAAGATTATAACAAAACTTATGTATGCTGTTAAAAATATCTTCAAATTCAAATATTTGAAATCATGCAAACTATAATCTCTGATTATAAGGGAAAAATGTTAGAAATCACTAACAGAAAGGTAAATATTAAATTATGTTTGAAAAAAATTCATTGCATCCCTACATACAGCTAAATAACTAAAAAAATGTTTATAAATAAGATGCAATTTATAATATCTAAAAGAAATATGAAGAATCAAAGGAAAACAACAGAATATATTAAAAGAAGATCATGAAGCATGTTATAAAATTTTATTGAAATTCATTACAGAAAACCTCATAACTGGAGCGATTTACCATGCTTATTAAAAGTTAAACTCCAGAATATAACCATGAGTGTTCTTTAACAGTGACAAAAATATTTATTATCATTCCAATAAAAATTTCAACAAGAACTTCCAGAGTCTGACCAGGCCACTCCATCCTAACAATTAAAAAGCTGAACAAACTGCAAAATCAACAACTGTTCTTTGATCTGTCAGAGAAGCAATAGGGCAAAACATTGTCCAAAAAACTGGAGAGACTGACAGATGAATACAGGGAATCACAACCCACCAGAGCAGAAAGCTCTATAGGAACTAGTACCAGGGTGGAACCCCTGAGCTACAATTGACAAATTGTTGGATATTCAATGTGAGCAAGTATGAGAAATAAAAACACAAAGGGGACCCAGTCACTGGGGGCTCCTCCACAGTTTTGTGAGTTTTACCTCCTAAAACTCTGCTAGGTTCTCAACAGTGAATATGGGGAGGGGGAATAGGAACCATTTAAAAATATAGCAGAGTACTCTGTTCTACCTAATAAGGTCTGCCCTCAGGAAAAACCATTTAACCAGAGTCTAAACAACTGGGTTTTTATCAGAGCCTACCTGGCTGTGGGGAAGGGAAATACCCAACTGGACATCCACTTGCAAAAATATGAATGTAGATACCTTACATCCTTCACAACAGTTAATGCAATATGGATCACGGATCTAAATGTAAAACTCACAATTATAAAACTCCTAAAATATAGGAGAAAATGGAGATTACCTTGAGTTTGGCAATGCATTTTTTAGATACAATACCAAAGGCATGATTCATTAAAGAAATAATTGATAAGATGGACTTCATTAAAATTAAAGATTTCTGCTCAGTGAAATAATCAAGAGAATGAAAGGATTGTGTGTGTGTGTGTATATATATATATATATATATATATATATATATATATATATATATAAAATCACATAATAGTGATTAACTCGAGGGAAATAGATAATAATCAGAAAGGCTTAGAGATAAATATATACATAACCCCAAAAACATAGGCAAAAGATATGAATCCTTAGGCTGAAGAAAAATAAAATTAAAATTCCAACTCAATACCCTATTATATATATATATAGCATGTACCATTATATATATATAATCACATATGTGTGTGTGTGTGTGTGTGTGTGTATGTGCGTGCACGCACAATCCTCACAAGAAGAAATCTCATGGGAGTATTTTCTGTATATATTAACAGGTTAAACCTAAAATTCATAAAAAATAATAAGATGTTGTAATATTTGTTCAGTAAAAGGTGAACTATGCAAGGGAACACATGGAGACCTAATCACAAATATATACATCAACAAAAACTTTATAGAGAATACAGCAATGCAAAGAAAAAGATGAAGTATTTTACATGAATTGAGATTTAAATGAGAAAACATACATTTTTAATTCTAGAAAAAATGAACATATTTACAATTTCACTTTCTTAAACCAAATGCAAAAATATAAATTATAAAATTAATTATAGTAAAGATCACCAAAAAAAAACCAAAATTAAAAGAGAAGCCACACTAAGAGAATATATTTGAAAAGCACATAACTAACAAAGGCTTTGTATACTCTATAATGTACACCAAATGGATGTACAACAATGTTCCAAAGCAGCAAAATTTTGAGAGCCCAAATTCAGATTCAAATGTCCATTAATAGTAAACAATGGATAAATAATTAATGTTATATCAATATGATGGAATACTAGGCAGTGATGAAAATGAACAAACTACAACTATTTCAATCAGCATAGATAAGTTGTAAAAAACAATGTTAATAGAAAGAAAGCAGACTATAAAGTATAATTACTGTATGAATAGATTGGTAACAATTTCAAAAAGCAGGAAAAACTAGACTATATATTAATTAGAGATACATCGGTAGTAGTAAAACTGTAAAAAAAAAAAAAAGCAAGAAGATATATACACTAAATGGCAGAATAGTGATTAACTCGAGGGAAATAGATAATAATCAGAAGGGCTTAGAGATAAATATATACATAACCCCAAAAACATAGGCAAAAGATATGAATCCTTAGGCTGAAGAAAAATAAAATTAAAATTCTAACTCAATACCCCATAGTAAAACTGAAAAGGCAGAGATCTTGAAGAAAATCAGAAAGAAAAGACAGATTACCTACAAAGAACATTTCTCACAAGATAACATCTTCGAAGCTCTGAGGAAAAGTACTGTCCAAGAAGAAATCTCCACTTGGCTAAAATAAGTATAAAAGTGGAAGAAAGACTGCAAATATAAGCCTACTAGAAAACTGATTTTCTATTGAAGCAATCACAGTGGTGTAAACAGAAGAACATACAGGTTGGTAGCAGTTGATTGAACACAGTGAGAGAGCAGACAGATTCTTCACAAGAGTTGGAAAGGGCTAAATGTTCTTATAAAAATCTCTGGAAGGCTAATACCATATACAAAAAATAATTCAAAATGAATCATAAACCAAAGTGTAACAACACATCCATAAAACTCTTACAAGAAGATATAGGAGTAAAGCTTAGTGACCTTGGATAAGGCAATGGTTTCTTGTATGATACCAAAAGAGCAACAAAAAAGAAAATGACCCTATTTCCAAATGCTGTCATATTCAAAGGTACCAGAGAGTACAATCCAAAACCTTTTTAGATGACACAATTCAACCCACACCAGATCTGAACAGACATTTGTCAAAATAAGATACACAAATGGCCAATATGCATAGGAAAAGATGCTAAACATCATTAGCCATCAGGGAAGTGCAAATAAAAACCACAGTGAGATACCACCTTCATACTACATGGCTAGAATCAAAAGACAGACAATAAGAATTGTTGGTGAGGAAATGGAGAAACTGGAACCTTCATATACTATGAATAGGAATACAAAATGGTGCTTCCACTTTGAAAAGCAATCATTCAGTTCCTCAAAGATTAAACATAGAGCTACCATGAGACCCAGCAATTCCATTCCTAGGTATATACCCAGGGGAACTGAAAACATATGTCCACATAAAAATTTACACACCTATGTTCATACCCCTATTAAATAATAGTCAGAGGAGAAAACACCCATTTGTCTATCAACTGATGAATGAATAAACATTCTTGTGGTAAATCCATACAGTTGAACATGATTTAGTCATAAAAAATAAGGCTCTGATTAGTTAAAAAATATAGTAAGAGAGTGGAAACAACTCAAATGTCCAACAACTGATACATGGATAAGAAATATGTGATATATATAGTCATGCAGTGGAATATTATTCAATCATATAAATGAAATTTTAGTACATGCTACATGGATGAGGCTTACAAACATTATGCTACACGAAATAATTCAGGCACAAAGAACCATATACTGTATGACTCCGTTTATATGAAAAGTCTGAATAGGCAAATCAATAGAAAGAAAGATCAGTGGTTACCTAAGGCTGGAATGGTTGGGGAGCAATGGAAGAATGAATGCTGAAAAACATAGGGTTTCTTTTTTGTTGTTGTTGTTACCATTAATCTACAATTACATGCAGAACTTTAAGGTTACTAGGCTACCCCCCTCAACAAGTCCCCCCTCGACAATTTCCATTACAGTCACTGTCCATCAGCACAGCAAGATGCTGTAGAATCACTACTTGTATTCTCTGTGTTGTAAAGCCCTCCCCATGACGCCTCCCCATATTATATATGCTAATCATAATGCCCCCTTTCTTTTTCCCCGCCCTTATCCCTCCCTTCCCACCCATCCACCCCAGGCCCTTTCCTTTTGGTAACTGTTAGTCCATTCTTGGATTCTGTGAGTCTGCGGCTATTTTGTTCCTTCAGTTTTTCTTTGTTCTTATACTCCACATATGAGTGAAATCATTTGGTACTTGTCTTTCTCTACCTGGCTTATTTCACTGAGCATAAGACCCTCTAGCTCCATCCATGTTGTTGCAAATGGTAGGATTTGTCTTCCTCTTATGGCTGAATAATATTCCATTGTGTATGTGTACCACATCTTCATTATCCATTCATCTACTGATAGACACTTAGGTTGCTTCCATTTCTTGGCTATTGTAAATAGTGCTGCGATAAACATAGGGGTGCATCTGTCTTTTTCAAACTGGGCTGCTGCATTCTTAGGGTAAATTCCTAGACATGGAATTCCTGAATAAAATGGTATTTCTATTTTCAGTTTTTTGAGGAACCTCCATACTACTTTACACAATGGTTGAATGAATTTACACCACCAGCAGTGTCGGAGTGTTCCCCTTTCTCCACAACCTTGCCAACATTTGTTAATGTTTGTCCTTTGGATGGTGGCAATCCTTACTGGTGTGAGGTGATATCTCATTGTGGTTTTAATTTGCATTTATCTGATGACAACCATTGTGGGGCATCTTTTCATGTGTCTGTTGGCCATCTGAATTTCTTCTTTGGAGAACTGTCTGTTCAGCTCCTCTGTCTATTTTTTAATTGGGTTATTTGCTTTTCGTTTGTTGAGTAGTGTGAGCTCTTTATATATTTTGGATGTCAAGCCTGTATCGGATCTGTCATTTACGAAAATATTCTCCCATACTGTAGGGTACCTTTTTGTTTTATTGATGGTGTCCTTTGCTGTACAGACGCTTTTCAGCTCTTGATATAGTCCCACTTGTTCATTTTTGCTTTTGTTTTCCTTGCCCGGGGAGATATATTCATGAAGAAGTCGTTAATGTTCACATCCAAGAGATTTTTGCCTATGCTTTTTTCTAAGAGTTTTATGGTTTCATGACTTACATTCAGGTCTTTGATCCATTTTAAATTTACTTTTGTGTATGGGGTTAGACAGTGATTCAGTTTTATTCTCTTACATGTAGTTGTCCAGTTTAGCCAGCACCATTTGTCGAATAGACTGTCATTTTCCCATTGTATGTCCATGGCTCCACTGTTGTATATTAATTGACCATATATGTTTGGGTTAATGTCTGGTGTCTCTATTCTGTTCCACTGGTCTGTGGCTCTGTTCTCGTGCCTGTACCAAATTGTCTTGATTACTGTGGCTTTGTAGTAGAGCTTGAAGTTGGGGAGCAAAATCGCCCCCACTTTATTCTTCCTGCTCAGGATTGCTTTGGCTGTTCAGGTTCTTTGGTGTTACCATATGAATTCTTGAACTATTTGTTCCACTTTGTTGAAGAAGGCTGTTGGTAATTTGATAGGGATTGCATCAAATCTGTATATTGCTTTGGGCAGAATGACCATTTTGACGATACTAATTCATCCTAGCCAAGAGCGTGGGATGAGTTTCCATTTGTTAGTGTCTGCTTTAATTTCTCTTAAGAGTGTCTTATAGTTTTCAGGGTATAGGTCTTTCACTTCCTTGGTTAGGTTTATTATCAGGTATTTTATTCTTTTTGATGCAATTGTGAATGGAATTGTTTCCCTGATTTCTCTTTCTATTAGTTTATTGTTAGTGTATAGGAAAGCCACAGATTTCTGTGTGTTAATTTTGTCTCCTGCAACCTTGCTGAAATCCGATATTAGTTCTAGTAGTTTTGGAGTGGAGTCTTTAGGGTTTTTAATGTACAATATCATGTCATCTGCAAATAGTGACAGTTTAACTTATTCTTTATCAGTCTGGATTCCTTATATTTCTTTGTTTTGTCTAATTGCCATGGCTGGGACCTCCAGTACTATGTTGAATAACAGTGGGGAGAGTGCGAATCCCTTTCTTATTCCCGATCGCAGAGGAAAAGCTTTCAGCTTCTCGCTGTTCAATATGATGTTGGCTGTGGGTTTATCATATATGGCCTTTATTATGTTGAGGTTGTTGCCCTCTATTGCCATTTTGCTGAGAGTTTTTATCATGAATGGATGTTGAATTTTGTCGAATGCTTTTTCAGCATCTATGGAGATGATCATGTGGTTTTTGTCCTTCTTTTTGTTGATGTGGTGGATGATGTTGATGGATTTTCGAATGTTGTACCATCCTTGCACCCCTGGGATGAATCCCACTTGGTCATGGTGTATGATCCTTTTGATGTATTTTTGAATTCGGTTTGCTAATATTTTGTTGAATATTTTTGTATCTACGTTCATCAGGGATATTGGTCTGTAATTTTCTTTTTTGGTGGGGTCTTTGCCTGGTATTGGTATTGGGGTGATGTTGGCTTCATGGAATGCGTTTGGGAGTATTCCCTCCTCTTCTATTTTTTTGGAAAACTTTAAGGAGAATGGGTATTATATCTTCTCTGTATGTCTGATTAAATTCTGATATAAATCCATCTGGCCCAGGGGTTTTTTTCCCTGGGTAGTTTTTTGATTACCACTTCAATTTCTTTGCTGGTAATTGGTATGTTTAGATTTTCTGTTTCTTCCTTGGTCAGTCTTGGAAGGTTGTATTTTCCTAGGAAGTTGTCTATTTTTCCTAGGTTTTGTAGCTCGTTAGCATAAAGGTTTTAATAGTATCCTCTAATAATTCTTTGTATTTCTGTGGGCTTCATCGTGATTCTTCCTTTCTTGTTTCTGATTCTGTTGATGTGTGTTGATTCTCTTTTCCTCTTAATAAGTCTGGCTAGAGGCTTATCTATTTTGCTTATTTTCTCAAAGAACCAGCTCTGGGTTTCATTGATTTTTTCTATTGTTTAATTCTTCTCAATTTTATTTATTTATTTTCTGATCTTTATTATGTCCCTCCTTCTGCTGACTTTAGGCCTCATTTGATTTTCTTCTTCTAATTTCAATAATTGTGATGTTAGACTATTCATTTTGGATTGTTCTTCCTTCTTTAAATATGCCTGAACTCCTATATACTTTCCTCTTCAGACTGCTTTCACTGCATCCCACAGAAGTTGGGGCTTTGTGTTGTTGCTGTCATTTGTTTCCATATATTGCTTGATTTCTATTTTAATTTGGTCATTGATCCATTGATTATTTAGGAGCATGTTGTTTAGCATCCCTGTGTTTGTGGGCCTTTTTACTTTCTTTGTACAATTTATTTCTAATTTTATAACTTTGTGGTCTGAAAAGTTGGTTGGTAGAATTTCAAACTTTCTGAATTTACTGAGGCTCTTTTTGTGGCCCAGTATGTGGTTTATTCTGGACAATGTCCCATGTGCACTTGAGAAGAATGTGTATCCTGTTGCTTTTGGATGTAGAGTTCTATAGATGTCTATTACATACATCTATTCTAGTGTGTTGTTCAGTGCCTCTGTGTCCTTATTTATTTTCTGTCTGGCGGATCAGTCCTTTCTAGTGAGTGCTGTGTTGAAGTCTCCTAAAATGAGTGCATTGCATTCTATTTCCTCCTTTAGTTCTGTTAGTATTTGTTTCACATATGCTGGTGCTCCTGTGTTGGGTATATATATGTTTATAATAGTTATATCCTCTTGTTGGACTGAGCCCTTTATCATTATGTAATGTCATTCTTTATCTCTTGTTAACTTTCTTTGTTTTGAAGTCTATTTTGTCTCATACTAGTACTGCTACACCTGCTTTTTTTCTCCCTGTTGTTTGCATGAAACATCTTTTTCTATCCCTTGACTTTTAGTCTGTGCTTGTCTTTGGGTTTGAGGTGAGTCTCTTGTAAGCAGCCTATAGATGGGTCTTGCTTTTTTATCCATCCTATTACTCTGTGTCTTTTGATTGGTGCATTCAGTCCATTTACATTTAGGGTCATTCTTGAAAGATATGTACTTTTTGCCATTGCAGGCTTTAGATTCATGGTTACCAAAGGATCAAGGTTAGCTTCTTTAGTATCTTACTGTCTAACTTAACTTGCTTATTGAGCTATTATAAACACTGTCTGATGATTCTTTATTTCTCTCCCTTCTTATTCCTCCTCCTCCATTCTTTATATGTTGGGTGTTTTATTCTGTGCTTTTTTGTGTTTCCTTTGACTGTTTTTGTGGGTAATTTATTTTATTTTTTGCCTTTATTTAGTATTTGTTGGTCTGCTTTCTTTGCTGTGATTTTATTTTCTCTGGTGACATCTGTTTAGCCTTAGGAGTGCTCCCATCAAGAGCAGTCCCTCTAAAATACCCTGTAGAGGTGATTTGTGGAAGGCAAATTCCCTCAACTTTTGCTTGTCTGGGAATTGTTTCATCCCTCCTTCATATTTAAATGATAATCTTGCTCGATGTAGTATTCTTGGTTCAAGGCCCTGCTGTTTCATTTCATTAAATATATCATGCCATTCTTTTCTGGCCTGTAGGGTTTCTGTTGAGAAGTCCGATGATAGCCTGATGTGTTTTCCTTCGTAGGTGACCTTTTCCTCTCTCTAGCTGCCTTTAAAATTTTCCTCTTGTCCTTGATCTTTGTCATTTTAATTATTATTTGTCTTGGTGTTGTCCTCTTTGTATCCCTTCTGTTGGGAGTTCTGTGTACTTTTGTGGTCTGAGCAACTATTTCCTCCCCAGTTTGGGGGAGTGTTCAGCAATTATTTCTTCAAATACACTTTCTATCCCTTTTTCTCTCTTCTTCTTCTTCTGGTACCCCTATAATGGGGATATTGTTCCTTTTGGATTAGTCACACAGTTCTTTTTATGTTATTTCATTCCTGGAGATCCTTTTATCTCTCTCTGTGTCAGCTTCTATGAGTTCCTGTTCTCTGGTTTATAATCCATCAATGGCCTCTTGCATCTCATCCATTCTGCTTTTAAATCCTTCCAAAGATTTTTTTATTTCTGTGTTCTCCCTCCCTGTGTCAGTTAGCTCTTGCATTTTTCTCTGCAGCTCCATCAGCAAGGTTATAACCTTAATTTTAAATTCTTTTTCTGGAAGATTGGTTAGGTCTATCTCCCTAGGTTCCTTTTCAGGGGAGACTGTCTGGGTTAGTCTGGTCTGTATCAAATTCTTCTGCCTTTTCATGGCGATAGTGCTGGTTGTGTGGAGTTGGCAAGTGTCAGCTGGGAGAACGTCCCTTCTTGCTATTTTGTGGCCTTTCTCTCCTGGGAGAATGGCGACCCCTAGTGGTTTGTGCTGGGCAGCTGTGCTGACGGGCTCTCCGAATCCCTGACAGCTGTGGAGCTCTGTGCGGTTGCTGTGTGCATGACCACCTCAGGCTGCTGCTCTGCTATGGTGGTGCCACACCAAGGGGAACAGGCGGGAGGCTGTCTATTGCCGTGAGATGCCTCAGAGTTGCACTGCCACTGAGGGGGTTAGGGCACCCAGAGTTCCCCAGGATTCCCAGCTGCTGGGCTGAGTGTCCCGGGATGCCTCCATCCAGCTGTAGGGTCCCTGTCCCTTTAAGACTTTCAAAAAGCACTTGCTTTTCTTTGCCCCAGGGATGCTGGCTGCGGGGACCCGCTCGCATGTTTTGCTGTTCCGTTTCCCTAGTATCTAGCACACCACCCTCTGTGTGTCTGTGCTCCCAGTGTGGATGGCTATGGTTGGGTATCTAGCAATCCTGGGAGCCCTCTTCCTCCCTGCTCTGACTCCTCCTCTCCCACCAGGAGCTGGGGTGAGGGGTACTCGGGTCCCGCCGGGCTGCGTCTTGTATCTTACCCCCTTCATGAGGCGCTGGGTTCTTGCAGGTGTAGATGTAGCCTGGCTGTTGTCCTGTATCTTCTGGTCTCTCTTTTAAGAATAGTTGTATTTGTTGTATTTTCAAAAAATATATATGTTTTTGAGAAGACATTTCTGCTGCTCTACTCATGCTGCCATCTTGGCTCCTCTCCAGATATAGGGTTTCTTGTTGGGGTGATGGAAATATTCTAAATTGGTTGTGGTGATTGTACAACTTTGTGAACATACCTCTAGAATTGTAAAATAACAAAATGATGACAGTAGCAATTACAAGAGTTGAAAAAAAAAATGAAGCCCTGATATATGATACCACATGGATGAACCTTGATTACTTTATGCTAAATGAAAAAAGCTAGACACAAAATGCCATATATTGTATGATTCCATAATATATAAAATGCCCAGAATTGGAGCATATGCAGAAAGTAAATTAGTGATTGCCTCGTATATGGGAGCAAAGGAGGAAGGCACAGGGATGGGGATTGACTGGATACAGGGTTACTTCTTGGGGTGATGAAAATTTTCTAAAATTAAATATTGGTGCTGCTTACACTCTGTAAATACACTATAAAACACTTAATTGTATACTTTGAAAGGTTGAATTTATGGCATATGACTTATACCACAATAAAACTGCTATAAAAAGAGAGATACTTTAACATATTGCTTCAAATGAGCTGTCACTAATTAGACAAATGAAGCATACAGATAATCTACGACCTAGCCATTTTACTCCTAGGTATATGCATGTGTGTGTGTGTGTGTGTGTGTGTACATATATATGTGTATATATTGTTCAAATAAATCTTGGACAGTTATACAACTTCTCTGAAAATATTTATATTTGTAGTGTAATGTGGTTCTGGAAAGTTGGAGGCAATCTGCATGTTCATCATTGATAAAATATGGTAGATGCACACTGTGCAGTATTAGGCAACCATTCAAAAAAACAGATTGGATGCACATTATTTCAGTGTTTCTATGTGGGTGATTCTCAACATGACACTTGGAAAAATGTATATATATATATATATATTAATTACTTACAATCCATATACAAAAATATTCATTTTGCAAAAACACAAACAAATAAAAATATACACATGATTGCATTTAAAGGGTTGCCCTAAGGGGTAAGAAAATAGGAGCAATATATATAGGAATTAAAGGGAATTAATTAATTCCTAAGTCATGTACCTATTGTTATAAAACTACAATAAAATAAGAGTGCCAGGGAACCACGGACCCAGGATGCTAAATGCAGAGTAGATGGGAGTTTATGCCTAAGTATGGGCTTTTATATGCTCCTAGACACATGATTCACAGCAGGCTGACTCCATTTAGGGGACCAGCACTAGAGTGTGAATGGCATCTTATTTATGCCCATAGGAATGCTTTCAGGGTAAAGTGTATTAAGTGGTTTACTAAAAGTTACTTAACCAACTGTGAAAATTACTCCAGCAAATCAAGTAGGTGAAACAAACTCATCCCCACAAGAGTCTCACCATTGTATTATATATTTTCATTGGTTTCATGGATCAATGATTTTTATCAATCCATTTGTACTTTCTTTTTATTTTTATATATAGTAATTCCTTCTATACTATCTTCATTGACTAGTACAAAGGTATATCTCAACATATTTCATTTCCCTTGGTCTCCCTACCCACAAACTGGCATTAGAAAATTATACTATCCACTATTTCTTTTACATTCAGTAAATATTATTCAGATAGAGTTACAGTTTATTTCTTCCCACACCTTTTCAGTCATGGAATTATTTTTTATCATTTTAAAATGGAAGCTTTCTGTTGCTATGACCTTTTCACTTAGCCTCACAATCACAAACTTAGCATTCAAAGAAAATGGTATCATTTTCATAAGAAACAAAGTTATTTCATTTCTAAACTATAACATTCTCTTCT
Source organism: Manis javanica (assembly GCF_040802235.1). NCBI lineage: Eukaryota > Metazoa > Chordata > Mammalia > Pholidota > Manidae > Manis > Manis javanica. The sequence goes on along the minus strand of NC_133167.1, from coordinate 42,160,562 downwards.
AATTGAATAAAATTTCACCTTGTTCTCTGAAATTGTCAGTAGCTCCAACACCATTTCTCTGGCTTACTGAATATGTGGCAGAAGTTTAAATTATTTCCAGGCCTCATGCTATTTTTATATTAGTCATCGGAGCAAATTCTATTCAGCATACTCTTCACTTAGAAACAACTTTTCAGAGAAACAAGCTACCTCCAAAAACTGAAAAGAAATGAGAATTAGTGTGTCTGAGGCTCAGAGAAAATTCAGGTGCTTGACAAGTGTAGATTTGTTTGTTGTTTAATTGTTTAAAGTGAATTTCTCAACCGTGAGTGAACATATAGAAAACAATTTCCCTTTTTGGGGAATAAACTTTAAAGAACACATAAAGGGCACCTTAACAGTTGACCAAAAGATGAATCATCTCTTTTTTAGCAAACAAAATACAGAGGAAAAAAGTTCTACTATTAGTGGCTACTTTGTGTCCACTTAATGCTCCATTAAAACAATATCCCTCTTAGATAGAGTTACATGTTAGAGAAAACAGAACTGTGTAGCCTTTGTCAAGAAGACAATTCTACATAAATCAAGTTTTAGTGTTAGCAACTACTCAGAGCCTTTATAAAGGAAGGATAGTAAACTTAGATGATCACTTGTCTCCCTAAAACTCTAACTTTGAAACCAAAGTCTAGCCTCGTTTTGATGGAATGAGAGGAGGGATTCCAAACATTTGGTCAGTTACCAACTCCAATACTTAACCATTTTCATGATCAGAAAATTCTTCTTGGCTAACCTAAATCTTAAGCTCTTCCAATAATTCTCTCTATAATGTGGTTAGAAAACAGATGATTAGTTTCCCTTACATGGAAAAAATTAATTTCATGCAAGAATAGAACTAATAAATCACAACTCACATTTACTTCTCCAGACTGAATAGTCTCAAACCTTCCTTAAAAATCTGTTTCCATTTATTAAATCATGTAACAGCTTTCCTGCGATTCTAGTCTAAGTTTTCTATATTTTAGCCATGGAACCCAAACTCAGACAACAAAATTCACAGAGGGTCTGAAGAGAGCAGAGTATAATTCACTACCAGTTAGTGGATATGGGCAAGTAGCACAGATATTTCAGTAACTCAGAACATTTTTACTCCTTGTATATCAGGACCACCAATTTTGTGAAATGATTATGTCTCTTTGCCAAGAATGCCAGTGCAAATGACTGGGTGGTTCTCCACAAACCAAAAGAAGGTACAAACAGCTTTTCTTTATAGTATTCTAAGGAAAGATAGATTTCAAACTAGGTGGATCAAAACACTGGCTATTTTCTGATCTCTTACAATATCAATATGGATGTATGTTATGTTTCTGTGATGAAATCTCACATAAAATTAAATTGCTGCAATGAAAGGCATTGTGATGACAGAAGGTATAGAAAGTTTTGAATGTGAGATCAGATTCAAAATTTTATCATTTATTACCATTTCACAGTCTATGTCCTTCCATGGGTTATTGCTTAATTTCTCTGGGCCTTAGTTACCTCAAAGGCAATTGAGAATAGTATCTACCTCCTATGACTGTTAGGAGATTTTAATAAGATAATTAAGGTATAGCCAAAATGTACATTACCCTCTTGTCCATTCAGACAGACTAATTCTGGCACAACACTGATGCAAATTAGAATCCTTGGCAAGCATCAAAAGAAATGCATTTATAGCAAGCATATTATGATTTGGGTATTTTCACTGAAGATTTACAAGGTTTAAAGTGGTTGCACATACATTTCACTCATAGTTGTCTTTAACCCTTCCCCAGATTTTGGCCACAAGGTCTGTCTTCTCCTAACCTTGACTTCAGCTTTGCAGTCACTTACCTCTCCTCTTGCATCATTCTCACACCCTTGATCGTCCCACTCTGTTACATGACATTATCAGCCCTAGGTTCTTTCTGCTGTGAGCTTCCACTAGAAAGTGCTTTACAAATTATAGAAGACAGTGGAGAATAATAGGTACCTGTTTTTCCTACTACAAAAACAAAGAGCTTTCTTAATAAGGTGCTTGATTAATGTTACTTTCGTTCATTCATCCCTGTGGGAAACTGCACTAAAGGGAGTTAATATGCTGTGCAAAAAACTAAAACTAATACTGAATCATGGTATTTTAATCTTAAAAATACTTCTCTTCTCTGCTTTACAATTTATATTTTCAAATATTTCTATTTGAGTATATCCACTACAGTAAAAAAATCAAAATCAAATGCACTGATACTCTTCAAAGTAAGACCAGTGGGTAGTGATTGAATAGGCACTGTACATTTTTTAAGCACCAATTTTTTTTATTGTTGTCTTCACCTAACCCATGTCTTATCTCTGCTTATGGTATCACAGTTTCTTGCTCTGCAAGTGAATTAATTATTTCTAGAAGAATGGCCTTGACTGGGAAACTCTTCTATGACTTTAATTCTTTTGGCTATAGTAAATCAAGCACTGGCCACACAACAATGAATATTACTGAGGCCCTGAGATGATTACCAGGAAAATAATCTTTTAAATTGCTTACTTTTCTATTATAAGCCTTGTCTACTTTTGCATAAAAGTATTAATTAAATTATTTGACTTTTGGTTCCTAAACTTCATAATATTGAATGTTAACAAAACATTTTTGTAGCATTCTCATTAAAGAAAAAACTATTGCCTTCTAAATATCCACAGCATATTTTTCTAATTTGTAACAACATATTTTTTCAAAATATCACTATTTATACAGTAAATTTATGTATGTATAATAGTTGAAACCTGGAATGTCCCTTTAATTATATTTTTCAAATAAAAAGGGATGCTTACTTCTACAATTGAAATCTTTTGGGATTAATGCTATTGCTAATAATTTGGAGGCAAATCTTACAGACTACTATATATAGTTTTAAGAGATCCAGTATCATTTTCATCACAGGCTCATTTAAAATACTGTATGCTGAGGGCAGACTTGGAGTTGGTTGAGTATTGGGACTTTTATTCACTGTGTATAATGACCACCACATGCCACTTAATGTCATATTTCCTGGATTATTAAATTATGTGTCTGGTAAAATGGCTTACCTACATGGTTGCTTATGTACCATAAACTGTCTTCTTTGAGGGTGAGGAACTTAGAAAAACCTGGGAGTTTTTCTCTTTTTATGAATGACATGAGATTTCCAACATACTGCTACATATGTACTAGAGTTTTAAAGTCAATGCTTCCATATAACATACAATTACTATCTTATTGCCCCATTTAAATTCTCCTTAAGAATTACTCATTCATGAATCATATTACACAAGGTTGACTCATTTAAGGCTCTAGCATTTTAGAAAATTACTTGAAAGAGATATTTAAACAAAAGTTGCTATATTTCTATACTGTTTCTGGAAAACAGCATTGTGACTTAGATTTAATATATTTTAAAAATGCAACATTTATTTTCTCCCACATAACAACACATTGGTTATTTCATACTTTCTGGTAGTTTTCCAAATTTTTTAGTTCTCATTTCATTTCCACTATATCTGTTACTTTGAACTTCCTGGTCAACTGCCACAAATAATATTTAAAAATTAAATTATTAACTTATTAGCAATTTAGTTTTCTTATTTTTCTAATGTAGAACAGGTATGTTTCATGAATGCTGTCATTATAGCTTAAGTTCATTTTGGGAGTGAAATAGATCTGCTTTTGAATCTCAACTCTGCCATGTACCAGCTATGACATTATTTTACTTTTCAAACTCTGTTTTTTCATTTGTAAGATGATGATAATAGAAGTTACAGGTAGAAATTAAATTAGGTAATGAATATGCATAATTTGATTGCTGACTTATATTAACTGATGAATAAAAGTATTATTTATTAATAATAATATTATTTACCTAATAAACCAAAACAAGAAAAGTTCTACATAGATCTTTTAATTATCTAAGAGCTATCTATACATGTGAATAAGCCAATCAAAATGTTCTTAACATGACCCTAAGATTCACTGAAGCACATCACAGAAAATAAAACAGCTAAGCAAGAACAAGTATGGCTTATTTAGCTAAATAACAAATTAAAAACACAAGGGCTGGGTTAATTATTACCTGTGAGTTTAGATCAATCATCAAAAATCCTTGCTCCTACCTATATCCCATAACAGCAAACATCAGACATTACAAAGGCATACCTTGCCATTTCTCCAAGACTTATGAATCATGGGACAGGAGTCCTTTTAAGGCCATAATTTGGGAAGACACTAGGTTTCAGAAATACGAAGAGCCTTGCTATCCACAAGGTACACACATTGTACGGAAATAATATATGTTAAAATAAAACCAGAGTAGATCGCTCCATATTGTAATTATATAGTTTTAAGAAATTCAGTATCTTTTTCATCACAGACTCATTTAAAATACTGTGAAAGACTAACCAGTTGTTAGTGTCTCTATCTATTTATGACTTGATCAAATACCTTGGACAACACAATAGTGACCTGACAGTCTCCACTGATATTATCTGAATATGGTTTTGGCAGTTAGGAACTTTCTTTCACTTCTAGGGAAAATAGGAATCTTGTTTAGTTTTCCAAAATGGATGGGTTCCAGGGGATCGAACAGGGTCCCCCAGAAACATCACTTTTATTACTAAAAATAGGGAGTTTCCTCCAGGAAAATAAATAGTCTCCGCTTCTAGAATGCTAGCAGCAGACACATGATGACAGCAAGAAAACATAGAAACTGCAGGTTTGTACTTCAGTGGAGTCAGTACCAGCCATAACAGTATGGTCAGTCCTGCAGATGAACTCACACAGATCCAAGTGCTCTGGCAACTCCAAGCAGTGTCTCCAAGGTGGTCAATATGAAAAATAATCTATATGAAAGATTAGATAACTGAGTCTGTAGTCATGGGGCTAAAGTAGGATCCCATGGAGGAATAAGTGACTTGATTCACAATCTTAGTGGTTCAGAGAAAATAATCAATATTGAAAATGAACTATGAGCACACAAAGGAAATTAAGCACTACAAGTCCAAGTGCATCAGCTTCAACAATGTAATGTAGCAAACAAAAACTGGGTCTAAAATTACACTTGAATCAAAGTAAGTTGCTTACTGGAAGCTAAGTGGAGGCATCTAAGAGACCCTAGACAACTGATAAGTCTTAGTTTGAAATTTTGGGCCAGAACCAAATGACTGAAGCATAAGGGAAGACCAGAGGGTGAATTAGGACCTTGTCTCCAAACAACCATGCAGAGACAGATGTAAATCGCTAGGACAGAAACTGACTTGAAGATACCTACAGAATTACATTTATATCTAAATTAATTGTTGAACAGAATTTACCTTAAATGTTTTCACAAACAATTCTTTGGTTCGATTTCAAGTTGTCTCTCAGATATTGTAAGCTGATAACCCAGAGGTTGTTATACACATAAACAGGAATTGCTGTGCAAATGACATCCTTGAGGTTACTTCCAGAAATGTGACCCTAACAAGAAAGAAACCTGACTTTGAATGTTACAAGGGGCACAGAATTACATGTGTGTGCACAAAGAATTTTATTTCAGCTAAAACTCTACTGAGTAAATATGAAAGGATCTTAGGAAATATTTTCTGTCACACTTCTTTTTGATATTCACAATTTGGTAGTGTCTTTATTATATTCCTCCCCTTTGTAAAATGAACTAGTCTATTCTCAGACAGATATTGGGACAGGAATAGCTAGGTTTAGAAAAAAAATTAACTTCCCATGGAGAATCAAATGTGTTTTTAATTTCTGGAAAATTAATTAGCAAAGTCAGTTCTCAGTTACAGAGAGTTTTCCATCTTGTTTTTTATTCAGGAAATTTTATTGCAGGATAGTGGATGGTGTTACCTCTTTGCTTGGTTAATAATTAAGAACATTCAGTCTGTCAAGAAAATTTACTGTATATCAACAATCTGCAAAGAATACTTCTTGGAAGAAATAGAAAATAAAACATTAGAAGGCATGAGCCTTGCTTCCAAATAGCTTTTAGAAATTTTTCTTTGCTTTTACTCTTAAAATACATTATAAACTATTTGATGCTGGAGTTTTCTTACATACTTTTTGGCATGTTCTGAGTTCTTTCAGCCTGAAATCTTCCATTTTTCTTCATTTCTTGAAAGTTCAATTACTTTTTGAAAAATTTTTTTTTTTTTTACTTTTTCTTTCTCTGGGACTGCCATTAGATACTGATACTTTTCATTCTGTTATCTCCTACCTATTTTCTCAATATTTCTATCATTTTATTCCATTCTAATGCCTTCTGAAGAGCTTAAAGACCTAATATTTCAAATCATTAATTAGTTCTTAAGCTGTATCTTTTTTATGTAGTTCATTATTTTAATAATTGTGTTTTATAACAATTTATAGCCATTATCTCCAACTGGTTCCTATTCTTGAGTTTATTTATACCTCCTGTTTTTATTATACTCAGCTCTCTGAAAAATATTTATTTATGCTTATATTAAATTATTTTCTGTTTAATTCGTTCTTCCTCTGGAATGTGTTATTCCAGATAATTAAAACATTAAAGAGATGTGGATAAACTTAATTTGAATACATCACCTTTGCTTTTATACCCTATTTTCATTATATATAAAAACCCCTAGTACAAAAAGAAAAAAGTAGAACGAGATAAAAAGGAAAGAAAGTTAAAAGGAAGAAAGACATACTCTACAATGTCCAACTTGATAAGAGAAAGGAGACATGGATTGGAGAAAAGAGGGACAAGCTTTCAAGATGAAAGAAGAAAACACTTAAGTTAATATGGTGAGAGTAAAATCATAGATTCCTAAATGATAGCAAAGAGAAATTTATAGAGATTTAAATGACAGATTTTTTAGAAAATAAACAAATGAGATAATGGATAGGAAAACAGAATCATTTTGAACTGGTTGATACATACAAAAGTCAGAGGGGTTATATGCTGACTACTGCCAAATCTTTAGTATGTGCAGTTGATGTACAGTGATGATGTCATTTTTGTAAGGAAGCCAAGCAACCACAAACACTTTTAGACCAGACATCAAAAATTTTTAAATGCTAATAAAAACAAAATAAAAAATGTAAGTGTTTATTATTTTTGTAGTTAGAGTTTTGTAAGATAATTCATTTTAAAAGAGTCTACAAAAAGTACTTAATTGAATTTTTATCATTGCAAACATAATTATCAGGGCACAGTATATCTAAACTATTTCACAAGCAAAGTAAACCAGTTGGGAAGATACCACTGGGCAAGAGAAAACTTTCAAATTTTCAAATTTCAAGCTTTTGTGTTAATTCAAATGGAAAGTTAAATTTTAAAATTTTAATTTAAATTTATCATCCCAACACATATTTCCTTTTCTCTGGGTTTTTATGATCTATGTATTCTTTCCTACAATAATTTAAGAATTTCATTCAAATTTTTTATTTAATGAAAGTATGATTGATATACAATCTTATGTTGGTTTCAAATGTACAATACAGTGGTTCAGCAGTTACCCATATTATTAAATCCAAACCACCTCTAGTGCAGTTATTATCTATCAATGTAGAAATATGTTACAGAAACACTGACTATAGTCTTCATGCTGTATTACCATCCCCATAACCAACTTAGGTTATAATTGCTAATTATTGTGCCCCTTTATCTGCCTCACCTTTCACCACCCCCCACCTGCCCTAACCCCTCCCCCTTTGTAACCATCAGTCACTTTTCAGTGTCTATGAGTCTGCTGCTGTTTTGTTCATTCTGTTTTTCTTTTTATTACATATTCCACAAATAAGTGAAAGTATATGGTTATTTGTCTTTCTCTGCCTGGCTTACTTCACTGAGCATAATACCCTCTAGATCCATCCACATTTTTGCAAATGGCAGGTTTTTTTATGGCTGAATTATATTTCATTGTGTATATGTACCACCTCTTCTTTACCCATTCATCTATTGATGGACACTAGGTTACTTCCATATCCTGACATTTGCAAACAGTGAGACAATAAACAGGATAGGGTTGCATATATCTTTTGATATCAAATATTTGTTTTCTTTGGGTAAATTCCTAGAAGTGGAATTCCTGGGCTGAATGGTATTTCTACTTTTAGTTTTTTGAAGAACCTCCGTACTGCTTTCCACAGCACTTGCACCAATTTACATTCCCACCAACAATGTAGGAGGGTTCCCATTTCTCCTCATCCTCGTCAGCATTTGTTATGTCTTGTCTTTTGGATAATAGACATTCTAACTGGTGCAAAGTGAAATCCCATTGTGGTTTAATTTGCATTTTCCCTGATGATTCGCATGTGGAGCATCTTTTCATGTGTCTGTAGGACATCTGTATTTCTTCTTCGGAGAAATGTCTATTCATGTCCTCTGCCCATTTTTTAATTGCATTACTAAGTTTTTGGTTATTGAGGTGTGTGAGTTCTTAATATATTTTGGATGTTAACCTTTTATTAGCTGAGTCAATTACAAATATATTCTCCCATACTGTAGGATGCCTTTTCATTCTGCTGATGGTGTCTTTGCTGTACAGAAGCTTTTTAGTTTGATGTAGTCCCATCTGTTCATTTTTGCTTTTGTTTCCCTTGCCCAAGGAGATGTATTCAGGAAAAAGTTTTTCATGTTTATATTCAAGAGAGTTTTGCCTATGTTTTCCTCTAAGAGTTTTATGGTTTCATTTATTACTCATTTAAACATTTATGCAGCATTTATTTTGATATACTTAAATACCCAGTCAAGGTCATTCTTATAAGCATAGAAGCTGCTGCTTCTCTATTCTCAAAATTACTATGCAAACTCTCTACTTTTCATATAATTACTTTAAACTCCATTTTGTGTCTGATCTTGTCAAAAATCCAGAAATAGCAAAATTAAAATCACCATATCAATAAATAGCAATAAAAGTTTACTGAGCATAAGAGAACAACTTGTGAACTTGGAGCTTTCAAATTTAAAACTGATGAAACTCAGGGGCATTGCATTATAGGATGGCTTATAAAGCAAAAATCAGGAAGTTGTTTAAACTTGACAATGATTGGTTATTATAATGTAGGATTCCAGACTCCATGGGACTGGCTAAAAGTGATTATTTTATACCATTTTTAGGAATATGACTTAAGTCTCTTTTGTTATTATTAGAAGCATTTACAAGAAATAACCTAAATTAGGTAGATGGGATTAAAGATGGCGGCATGAGAGGAGAGACAGAGGCTTCCTCCTAAAACTGGATACAATTAGAAATTTTAATTGGCACAACTAATCCTGAGAGAGCAACAGGAAAGAGAACAGCATCAGACTGCATACACCTGGAGAAAATAGCAGACCTCATCAACAGGGTAACCTACCAGAGGTGTGGCTCTGCGGGACCCGAGCCCCTCACCCACCCCAGCTCACAGGTGGGAGGAAGCAAAATGGAGCAGGGAGGGAATGGAAGGCTTGGGACTGCTGAATACCTAGCTCCGGAGATCTGCTCTGGGAGCACAAACCTACATTTCATGGTGCTTTCATGAGACTCACATGACTACCGGGTTGGAAAGTTAATACAGGCAGAGTTCCTGGGGAGACTGGGATTCTGGCCACTTGTGGAAAGCAGGGATCCACATCCAGCTGCTCTGGGACAAAAACATACCTGTGTGAAAAGCCCACTGGCTCAGGCAGTGGAGACAGGCACAGCAGCCAGGAGGCGGGGAAAAGCTCTTTCCTCCCCTGAGGTACCAGTACCACTCCCTTGCGACCCCTAACATTGCTTTAGGGGCTCAACAGCTCCAGAATAGAGCTTCTGGACACTAGAGGGCACCATATACAAACATGAAATGCCAAAGGAATCTTGTCCAGAGTAAAATTGTTAATACAACTCCTGAGAAAGATTTAAATGATATGGACCTTGTGACTCTTCCTGAAAGGGAGTTCAAAATAAAAATCATCAACATCCTAATAGAGGTACAGAAAGACATCCAAGAACTCAGGAATGAATTCAGGTCAGAGATCCAATCATTAAAGAACATGATGGAGGATATTAAAAGCAGGTTGGATATGGTGGAGGAGACAATAAATGAAAAAGAAACTAGAGAAGAGGAATACAAAGAAGCTGAGGCACAGAGAGAAAAAAGGATCTCTAAAAATGAAAGAATATTGAGAGAACTGTGTGACCAATCCAAGCGGAACAATATTTGCATTATAGGGATAACAGAAGAAGAAGAGAGAGAGGGATAGAAAGTGTCTTTGAGGAAGTAGTTGCTGTAAACTTCCTCAATCTGGGGAAGGACATAGTCTGTCAGGCCATGGAGATCCACAGATCCCCCAACACAAGGGACCCAAGGAAGACAACAGCAAGACACATAGTAATTAAAACGGGAAATATCAAGGATAAGGACAGACTGTTAAAAGCAGCCAGAGGCAGAAATAAGATCACATACAAAGGAAAGCCCATCAGACTAACACCAGACCTCTCAGCAGAAACCTCACAGGCCAGAAGGGAGTGGCATGATGTATTAAATGCCATGAAGCATAAGGGCCTAGAACCAAGATTACTTTATCCAGCAAGATTATCATTTAAATTTGAAGGAGGGATTAAACAATTTCCAGATAAGCAAAAGCTGAGAGAGTTTACCTCCCACAAACCATCTCTGCAGTCTATTTTGGAGGGACTGCTATAGATGAAAGTATTCCAAGGGTTGGATAGCTGTCACCAGAGGTAGTAAAATCATGGAAGAGAGGGTAGAGCAGCTGATTGCAAGGCAAATGCAAAATTAAATTGGCTATCATCAAAGTCAATCAAGGGGTAGACAAAAAGTACAGAATTTGATACTTAATATATAAAGAATGAAGGAGGAAGATAAAGGAGGAGAAATAGAAAAGAACCTTTAGATTGTGTTTGGAACAGTATACTAAGTGAGTTAAGTTAGACTCTTAGATAGTAAGGAAAGTAATCTGGAACCTTTGGTAACCACAAACCTAAAGCCTGAAATGGTAATAAGTACATACCTATCGATAATCACTCTAAATGTAAATGGACTGAATTCACCAATCAAAAGACATAGAGTCACGGAATGGATAAAGAAACTAGACCCATCTATATGCTGCTTAAAAGAGACTCACCTCAAACCCAAAGACATGCACAGACTAAAAGTTAAGGGATGGAAAAAGATATTTCATGCAAACAATAGGGAGAAAAAAGTAGGTGTTGCAGTACTAGTATCAGACAAAATAGACTTCAAAACAAAGAAAGTAACAAGAGATAAAGAAAGACATTACATAATAATAAAGGACTAGTCCAAGAGGATATATCCACTATAAATATCTATGCATCCAACACAGGAGCACACTTCTAAATAGTCTATGGACCAATGACCAAATTAAAATGGAGATCCAGCAATATGTGGAAATAAATGACAACAACAGCACAAAGCCCCAACTTCTGTGGGATGCAGCGAAAGCAGTCTTAAGAGGAAAGTATATAGCAATCCAGGCATATTTAAAGAAGGAAGAACAATCCCAAATGAATAGTCTAACGTCACAATTATCAAAATCGGAAAAAGAAGAACAAATGAGGCCTAAAGTCAGCAGAAGGAGGGACATAATAAAGATCAGAGAAGAAATAAACAGAATTGAGAAGAATAAAACGATGGAAAAGCCAATGAAACCAATAGCTGGTTCTTTGAGAAAATAAACAAAATAGATAAGCCTCTAGCCAGACTTATTAAGAGAAAAAGAGAATCAACACACATCAACAGAATCAGAAACGAGAAAGGAAACATCATGATGGACCCAACAGAAATACAAAGAATTATTAGAGACTACTATGAAAACCTACATGCTAACAAGCTGGAAAACCTAGAAGAAATGGACAACTTCCTAGAAAAATACAACCCTTCAAGACTGACCAAGGAAGAAACAGAAAATCTAAACAAACCAATTACGAGCAAAGAAATTGAAGCGATAATCAAAAAACTACCCAAGAAAAAAAAAACCCGGGCCAGAGGGATTTACCTCAGAATTTTATCAGACATACAGAGAAGATATAATACCCATTCTCCTTCAAGTTTTCTGAAAAACAGAAGAGGAGGGAATACTCCCAAACTCATTCTATGAAGCCAACATCACCCAATACCAAAACCAGGCAAGAACCCCACCAAAAAAGAAAATTACAGACCAATATCCCTGATGAATGTAGATACAAAAATACTCAATAAAATATTAGCAAACCGAATTCAAAAATATATCAAAAGGATCATACACCATGACCAAGTGGGATTCATCCCAGGGATGCAAGGATGGCACAACATTGGAAAATACATCAACATCATCCACCACATAAACAAAAAGAAAGACAAAAACCACATGATCATCTCCATAGATGCTGAGAAAGCATTTGACAAAGTTCAGCATCCGTTCATGATAAAAACTCTCAGAAAAATGGGTATAGAGGGCAAGTACGTCAACATAATAAAGGCCATATATGACAAACCCATAGCCAACATCATACTGAACAGCGAGAAGCTGAAAACTTTTCCTCTGAGACCGGGAACAAGACAGGGATGCCCACTCTCCCCACTGTTATTCAACATAGTACTGGAGGTCCTAGAAATGGCATATAGACAAAACAAACAAATACAAGGAATCCAGACTGGTAAAGAAGAAGTTAAACTGTCACTATTTGCAGATGACATGATATTGTACATTAAAAACCCTAAAGATTTTACTCCAAAACTATTAGAACTAATATCAGAATTCAGCAAAGTTGCAAGATACAAAATTAACACACAGAAATCTGTAGCTTTCCTATACCCTAGCAATGAACTAATAGAAACAGAAATCAGGGAAACAATTTCATTCACAATTGCATCAAAAAGAATCAAATACCTAGGAATAAACCTAACCAAAGAAGTGAAAGACCTATACCCTGAAAACTATAAGACACTCTTAAGAGAAATTAAAGAGGACACTAACACATGGAAACTCATCCCATGCTCTTGGCTAGGAAGAATTAATATAGTCAAAATGGCCATCCTGCCCAAAGCAATATACAGATTTCATGCAATCCCTATCAAATTACCAACAGCATTCTTCCACCAAGTGGAACAAATAGTTCAAAAATTCATATGGAAACACCAAAGACCCCGAATAGCCAAAGCAATTCTGAGAAAGAAGAATGAAGTGGGGGGAATCTCACTCCCCAACTTCAAGCTCTACTACAAAGCCATAGTAATCAAGACAATTTGGTACTGGCACAAAAACAGAGCCACAGACCAGTGGAACAGATTAGAGACTCCAGAAATTAACCCAAACACATATGGTGAATTAATATTCAATAAAGGAGCCATGGACATACAATGGGGAAATGTCTCTTCAACAGATAGTGCTGGCAAAACTGGACAGCTACATGGAAGAGAATGAAACTGGATCACCGTCTAACCCCATACACAAAAGTAAATTCAAAATGGATCAAAGACCTGAATGTAAGTCGTGAAACCATAAAACTCTTAGAAAAAAACTTAGGCAAAAATCTCTTGGACATAAACATTAGTGACTTCTTCATGAACATATCTCCCTGGGCAAGGGAAACAAAAGCAAAAATGAACAGGTGGGTCTATATCAAGGTGAAAAGCTTCTGTACAGCAACGGACACTATCAATAGAACAAAAAGGTACCCTACAGTGTGGGAGAATATATTCATAAATGACAGATCCGATATACAGTTGACATCCAAAATATATAAAGAGCTCACACACCTCAACAAACAAAAAGCAAATAATCCAATTAAAAAATGGGCAGAGAAGCTGAGCAGACAGTTCTTCGAAGAAGAAATTCAGATGTCCAACAGACACATGAAAAGATGCTCCACATCGCTAGTTATCAGAGAAATGCAAATTAAAATCACAATGAGATATCACCTCACACCAGTAAGGATGGCTACCATACAAAAGACAAACAACAACAAATGTTGGCAAGGTTGTGGAGAAAGGGGAACCCTCCTACACTGCTGGTGGGAATGTAAATTAGTTCAACCCCTGTGGAAAGCAGTATGGAGGTTCCTCAAAATGCTCAAAATAGAAATACCATTTGACCCAGGAATTCCACTTCTAGGAATTTACCCTAAGGATGCAGCACTCCACTTTGAAAAAGATGGATGCACCCCTATGTTTATCGCAGCACTGTTTACAATAGCCAAGAAATGGAAGCAACCTAAGTGTCCATCAGTAGATGAATGGATAAAGAAGATGTGGTACATATACACAATGGAATATTATTCAGCCACAAGAAGAAAACAAATCTTACCATTTGCAACAACATGGATGGAGCTAGAGGGTATTATGCTAAGTGAAATAAGCCAAGCAGAGAAAGACAAATACCAAATGATTTCACTCATCTGTGGAGTATAAGAACAAAGGAAAAACTGAAGGAACAAACAGCAGCAGACTCACAGAACCCAAGAATGGACTAACAGTTACCAAAGGGAAAGAGACTGGGGAGAATGGGAGGTTAGGAAGGGATAAGGGCAGGGAAGAAGAAAGGGGGTATTATGATTAGCATGTATAATGTGGGGGGTGGGGGAAAAGGGAGGGCTGTACAACACAGAGAAGACAAGTAGTGATTTTACAACATCTTACTATGCTGATGGACAGTGACTGTAATGGGGTTTGTGGGGGGATTTAGGGTAGGGGAGAGCCTAGTAAACATAATGTTCTTCATGTAATTGTAGATTAATTATAACAAAATTTTAAAAAAGTAAAAAAAAAAAAAAACCTAAATTAAGTTTTGCTTGTTTCTGAGTACGCTAGAATAGTTTTGCTTATGTGGCTTAAATAGTTTTATCTGCTCAGGACATTGTCATGTCCAGTCTCCATTTTTAATTTAACAATTTCTTACACTTTTTTTGCACAATTTTCAGTAGCATACAATAAAAATTTATATTTACAGGTCATTAGCTATAAACTATAAATGAAAAAACTAAGAGAGTACGGCTTATTTCCAAGTGTTTTCTTAATTCATTATAGCCCCAAAATGAACATCTCTAGACAATGTTGTTACAATCATTTTGTATTTTCCAGGACAAAGTATGTAAATTTTACATTTGACCAATTAGTATAAAATATTTCTTATACTGAACAAGTCAAATATATTAGTTGAGACTCATAGTCTTAGGGACTTCTATGTATCTGCAGGGATAAAACCCAAGCAACCTATTTTTCAGCAAAAATCCAATTCTCAGTCAAGGAGTTGCAAATAATTGATTATGAAACAATCTGCAGCTTCCCACTTAAGATAGCACAGGATTATAATTTATAATTAACCAATAATCTTAACACTACTTAATAAGTATACTATTTTTCTATTGGAATGTATAATACTGAATTTAAAATAATATGGATTTGTACATTTCATAATAAATGTGCACACTTTTTCATAAATTGGAATATTTATTATCTCAATCTTACAAAAACCCAATGAAATTGCCAGGATGGGTACTATTTATTATTATTATTGTATTATTTTGATTTTATAAATAAAAACCTTTATTTCAACTAAGTCAAGTGAGATGTCCACTGTCATATAATTAATATATACTGTAAATGGATAAGATATCCGAACAAAAATTGGATTGGAAGCCAAAATACTTCATTATGCATAGTAAGAGTAAAAGGAGCTGGAACTTTAAGCATCAAACTACTGACCCAAACATGCCACATGGTTATGAATAATTAGGAAAGAACTAGAGCTGAGTGGCCTGCCTAGTATAAAATTACAATGAATGGAGTTACTTACATGAGTAAAAGACCTTGAATTTATGGGATATTTAACAGACAGTGTCTCAAAAAGCCAGACTCTGCAAATAGTGACTAAAGAAGGATTAAAAGACAGTGGTCATCAACTCATGGTTACATTTGCTTAGTGAGACAAAAAATCTCAGTCCCATATTAATTTTTTGATTAACAATTAGTCTATGATCAGAATGGCTGCCAGTTATGTCATCTCTAAGAGCAAGTTCAACTGTCTGCAAAAAGTTCATTCATTCAGAAAATATTTACTGAATATATACTAGTATATCTAAGGAGCTTTGGTAATACACAAAACAAAATCCTTAGTCTCCTGGGACTTAGATTCCTCTGAAAGTAAGGAATAATAAGGAAACTAATAAGTATGTAAGTCCCATTAAGAAGAATAAAGAAAGTGATGGGGTGGGCAGGGAAGGCGATTTAACAGAGACTAGAAGGAGGCATGTGTATGTATATGCAAAAAGAACATTCTAAGTAGAGGATCAGCAACTAACCGGAAAGACTCTGAGTGTGCTTGGCACATAAACATGGAAATCCTTCTCTCATCAGGCCAAGTGTGGCATGGGACGGGGCTGACTAAATGAAGGGCAGAAATGAGCAACAGTTGACTAGAGCATTTGGAAGGAATTTGT
Organism: Manis javanica; assembly: GCF_040802235.1. Classification (NCBI taxonomy): domain Eukaryota; kingdom Metazoa; phylum Chordata; class Mammalia; order Pholidota; family Manidae; genus Manis; species Manis javanica. The sequence continues at coordinate 42,144,164 of NC_133167.1, read as the reverse complement.
GTATTAAAGTTTCCTAAGTTGCCAAAGGGTCAAAATAGAGCAAGTTTTAAAATGCAGACTATCATAGCAGAGAGCACAGAATCCCCAGACATTTGTAGCCATGACACAAAATGTTGGAAATGGTAAGGGGAGGTTTTCACTCCATCTTTAATCCTTTAAATGTGCTTATCGCATCCACACACAACCAGCTGAAGCTCCAGAGTGTGGAATGCTCCTGACACCACCACCATAACCAAGGGGAAGTATATATGTTGAGAATTACATTTGCATACTCATGTCAGAAATCTAATTGCAGTGTCTTAACAAAAAAATAGTTTGTTTCCCTCACTTTCAAATTTAGAGGTTAGCAGTCTTGCGCTAACTCAGCAACTGCATCAGCATCGACCCCTCACATTACTTCAGTCACAAAGTGGCTATTCCACATCAGCTCCCCTATCACAGGGAGCTTAAAATCCCAAAGTCCCCCATGAAATCTACACAAAACACCCATCTCCCTCTCAGTAGCCAGACCTGTGTTAGCTTCAAGGGAGTGTGAAAATTCGTTTTGTAAAAGGACCTAATGCTAACTCCAACAAAAGTGAAGTCTGAAGCACATACAAATAACCATCATTAAGAAATCAAGTAAAAGAAAGAACCAGATTCTTGTTAATCAAGTAGAACCAGTTGTGCTTGTGATAGGTCAGATGTTCTTTGACCTATTTTGGCATATCAGAGGCAGGAACTGGGACCTCACATTATGAAATTTATTAACATTATCATTATTCATAATCAAAAAGTGAAAACACAAACAATGAAGATAATCAAACTTGATGACACACAATTTTATGCTACCTTTTTATAGTGCTCTGGAATTATATAGCATATGATAATGTATTTAGAACATTTATATTGTTTCTTAGTGTATGGAATGTTAGTACAAAAGAAAAATGATGCTAACATTTCAAAGAAACATGATATAAAATAGACATAAATGTTGAAAATAAAAATCATTAATTCCTCTCCTATATCTGCTTCCAGTTTCTTGTCTGATGCACTCACTGCCAGCTTGGCACTTGCAATATGGAAATAATAAAACCTTGATCACAGTAAAAAAAATTAGGCAGAGAAGTTAATACAGATATATATATTAACTCTAAGAAATTTCATATAATAAGATGTAAATCATGAGTTATTTTCATCTACAACATATGGAAATAAAATGCATTAATTTCTAGCACACCATTTGTACATGTTACCTTCCATTCTTGATTTGTATGTTTAACCTATGTGGATGTTTGGATTCATCATTTCTAAGTCAGTGATTTTGTTCTCTATGTAGGATATTGAGAGCAAGAAGAGATAAGTACATGTAGGTAGGATCAAAGTAAATTGCTTGACTCAATCATTTTTGCTTTGAATACTCTAAAAAGATCTAAATCCTAGAATAAATGCAAAATATTTACTATAGATACTAACAAATAATGTGCATCATATTTTCTGTTAAAATCTATCTTGAGAGCAACAACTACAAAGTTAGCGATAGTCACTGTACAAATTAGGCAGATGGTAGATTCTTGCATCTCGAAATATAAAATCTGAAAACAGCATTCAAAGGCTGCCTATTCATCTTAACAAATGTATAAATTTTCTTATTGTGTCAATGAAATAAGCATTTTAGGTAAATAAAAAGCTATGGAATCTTCATGTAGGGAAATATACTACTAGTATTTTTTAAATTATGCTAATAGATGTTGCCTTGTTTGGAAATGAAGAGGAAGGAAAGAAGACAGGGAGGGAGGGAGGAAGAGAAAATAGAGAAGAGAGAGAGGGGAAAAGAGAAAGGGAATCAGGAAAGGAAAGGAAGATAAGGGAAAGCAAAGCAGAGAAAATTTAAAGAAAAGAAAAAAAAATGGCCTATGAAATTTTTGAACGAGCAAAATATGGGCCAAACTTATCTCTGTGGTCTTCCTCCAAGGAACCTGTAACCCCAGACTAATCATGACACAAACATATGAATACCAGTGGAAGGATTCTACAAAATTCCAGACCAGTATTCATTCCTTAAAACTGTCAAGAACATCAGAAACAAGGAAAATCTAAGAAAGTGTCACAGCCTGTGGAGACATGACAACTACACGTAAAGTGGTGTCCTAAATGAGATCCTGGAACAGAAAAAGAATATTAAACAAAAACTGAGGAAATTTTAATTAATAATGGGCTTTATTTAATAATAGTGTTATCTACATTACTCCATTAATTGCAACAAATATGCCATACTAATGTAAGATATTAACAATATGGGAAATTAGATATAGACATATGCAAATTATTTGTACTATCTTCACAAATTTTCTACAAGCAAAACAGAATTATTCTAAAGTTAAAAGTTTGCTTTTAAACCTCAGCCTAAACAATTACTCTAGCAACTTCAAAAACTACCACATGAATCCAGTCTGTCTCTAATCTGAAATACATTCACCATTAATCTGGAAAAATGTATAAAATTACATGTTACAAAAAATAATAATGCTCCTTAACCTAACTAGTTAGAACTAGAATCCTTAGAATCGATGGCACCCTTCCAGTACCCTCAGGATACACATCTTCAGCCAATGAGTTAAGCTTTCTTCATCAGGTTCCTCTTTTCAGAAATGAAAAGTGAAACTCTGTCATGGGTAACACAGGAAATATATAGATCTCCAAATTTATGTCTATGATATTAAAACTAAACACTGACAACTGTGGACATTTTTTAAGAGTGAAGCATGACAGCAATTGCTATCTCCGGGGTCAGGCAGGTCTGACAGACCACTCACTGCCTTTTCTCCCTTGGACAAGTAACAAACTGTCTCATCTCTTTTCTCAGTTTTAAGTTCTCTTTTGGTTGGGCAGGGTATGTGACTTCTGGCCTAGAGGACTGAGTGATGCATGTCACTTCCATGCCAATAGGAGATCCTGCCTAAATCCTTCCTCTAACAAGGGGACCATTCATGTTCAGGCAGAGGGCTGACTACTGTCACCCTCAACCTCTGAGTATATCAATAAAGAAGGGTTTAATGTTGACCCACAATGAACACACAGTAAGAAGTAAACTTTTCTAGTCCTATACCACTGAGATTGATAAGCATAACCCAGCCTGTCCTGCCTAACATATTTCAGTTCTCAACATTAGTAACAAAGCTCTTGTAGCCTGTAATCCAAGTTAATATGCCATGTTGAAACAGACTTTTATACAGACCTAGCTGTTAACAGAATAGCTAAAAACAATAAGAATGCCTAGTATAAATATAGATAATGATTACCTGTGTTATATAAAAACAGCAGAATTCTTTAAATACTGAAAAAGAAGTCAAGATAATGCTTACCCAGTCAGATTAACCATTCTACTCCATGGTTTTCTCTGTTCCAAGGATCTTAGCAAACTTTCCTTAATAGTCATAGTTTCTTCAAAGTAGAAATATCTAAAATCTAAAATCACTTATCTAAAAAAGTTTTTTCATTCTATTTTTTTAATATTTGAATGCTCCTAATTAATGACCTTTTTTTTCTTAATATGGTAGCCAAATACAACTGGTTCTTGCAAACCCAAGGGCTGATCAGAATATAAGGCAAGCTTAGATAATAAGAACTTTACTGGGGCATTTTATTGTTTGGAGATGGGGTTGTTCTTGTTCATTTTGTTTGTTTATTTTATGAGTTCCCTTCCTCTATGCTATCTAAATGGACATCTTTGAATTAGCCTCCAGTGTACTATTGTGCAAGCATGCATGTGTATGTATACATATGTGCTTGCATGTGTATGTGTGTGTGTGAGCGGGAGAGAGACTAGAAAAGAGTTCTCTTGAGACTATATCCTTTGAAGGAGAAAAATTAAAACACAGAGCAAGGCAGAGTAAACCTCTCTGCTGGCTACCTTTAAATATGAGCATCTGTTTTCTGAGACAGGCCACAGTGACAAAAATTGGCAGTGTTTCCGGAATGCTCGACCATATGTTAAAACTTCTCCATGGCTTGAAAAATCACAACTCTATTTTATTTATTAAAGTTCTGTTCCCATCAACACATAAACACTGCTTATGACTCCAGGTCCTGTATCTCTGGAAAAAGTTAAGACAATTTGAAAAGGCCCCTTGAGTTCTGACTAATAACCTACATTCATCATGCAGTTTCTCATCTGTATCATTTCACTGGGTTCTCACAAAAATCCAACAAAATAGGGAAGGCAAAAAATATTACATACACTTTATAGAAGAAAAACTGAAGTTGAAATAAAATAACTGATTTCCAGAAGGTCATATATTACAACTAGCAAGGTAGGACTGGAATGATCTTGGGTCACCTAATGTAACATCTTGTTAGCAACAATGCTTCTGACCAGATACAGTATCAAAGTTGTAATTTCAGAGTTACTGGTAAAAGTGGTCCTTTAAAATAAAAGGGAAAAGATTTTTAAAGTTATGTATCCTGGGGAAGTTCTAACAGACAAAATAAAATGTCATTTAAAGATTAATTTCTCTACTGTAATATTTTTTATTTTCTCTTATTAATCATAACCAGAGAGGATCTTGCCAAGAATCAAATGAATGGCCAGCTGAGGCATGAATATTTTGGGTTGAATAAATTATTTAATTAGGAGTTGCCTATCTCAAGTGTTCCAAATGAACATATTTTATATCAGTTGCATAATATTCATTTAGCATATGTTTTGACACTACCTTGTCGCACAGAGAAGCCATTTATTTAATTGTACTTTGAAATTCAGTACCTGGATTCCTTGGGTGGCCTAGAGGTGCCTCCACAGAAGATTACACGTGGCAAAACTAATGACTGGAGACAGAAGAGAGCACTAAATGGCACAAGCAAGTCAGACTGCACAGTTTGGCACTGCATTTAGTAAATTATAGTCAAGCAGCTTTAGTTGCATCGTAAATGTCCATTTTCAGATGGTACTTCTGCCAAACACCAGATCACTAGGGCTGCATTAAAAAGCTCAAATAGCACATTCAAATTTGAAACTATAGGTCTTATTTATTTCCAGTTTTCAGCTGGCAGACATGAAAAGCACTTCTGAGCGCAAAGGAAGATGAAGAAATAACTTACAGTGAGTGGAAAATGTTAGGAAAGAGAGGGCTAGACAATTCTATGAGTCACTACTGAGATATCTAAAGGGATAGGGATTCCAGTCTACTCATTAAAGTGTGGGTTGAAACGTTGCTTTATTTTTCAAGAATTTCCATGGGAGGCACTTGGAGGGAAAAACAGGAGGTGGTCACACTTGACTACAGCCAGAAAAAGAATATCATGGAGTGGTGAGATAACGGCCCAGCTTGAACACACTCCACAACACAGTCAAGATTTCCAGCCTTTAATGATTTTAGGCACTATTTCAAAAGCAAGCCAAATCCTTCAAAAAATTATTCTAAATGAATAAATGTAGCTTCTAAAATTATTATTAATTTACTTCTGGACTCACAAAACACAGAGTTAGTTTTGTCTAAGATTTAAAATCTTAGAATGTCTATTTCTAACAAGGAAGGAAAATATTCTAAGATAGGGACCAATTTTAGATATATAACTTCTTTGCAGAAAGAAAGTGTCATCTATTATTTCTTTGAACAAGAACAAAATGAAGAACCTAAGAAGAAACATTGCCATGTAGATAATGATTTAGAGTTAATAACACAATATCCATTTAGAGTTAATATTAATGTAGAGTTAATAACATCCATTTAGAGTTTATAAACATAATTTAGAGTTAACATAATATCTATATCCTGGAAAAAAAAAGATTTTTTATGCTTTTGAGACAATCTGCCTAAATTTGAGAGTGTCAGGTCCATCCCTGAGGTGCTGTGGCAGGCAGTGATTAGGACACAATGCAATACTGATTCTGCCACTTACTAGCTTAAAGTTTCAGTGTCCTTTATAAAAAATGAGATAATAATAGTACCTAATTCATATAGTTACTATGAATTTAAGTAAATAACATCTGCAAAGTACTTAAATAAACAGCAGTTTTTATTATCATTAATGTTCGAAAATTGTTTCCACAAAAAGCTAAAGAACAGCTGAATAAATAATGTTATTTGCTTTTCCAGTTTTGTTACTGCCCACTGAGATTTGGCATAGATGTGGCACAAGCACACTGAACACAAGACCAGTGACTTGGTGAGAGATAAGGGCAGAGCGGGGGAGATATTCTAATGTGTATGTGGAAAAGCCCCACTTTCAGACCCCTCCTCCATCAGCTTGACAAGTATTTGATGGACGCCGCCTACGGACCCCTCTAAAAGATGACTTATCTCTGCCTTCAAGAGCACTCTTGGTGGTAAGACAAGACTTGCACACATGGAAAAGGAAATATATGATTCGATACTAAAATGAGTGGTTTCAAAGAATTATACAATGCATACTTACTAGCAAACCATGTTAAATTAAAAGATTTAGAGTCATACACATGCAAAACCAGCTACAAAAAGAAATCACTGTAAGTTTAACATACCTCAAAATGCCATACTCCACTAATCTGAAAAAAAAAGGAAAAACTACTTTTTGTCACTTTATTTTAAACATCTAGTTTATTTGTGCTTTCTAACTTAAACTGGAAATCCACTAACTTGGGTTTCATTTATCTGAATTTTAAGTGTAATATTTACCTAATAATTTCTTAAACACTTCAAAGATATAAAATTACGATTGAACCATTCAAGGATTTTCAAAATTGTGTATTATACATGTGCAAGAGGCAAAGAGAAAGCAGTGGAGAGTTCAACAGATGTTGACGGCACCACTGAAAAAAAAGATCAGAAAAGAAAGTGTGCCCCCTGCTGTTTATGTAATGAACAAAGGTCCAAGAGTTCCTGAAAATATGAGTCATGGCTGGAGGAGTTCTGAGTTGCTCCCCTCTAATTTCCTACATCTTGATTCCAGCATGTTGTATTAAGTTTATGAACATGCATATAAATAACTAAAGTCGTTGCAAACAAGTCTAGACCTTGTCTCTCTCCTCTGCACAACACAGAGGAGTTAGGTTGTTTATCTACTAGTGCTGATCTCCTATTGGACTTAGGATCAGTGTACTTTTATTTGAAAAACTAAACCTAAGTCAAGCTGCCTTTAAACCCTAGAAAGAGTTTTTTGGATCTCATAACTAAAATATCCCGGACATTTCAAACAAAGTCTGATCCGGTGGTCTAACAATGACACCAAATACCTGAATTCTTTCTATCTCAATTATTTGCCTAGAGCTTCATTCTAAAACCACAAGCATGGGCTTCTTTACCTAGCATGCCCAAGGAGTACTCGGATTCCCTGTCCGTGGACTGACTTAGGTCACTCGCCCATCCCTACACAAGGGAGACGGAGTGTACCCCTGGAACCATATGGGCCCTTACTGAAGAGAAAGGTCTGATGGGAAAGGGACAGGGAGGTAACATATTCTAAGAAGACACAACAAACACTGCCCCATCTAATTTGTAGGTAAATGGAATCTAATCAAAATTCCAATGTGGTTTATGGAGGATCATTTAAGAACTTTAATCATTAAGAACTCTAGAAAAATACACATGCAAAAAATAGGTAATTTGAGGGAACAGAAAAAGACTAATATCAGGGATAGCAATTTGAACTACCATTTATAAAAACATATAAAGCTATGACAATGAAAACATTGTACTATAGGTATAAAAGCAGGCAGATAAATCATTCAATAAATAATAGTAAAATTGAATAATCACTTAGAAAAATTAATTTTAGCTCTTCTATTCAGATTGCATATCAGAATAGCTATAAATGGATAAAGAGTTAAGTCCAAGAAATTAAACAATTAAAATGAATATTTATGAGTGAATATTATTTCTCTGAATCAAGAAGGGCTTCCTTAACATAAAAACAATGGAAAAAATAAAATGGAAATATAGACAAGACTGCTTAGAGGAACCAAATAAAAATACCCTTTTACTTAAATCACATTTTATAACAAAATCAAAAAGTAAGCAACATTCCAAGAAAATATTTGCCTTAAATTTCACAAGGAGTAAATAGAAATAAACAATTCTAAGAGAGAAATTAAAACAAAAGTGGTAAATGATAAACACACTTCATAAAAGAATACAAATAATACCATTAAAATGTTAATTTCACATTTTAGGCAATTAAAGTAGGCAAAGAAATAAATAGTAAAGCAATAAAGTATTAACCTTTAACCCATAAGAAGAGTAAAAATTAAAATATATATAATAATGTTAATAATGTCTTAGTTTGGGCTACTGTGAAAAAGTGCCACAGACTAGGTAGCTTATAAAAAACAGAAATTTACTTCTCATGGTTCTGGAGGATAGAAGTCTGAGATCAAGGTGCTAGCATGGTTAGGATCCAGTGAGAGCCCTCTTTTGGGCTGTAGACTGCCAACTTCTTATATCCTCAGAGGAAACAGAGCAAGCTAGCTTACTGACCTCTTACAGTGACACCAATCCCATTCATGAGGGCTCCATTCTCATCACCTAATTATCTCCCAAAGACCCCCATCTCCAAATACCATCACATTTTTATGGGATTTCAACATAGAAATGTGAGGAGAGGAGACACAAATGTTCAGTCCATAATAATTGGCATAAATAAGAAAGTATATACATAGCAGGAATCTATACTGATTAAATTTCCTACAGACAAATAATTAACAATCTCTATCAATAATCTCAAATATATTTTAATCCTTGACACAATATTTTCAGTTTTATGAATCTATCCTAAAGATATAACTAAAAATGCAAAGACTTAAACACAAAAATATTGACTGCACCATTATGAAATAAAAAATAAAAACAGTAAAATGTTCCACAAGGGAGCTATAGAATGAAGTTGATAGCAACAATATGCAAGAATATGAAAAAGCTAAATATATATATAAATATCTAGAGGTGTGAGAAAATTCTAAAAGTTGAGGGAAAACTACAGAAAATATGTGAGTGTGAGTGTGTGTGTAGTTGAGGAAAGGAGAAAAATAAACAAAAATTACTAACAGAACCCTTGTGAGGAATGCAGTATGCTTTATTTTCTTATAAGAATTTTCTGCATTGCCTACTTTAAATAATCAAATCAAAAGCATTTCAATATAATAGAAAAACTTTCATTTGTACTTAGATTATTATGAGTTGGTAAAATAATCCTTTTGTAAAGAAAACATTATGCATAAATTCCTATTTTAATGTATCAGATTTATTTACAATGATGTACATTTGCAAAATATAATAAGGAATTATGTTTTAGTCATTATTATTCCCAGAGGGGGGAAAAATGGTCAAAAACAAGATCCCCAAAATACTTCTATAATTCATATTCTTAGTATTAACATTACTTTTTAATCAGATTCATAATGCAAAAGAAATAAAATTTGCTAAAGAGATGGGTTCTGCAATTGGGAATTGTAGATAACTACAAGCTAATTACTAGATCCTTTTTGCATAAGCATAAGAAATAATGTGCATCAGATTTTTATTTTAAAATAATATATAGCATTAATGAAATAATACAGATATACATAGCCTTTAGATTTGGGCAAATTGAACTGTATCACTCAATCTCCCCAAATTTCCCAACAACCTATTTGGATAGTTTGGGGTCTAGTATTCAGTCTAGTACCCAAAGGATTTGGACTGGATAAACAAATTTGAGATTCCATCTTATAAAAAGCAATGAAAAACATACAAACACCTACCATACCACCACACACACACACACAAACACACAATTATTTTTCAAAAACACCTCAATTCCATTTTAATGGAGGTGTGTTAGACATACAAATATGTGAATGGTATTAACCCTCAAAGCCAAGAAAAATATCTTTGCATGTATAAAAGGACCCTTGGTTGAATTAGGGAGGCCACTAGAAATGTACACATTCATAGATAATGGCTTTGTTGTAGATTCTAAATTACTGGGCTTCATCCTTGAAGATATGCATATTTCAGTACTGTTTTAAAATTTTACATATTCTTCTTTTATATTGATAAATCATAGTCCAATATGTTAGAGAAATATCCAATTAAATTTTCAGAACATTTAATTAAGGCATTTAAGAACTCTCATTTAACAAAAGTCATTAGTAACACTTATCTACATCCTATGATTGATTCCATAAATTTCAATGAACGCTTTGATTTCATGCACTTTGGGTATAGTCTTCTCTCTAAAAGATTTAAAGAAGTTAAAGCATCCTTGGAATTAACCTTTATATTCACTCAAGAAAGAATATTGAAAGGTTTAAGCTTCACTGCTGGTTTCCAGATCAAAAAATCAGCTCTATAACTTTACATCCTGGCAGGAAACAGAAAACCTTCTTTTTTTCCCTCATTTTGCCACACATGCTATTTCAAACATTCACTAATTCCTGCAATTGCTTAAAAACAAAATGACAAAAATCTATAAAATTCTGAGACTCGTTTTCATTTTCTCAATTTTAGTCCCTTATACCTGAAATCAATAATTTCATTCCTGGCATTTCTTTTCCCATAACTTTATTATGACATTTGATTAAATTTTCATTTAAGTTTAATGATGGACAAATTCTTTCAGAATAAATGTTATTTTCATTCCAGAAGTACTTTCAGACATACCATATAATGTCATTGTAAACCACACTCTCAAAGAAACTCACTTGGAAATTATGACTCACTGTCTGGTCATTGTTCTTCACCATGGCTTGAATTTTTATATCTTGGTAAAACTTATTTTCATTCTGTATTACTGAAAATTTTCTGGTGTGTTTTCCCCCCCATGGACAATTAAGCTTCTTGGTTTAAAGACACAGCTTGCTATAAATTCCATGTTTTATTCCAAATTTTGGATTAAGCTAAAAATATGTTAATTTAGTACTTTTGACATATGTTTTGTACAAATCTACCTACACATCTTCTTATTTTCTCTATAAAAATGGAGAGTTCATTTCCAAGAAATCCATGCACCCTTTTTATTACAAGATCAAAATTAAAACCCCAGAAGGAAACCTATTATCAATGGACAGCTCCATGCCTATGAAATGGAATTTTTGCATGTGTATATAAAGAATAAACATGATCTACCCAATCCAAACTCCATTAAGGAGTCTGACTCATGGGAACTTGGTAAACTAATTTGATATAATTGGTCATATATCCCATAGATAGATAAATGCCACACATATTGTATGAAAGATTACATTTAAAAGTACCAACATTGGGTGGTAATCTACTTCTAGGGTGAGAAAAAAAGGTCTACCTGGGAAAATGGGTCCATGACTAACATTTATTTTAAATAGAAATCATTTAAGAGCTAAACTGAAACTAGAAGACATTGTCAGGTGTCTTTCCCCTTACCCTTTGAACAATGACCATTCTGCTACATGGTGACAAGTTTCCAAAGCCTGAGGACTTTATGTGATCAGAGCCTGCTTGCACTCTGCAGGAGTCAGACTAGAAAAATTCTAGGGAATTAATGCCCTCTTGGCACAGTTCTCAAGCAGGACTGACAAATGAGAGTCCATTCTTCCCTCAACTGGGATAAATCTGAGGTATTCTACTCCTCCAAAATTATTCAACAGGATGGATGGAACAAGTGGTAACTTGCATCATAATGCACTCTACTGCCTGTCTGCATCTTTCCTTCCTTCCTTTGAACTCCCCATCAGTACTTCCTGAGTCAGCATTTAAATTACTACTTGCACTCAAAACTTTGCCTCTAGGTCAACTACTAGTGAATATAAAATAAGATGGAGGTTGTTTTTTCTTCTCTTCTAACCTGTATTTACATAACCTTATGTCAGCTGGCTTTATGAAAATATATATACTTTTATACAATGAGGCAGAAATGGCCATGTCATATTTACCTTAATCAAATCTTGTTTGTTTGGGAAAAAAAAACTGATACCACTTTGTAATGATCAGAGACTTTATTATATTCCTAATAAGTACTATGAATTACAAATGTCTTCCAAAAGAAGACCTAAAAATACACTGGAATTAATACTTCCATTTCAACACTGATATCCTTAAGTGAACGGAGACACATTTTCCAATAATTTCCATGCAGCATGGCAGTGTTGCTGAGCAGCTGTGTCTGGGGAGGTCTCCCCTGTACACTAGGTGAAGCACTAGGAGAAGCTTCAACTTGGAAGGGAGAGGGCTCATGACTCTAAACAAAAAAGAATTCCTGAGAAGGTTGTATGAGTGTAAGGGAGGAAGGAATTCATAAAAGCGACAGTAGCAGGGAATGGCAGCAACCCTGCAGGCAGTAGAGAGCAAGGAAGAGCAGAGGGAAGAAAGGGAAGCTCACTGAAGTTCTCCTAAGCATGGAGCAAATCCCTTGCCAACTGTTAAAGCCTGGGTCACCTGGCATCCAGTGTCTGCTTGAATCTGCACATCATGGACTCTAAGCACCTAGCACCCCAGGATTTGGGGAGCTCAGAGCACTGGATGGAGTGAGATTATGTTCTGAGAAGTTCCCAAAGGCAAAGAAAGGAGATTTTCAGAAAGGCTACTAAAGAGCATGATCATACACCTGCAGTCCTGTCTGGGTCACCCAGGCAACAAGAACTTGCAAGTCTCAATCAAAGATCTCAGTAGCCCTTCCCTACTTATCTGAAGTAGGACAGAGAGAGTGAAGACTTGTGCTTAAGTATAGAAAACTGAATAAAACAGCAAAGTAACAGAGATGCCACTGAAAGAACACGGAGACAGGTTGCAATAAGTTGAGCAGTGAAAGGTCTTTATTTAAGGCAAAAAGTACACACTTGAAGAAAGGGAAGTGTGGGCAACCTCAGAGGCAAGGTGCACTTAAGGGCTGAGGAGTCTGTATTTTAAGGCTTTCAAGAGTGGGGCAAAGGGTGGACGGGAGGGGGGGAGTAGGCTTGATATGTGGTCTCATGATGTCTTTCTCCAGTGAGAGACATTATGTCACCATTCACAGTCAGTCCTCTATGTAATTCTGTAAGATAAACTTAAAAGGAATTTATTGATACTGTTTTTCTCCAAGACAGTGGTTACCCTCAAGCAGTGGGGACATATCATTTAGGACTGCTTGCTCTGCCCTAAGACAGGATCAGTTGTTCACTGATTTATTAAAAACTATATTAGGAATCTTACCTCCTAACTCCCTGGTTTTTAAAATGGAATCTTATCCTTAAGATGTAGTCCCTCCTGTTGTTACAATAATACTGTTTATATCTTGGCATTTTTCATTACAGGCAGGAAAAGTTAATCATGATGCTTGTCCAGTGTCCCTGCCCTACCCTAGCAGGAAGTTCTAGTCTACACTTCCATTAAATTGTACTTCTTAAAATTACTAATTGCACTATAGTAATCCTATGTTGCTAGTAGTATTATATTTCAAGGGAAAAAGTGTCACAAAAATTTCATTTATTACTCATACACTAAAAATTGAAATTGCCACAAAGATATATCTATGCGAAATCTTTAGGTTCTTTTCCTCCACCTCTTAATTTTTAATATTTCTTAGTTTAATTCTTGTCAACCTTTACAGTGGAACACTAATAAAGAAGAAAAAATGAAGTTTAAGGACAATCATGCCAAGAAATATGGTAGTTAATCTAAAATAAGATATTGCACCATATTTTTTTCAGTCATGAGAAATATAGAAAAAGCAGTCAAATAATTTGGGAATGATAATACCTAAAAAAAGTAATGCTTCCCATTTTTACATCTGATAAATTCTCAACCAATATATAATTTTCCTATTCTTATTTTATAGTTTTTCTATTTTCATCACTGAGATTTCTGTTAATATAGTTTATCTTCCATGTTCTAACTTTTATATCTATTATTTTTTACTATTCTTCATCTATTTCTCTGTGTTATAGTCTACATGATTTCCTCAGATTTATCATAAATTCATTTTTGAACTATGTTTCCTCACATATCATACTTCCTCTTATACTTTCATATTGTCCTCTTATCTCATTGTGGTTTCTGCTCCACCATTACCTTTTTTAAATAATTTAAATATATTTATTTTATAGTCTCTTTCAGAGTATTTATTATTTTCTGTTATTAAGAATGTTAATCTTCCTATTTGCTATGCTTGCTCACTCTCCCTCATAATTGTTCATGACCTATTGTAGTTTGCGGCTTCTGATTTTGTTCATCTTTGAAAGGTTTGTGTTTTCCATAGCAGTCCTATGTTCCCTGAGTTGTTAAATTATCCTAACAGATCGATTTTGTACTTTATTTCTGACAAAATGCAATAGATTTTAATGGTCTTTGACTAGTTTTTATTCCAACTTCTAAGCTTGCATTCACCATACCCTTCAGGAAATATCAACTACAACCCCACTTGGCACAGAGCTGGGGTTTCAATTTCTCACTAGTATCTTTCTGTCCACTTAAAGTCCCAAATTAGAGAGAAAACTTTCAGGCTGCTTCCCAAGGCTCATATGCACAGTGTTGCTAGTCCTGTTTTTGCAAGCAGTGGATTAGTTTAAAGCACAGTTTTTTAAGCTGGGTACTTAGTACCAGCTTCCCAGCTCATGTGGATCAACGGACATGGCTCTTGTCTTTATGAGGGTGTTTTCACTGCAAAGAGCCTATATAAAGCCTGAAAAAGCCTTGTGAGCTTTCACTGGCTAGGTTTCCACTTAAAACTCTACCTTTTATTTCTCTCAATTCCTGACACTTGTAGATTACATTTTCTGTCATTGAAAATGTTGCATTTTAATTTCTTAAATTATTTTATGTAGATTTTTTTATTTTAATGATGATTATCTGCATTAGTTTATTCTATCATGATCTGCAAGTCTGAAAATATAAACCTAAGGAGGAGAGGCAGAGCCAAGATGGCAGTGTGTATAGGACAGTGGGAATCTCCTCCCAAAAGCATACATATTTTTGAAAATACAACAAATACAACTATCCCTAAAAGAGAAACCAGAACACACAGGACAACAGGCAGACTACATCAACACCTGCGAGAACCCAGCACCTGGTGAAAGGGGTAAGATACAAGCCACAGCCCAGCGGGACCTAAGGCCCCTCACCCCAGATCCTGGTGGGAAGAGAGGAGTCAGAGCGGGGAGAGAGAGGGAGCCCAGGATTGCTAAACACCCAGCCCTAGCCATCCACATCAGAGTGCAGACACACAGTACAAGCGTAGAGTGCTGGAAACTAGGGAAGCAGGACAGTAAGACCTGGGAGCGGGTCCCGCAGCCACTGCCTCTGGGACAAAGAAAAACGAGTGCTTTTGAAAGTCCTAAAGGGGCAGGGAACCCACAACTGGATGGAAGCATCCCGGGTCACAGTCCAGCAGCTGGAAATTCCAGGGAACTCCAGGTGCACTAACTCCCTGGGCAACAGCTCTGAAACCTCTCACAGAGGTAAACAGCCAAACAGCCCCCCATCCATTACCCCTCCGGGGCCCCCACAGTAGCAGAGCAGCAGCCTGAGGCTGGCCATGCCCACAGCAAGGGAGCTTCCTCCATACCAGCTGGGCAAGATACAGACCCAGTCTACCCACAATTGCCCAACAAAAGCCCTAGGGGTCGCAGGTGTCCCAGTAAAGAAAGGCCAGGAGAAGTGGAAAAAGTCTTGGCTCTCCCAGCTGACAGATGAGTCAATAGCATACCACTGCACCTATCAACATGAAAAGGCAAAAAAATTTGATCCAGACAAGACTAACCCAGACACCTTCGACATCTTCTATATCTTCCCCTGAGAAGGAACCTGCAGAGATAGATTTAACAAGTCTTCCTGAAAAAGAATTCAAAACAAAAGTCATAACCATGCTGATGGACTTGCAGAGAAATATGCAAGAACTAAGGAAGGAGAATACAGAAATAAAACAATCTATTGAAGGACTTCAAAGCAGAATGGATGAGATGCAAGAGACCATTAATGGACTAGAAAACAGAGAACAGGAATGCAGAGAAGCTGATGCAGAGAGAGATAAAAGGATCTCCAAGAATGAAAGAATATTAAGAGAACTGTGTGACCAATCAAAATGGAACAATATCCGCATTATAGGGGTACCAGAAAAAGAAGAGAGAGAAAAAGGGATAGAAAGTATCTTTGAAGACATAATTGCTGAAAACTTCCCCAAACTAGGTGAGGAAACGGCCTTTCAGACCACAGAGGTACACAGAACTCCCATGACAAGGGATCCAACGAGGTCAACACCAAGACACATAATAATTAAAATGGCAAAGATCAAAGACAAGGACAAAGTATTAAAGGCAGCCAGAGTGAGAAAAAAGGTCACCTACAAAGGAAAACCCATCAGGCTATCATCAGACTTCTCAAAAGAAACCTTACAGGACAGAAGAGAATGGCATGATATACTTAATGCAATGAAACAGAAGGGCCTTGAACCAAGAATACTGTATCCAGCATGATTATCATTTAAATATGAAGGAGGGATTAAACAATTCCCAGACAAGAAAAAGTTGAGGGTATTTGCCTCCCACAAACCACCTCCACAGGGCATCTTACAGGGACTGCTCTAGATGGGAGCACTCCTAAAAACAGCCCAGAACAAAACACCCAACATATGAAGAATGGAGGAGGAGGAATAAGAAGGGAGTGAAATAATCATCAGACCATATTTATAATAGCTCAATAAGTGAGTTAAGTTAGACAGTAAGATAGTAAAGAAGCTAACCTTGAACCTTTAAACCACAAACTTAAGCCTGCAATGGCAATAAGTACATACCTTTCAATAATCACCCTAAATGTAAATGGCTGAATGCACCAATCAAAAGACACAGAGTAATAGAATGGATAAAAAAAGCAAGACCCATCCATATGCTGCTTACAAGAGACTCACCTCAAATCCAAAGACATGCACAGACTTAAAGTTAAGAGACGGAAAAAGATATTTCATGCAAACAACAGAGAGAAAAAAGCAGGTGTTGCAATACTAGTATCAGACAAAAGAGACTTCAAAATAAAGAAAGTAACAAAAGATAAAGAAGGACAGTACATAATGATAAAGGGCTCAGTCCAACAAGGGGATATAACCATTATAAATATATATGCATCCAAAACAGGAGCACCAACATACGTGAAACAAATACTAACAGAATTAAAGGAGGAAATAGAATGCAATGCATTCACTTTGGGAGACTTCAACACACCACTCACTCCAAAGGACAGATCTACCAGACAGAAAATAAGTAAGGACACAGAGGCACTGAACAACACACTAGAATAGATGTATGTAATTGACATCTATAGAACTCTACATCCAAAAGCAACAGGATACACATTCTTCTCAAGTGCACATGCAACTTTCTCCAGAATAGACCACATACTAGGCCACAAAAAGAGCCTCAGTAAATTCCAAAAGATTGAAATCCTACCAACCAACTTCTCAGACCACAAAGGCATAAAACTAGAAATAAACTGTACAAAGAAAGCAAAAAGGCTCACAAACACATGGAGGCTTAACAACACACTCATAAATAATCAATGGATCAATGACCAAATCAAAATGGAGATCCAGCAATATATGGAAACAAATGACAACAACAACACAAAGCCCCAACTACTGTGGGATACAGCAAAAGCAGTCTTAAGAGGTAGGTATATAGCAATCCAGGCATACTTAAAGAAGGAAGAACAATCCCAAATGAATGGTCTAATGCCACAATTATCGAAATTGGAAAAAGAAGAACAAATGAGGCCTAAGGTCAGCAGAAGGAGGGACATAATAAAGATCAGAGAAGAAATAAATAAAATTGAGAAGAATAAAAAAAGAGCAAAAATCACTGAAACCAAGAGCTGGTTCTTGGAGAAAATAAACAAAATAGATAAGCCTCTAGCCAAACTTATTAAGAAGAAAAGAGAGGTAACACAAATCAACAGAATCAGAAACGAGAAAGGAAAAATCACAACGGACCCCACAGAAATACAAAGAATTATTAGAGAGTACTATGAAAACCTATATGCTAACAAGCTGGGAAACCTAGGAGAAATGGACAACTTCCTAGAAAAATACAACCTTCCAAGACTGATCCACAAAAAGAAACAGAAAACCTAAACAGACCAATTACCAGCAACGAAATTGAAGCGGTAATCAAAAAACTACCAAAGAACAAAACCCCCAGGCCAGGTGGATTTACCTCGGAATTTTATCAGACATACAGAGAAGACATAATACCTATTCTCCTTAAAGTTTTCCAAAAAATTGAAGAGGCGGGAATACTGTCAAGCTCATTCTATGAAGCCAACATCACCCTAATACCAAAACCAGGCAAAGACACCACCAAAAAAGAAAACTACAGGCCAATATCCCTGATGAACATAGATGCAAAAATACTCAACAAAATATTAGCAAACTGAATTCAAAACTAAATCAAAAGGATCATACACCGTGAACAAGTGGAATTCATCCCAGGGATGCAAGGAT
The DNA here is from genome assembly GCF_040802235.1 of Manis javanica. Classification (NCBI taxonomy): domain Eukaryota; kingdom Metazoa; phylum Chordata; class Mammalia; order Pholidota; family Manidae; genus Manis; species Manis javanica. The sequence continues at coordinate 42,125,795 of NC_133167.1, read as the reverse complement.
GGTACAACATTCTAAAATCCATCAAAATTATCCATCACATCAACAAAAAGAAAGACAAAAACCACATGATCATCTCCATAGATACTGAAAAAGCATTCGACAAAATTCCACATCCATTCATGATAAAAACTCTCAGCAAAATGGGAATACAGGGCAACAACCTCAACATAAAAAAGGCCATATCTGATAAACCCACAGCTAACATCATACTGAACCGCGAGAGGCTGAAAGCTTTTCCTCTGAGATTGGGAACAAGACAGGGATGCCCACTCTCCCCACTGTTATTCAACATAGTACTGGAGGTCCTAGCCACAACAATTAGACAAAGCAAAGAAATACAAGGAATCCAGATTGGTAAAGAATAAGTTAAACTGTTACTATTTTCAGATGACATGATATTGTACATAAAAAACGCTAAAGACTCCACTCCGAAACTACCGGAGCTAATATTGGAATCAGCAGTTGCAGGATACAAAATTAACACACAGAAATCTGTGGCTTTCCTATACACTAATGATAAACTAACAGAAAGAGAAATCAGGAAGACAATTCCATTAACAATAGAAACAATAGGAATAAAATAACTAGGAATAAACCTAACCAAGGAAGTGAAAGACCTATACCCTGAAAACTATAAGACACTCTGAAAAGAAACTAAAGAGGTCACTAACGAATGGAAACTCATCCCATGCTCCTGACTAGGAAGAATGAATATCATCAAAATGGCCATTCCGCCCAAAGCAGTATACAGATCTGATGCAATCCCTATCAAATTACCAACAGCATTCTTCAATGAACTGGAACAAATAGCTCAAAAATTCATATGGAAACAACAAAGACCCCGAATAGCTAAAGCAATCCTGAGAAGGAAGAATAAAGTAGGGGGGGATCTCACTCCCCAACTTCAAGCTCTACTACAAAGCCACAGTAATCAAGACAATTTGGTACTTGTACAAGAACAGAGCCACAGACCAATGAAACAGAATAGAGACTTCAAACATTAACCCAAACATATATGGTCAACTAATATTCGATAAAGGGGCCATGGACATATAATGGGGAAATGACAGTCTCTTCAACAGATGGTGCTGGCAAAACTGGACAGCTACATGTAAGAGAATGAAACTGGATCACTGTCTAACCCCATACACAAATGTAAATTCGAAATGGATCAAAGACCTGAATGTGAGTCATGAAACCATAAAACTCTTAGGAAAAACATAGGCAAAAATCTCTTAGACATAAATATGAGTGACCTCTTCTTGAACATGTCTCCCCGGGCAAGGGAAACAAAAGCAAAAATGAACAAATGGGACTATATCAAGCTGAAAAGCTTCTGTACAGCAAAGGACACCATCAATAGAACAAAAAGGTATCCTACAGTATGGGAGAATATATTCATAAATGACAGATCCGACAAAGGGTTGGCATCCAAAATATATAAAGAGCTCACTCACCTCAACAAACAAAAAGCAAATAATCCCATTAAAAAATGGGCAGAGGAGCTGAATAGACAGTTCTCTAAAGAAGAAATTCAGATGGCCAACAGACACATGAAAAGATGCTCCACATCACTTGTCATCAAAGAAATGCAAATTAAAACCACAATGAGATATCATCTCACACCAATGAGGATGGCTACCATCCAAAAGACAAACAACAACAAATGTTGGTAAGGTTGTGGAGAAAGGGGAACCCTCCTACACTGCTGGTGGGAATGTAAATTAGCTCAACCATTGTGGAAAGCAGTATGGAGGTTCCTCAAAATGCTCAAAATAGAAATACCATTTGACCCAGGAATTCCACTTCTAGGAATTTACCCTAAGAATGCAGCACTCCAGTTTGAAAAAGACAGATGCACCCCTATGTTTATTGCTGCACTATTTACAATAGCCAAGATATGAAAGCAACCTAAATGTCCATCAGTAGATGAATGGATAAAGAAGATGTGGTATATATACACAATGGAATATTACTCAGCTATAAGAAAAAAACAGATCCTACGATTTGCAACATGGATGGAGCTAGAGAGTATTATGCTCACTGAAATAAGCCAGGCGGAGAAAGACAAGTACCAAATGATTTCACTCATATGTGGAATATAAGAACAAAAGAAAACTGAAGGAACAAAACAGCAGCAGAAGCACAGAACCCAAGAATGGACTAACAGTTACCAAAGGGATAGGGACTGGGGAGGACGGGTGGGAAGGGAGGGATAAGGGCTGGAAAAAAGAAAGGGGGCATTACAATTAACATGTATAGTGGGGGGGGGGCATGGGGAGGGCTGTGCAACACAGAGAAGACAAGTAGTGATTTTACAGCATCTTACTATGGTGATGGACAGTGACTGTGAACGGGTATGTGGGGGGTCTTGGTGAGAGGAGGAGCCTAGTGAACATAATGTCCTTCATGTGATTGTAGATTAATGATACCAAAATAAAATTAGATATATATATAAACCTAAGGACGTACACATAATTCCAAGCAAATATCAAGGCATAAGAGATTTGACCTCATGCTTGCATCAAATAGCACTTCCTAAAGAAAAACACTTTAGTGATTAGAATGAAAATTAATCAAAAATAAATTGTACTAGGGTGTAATACTTCCTTGGTCTCCAAATATTACTGAACGAGTTTGTATGACATGGAAAGTTAGAAAGGCCTAACCAAAGAATGAACTAAGACAGTACATGCTACTATTACAAAAAATAGTTACAAGATCATAAAACTTACTGAAATGAGGACAAACAAGGCAGAGACACTAGGAAAGATGTTACAGTAACTCAAGTGAGAAATCACTGGAATTTAGATAATTAACTTGACAGTAAAGATGGAGAGGAAATATTGCATCCAAGATTATGTAGGAAGAAGCAGAAGCAGCATCTGACAAGATGTTAGATTTGTGGGGGAGAGATAGTGAAGAAATGCCTGCAGTATACAAAATTTGTAACATCGGTGTACAAGAGATATGGATTTCAGATTATACAAATTAAAATATACCACAAAATCATATGTGAAAAAATGCAACTTATTTTATTTTCCTTTAATATAATGTTTTGACTCTGAGGCCACATGCTGCCAAATGTAAAAACCTAATCAAGTCACTTCGTAGTCAACTCAGTCCAACTGAATGACTTTTAATGACATCAGTTTAACATGCAATCATAATCTCTGTTTCCATGCTCCCTTCCCTGGCACTAATGCTAATCTCCAGGAATGTACATATAATCATGCCATAATGGTTGCTACAATGGCAGACAGGCAGTGCAGAGCTTAAATGTAGGGTGTCATCACCACTCAGAACATCCCTTCATGTTTCAGTCTGCATCTTAAGAAAATCTGATATCTTTGTTCACTGTCCATTTCTGACAACACATTGTATTTCCTCCCCTTGTTCAATTGATGGCTCTATGTTTCACTATTTGAACAGAGTCGCAAAATGGCATTGGAAGTTTGGGTTAGAAAGCACATCAGTATTATTACTTATCATTCTATTACACAGGGTTTCCCAAGATGCAGGGGGAATAGGTATGTGGAAATAAAATATTTAAGGAAAGATAAAGAGACGTATTATAAGTATAACATGATTGAGTCATCTCTTACAAGGCATGAAATTCAAAAGTGTGCAAAAAGCAAAGAAGTTATAAATAGATATTAAAATTGGAAGTTAAAAATATTTGCTAAAAGAATATAAAAATCCCTAGGTAACAGCAGGGAAAAAAGACAAAAAAATAGCAAAAAGAATTGTAATAATTCCTTTAATGAACAATAAAAGAGAAAGAAGTCAAGGAAGAAAACAAAAGTGGACAGAAATTTATAGTTGAACTTGGAAAGGGTAATAAAGAACTCCAGTAAACTATATTTCATAGTAAAAAAATTTGATGATGAAAATACATTTTCAAATTAGTACCTTTCTGTTACAATGATTTTGGCTGCAAGTAATAGAAAGCATGTCTTAAGGTCCCTTAAATGTTATGCAACTCATTATTATCCCTCATATCAGGGGATCTAGAGGCTCAGTGGATCCCAGGATATGACCACACTGGACCTCTGGACTCCCTGCTACATTAATAATATTCTTTTCACGGCTGAATTTGTCTTTAAAGACTTCAGTTCTTTCTATTTCTCCATTCTTCCTGCTTTAGTCTTGGCCTTATTTTCAGGCTTGTGCACTGCTGGTTATATCCAATCTCAAAAAGTAAAGAAGAAAGCAAAGAATGTTCCTTCCTATAGTGAAGATGTAAGGAAACTTCCTAAAAGAATGCATCGGTTCTCAACTTGCCTCTCTTAGTGTGGAGCCACCACCTTCTGAGCTGGAACAAGAGCAATCAGGGCTCCAGAATTCTCAGCAAAGCCATATCCATTCTAGAGCCTCCAGCCCATGAGTGGGAGGTGAACAAATAGAAGACCCTCCCCCCTACTTCTTATTCAGTCACTTTTGATTCCCTCTCTGTCATTTGTTTCTATTTTTCTTCTGAACGTCTCTCAGATTAACTTTTCTGCCAATTTACATCTCTATTCAAATCTACATCCCCATCCTCACACGTACACAATAGCAGCTAACATTATATAGTATTTTCACTCTGTGCTAGACACCTAAGCACTTCATATGATTGTTGTTTAATATTCACACAACTATTCAAGATACTTAGTGTTCTTATCTCCATTTTATAGATGCGTAAAAAGCACAGACAGATTAAGTAGCCTTCCCAAAGTCACAAAGCTAGTGAGTGACTATTAATAGTCAATCTACTATTGTGACAATCCACTATACCCACCTTTCCTAAAAATAATCCTATAATATTCCAAAGTTGGATTTATTTCAGTAAATTATAATGAACAAAAGCACAAATGTAAAAGAGAAACATGCTGGAAAACAAAAATTCAAGTAATGATTTTGCTGAACTAATTTGTTTAACTTTTAATAGTTTCTCCATGATGAAAAATAAACTTTAGATTATCTTACAAATAGCTTTTACCATGGCTGAAAACATAGGCTACATTAAGTATATAGTTTTTGTCCTTGAGTTTTATTTTGAGTACATTAAGGAAGTGGAGGTGGGAAGAGGTTGTTTGGTCCTAAAGTTTTTCAAGCTTCACTTTTTTATATTCATAGGTTAGGATGAGATTGCTATTCCATTTTATTTCTTAAAAGATGATGGTAATATCAAGAGGAGAAAACTTGATTTTGCTTTAGTAGTGTAAGGTGATTCCGTGGGATCAAATCCATGAAAAGTATCTTAGAAGCATATGAGAAATGTCTGTATTTTTACCGTAAAACAGGAACTCCTTAAATGATAATATAAAATGTCACTGCTTAAAAACACAGGTGTCTGAGGCTCTGTGTGCAGCTCCAGTTTCTCACAGTTCATGCTTTACCATCTGTTTGTACTCCTTTGGAATCATTAATGTAAACTAGCATCTCCCAGATGTGTCCATTTCAAAAACTGACTCACAGTGACTCACCTTTGAACTCACATAACTGACAACTTTTTGTTATTTGAAGAAAAATCAAGATGCTTTTACTGTGTGAGATTCTGTTCTTACAAAGAAGTCTAATCCCACAACCACAAAATGCCATTCATGTCACTGATTGTAACTAAATACCCAAAGTCTTGAAATTTTTACTTTTTCCAGAAGCTGAAGTGAAGGAGGTGGCTTCTCACTGCACATTTCTCCCATTATTTCTTCACACTATTTGGCAAACCAATGAAAGGCATTATATCACAATGAATACCACTGTAATCTCAGACAGTTGAAACATATAAATATGAAATCACTTATTTTTGCAATTTCTGCTGTCATCTATGCATTGTCAAATCTTTTTCCCACCCCTTAGTGTCATATTTGGTAGATTCCATAACTTCCCAGCCATTTTTGGCTGTTAAAATGCAGTCCCATATAAAACTTCAATCATAAACTCAATCTCAGTTTCATCTGCCCATGCATGAGGATAGCCCTGGACAGCCCTGGACTGCTAGGTGGGGGTTGGGGCAGAAAGCAAGGACGTTTGTACTTTATTCTTTTTCTTTGCCATCCTTTCCCTTCAGGGCCTAGCTCCTTCAGTCGTAGCAGGTAGGAAGAAGGAAAAGCAAAAAGAACAAGTGCCTCTTTATTTAACTAGCTGCTGCCATAAGTCTGTACTGACTTTCACTGCTTCTCTAGTTGGACATTCATATCCCATGTGTGGCAGCCATCCAAACGTTGACTCTCTTGTGAGGGCTCTAAAGTTTGGTAAAGACTTAATGGGGCTCCTCAGAGGAGTTCTCCGCTAAGGTAGAATAACCTCCACATCAATATTATTCTCTGATCCCAACTCCTTCCCCTTAGAAATACATCCACTGCCTCTTCCTATTGAGACCTCCATGTCCAGCAAAAAGCCCTGTATGCTGGGTGTGTTAAGTCAGCTCCAGCTGCTATAACAGACTACTGCAGACGGAGGGACTTAAACAATAAACATTTATTTCTCATGGTTCTGGAGTCTGGAAGTCCAGAGTCAGGGTGCTGGCACTGTTAGGTTCTTGGTGATGGCCCACTTCCTGTTTATGTCCTCACATGGCCTTTCCTCGGTGCTTACACACACACACACACACACACACACGCATACACACAGAGGGTTTGGGAGTATCTCATGTCTCTTCCTTTTTCATAAATACATTAATCCCATCATAGGGCCTCTGCCCTGATGACCTCATCTAAACCTAATTACCTCCCAAAGGTTGAATATCATCACATTGGGGATTAGGGTTTCAAATTCGATTCTGGGGGTGACACAAATGGTCTGTATCAGTGATCAAGCAGGCCTAAGCCTGCTTACCTTCCAGATACATGCCTGATCTCATCTTTACCACACCAGATGGAGGGAGTACAGGCTCTCTCCACTCTGCCAACAATCTCTCATTGTATTCTCCTCTGTTGAAATAAGCCAACAGGTAGACTAGGAAATTTTCCGGCTAAGTAGATATCCAATCAAGAAACAATGCCAGCCAGTCTCTCCTGGTAAGAATCCTTATCCTTTGAATAACTCTTGGAGCCCTTTCTATTTCCTATTTTGCCTTAGAAAAAAAAGAATCTCTAACCCTCCCAAGGGAATGGTGGGGAGAAAGGACTTTTAAAACAGTAACTGAATTCATGATGATTCCCATCTCTTCAATCTACTCATTTTACATAAAAAGTGGGGTGGGTGAGGATGGCAGATGCAGAAGGGTTGCAACTTATTAACTCTGAGTGAAGTGTTAATAATTCCTTCTTGGAAGTGGTTCTCTTTCACTTGCGGGATACTTAACAACTCTTAATTATTTTACTCTGACCCTAAACACTGCACACTGAATCCCATTTAATATCCTACTGCAGAAACAAATTTCATGTTTTTAGTACTCCATAATTTTTGGCACCATATCTGAAGTGTTTTTTTTTTCCTCCAAACCAAGAAGGTATGTTTTAAGCTAAAGCTCTTAAATAGTTAGTATTTAATATTCACTGTCAGATATGCAATTCCATTAGTTTTCAAAAAAAAGAATAATTTGGAAATTGCATTCATTCATTGAAGTCCTGTTTGCTTTGAGGTCACCAATTATCATCCTGTATTTTTATCATGTGCAGATACCATCAGGTTTAGAAAATATCTGCATCCTGGACCCAGTGAACCCACATTGATACATGTCTCAATTCTATCTAACCTGCATGGAAGAATTGCCAAAGCTTGATATCAATATCCAGCCTGTAATTGTGGAACACACTTATTTTTATTATTTTAGGAGTACCACAAATGGCACAATATAAATTTTTTAGGCCACTAAATATGATGGGTCCTTAGTAAACATTGCCTAAAGATACCTACAGACTATGGAGAAGGCATCATTTTCACTGACAAATAACTTGTGTTTGAAATATTGCAATGCCTTCTGGAATATTTGGTTTCAATTTCATTCCAATGTAAGTTGTGATGCTTACATATTGTGCTGAAGTGCCTGCTTAGGAAAAACTTACTAAAAAGTGGTCCTAAATCAAGAACTTAATTTCTCCATGCAGATCAAAGCACAAGACAACTTGGGGGAAAAAAAACACCCACAATTTTTAAGGACTAACTCCAGGATCGAGGTGGAAGTAGAGACTTCTGTAATGATGCCATCTATGGCCTTTATAGTTCATCATAAGCAAGGATGTATGGACAGCAGTTATGGAAAACCCTGCTCATCAAGCCTTGCATAGTGTGTATAACTCTCCAAGTGAGACAATCTCTTGAGATACTATTATACACAAACACTTGGGCCAAGTAGGGTCAAGGTTCCAATGCTTTAGTAATAATAATATTCACAGTCATCTGACTTCAAATATATATGCCTTGCTATGATACATATTAAACTTCCTTTACAGTTTCTTTTTTCCATGCATGCAAAGTTGTGTGGAAATATCTTTCTGCATATTTCTATATTTTCCTCTGGACTATATATATATTTTTTTATCTACTCTCTATATTCTCAGAACAGAGTCTGAAACTACATCAGACACCACTCATCTACAGACTTCATAAAATTAGGAAACTTTTATGTTTCCAGGTTTTCTGTATTTTCTCCACGATGTTTAGGGGAATAAAAATAAAATAGCTTCTGTGTTTGTCACCTAACTTGGAGAAATAAAAATAACTCTGTGTTTGGGGCAGAAGAAAGGAAGAACAGAACTGTATACCGCACTTCAGTTAATCTTGGGAGGAGAAGAACCCCAAAGTATAAGGTGCTGACCCTCCTCAGGGAAAAGAGGCAGACTCATCTCCAGGAGCCACAGCATGAGGTGAGGAGAGCCCTGCAGACGGGGTGCATCTGAGGAGGGGTCAGGAGGAGCGATGGTAGGCCTAGATAGCTCCAGGTCACACAAAATGGTGTCCAGTATTGACAGAGGCATGTGTTCTGGTGTCACACATGTGGGAGTTTACATTCTGACCCTGTCCCAAAGACTGGAAATGATTCACATATTCTCTCTAAATTGTATTTCTTCTCCAGGAAACTGTACCATCTCAAAGGATTTCTTATGGGGATTAAAAGAGATAATCTGTGATAGCATCTACCTCAATGTCTGGAACACTAAATATTCCTGGAATAAAGGCAAATGTAAATGTGACTCTTAATTACACTGGAACAATAACATGCTTCAAACACACATTTTTAATGCCCTACCCACTCACTGAATCAGTTTGAACCCAGTAAAATAATGTACTGTCTCCTAGAATCATAATCATTAAAAACCTGAGAACCTGAGAAACAAGAATCTCTGTAATGTTATGTTTGAAGCTGTCAGTCTTTTATATCTTTGTTTATATTCTAAGAGAAATAAATTAATAAATCATTTTTTCTGTTTCTTAAAGTTCAGTGAATTACATTGGATTTATATATGTGCTAGAGGTTGTTTGCTCAAATATTATGGATTACTACTTTATCAAAGGATGTCACTGGAGTGATAAAACACGTGGAAAATCGATTTCTTAGGAGTTTTTTGCTGTATCTAAAATCACAGAAAATCAGAAACCAAAGCACAAGTAAGATCTTGCATCCATGTATTACAGAATTTATGTTGTAATCTAATTAAAATTAAAGATCATGACATTGTCTCATTGAGGGTATTATTTTCTTTAAATAAAGTTTGGTACTAAATTCCTCACCTAATTTGGTAATTTTATAAAGGACTTGCCATTTATCTCTATCCTAAACTTACATTTCACTGAAAATACACTTTCATTTGTACCACTTTTCTATAGGTTACTCTTCCCCAACAACCCTTAACCCAAAGTGTACTTCAAAAAGTAATACTGTAAAATCATACTAATCTTACATTATTTCTTTTACATAAAGTTATTTGTAAACTATAACAATGTATGAGACTAGCTATGAGGCCTGCCTCCACTATGCTCCCTTCTCAGTGAACTGCTCAGCGGTCACAAACCTTGCCACCTGTCAGAAGTGTCCCTGAATGGTTAGCCTGGAGTTAGTTCCACTAAACCATCTAAAGAAACTATAAAATTGATTAATATCACACAATAAATCCTCTCCTGCTTAAACCAGATATAGCAGATTTTGTTCTCCATAACTAAAGACTCAGGCAATATCATGGCATATTGTATGTCTTACAAAGGTCTTCACAATCTCAAATTCATAAATATATTTTGCTATATTTTAAAACTTTGGTGTATGCATTTGTAACTATGAGTTTATTTTCTATTAAATTTCCAATTGGGTTTTGCTGTTGCATAAAACAGTTTATTGAACTCTTAAAAGTTCTAATCACTTTATAATCAATTCCTTTGGGCTTTACAGATAAAAACTATAATATCACCTGGAAATAATAAGGGATTTGCTCTACTTTTTACCTATATTCATAACTGTTCTTTCTGTACTTTGTCATATTGGCTAAGATCAACAATACAATACTTATTATTAATGGTGATACCAGTCATTCTTAGCTTTTCCTGAATTTAATAGAAATGCTTCCAAGTTTCTGGTAGATTACTCAAGTGTTTCACTAAAAGAGAGTCATGAACTTTGTCAAATAATTTTGATAAATCAAGTAAACTGGGAACATAGAAGCAGCTATGAGAGAGTCACCTAAAAGCAAACAAAAAATATACATGAAGTTTGAAACAAAGAGAATGGAAAAAACAAAGATCAGGAAAACACTAAGAAGAATAATATAGCATCAGAATCCTAAACAAAAAGGAGAAAAGACAAAGAAAAACATTTCAGATTGACGCAAGAAATGAAATAATTGTTGGCCATTTGGCGTCAGCCAACCTCAGACATCCACCACCCCAGTGCTACATTAAAAGCACGTGAATGAAGTGCCAATGGTGGTAAAGGCAGAGTTTATGTATAGGCCTAACAGCACAGGTTCTGCTTTACCAAGGTTTCTTTACCTACTATTGCCAGCAGATGTCCACTCTACCAGCAGCAGAAATCAACACTGAGCTCTGAATGTGGCATATTCCTTTAACCAACCAAAACTAGACATACTTTCTAGATCTTAGTTTGCCTCACCTCTCTTCAGGACCTCAGCCAGCACGGCTTTCTGTTGAGAAGTGCTTCATCCACCAGCATGGATGCTCCTCATAACACTGCATCAGATCAGTGGATACACTTTCTGGCAAAAGGGGTGTGAATGAAAGGCCTTTATAATATACTATGTAGAATATACTTTTATGTGTCTCCAATGGGAAGAATACAAGAGGTCAGGAATCAAGGGGTGGGAGCAGGGGTACCCCTTTAGTATCCCTCTCAATGACCAGCTCAGGGACTTGGGCATGCCCTTCCTTACCAAGGTGGCTCACTGACCACTGTGGGCTACAAGGTTTCAGCAATTTTGGCCCAATGTGAAGCAACTGCAGCAGTCCATATATATTACCGAACTCTCCCTGTATTGTTGATCAAAGATTTGTCAGATCTGTATCACACTTTGACTTCTCCATCTGTCCAGTCCTATTTTCTCCCCATTCTTTCCACAGCTGTGGATCCCTAAAAAATTACCCTACACTCAAAATTCCATCTCAGCATCTATTTCCAGGTAACCTCACTTATGCTAAAAGTATTCCATCATAAACATTTTTAAGATTGCTATCAAAGACCATTTTCACATCTCTAACAATAAGCTAATAGGTGTGATAATTAGAAAATTATTGTGCATAGTTTCCTCAGAAAATGAGTGGTCTTTACAAAGGACAGTGACCGAGATTCAGTTCTTAATGCTAGCTTGTTTATGTTGCCTGGAAACTCACTGCCGTTAATTGAGCTGTTGTTTTTTTCTAAAACAATAATGTCCTCACTTAATACTATACTTCAAGAGGAACATGTGACAGAATGACAGATATCTGGAATAATCCCCCTTTCTTCAAAAGTGAAAGGAGTTCAAAGCACAAAAGTTTAACTTTTCCTTTTAGTGCAAGCATATTTGTTGCCGGTGTGAAAATATTTGAAAGAACATGTATACATAGTCTTAAACACTCAGAGTGTAAAATGGAACTGTATATAACCCCTCCTCCTACATAAACCAACATTACTCACCTGTTCCATTAAAATATAGAATGGCTCGATAAGAAAATTACCTAATATATATATTTTTATCCATGTTTACCTTACAGAAAATGCATACAAACTAGTGAAAAAGAATTCTTACTATTGCACACTTTTAGCATCCTGGCTGCCAAGGTGTATCAATCAGGGTTAATAATGCCAGGTGCTGTTATAACAACCAACTAAAAAAATGTAAAGAAAAAGCTCTCACTGGCTTACGATAATATGCACTTTTTCGTTTCTAGAGTGGGGGGTCTTTTGGTCTTGTAATCTCTGTTTATGTTTTATCATGCAAAACGCAATGTGTATGTTTCTGGCTGGGTACTCTACTAGGCAGCTCTCCTTCAAGTAGTGACAGTAATCACAGTTCCTATCACCATGTGATAGGATCATCTTCAAGACCCATCTTCTCTGAGAAAGGGTCTTTCTGCCAAATTCTCTGAATTTAACCAACTTATAAACATAGAGAAAGCATTTAGAAATCTGGAATAAGTTTTAGTGGCCACACCTAGAATTGGCTTACACCTAATCATATTTTGTAGACCAGAACTAGTCATATGGCCCCACCTAGATACAATGTGACTGGGAAAAATAGCATTTCTCTGAACAGGAAAAGAGATAGTCATTTTTTAAAAAGTAGATATTTCTCTGCCTTACAAGTTACAAAGATAAAAATGATGGGATAATGATTCATATTTTCTTATAAAAGGAAGCAGAAAGGTTTTGCAAGCAAAAGAAACATTTCCCCAATAATAATAATAAATTATTTTTAAGAGGAATATATTAAGTATTAACACAAATAGAATCAATAATAGATGATACCACAAAGTGGGGTCATCAAGAAAATAGAGGTTATTTATAATTTTATTTCTATTAAATCTATATATAAAACTAAGGTATATTATTTAAAAAATTTACAATCATTTCTGCAGAAGGATATAGTAATCAGCATTGTGTTTTCTAGACACTGGGACACATCTCCTTGGACAAGAGAAATAGAATAAAAAATGAACAAATGGGATGACATCAAACTAAAAAGCTTCTCTTGAGCAAAGAATACCATCAGCAAAACAAAAAGACACCCTAAAGTATGGGAGAATATATTCATAAACAATTTATCCATTATGGGGATAACATCTGAAACATATAAAGAATTTATATAACTGAACACTAAAAAAGCAAATAAGCCAATTAAAAAATGGGCAGAGGACCTGACCAAATATTTCTGCAAAGAAATACAGATGGCTAACAGGCACATGAAAAGATGCTCCACATTGATAATGATCAGGAAAATGCAAATCAAAACCACAATATCAAGATTCAAGATGGTGGCATGAGAGGTGAGACAGAGAACTCCTCCCAAAACCACATAGAGTATGAAATTATAGTTAATACAACTAACCCTAAAACAGCAATAGGAGGGAAGGCTGCACCAGACTGAATACAGACCTCACGAACAGAACAGACCTCACAAAACACGGTAACATATGAAAGCCTGAATCTGGCAGGACCCAAGCCCTTCCCCAACCCTAGTTCACCGGTAAGAGGAAAAAAAATGGAGTGGGAAAGGGGTGGAAGCCTAAGACTGCTGAACATCTAGCCCTGGAGGTCTGTTTTGTGAGCAGAAACCTATATTGTGTGGTGCTCTGGAGGTTGGGGAGCTGGGACAGATGGAGTGCTTGAGAGACTGAGATTCCGGCTGTTTGTGGAGGAGAGGATCCACATCCGGCCACTCTGGGCCAAGGGAAAGGCAGGCAGTCTGAGAGATTTCCTAGCAGCAAGAGGGCTGCTGAAGGGGTGGGTTTCCACGGAGCTGTTACTGCATGGGAGAAGGGAGAACTGGACAAGGTTGTCTGGGTGTGCTCTGTGCACCAAATTGGGTACTTTGAGGAGCTTCAGGCACATCCATCTCCTGGATGGCTACTCAGCTCCAAGGCCCTCCAAGGTGATACGCAGCCAGCTGCACCTTCCTCCTGGCCTGCCTGCACCGGATCACAAACTGGCTGGGATAGCCCTGGCATCAGGACAGCCAGGGGGAGACCCCACCTACAACAACAGGAGACACCAAGCACAGAGGCTTACACCTGTGTGCTGGGCCCACTGGCTCTGACACTAGAGACAGGCACTACAGGCAGAAAGAAGGAAATAGATCTTCCTTCCCCTGGGCAACAGCTCCATTCCCCTAGCACTCCCAACCTCACTCTAGGGGCTGAACAGCTCCAGAGACTGGAGCTTCTGGGCACTAGAAGGCACTAAATAGAAATATGAAACATCAAAAGAACCTGGTTCACACCAAAACCTCACAAACCCCAGAAAAAGGGCCAAATGAAACTGAACTCACCAATCTTTCTGAAAGAGAGTTCAAAATAAAAATCATAAACATGCTTATGCAGGTACAGAGAAATATTCAAGAACTCAAGAATGAATTTAGAGACAGAGATTCAATCATTAAGAAATTCCATACCTGAAATGAAACATACAATGGAGGAATTTAAAAGCAGATTCAAAGTAGTAGAAGAGATGGTAAATGGAATAGAAATAAGGGAAGAGGAATACAAAGAAACTAAGGCACAGAGAGAAAAAAGATTCTGTAAGAATGAAAGAATATTGAGAGAACTGTGTGATCAATTCAAATGGAAAAATATTTGCATTACAGGAACACCAGAGGAAGAAGAGAGAGTAAAAGAGATAGAAAGTGTCACTGAGGAGGTAATTGCTGAAAACTTCCCCAGTCTAGGGAAGGAGATAGTCTCTCAAGCCATGGAGGTGCACAGATCTCCCAACACAAGGGATGCAAGGAAGAAAACATCAAGACATATAATAATTAAAATGGCAAAGATCAAGGATAAAGACATACTTTTAAAAGTAGCCAGAGAGAGAAAAAAGATCAAATACAAAGGAAAAAGCATCAGGCTCTCATAAGATTTCTCAACAGAAACCTTACAGGCAAGAAGGGAGTGGCATGATAAATTTAATGCAAGGAAGCAGAAGGGCCTTGAACCAAGAATACTCTACCTGGCAAGGTTATCATTTAAATTTGAAGGAGAGATTAAACAATTTTCAGGTAAGAAAAGCTGAGAGAATTTACCTCCAAAAATCACCTTGACAGTGCATTTTTCAGGGACTCCTATATATGGAAGTATTCCTAAGGCTAAATAGATGTCACCCAAGGGATAGACAAACAGTACAGAATATGATTCATAACATACAAAGAACAGAGGAGGAAGAAAAGGGAGGGGAAAAAGAAAGAACCTTTAGGTTGTGTTTGTGACAGCATATGAAGTGAGTTAATTTGACTGTTAGATAGTAAGGGAATTATGCTTGAACCTTTGGTAACCATGAATCTAAAGCCTGCAATGGCAATAAGTACATACATATCGATAATTGCCATAAAAGTATATAGTCTTAAGGCACCAATTAAAAGACATACAGTCACTGAATGGATAAAAAAACAAAACCCATCTAAATGCTGCCTACAAGAGACTCACTTAGACATACATAGACTGAAAGTAAAGGAATGGGAAAGATATTTCATGCAACTAATAGGGAGAAAAAGTATACAAGTTAGAGTACTTGTATCAGACAAAACAGACTTCAAAAAAAGAAAGTAACAAAAGACAAAGAAGGACATTACATAAAGAAAAAGGGGTGACTCCAACAAGAGGATATAACTTTTATCAATTTCTATGCACCCAACATAGGATCAATGACCTATGTGAAACAAAC
The DNA here is from genome assembly GCF_040802235.1 of Manis javanica. Classification (NCBI taxonomy): domain Eukaryota; kingdom Metazoa; phylum Chordata; class Mammalia; order Pholidota; family Manidae; genus Manis; species Manis javanica. Next base: position 42,110,014 of record NC_133167.1, on the reverse strand, counting down.
ACTGACAGAATTAAAGGTGGAAATAGAATGCAATGCATTCATTTTAGGAGACTTGAACACATCACACACTCCAAAGTACAGATCAATGAGACAGAAAATAAGTAAGGAAGATAGAGGGACTAAAATGCATATTAGAACAGAAGGACCTAATGGACATCTACAGAACTCTATATCCAAAAGCAACAGGATACACATTATTCTCAAGTGCACATGGAACATTTTCAGGAATAGAGCATATACTAAGCCACAAAAAGAGCCTCAGTAAATTCAAAAAGATTGAAATTGTACCAACCAGTTTCTCAGATCACAAAGGTATGAAACTAGAAATAACACAAGAAAATGAAAAAGCCCACAAACACATGGAGGCTTAATAACATGCTCCTAAATATTCAATGGATCAATGAATAAATAAAAACAGTGATCAAGCAATATATGGATACAAATGATAACAATAATTCAACACCACAAAATCTGTGGAACACAGTGAAGGCCATGCTAAGAGGAAAATATATTACAATACAGGCCTACATCAGGAAAGAACAATCCCAAATGAACAGTCTAAACTCACAATTAATGAAACTACAAAAGGAAGAACAAATGAGGCCCAAAGTCAGTAGAAGGAGGGACATAATAAAGATTAAAGCATAAATAAATAAAATTGAGAAAAATAAAACAGTAGAAAGAATCAATGAAAGCGGGGGGTGGTTCTTCGAGCAAATAAACAAAATAGACAAACCCCAACCCAGACTTATCAAGAAAAAAAGAGTCTAAACACATAAACAGAATCAGAAATGAGAGGTGAAAATCACTACAGACAACAAAGAAAGACAAAGAATTATGAGAGAATACTATGAAAAATTATATGGTAACAAATGGATAACCTAGAAGAAATGGACAACTTTCTAGAAAAAATGCAACCTTCCAAGGCTGACCAAGGATGAAACAAAATTTGAATAGACCAATTACCATCAAGGAAATTAAAAAACTACATAAGAAAAAACTCCTGGACCAGATGGTTTCACTGCTGAATTTTACCAAAAATTTAGTGAAGACATCATACCCATCCTCCTTAAAGTTTTCCAGAAAGCAGAAAAGGCTCCCAAACTCATTCTACATGGCCAACATGACTCTAGAACACAAACCAGGCAGAGACACCAGAAAAAAAGAAAATTACAGACCAATATCCCTGATGAACATAGATGCAAAAATACTCAACAAAATACTAGCAAACTGAATTCAAAAAGACATCAAAAACATCATCCATCATGATCAAGTGGGATTCATTCCAGGGATGCAAGGATGGTACAACATTAGAAATCCATCAATATCATCCACTACTTCAACAAAAAGGAAGACAAAACTCACATGATTATCTCCATGGATGCTGAAAAAGCATTTGACAAAATTCATCAACCATTCATGATAAAAACTCTCAACAAAATGGGTAAAGAGGGCAAGTACCTTGACATAGTAAAGGCCATATATGACAAATGCACAGCCAACATTATACTTAACAGCAAGAAGCTAAAGCTTTTCCTTTAAGATCGGGAACAAACAAGGATGCCCACTCTTCCAACTTTTATTCAACAAAGTTATGGAGGTCCTAGCCATGGCAATCAGAGAACACAAAGAAATAAAAGGCATCCAGATTGGTAAGGACGAAGTCAAACAGTCCCTGTTTGCATATAACACAATACTGTACATAAAAAACCCTAAAGAGTCCACTACACAACTTCTAAAACTAATATCTGAACTTAGCAATGTTGCAGTGTACAAAATTAATTCACATAAATCTATTGCATTCCTATACACTAACGATGAAGTAACAGAAAGAGAAATCAGGAAAATAATTCAATTCACAATTGCATCCAAAAGAATAAAATACCTAGAAATAAACCTAACCAAGGAGGTGAAAGACTTACACTCTGAAAACTACAAGACACTCATGAAAGAAATTAAAGATACCAATAAATAGAAACACATCCATGCTCATGAATAGGAAGAATTAATATTGTCAAAATGGCCATCCTGCCTAAAGTGATCTGCAGATTCAATGCAATCCCTATCAAAATACCTACAGCATTCCTCAATGAACTAGAGCAAACAGTTCTAAAATTCATATGGAACCACAAAAGACCCCAAATAGTCCAAGCAACATGGAAAGGAAGATTAAAGTGGGGGAAATTATGCTCCCTGACTTGAAGCTCTACTACAAAGCCACAGTAATCAGGACAATTTGGTACTGGCACAAGAACCCATAGACAAATGTAACAGACTAGAAAGCTCAGATATAAATCCAAGCATATATGGTCAATTAATATATGATAAAAGAGCCATGGATATACAATGGGAAAATGACAGCCTCTTCAACAGCTGGTTTTGGCAAAATGGACAGCTACATGTAAGAGAATGAAACTGGATTATTGTCTAACCCCATACACAATAGTAAACCCAAAATGGATCAAAGACTTGAATGTAAGCCATGAAATCATAAAACTGTTAGAAAAAAACATAGGCAAAAACCTCTAGGACATAATCATGAGCTACTTTTTCCATAAACATGTCTCCCCAGGCAAGGGAAACAGAAGCAAAAATGAACAAGTGGAATTATATCAAACTACAAAGCTTCTGTACAACAAAGGACACCATCAGTAGAACAAAAAGACGTCCTAGCGTATGGGAGAATATTTTCATAAATGACATATCTGATAAGGGATTGACATCCAAATTATATAAAGAACTCATGCACCTCAACAAACAAAAAGCAAATAAGCCAATTAAAAAATGGACACAGGAGCCGAACAGACACTTCTCCAAAGAAGAATTTCAGATGGCTAATAGGCACATGAAAAGATGCTCCACATCATTAATCATCAGAGAAATGCAAATTAAAACCACAATGAGACATCACCTCACACCAGTTAGGATGGCCACCATCCAAAAGACAAACAACAGCAACTGTTGGTGAGAATGTTGAGAAAGGGGAGCCATCTTACACTGCTCAAGGGAATGTAAACTAGTTCAGCCATTGTGGAAAGCAGTATGGAGGTTCCTCAAAAAACTCAAAATAGAAATACCATTTGACCCAGGAGTTCCACTCCTAAGAATTTACCCTAAGAATGCAGGAGCCCAGTTTGAAAAAGATAGATGCACCCCTCTGTTTATCACTGCACTATTTACAATAGCCAAGAAATGGAAACAACCTAAGCTTCCATCAGTAGATGAATGAATAAAGAAGATATGGTACATATACACAATGGAATACTATTCAGCCATAAGAAGAAAACAAATCCTACCATTTGCAACATCATGGATGGAGCTAGAGGGTGTTATGCTCAGTGAAATAAGCCAGGTGGAGAAAGACAAGGATCAAATGATTTCACTTATATGTGGAGTATAAGAACAAAGATAAAACTGAAGGACAAAACAGCAGCAGACTCACAGAACCCAAGAATGAACTAACAGTTACCAAAGGGAAAAGGACTGTGGAAGATGGGTGGGAAGGAAGGGATAAGGCAAAAAAGGGGCATTATGATTAGCACACATAATGCAGTGGGGTGGGGGGGGGGACACAGGAAAGGCAGTATAACACAGAGAAGACAAGTAATGAGTATATAGCATCATACTACACTAATGGACAGTGACTGTAATGGGGTATGCGGTGGGGACTTGATAATAGGGGGAGTCTAGTAACCATAATGTTGTTCAAGCTATTATACATTAACCATACCAAAATAAAATAAAAATAATAAAAAATTAAAAAAAACAAAATATCACCTCACACGAGTTAGTATACACACTACCCAAAACACAAAAAATAACAAGTGGTGAGGATGTAGAGAAATGGGGACTCTCCTACACCAGTGGTGGGAATGTCAATTGGTACAACCTCTGTGGAAAGTAGTATGGAGGTTCCTCAAAAAACTAAAAACAGAAATACCATTCAACCCAATACAACCACTTCTAGGAATACACCGAAAGAAAACAAAATTCCTGATTCAAAAACATATATGCACCCAATGTTTACTGCTACATTATTCATAATAACCAAGAAATGGAAGCAACCTAAGTGTCCATCTATAGATGAATGGATAAAGAAGATGTTATGCATATATACAGTGGAATATTATTCAGCCATAAAAAAGAAATCCTGCCATTTGCAGCAACATGGATGGATCCAGAGGGCATTATGCTCAGTGAAATAAGCCAGGCAGAGAAAGACAAATACCATATGATTTAACTTATTTGTGGAATATAAAAACAAAGCAAAACAGAAAACAAAACAGCAGGAGACTCATAGACACTGAGAAGGGACTAGTGGTTACCATGGAGGAGGGGTTGAGGTGAATGGGTGGGCAGAGTGAGGGGGATAAAGGGATACAAAAATTCTCAATCATAATATAAGTTGTTTACAGGGATGGTAGTACAGCATGGAGAATACAGTCAATTCAAAAAAATTGTAAACTCATTTCTGCAAAATAATAGGCTGATCAGCATGGTGTTTTCTAGCAATCAAAGTGTCAACACAGAGTTAAAGTCACTAAGATTTTAAGAATAGTGTATACCTATTGATAAACCTTAAAATATCAATTTTCTTATTTAGAATTTAATTAGGAATGAGATTTTCAAGCAGTTTGAATTATTCTACTCTCATTTCCTCTATATAAATGAAAAAAATACTCATTTGGTTTTGGTGTTATTCATACTATTGTTTTAATATACTTTCTTCTCTGATGGTGAAAAGAGCTAACACATCTATACTGTTTCCTACATGCCAGGTAATAGTATAAACATTTTTCATATACTGTTAGATCCTGAAAATTGAACCAAGATTTTCTAGTTCAAAAGTCCACACTTTTTTTTAAATTAAATTAACAGGTTTACTGGCTGAAAATCACATGGGAAATGTCTTATATAAATGTCTGGGACACTTGCTGTTATCCTTTTTTTTTTATTAAAGTATCATTGATATACACTCTAATGAAGATTTCACATGAAAACGTGGAAACTACATTCATGTATATTATCAAGTCCGCCCCACACCCCATTGCAGTCACTGTCCATCAGCGTTGTAAGATGCCACAGAGTCACTACTTGTCTTCTCTGTGCTACATTGTCTTTCCCTTGACCCATACATACAACATGTGTGACAATCATAATACCCTTCAATCCCCTTCTCAGGCCCCCCCAACCTGCTCTCCCCACCCCCACCCCCCCTTTGGTAACCATTAGTCCCTTCTTGGATGCATTAATCCCTTCTTGGAGTCAGTGAGTGTACTACTGTTTTGTTCCTTCACTTTTCCTTCATTGTTATACTCCACAAATGAGTGAAATCATTTGTTACTTGTATTTCTCCGCCTGGCTTATTTCCCTAAGAATAACACCCTGTAGCACCATTCATATTGTTGCAAATGGTAGGATCTTCTTATAGCTGAAAATCTTTCATTGTGTATATGTACCACATCTTCTCTATCCATTCATCTACTGATTGACACTTAGGTTGCTTCCATATCTTGGCTTTTGTAAATAGTGCTGAGATAAACATAGCAGTGCATATTTCTTTTTGAATCATGGATCTTGTTTTCTTTGGGTAAATTCCTAGAAGTGGAATTCCTGGGTCAAATGGCATTTCTCTTTTTAGTTTTTTGAGGAACCTCCATATTGATTTCCACAATGGTTGAACAAATCTACATTCCCACCAACAGTGTAGGAGGGTTCCCCTTTCTCCACATCTTTGCATTTGTTGTACCTTGTCTTTTGGATGTTGGCGATGCTAACTGGTGTGAGATAATACCTCATTGCAGTTTTAATTTGGATTTCCCTGATAATTAACGATGTGGAGCATCTTTTCATGTGCCTATTAGCCATCTGAATTTCTTCTTTGGAGAAATGTCTGTTAAGGTCCTCCACCCATTTTTTAATCAGGTTATTTGCTTTTGGGTGTTGAGGCATGTGAGTTCTTTATATATTTGGGATGTTAATCCCTTGTCAGATATGCCATTTGTGAAAATATTCTTCCTACTGTAGGACACCTTTTTCTTCTGCTGATGTTGACCTTTGCTGTACAGAAGCATTTTAGTTTGATATAGTCCCATTCATTCATTTTTGCTTTTGTTTCCCTTGCCCAAGGTGGTATGGTCAGAAAAAGTTGCTCATGTTTATGTTCAAGAGATTTTTGCCTATCTTTTCTTCTAAGAGTTTTTGGTTTCATCACTTACATCCAGGTCTTCGACCCATTTTGAGTCTACTTTTGTGTATGGAATTAGACAATAATCCAGTTTCATTCTCTTACATGTAGTGTCCAATTTTGCCAACATCACTTGTTGAAGAGGCTGTCATTTCCCCATTGTATGTCCATGGATCCTTTATCGTATATTAATTTACCATATATGTTTGGGTTTATATGTGGACTGTCTAGTCTGTTCCATTCATCTATCGGTCTGTTCTTGTGTGAGTACCAAATTGTCTTCATAATTGTGGCTTTGCAAAGGAGCTTGAAGTAAGGGAGCATAATCCCCCCACCTATATTCTTCCTTCTCAGAATTCCTTTGGCTATTCGGAGTCTTTGTTGTTCCATATGAATTTTAGAACTATTAGTTTTAGTTCGCTGAAAAATGCCATTGGTATTTTGACAGGGATTGCATTGAATCTGTAGATTACTTTTGGCAGGATGGCTATATTGATGATATTAATTCTTCCTATCCATGAGCATGGGATGTATTTCCATTTATTGGTATCTTTAATTTCTCTCACGAGTGTCTTGTAGTTTTCAGAGTACAGGTCTTTCACCTCCTTAGTTAGGTTTATTCCTAGGTATATTTTCTCTTTGATGCAATTGTGAATGGAATTGTTTTCCTGATCTCTCTGCTAGTGTACTGTTAATATATAAGAATGTAACAGATTTCTGTGTGTTGATTTTGTATCCTGAAACTTTGCTGAATTCAGTTACTAATTCTAGTAGTGTTGAGGTGGAACCTTTAGGGTTTTTTATGTACAATATCATGTCATCTGCAAACACTGAGTGTTCAAGTACTTCCTTACCAACCTGGAGGCCTTTTATTTCTTTGTGTTGTCTGATTGCTGAGGCTAGGACTGCCAGAACTATGTTGAATAAAAGTGGGGAGAGTGTGCATCCTTGTCTTGTTCCGAACATAAAGGAAAATTGTTCAGTTTTTTGCTGTTAAGTATGATGTTGGCTGTGGGTTTGTCATATATGACCTTCATTATATTGAGGTACTTGCCCTCTATACTCATTTTGTTGAGAGTTTTTATCATGAATAGATGTTGAATTTTGTTGAATGTTTTGTCAGCATCTATGGAGACAATCCTGTGATTTTTGTCCTACTTTTGTTGATATGGTGGATGATGTACATGGATTTTCAAATATTGTACCATTTTTGCATCTGTGGAATAACTCTTACTTGATCATGATGGATGATCTTTTTGATGTATTTTTGAATTTGGTTTGCTAATATTTTGTTGAATATTTATTCATCTATTTTCATCAGGGATATTGGTGTGTAATTTTCTTTTTTTGTTGTGTCTTTACTGGTTTGGGTATTAGAATGATGCTGGCCTCATAGAATGAGTTTGGAAGTATTCCTCTTCTACTTTTTGGAAAACATTAAGGAGGGTGGATATTAAGTCTTCTCTAAATGTTTGGTAAAATTCAGCAGTGAAGCCATCTGGTCCAGTAATTTTGTTCTTAGGTAGTTTTCTGATTACCAATTTTCTTGCTGGTAATTGGTCTGTTCAGATTTTATGTTTCCTCCTAGGTCAATCTTAGAAGGTTGTATTTTTCTAGGAAGTTGTTCATTTCTTCTTGGTTATCCACATTGTTAGCATACAATTTTTCATAGTATTCTCTAATAATTTTTTGTATTTCTGTGCTGTCCATAGTGATTTTTGCTTTCTCATTTCTGATTCTGTTTATGTGTGTACATTGGCTTTTTTTCTTGATAAGTATGGCTAGGGGGTTATGTATTTTGGTAATTTTCTGGAAGAATCAGCTACTGCTTTAATTGATTCTTTTAATTGTTTTATTCTTCTCAATTTTATTTATTTATGCTCTAATCTTTAATGTGTCCCTCCTTTTACTGACTTTGTGCCTCATTTGTTCTCCTTTTTGTAATTTCATTAATTGTAATTTCATATTGTTCATATGGAACTGTTCTTCTTTCCTGAGGTAGGCCTGTATTGCAATATACTTCCCTCTTAGCACAGCCTTCTATGCATCCCACAGGTTTCGCAGTGTTGAGTTATTGCTGTCACTGGTCTCCATATATGGCTTGATCTCTGCTTTTATTTGGTCACTGATCCACTGATTATTTAGGAGCTTGTTGTTAAGCCTGCATGAGTTGGGATTTTTTTGTTTTCTTTGCAAAATTTATTTTGTGTTTCATAACTTTGTGGTCTGAGAAACTGGTTGGTAAAATTTCAATCTTTTTGAATTTACTGAGGCTCTTTTTGTGGCCTGCATATGATCTATTCCTGAAAATGTTCCATGTGCACTTGAGAAGAATGCATATCCTGTTACTTTTGGATGCAGTGTTCTGTAGATGTCTGCTAGGTCCATCAGTTCTAATGTGTTGTTTAGTGCCTCTTTCTTCCTTACTTATTTTCTGTCTGGTTAATTTGTCCTTTGGAGTAAGTGGTGTGTTGATGTCTCCTAAAATGAATCCATTGCATTCTATTTCCCCCTTTAATTATGTTAGTATTTGTTTCACATATATAGGTGATACTGTGTTAGGTGCATAGATATTTACAATGGCTATATCCTCTTGTTGGACTGACCCCTTTATCATTATGTAATGTCCTTCTTTGTCTCTTGTTAACTTTCTTTGCTTTGGAGTCTATACTGTCTGATACATATACTGTAACTCCTGCTTTTTTCTCCCTACTAACCACATAAAATATCTTTTTACCATCCCTTCACTTTTAGTCTGTGTATGTCATTGGGTTTGAAGTGAGTCCCTTGTAGGCAGCATATACAAGTGTATTGTTTCTTTATCAATTCAGTGACTCTATGTCTTCTGATTGGTGCATTCAGATCATTTATATTTATGGTGATTATCGATATGTATGTACTTATTATTGCCAGCTTTAGATTCATGGGTACCAAAGGTTCAAAGGTAACTTCCTTTCTAACAGTCTAATTTAACTCAGTATGCTATTACAAACACAATCTAAAGGTTCTTTTCCCCTCCTTTTGCTTCCTCCTTCATTCTTTATATATTAGGTATTATATTCTGTACTCATTGTCTATCCCTTGACTGACTTTGAGGGTGGTTGATTTGATTTTGCCTCTGCTTAGTAATTAATTTGGGTACCTTCTTTACTGTGGTTTTATTACCTCTGGTGACAGCTATTTTGCCTTAGGAACACTTCCATCTATAGCAGTCCCTCCAAAACACACTGTAGAGATGGTTTGTGGGAGGTAAATTCTCTCATATTTTGCTTATCTGGAAACTGTTTAATCCCTCCTTTAAATTAAGATGATAATCTTGAAAAGGTAGAGTATTCTTGGTTCAAGGCTCTTCTGCTTCATTGCATTAAATATATCATGCCACTCCCTTCTGGCCTACAAGGTTTCTGTTGAGGAGTCTGATAATAGCCTGATTGGTTTCTTCTTTTTTTTTTCTTTGTTTATGAGTCCAGTTCTGCTCTGCTTTATTTATTTTTTAGAATCTATGTACAGGTGAAATGATATGATATTTGTCTTTCTATGACTGACTTGTTTCATTTGACATAATAACCATTAGGTCCAGCCACATCATTATAAATGGCACAATCTCATTCCTTTTTTATGGCTGAGTAATATTCTATTGGTTATATGTATACCGTTTTTATCTTGTCTTATTATTTATTTATTTTTATTAAGGTATGATTGATATACACTCTTATGAAGGTTTCACATGAGAAAACAATGTGGTTACTACATTTACCGATATTATCAAGTCCTCACCCATACCCCAATGCAGTCACTGTCCATCAGTGCAGCAAGTTGCCACAGATACACTATGTCCCTTCTCTGTGATACACTGTTCTCCCTGTGATCCCCCACCCCATGTGTACTAAACATAATAACCCTCAGTCCCCTTCTCCCTCCCTCCCAACCCACCCTCCCACACCCCTCCCCCTTGGTAACCACTAGTAAATTCTTGGAGTTTCCCAGTCTGCTGCCATTTTGTTCCTTCAGTTTTGTCTCATCGTTATACTCCACAAATGAGGGAAATCATTTGGCATTTGTCTTTCTCAACCTAGCTTATTTCACTGAGCATAATGTCCTCCAGCTCCATCCATCTTCTTGAAAATGGTAGGATTTCTTTCTCATGGCTGAACAGTATTCCATTGCATATATGTACCACATCTTCTTTATCCATTCATCTATTGATGGACACTTAGGTTGCTTCCATATCTTGGCTATTGCAAAAAGTGCTGCGATGAACATAGGGGTGCATATGTCTTTTCGAATCAAGAAGTTGTATTATTTGGGTATATTCCAAGGAGTGGGATTCCGGGGTCAAATGGTATTTCTATTTTTAGTTTTTTGAGGAACCTCCATATTGCTTTCCACAATGGCTGAACTAGTTTACATTCCCACCAGCAGTGTAGGAGGGTTCCCCTTTCTCCGCATCCTCACCAACAATTGTTGTTCTTAGTCTTTTCGATGCTGGCTATCCTTACTGGTATGAGGTGATATTTCATTGTCGTTTAAATTTGCATTTCCCTGATGATTAGTGATGTGGAGCATCTTTTCATGTGTCTGTTGGCCATCTGAATTTCTTCTTTGGACAACTATCTCTTCATATTCTCTGCCCATTTGTTAATTGGGTTGTTTGCTTTTTGGGTGTTGAGGTGTGTAAGTTCTTTATATATTTTGGATGTTAACCCCTTGTCAGATATGTCACTTACAAATATCTTCTCCCATATAGTAGTATGCCTTTTTGTTTTGTTGATGATGTCCTTTGCTGTATAAAACCTTTTTAGTTTGATGTAGTCCCATGAGTTCATTTTTTCTTTTGTTTCCCTTTCTTGAGGAGATGGGTTCAGAAAGAAATTGCTCATGCTTATATTCAGGATATGTTTGCCTATGTTGTCTTCTAAGAGTCTTATGGTTTCATGACTTATATTCAAGTCTTTAATCCATTTCAAGTTCACTTTTGTGTATGAGGTTAGAAAATAATCCAGTTTCATTCTCTTGCATGTAGCTTCCAGTTTTGCCAACACCAGCTGTTGAAGAGGTGGTCATTTCCCCATTGTATGTCCATGGCTCCTTTATCATATATTAGCTGACCATATATGGTTGGGTTTATATCAGGGCTCTCTAGTCTGTTCCATTGGTCACTGGGTCTGTTCTTGTGCCAGTATCAAATTGTCTTGATTACTGTGGCTTTGTAGCAGAGCTTGAACTTGGGGAGCATAATTCCCTCTGCTTTATTCTTCCTTCTCAGGGTTGCTTTGGCTATTCGAAGTCATTTGTGGTTCCATATGAACTTTAGGATGATTTTCTCTAGATCGTTGAAGAATGCTGTTGGTATTTTGATAGGAATTGCATTGAATTCATAGATGGCTTAAGGCAGCATGGTCATTTTACAACATTAATTCTTCCTCTCCATGAGCACAGGATGTGTTTCCATTTATTGGTATCTTCTTCAATTTTTCTCATGAGCATCTTGTAGTTTTCAGAGCATAGGTCTTTCATTTCATTGGTTAGGTTTATTCCTAGGTATTTTATTCTTTTTGATGCAATTGTGAATGGAATTATTTTCCTGATTTCTCTCTTGCTAGTTCATTGTTAGTGTATAGGAATGCCACAGATTTATGTGTATTCATTTTGTATCTCACAACATTGCTGAATTCAGATATTATGTCTAGTAGTTTTGGAGTGGATTGCTTAGGGTTTTCTATGTACAATATCATGTCATCTGCAAACAGGAATAGTTTAACTTTTTCTTGCCAATCTGAATGCCTTTTATTTCTTTGTGTTGTCTGATAGCTGTGGCTAGGACTTCCAATACTATGTTAAATAGAAGTGGGGAGAGTGTATCCTTGTCCTGTTCCTGATATTAAAGGAAAATCTTTCAGTTTCTGACTGTTGAGTATAATGTTGGCTGTGCATTTGTCATATATGGCCTTTACTATGCCAAAGTACTTGCACCCTTTACACATTTTGTTTAGAGCTTTGATCATGAGTGGATGTTGAATTTTGTCAAATACTTCTTCAGCATCTATGGAAATGATTATGTGGATTTGTCCTTCTTTTTTATTATTTATTTTGGTATCATTAATCTACAATTATATGAAGGACATGATGTTTACCAGGCTCCCCCCTTCACCAAGTCCCCCCCACATCCCCATTCACAGTCACTGTCCATCAACATAGTTAGATGCTGTAAAATCACTATTTGTCACCAAGTTCATAGTCACTGTCCTTCAACATAGTAAGATGCTGTAGAATCACTACTTGTCTTCTCTGTGTTGTACAGCCCTCCCAGTGCTCCCCGTCAGCACTATACATACTAATCGTAATGCCCCCTTTCTTTTCTTCAGGCCCTTATCACTCCCTCCTCCGCCCCCCGCCCCCGTCCTACCCAGTCCCTTTCCCTTTGTTAACTATTAGTCCATTCTTGGGTTTTGTGCTTCTGCTGCTGTTTTGTTCCTGCAGTTTTCTTTTGTTCTTACACTCCACATATGAGTGAGATCATTTGGTACTTGTCTTTCTCCACCGGGCTTATTTCATTGAGATTAATAACCTCTAGATCCATCCATGTTCTTGTGAATGGTAGGATTTGTTTTTTTCTTAGGGCTGCGTAATATTCCATTAGGTATATGAACCACATCTTCTTTATCCAATCATCTACTGATGGACATTTAGGTTGCTTCCATATCTTGGCTACTGTAAATAGTGCAGCAATAAACATAGGGGTGCATCTGTCTTTTTCAAACTAGAGTGCTGCATTCTTAGGGTAAATTCCTAGAAGTGGAATTCCTGGGTCAAATGGTATTTCTATTTTGAGCATTTTGAGGAACCTCCATACTGTTTTCCATAATGGTTGAACTAATTTACATTCCCACCAGCAGTGTAGGAGGGTTCCCCTTTCTCCACAACCTCGCCAACATTTGTTGTTGTTTGTCTTTTGGATGGTAGCCATCCTTACTGGTGTGAGATGATATCTCATTGTGGTTTTAATTTGCATTTCTCTGATGACAAGTGATGTGGAGCATCTTTTCATGTGTCTGTTGGCCATCTGAATTTCTTCTTTAGGGAACTGTCTATTCAGCTCCTCTGCCCATTTTTTAATTGGATTATTTGCTTTTTGTTTGTTGAGGTGTGTGAGCTCTTTATATATTTTGGATGTCAACCCTTTACCGGATCTGTCATTTTCGAATATATTCTCCCATACTGTAGGATACTTTTTTGTTCTATTGATGGTGTCCTTTGCTGTACAGAAGCTTCTCAGCTTGATATAGTCCCATTTGTTCATTTTTGCTTTTGTTTCCCTTGCCTGGGGAGACATGTTCAAGAAGAGGTCACTCATGTTTATGTCTAAGAGATTTTTGCCTATGTTTTTTCCTAAGAGTTTTATGGTTTCATGACTGACATTCAGGTCTTTGATCCATTTCGAATTTACTTTTGTGTATGGGGTTAGACAGTGATCCAGTTTCATTCTCTTACATGTAGCTGTCCAGTTTTACCAGCACCATCTGTTGAAGAGACTGTCATTTCCCCATTGTATGTCCATGGCCCCTTTATCGAATATTAGTTGACCATATATGTTTGGGTTAATGTTTGAAGTCTCTATTCTGTTCCATTGGTCTGTGGCTCTGTTCTTGTACCAGTACCAAATTGTCTTGATTACTGTGGCGTTGTAGTAGAGCTTGAAGTTGGGGAGTGAGATCCCCCCTACTTTATTCTTCCTTCTCAGGATTGCTTTAGCTATTCGGGGTCTTTGGTGTTTCCATATGAATTTTTGAACTTCTTGTTCCAGTTCATTGAAGAATGCTGTTGGTAATTTGATAGGGATTGCATCAAATCTGTATATTGCTTTGGGCAGAATGGCCATTTGGTGATATTAATTCTTCCTAGTTAGGAGCATGGGATGAGTTTCCATTTGTTAGTGACCTCTTTAATTTCTCTTCAGAGTGTCTTATAGTTTTCAGGGTATAGGTTTTTCACTTCCTTGGTTAGGTTTATTCCTAGTTATTTTATTCTTTTTGTTGCTTGTGTTAATGGAATTGTCTTCCTGATTTCTCTTTCTGTTAGTTTATTGTTAGTGTATAGGAAAGCCACAGATTTCTGTGTGTTAATTTGGTATCCTGCAACTGTTGATTCCGATATTAGCTCTGGTAGTTTCGGAGTGGAGTCTTTAGGGTTTTTTATGTACAATATCATGTCATCTGAAAATAGCGACAGTTTAACTTATTTTTTACCAATCTCGATTCCTTGTATTTCTTTGTTTTGTCTAATTGCTGTGGCTAGGACCTCCAGTACTATGTTGAATAACAGTGGGGAGAGTGGGCATCCCTGTCCTGTTCCCGATCACAGAGGAAAAGCTTTCAGCTTTTTGCTGTTCAGTATGATGTTGGTTCTGGGTTTATCATATATGGCCTTTATTATGTTGAGGTACTTGCCCTCTATACACATTTTGTTTAGTTTTTATCATGAATGGATGTTGAATTTTGTCGAATGCTTTTTCAGCATTTATGGAGATGATCATGTGGTTTTGGCTTTCTTTTTGTTGATGTGGTGTATGATGCTGATGGATTCTTGAATGTTCTACCATCCTTGCATCCCTGGATGAATCCCATTGTTCATGGTGTACAATCCTTTTGATGTATCTTTGAATTCGGTTTGCTAATATTTTGTTGAGTATTTTTGCATCTACATTCATCAGGGATATTGGTCTGTATGTTTCTTTTTTGGTGGTGTCTTTGCCTGGTATTCGTATTAGGGTGATGTTGGCTTCATAGAATGAGTTTGAGAGTATACCCTCCTCTTCTATTATTTGGAAAACTTTAAAGATAATGGGTATTGTCTTCCCTGTACGTCTGATAACATTCCGAGGTAAATCCGTCTGGCCCAAGTGTTTTGTTCTTTGCTAGTTCTTTGATTACCGCTTCAATTTCATTGCTGGTAATAGGTCTATTTAGATTTTCTGTTTCTTTCTGGGTCAGTCTTGGAAGGTTGTATTTTTTTTTAGGAAGTTGTCCATTTCTCCTACGTTTCCCAGCTTGTTAGCATATAGGTTTTCATAGTACTCTGTAATAATTCTTTGTATTTCTGTGGGGTCCGTCGTGATTTTTCCTTTCTCGTTTCTGATTCTGTTGATGTGTGTTGACTCTCTTTTCCTCTTAATAAGTCTGGCTAGAGGCTAATCTATTTTGTTTATTTTCTCAAAGAACCAGCTCTTGGTTTCATTGATTTTTGCTATTGTTTTTTCTTCTCAATTTTATTTATTTCTTCGCTGATCTTTATTATGTCCCTCCATCTGCTGACCTTAGGCCTCATTTTTTCTTCTTTTTCCAATTTTGATAATTGTGACATTAGTCCATTTATTTGGGATTGTTCTTCCTTCTGTAAATATGCCTGGATAGCTATATACTTTCCTCTTAGGACTGCTTTTGCTGTATCCCACAGTAGTTGGGGCTTTGTGTTGTTGTTGTCGTTTGGTTCCATATACTGCTGGATCTCCATTTTGATTTGGTCATTGATCCATTGATTATTTAGGAGTGTATTGTTAAGCCTCCATGTGTTTGTGAGCCTTTTTGGTTTTATGTTTTATGCCTTTGTGGTCTGAAAAGTTGGTTGGTAGGATTTCAATCTTTTGGAATTTACTGAGGCTCTTTTTGTGGCCTAGTATGTGGTCTATTCTTGAAAACGTTCCATGTGCACTTGAGAAAATGTATATCCTGTTGCTTTTGGATGTAGAGTTCTGTAGATGTCTATTAGATCCATCTGTTCTAATGTGTTGTTCAGTGCCTCTGTGTCCTCACTTATTTTCTGTCTGGTGGATCTGTCCTTTGGAGTGAGTGGTGTGTTGAAGTATCCCAGAATTAATGCATTGCATTCTATTTCCTCCTTTAGTTCTGTTAGTATTTGTTTCACACATGTTGGTGCTCCTTTATTGGGTGCATATATATTTATAATGGTTATATTCTGTTGTTGGACTGAGCCCTTTATCATTATGTAATGTCCGTCTTTATCTTTTGTTACTTTCTTTATTTTGAAGTTTGTTTTGTCTGATACTAGTATTGCAACACCTGCTTTTTTCTCTCTGTTGTTTGCATGGAATATCTTTTTCCATCCCTTGACTTTAAGTCTGTGAATGTCTTTGGGTTTGAGGTGAGTCTCTTGTAAACAGCATATGGATAGATCTTGCTTTTTTATCCATTCTATTACTCTGTGTCTTTTCATTGGCGCATCCAGTCCATTTACATTTAGGGTGGTTATTGAAAGGTATGTACTTATTGCCATTGCAGGCTTTAAGTTTGTGGTTACCAAAGGTTCAGGGTTAGCTTCTTTACTATCTTACTGTCTAACTTAACTCGCTTGTTGAGCTATTATAAACATGGTTTGATGATTCTTTATTTCTCTCCCTTCTTATTCCTCCTCCTCCCTTCTTCATATGTTGGGTGTTTTGTTCTGGGCTGTTTTTATGAGTGCTCCCATCTAGAGCAGTCCCTGTAAGATGCCCTGTAGAGGTGGTTTGTGGGAGGCAAATTCCCTCAAATTTTGCTTGTCTGGGAATTGTTAAATCCCTCCTTCATATTTAAATGATAATCGTGCTGGATACAGTAGTCTTGGTTCGAGGCCCTTCTGTTTCATTGCATTAAGTATATCATGCCATTCTCTTCTGGCCTGTAGGGTTTCTGTTGAGAAGTCTGATGATAGCCTGATGGGTTTTCCTTTGTAGGTAACCTTTTTTTTCTCTCTGGCTGCCTTTAATACTTTGTCCTTGTCTTTGATCTTTGCCATTTTAATTATTATGTGTCTTGGTGTAGCCCTCCTTGGATCCCTTGTCATGGGAGTTCTGTGTACCTCTGTGGTCTGAGAGGCCATTTCCTCCCCTAGTTTGGGGAAGTGTTCAGCAATTATTTCTTCAAAGACACTTTCTATCTCTTTTCCTCTCTTCTTCTTCTGTTACCCCTACAAAGTGGATATTGTTCTGTTTCGATTGGTCACTCAGCTCTCTTAGAATTCTTTCATTCCTGGAGATCCTTTTATCTCTCTCTGTATCAGTTTCTCTGCATTCCTGTTCTCTGTTTTCTAGTCCATTAATTGTCTCTTGCATCTCGTCCATTCTGTTTTGAAGTCCTTCCAGAGCTTGTTTTTCTGTATTCTCCTTCCTTAGTTCTTGCATATTTCTCTGCAAGTCCATCAACATGGTTATGACTTTTGTTTTGAATTCTTTTTCAGGTAGACTGGTTAAATCTATCTCCGCATGTTCCTTTTCAGTGGAAGATGTAGCAGATGCCGAAGCTGTCTGGGTTAGTCTTGTCTGGATCACATTTTTTTGCCTTTTCATGTTGATAGGTGCACTTGAGTGCTATTGACGCATTTATCAGCTTTCCACTTGGCTCCTGGCCTTTCTTTACTGGGACAACTGCGACCCCTAGTGGCTTGTGTTGGGCAATGGCATGTAGACAGGGTCTCTATATCTTGGCCGGCCGTTATGGAGGAAGCTCCCTTGCTGAGGATGTGGCCAGCCTCAGGCTGCTTCTCTGCTTTGGCAGGGCCCCAGAGGGGTAATGGATAGGGAGCTGTTTGGCTGTTTACCTCCATAAGGGGTCTCAGATCTGTTGCCCTGGGGGTTAGTGTGCCCAGATTTCCCTGGAATTTCCAGCTGCTGGACTGTGACCTGGGTTGTTTCTGTCCATCTGTGGCATCCCTGACCCTTTAAGACTTTCAAAAAGCACTCACGTTTCTTTGTCACAGGGGCATCGGCTTCAGGATCTTCTCAGAGGTCTTGCTGCCCTGTTTCCGTAGTTTCTACCCCTCCACACATGCACTGTGTCTGCACTCTGGTGCGCATGGATAGGGCTTGGTGTTTAGCAGTTCTGGGCTCCCTCTCCCTCCCGGCTCTGACTCCTCTCCTTGTGCCGGGAGCTGGGGTGAGATATGCTCAGGTCCCGCTGGGCCAGGGCTTGTATCTTACCCCTTTCACCAGGCACTGGGCTCTCACATGTGTGGATGTAGTCTGGCTGTTGGCCTGTGTCTTCTGGTCTCTCTTTTAGGATTAGTTCTATTTGTTGTATTTTCAAAAAATATATGTTTTTGGGAGGAGATTCCCACTGTCCTACTCACACCGCCCTCTTGGCTCTGCCCTCGGATTTGTCCCTCTTTTTGTTGATGTGTTGGATGATGTTGATGGACATTCGAGTGTTGTACCATCCTTGCTTCCCTGGCATAAATCCAACTTGATCATGATGGATGATCTTTTTTATGTATTTTTGAATTTGGTTTGCTAATATTTTTTGACTATTTTTGCATCCATGTTTATCAGGTATGTTGGTCTGTAATTTTCTTTTATTGTGGTGTCTTTGTCTGGTTTTTGTAATAGAGTGATGTTGGCCTCATACAATGAGTTTGGAAGTATTCCCTACTCTTCTATTTTTTGGAAAACTTTAAGGAAAATCGTTATTAGGTCTTCAATAAATGTTTGATAAAATTTAGCAGTGAAGCTATCTGGTACAGGGGTTTTATTCTTAGGTAGGGTTTTGATTACTAGTTCTTTTGTTGCTGGGAATTGGTCTGTTCAGATTTTTTGTTTCTTTCTTGGTCAGCCTTGGAAGGTTGTATTTTTCTAGAAAGTTGTCCATTTCTTCTAGGTTATTCAGTTTGTTAGCATATAATTTTTCATAGTATTCTCAAATAATTCTTTGTATTTCTGTGGTATCCATAGTGATTTTTCCTTTCTCATTTCTGATTCTGTTTATGTGTGTAAATTCTTTTTTTCTTGACAATTCTGGATAGGGGTTTATCTATTTTGTTTATTTTCTCAAAGAACCAGCTCTTGCTTTCATTGATTCTTTCTATTGTTTTATTCTTCTCAATTTCATTTATTTCTGCTCTAAGCTTTATTTTGTCCCTCCTTCTATTTACCTTGGGTTTCACTTGTTGTTCTTTTTCTATTTTCATTAATTGTGAGTTTAGACTGCTTATATGTGATTGTTCTTCTTTCTTGAAGTAGGCCTGTATTCCAATATACTTTCCTCTTAGACAGCCTTGGCTGAGTCCCACATATTTTGTGGTGTTGAACTATTGTTGTTATTTGTCTCCATATATTGCTTGATTTCTGTTTTTATTTGGTCATTGATCTATTGGTTACTTAGGAGCATGTTGTGAAGCCTTCATGTTTTTGTGGGATTTTTCATTTTCTTTGCATAATTTATTTCTAATTTCATAGCTTTGTGATCTGAGAAACTAGTTGGTACAATTTCAATCTTTTTGAATTTACTGAGGCTCTTTTGTGGCTTAGGATATGATCTATTCTTGAAAATGTTCCATATGCACTTGAGAAGGATGTGTATTCTGTTGCTTTTGGGTGTAGAGTTCTGTAAATGTCTGTTATGTTCTGTTCTATTGTGTTGTTCAGTGCCTCTGTCTCCTTACTTGTCTTCTGTCTGGTTGATCTGTCCTTCAGAGTGAGTGGAGTGTTGAAGTCTCCTAGAATGAATGCATTGTATTCTATTTCCCCTTTTCATTCTGCTTGTATTTGTTTGACATATGTGGGTACTCCTGTGTTGGAAGCATAGATATTTATAATAGTTATATCTTCTTGTTGGATTGGCCCCTTTATAATTATGTAATGTCCTTCTTTGTCTCTTGGTACTTTCTGTGTTTTGAAGTCTATTTTGTCTGATACAAGTACTGCAACTCCTGCTTTTTTCTCTCTTTTAGTAGCATGAAATATCTTTTTCCATCCCTTCACTTTTAGTCTGTGTATGTCTTTGGGTTGAAAGTGAGTCTCTTGAAGGCAGCATATAGATGGGTCTTGTTTTTTATCCATTCAGTTACTCTATGTCTTTTGATTGGTGCATTCAGTCCATTTACGTTTAGGGTGATTATCGATAGGTATGTATTTATTGCCATTGCAGGCATTAGATTCGTGGTTACCAAAGGTTCAAGGTTAATTTCCTTACTATGTAAGAGTCTAACTTAACTCGCTTAATATGCTATTACAAACACAATCTAAAGGTTCTTTTCTTTTTCTCCTTTTTCTTCCTCCTCCATTGTTTATATATTAGGTATCATATTCTGTATTCTTTGTCTTCCCCTTGATTGTCTTTGGGGATAGTTCATTTAATTTTGCATTTGCTTAGCAATTAGCTGTTCTACTTTCTTTACTGTGGTTTTATTACCTCTGGTGACAGCTATCCAACCTTAAGAACACTTCCATCTATAGCATTCCCTCCAAAATTGACTGTAGAGATGGTTTGTGGGAGGTAAATTCTCTCAGCTTTTGCTTATCTGGAAATTGTTTAATCCCTCTTTCAAATTTAAATGATAATCCTGCCAGATAAAGTAATCTTGGTTCCAGGCCCTTATGCTTCATGGCATTAAATAGATCATGCCACTCCCTTCTGTCATGCCACAAGACAGAAACCTGGCTTGTAAGGTTTCTGCTGAGAAGTCTGATGTTAGCCTGATGGGCTTTCCTTTGTATGTGATTTTATTTCTGTGTTTGGCTGCTTTTAACAGTCTGTCCTTATCCTTGATCTTTCCCATTTTAATTACTATGTGTCTTGGTGTTGTCTTCCTTGGGTTCCTTGTGTTGGGAGATCTGTGGATTTCCATGTCCTGAGAGGCTATCTCCTTCCCCACATTGGGGAAGTTTTCAGCAACTACCTCTTCGAAGACACTTTCTATCCCTTTCTCTCTCTCTCTTCTTCTGGTATCCCTATAATGTGAATATTGTTCCTCTTGGATTGGTCACACAGTTCTCTCAATATTCTTTCGTTCTGAGAGATCCTTTTTTCTCTTGTGCCTCAGCTTCTTTGTATTCCTCTTCTCTAGTTTCTATTTCACTTATCGTCTCCTCCACTGTATCCAACCTGCTTTTAATACCCTCCATCGTGCTCTTCAGTGATTGGATCTCCAACCTGAATTCATTCCCGAGTTCTTGGATATCTTTCTGTACCTCCATTAGCATGTTGATGATTTTTATTTTGAACTTTCAGGAAAAGTCATAATGTCCATGTCATTTAAATCTTTCTCCAGAGTATATTAATTTTACTCTGGGCCAGGTTCCTTTGGCATTTTTTATTTGTGTATGGTGCCCTCTAGTGTCCAGAAGCTCTACTCTGGAGCTGCTCAGCCCCTGAAGCAATGTCCAGAGTTGCAGGGAGCGGTACTGGTGGCTGGGGGGAGGAAAGAGCTGTTCCCTGCTTCCTGGATGCTGTGCCTGTCTCCACTGCCTTAACCAGTGGATGGAGCACACAGGTATAAGCTTTTGTCCCAGAGCAGCCAGATATGGCTCCCTGCTTTCCACAAGTGGCTGGAATCTCAGTCTCTCCAGGAATTCTGCCTGTATTAGCTTTCCAACCTAGTAATCATGCGAGTATGATGCAAGCAGCATGAAATGTAGGTTTGTGCTCCCAGCACAGATCTCCGGAGCTAGGTATTCAGCAGTCCCAGGCTTTCCACTCCCTCCCTGCTCCATTTCTCTTCCTCCTACTAGTGAGCTGGGGTGGGGGAAGGGCTTGGGTCCCACCTGGCCACAGCTTTGGTACGTTACACTGTTCTGTGAGGTCTGCTCTTTTCTCCAGGTGTATCCAGTCTGGCACCATTCTCTTTCCTGTTGCTCTTTCAGGATTAGTTGTGCCAACTATATTTTCTAATTGTATACAGTTTTAGGAGGAAGCCTCTGTCTCTCCTCTCATGCCATCATCTTTAATCCCATATCTTGATGGGTTTTCTTTTGTATATGACCTTTTTTCTCTCTCTGGCTGTTTTTATTACTCTATCCTTATCCTTGATCTTTGCCATTTTAATTATTACATGACTTGGTCTTGTCTTCCTGGGGTTCCTTGTTTTGGGAGATCTGTGCACCTACCTCCCTGGCCAGAGAGATTATCTTCTTCCTCAAATTGGGGAAGTTCTGAGCAATTACCTCCTTGAATACACTTTCTATCCCTTTTCTCTCTCTTCTTATTCTGGAACCCCTATAATGCGAATATTGTTCCATTTGGATTGATACACGGTTCTCTCAATATTTTTTCATTTCCAGAGATCCTTTTTTCTCTCTGTGCTTTAGCTTCTTTGTATTTCTGTTCTCTAATTTTTATTTCATTTATTGTTTCCTCTCTTTCATCTAATCTGCTTTTAAATCCATCCACTGTATGTTTCATTTACAAGACTGTATTTTCAAAGTTTTTATCTCTTTCTTGAATTCTTCCCTGATGTCTTGAATATTTTTCTGTAGTAGATTCATGAGCATGTTTATGATTTTTATTTTGAAATCTCTTACAGAAAGATTGGTGAGATCAGTTTCACTTGGCCCTCTTTCTGGTGTTTGTGGGATTTTGGTTTGTACCAGGTTCTTTGATATTTTATATTTGTAATAACTTGGTATAGAAAGTGTCCTCTAGTGCCAGAAACTCCACTCTCTGGTCTGCTCAGCCCCTAGAGCAAAAACAGGAGTCACAGGCAAGTGGCACACTGGTGACTGCTGGGAGGAAAGAGCTCTTTCCTGCTTCCCTGGTGTAGTGCCTGCCTCCACTGACAGGGCCAGTGGGCTGAGCATGCAGAGAGAAGTTTTTATGCTATGCCCTTGTAGCTGCTGTAGGCAGGGCAACTCTCTGTCTGGCCAGGCACAATGGTGGGGGCAGCAAGTTTGTGAGCAGGTGCTAGCTGGAAGAAGGAGTGGCAGGCTGTGTATCATAATGGGGGCCTTGGTTCTGCCTTGCCATCCAGGGAGATGGAATGCCTGAAGCTCCTGAAAGTTCCCAACCTGCTGGGCTGAGTGCACTGGGACAACTTTGTCCACCTCTTCTTTCTCCTGAGCAGCAAGCTCTGTGCAATCCTTGCCCCTTTAGCAGCCCTGTCACTGTTGGGAATTCTCTCAGAGTGCCTGCCTGGTTGTGGGTACCTGTTCTCCACAAGAGGCTGGAATCTCAGTCTCTCCAAGTATTTCACCTGTCTTAGCTTTCCAACTCCACTAATCTACAGAGCACCATGTAATGTAGGTATGTGTTCCAACAGCATATCTCCAGGGCTGGTTGTTTAGCTGTCCTAGGCCTCTACCCCCTCCCTGCTCCATTTCTCTTCCTCCTGCCAGTGAGCTGAGGTGGGGGAAGGGTTTGGTTCCCACCAGATCACAGCTTTGGTACTTTACCCTTTTCAGTGAGGTCTGCACTTTTCCCCAGGTGTAAGCAGTCTGTCACAGCCTTCTTTCCTGATGCTGTTTTGGAATTAGCTGTATTTGCTATATTTTCATATTATATGTTGTTTTGGGAAGAGATTTCTCTCACCTCTCATGCCACCATCTTTAGTAAGTCAATCAAGAATCCACGTTCTTAATGACTAGTAATAACCCTTAATAATATTAATTTAAAAATACATAAAATTTATGCTTAATTTATTTCTATATATTACATTTTTCAAACTATTTAGCCTGCCAGTTTTATTAATTACAAAGCCAAGAATCCATTTTCATCCATATTGATGAAGTGGAGAAAGTTGTCGGTAATCCCAGAGAGTAGCTAATCCAAAAGTTAGGTATGTGACTTTACGATGATGATAATCATTTCTCATTCAAGTGCACATTCACTTGGATTACATTACAGGTATAATTTCTGCAAGGTGATTAAAGTAGTTGTATACCAACATTAAAATGACCCAAACTGAAATTTTAAAGTTACAAAATTGATTAGCTGGTGTCCAAGACTGTTAGATTGACCAAGATATAAGAGAAGTAGATGTGACTGTAATTCTAAGGAAATAAAAACATAAGCACTCATTTTTCCTAATGAATGTTTTCTCTTTAGCACTGAATTTAGTGTGTTTTCTCACCCTCAGAGCTCCTAAATTCTCTAGGAAGATGTACAGTACACAAAGCTGTGATACCATCATGTTGTTTCTTTTTCTAGATCCTGTATCTGACCCGTGTTGTTTCTTTTTCTAGATCCTGTATCTGACCCTGTGTCTGCAGCTACTGATATGAATGGTCCTGGACAGTGCTGAATGCAAACTGCATTAGTATTTCAGTTCACCTCAGTGTCTGAGAGGAGAGTTGGTGTGAGTTAATGTATAAAATTAAGTTAATGTATGAGGATATGTGCTACAAGTTGCACTGTGCCCCTCCCCCAAATTCATATATGGAAGCTCGAACTCCCAGAATCTCAAAATATGACCTTACTTGGCATAGGATATTTACAAAGCTAATCAAGTTAAATAGGATCATGAGAGTGGACTTCTAATCCCATGTGGCTGGTGTCCTTATAGAATGGGGAAATTTGGTCATACTGGTAGTCATACAGGTAGAATGCCATGTGAATATAAAAATGACTATCTACATGATAGAGAAACAGATCCTTCCCTCACAGCCCTCAGAAGGAACCAATCCTGCCAACACCTTGATCTTGGAATTCTAGCCTCCAGAACTGTGAGACAATACATTTCTGTTGTTGAAGCTGCCCAGCAGCTTTAGCAAACTAATACGAGGGAATTAAAGTACCAGTCATGTTTTCCTCACCAGCAGGGCCATCCTATATAACCATAACCCCATCAAGGTGTTAGGGAGTTCCACTTGTCTCTACTACCCATTTTACTAATTCCCCACTTCTCTCAGTTCACTCTGGCCTTTGATTTCATTGACAGCCTTGAGTTAGGTTTTTTTTTCAACTCCTGAGAGCTAAAAGAGCAAAATGAACAAATCTAAATGAACTAAATTCTAAAAATGGCAATCCCTTCATAGGAGAGAAGAAACCCACAGCTGCTTTTCATCCATAGAAGATTAGCAGGAGAAAGGACAAACCCATAATTGAAAATGGTAAAGAAAAACAGATAAAATTTTAATCAACTTTTATCTGTCCTGAGTGATCCAACAGAACAGACCAGAATTCTGATGTGCCTCAGTAGAAGAGCAAGTCAACCCACACACCAATTCTTTACCATGCAACTATCACCGAGTACATGCCAGTAGTGTAGCAAAGGCTGAGGGCAGGCAGGAGGTCTGAAAGAAATTCTCCTCAAATGCACTGGGCTTTGACCAAGTGAAGGCTGGTTTATCACTCCACTAGAAGGAAGAGAGCTGGGAAAAATCCCCACAAGGCACAGTGGGCCTTTACTAATTGGAAGGCAGAACAGCAAAGGCTAAAAAGACAGTGAAGGAAAACTGATGGAGGTACCCCAAGCTGCACAGCATAGTGCAATGACAGCAGCCCATCAAAGGGAGGGGACAGGGCAGGAGGAGGGGGAGAAATTTCCCTAAGCACAGGGATTTACCAAATTCAAAGCTGCAAAACTCAAAAGGCCAGAGCAGGATGGTGTCATCTATTGAGGTGTAGAAAGTAGAGGACAGGGCTGGAGAGCAGAGAAAATACCTTACCAACCCAAAATTTAGGTGGGAATCTATAAAGTACACAAAAATTTCTTATTTTCTGAGAAAGTCTAGCCACTAGAATAAAAAGTGTAGTGTGCTCTGCAGAGTCTCCCCAATGCTCAGATATCAAATCAGACTGAAGGGAAATTCCTGATCTTGCGTTCAAAAAACACAGGAAGCTAGTAGAGAATATAAAAACTACAAATAAGCAAAGAACCATCTCATTCACAGACTACATTGACTCAGGTCTCCTCTCCTTACAGCATGATAGAAGCACTGTACCATTTTCATGAGGAATATATTATCTACTTCAATTCCAACCATTCTTTGATAACAAGGTCTGGCATATCATCAAAAATTGAGATATGCATAAAGCAGGAATATGTGACTCAGAACCAAGAGGAAAATAGTTGATAAAAACCAACCTTCAAAAGACACAGATGTCACAATTAGCAGACAAGAATTTTCAAATAATATAATAAAAACATTAAGAGACTGAGGGAACAATTAAGCAATTTGAAAAAAGGTGTTGAAACTATAAAAGAACCAGGTGGAAACTGTAGAACTCAAAAAAATGAAATTAGAAATGAGTAAGTCATTTGATATCATAACAGCAGACTGGATATGACAGGGGAAAGGATGAGGTAACATATAAGGCAAACCAACTGAAGGAAATAATTATTCCCCATTATCACTGTAAGAAGTGATCGTGGCTAAGAATTTTCCAAAATACATGAAATATATTGTGATAGTTAATTTTATGTGTCAACCTGACTGGGTCACAGGGTGTCCAGGTATTTGGCTAAAATATTATTTCAGGGTCTTTGGGAGGGTGTTTCCAGATGAGATTAGCATTTGAATTGGTGGACTCATTGAAGCAGATGCCTTCCCTGATGTGGGGAAAGGGAAAGAGAGATGATAGATTATGATAGATAGATAGATAGATAGATAGATAGATAGATAGATAGATAGATAGATAGATAGATAGATAGATAGATAGATAGATAGATATAGATAGATAGATAGATAGATAGATAGATAGATAGATAGATAGATAGATAGATAGATAGATAGATAGATAGATAGATAGATGATAGATAGATGATAGATAGATAGATAGATGATAGATAGATGATAGATAGATGATAGATAGAAAGATATACATATGCCTTTACAATGTGAAGTTTTATATATTTTATATATACACATCTCCTATCAGTTCTGTTTGTCTGAAGAATTCTGACTAATACAGACATCAAGCCATAAAACTAAGAAGAATATTGAACACAAAGCATACTACTACAAAGAGGACTACATCAAGGTACATCATAATCAAACTGCGAATAAACAGAATTTAGGAAAAAAAGTAATTTAAGAAAAGTCAGAAAAAGATGACACATTACATTCAGAGCTTACAAGTGTACAATGTGGTGATTGACCATTTATATACATTACAAAGTGCTCACCACGATAAGTGTAGTTACCATATTTCATGATACCAAGTTACTATAATATTATTAACTATATTCCCCATGCTGTACCCTTCACCCCATGAGCTATTTTTTTATAAGTGGAAGTTTATACCTCTTAATCCCCTTCACCTATTTCACCTATCTCCATAACCCCATCCCCTCTGGTAACCACCAGTTTGTTCTCTGTTGAAGTCAATGCTCATTTTCCAGTCTGAAAATCCTACGGCCCTTAAGAATTGTGCAATTCTACTCGGCCTGTACTTTATAAATGGAACAACAAAGACTGAATGACAGCACGTCTGTTTACAGCATGGCTTACTGAATAGTTTAAGCCCTCTATTGAGAACTACTGCTCTGAAAAAAAGATTTCTTTCAAAATATTACTGCTCACTGACAATGCACCTGATCACCCAAGAGCTCTGATTGAGATGTATAACAACATTAATACTGATTCGTACCTGCTAACACAACTATTCTGCAAAGAGTAATTTTGACTATCAAGTATTATTATTTAAGAAAAACATTTCATAAGGTTATAGCTGCCATAGATAGGATTCATCTGAAGGTTCTGGGTAAAGTAAACTGAAAAGCTTCTGAAAAGGACTCACGATTCTACATGCCATTAGGAACATTTGTGATTCATGGAAAGAGTTCAGAATATCAGCATTAATAAGAGTGTAGAAGTTGATTGAAACTCTCATGGATGACTGTGAGAGGCTCAATACCTCAACAGAGGAACTTACAGCAGAAGTAGTGGAAATAGAAGAGAATTAGAATTAGAAGTGAAGCCTGAAGATGTGACTGAATGTCTGCAATCTCATGATAAAACCATAACAAATGAACAGTTGCTTCTTATGATAGGTTAAAAAATGGTTTCTTGAGACAGAATCTACACCTGCTGAAGTTGCTGCAAGGATTGTTGAAACAGCAACAAAGAATCTAGCATTATTACATAAACTTAGTTGATAAAGTAGCAGCACAGTTTAGGAGGATTGACTCCAATTTTGAAAAAGTCCTACTGTGGATAAATGTTACCCAACAGTATCGTATGCTAAAGAGAAACCATTTATGAAAGGATGAGCTAACAGATGTGGCCAATTTCACTCTTTCTCTTATTTTAAGAAATCTTCACAGCCACTTCAGCCTTCAGCAACCACCAGCCTAATCAGTCAGCAGCCATAAACATCAAAGAAAGACCCTCCACTAGCAAAAAGATTGTGACCCTGTGAAAGCTTAGTTGATGGTTAACATTTTTTAGTAATGGAGTATTTTTAATTAAGACACATATACTTGTTTTCTGGACATAATGCTATTCCACACTTAGTAGACTACAGTATAATATAAATATAACTTTCTTATGCACTGGGAAACCAAAAAATTCATTTGACGCACCTCACCGTGATATTCCCTTATTGCACTCTGGAACCAAACCCACAATATCTCCAAGGTTTGCCCACACACAAAAATTAATTATACCTAAATACTATAAGCATATAATTACAAGGTGTGATTTAAAAAACAATACCATTTACAATAGCATCAAAAACTATCACATACTTAAGACTAAATGTAACAAAATAAGTATAAGACCTTGACACTAAAAAATAAAAACTTTTACAGGAAGTAATTAAAGACCTAAATAAATGTAAAGGTATACCATCTTCATAAAATTGATAGCCTCAAATTTTTAATAGCCCCTTTCTCCCAAATTAATAGATAAGTTTAGTGCAATCTCCGTTAACTCTCGGGAGGAATTTTTTTTTTTTGAGAGGGCATCTCTCATATTTACTGATCACATAGTTGTAAACAACAATAAAATTCTGCATAGGGGAGTCAATGCACAATCATTAATCAACCCCAAGCCTAATTCTCAACAGTCTCCAACCTTCTGAAGCATAATGAACAAGTTTTTACATGGTGAACAAGTTCTTACATAGTGAATAAGTTCTTACATGGTGAACAGTGCAAAGGCAGTCATCACAGGAACTTTTGGTTTTGATAACGCATCATGAACTATAAACAATCAGGTCAATTATGATTATTCATTTGATTTTTATGCTTGATTTATATGTGAATTTTCTCCCTTATTATTATTATTATTATCATTATTATTATTTTTAATAAAATGCTGAAGTGGTAGGTAGATGCAAGATAAAGGTAGAAAACATAGTTTAGTGCTGTAAGAGGGCAAATGTAGATGATCAGGTGTGTGCCTATAGACTAAGTATTAATCCAAGCTAGACAAGGGCAACAAAACATCCACGGATGCAGAAGATTTTTCTCAAAACAGGTGGGGTGAGGTTCTAAGCCTCACCTCTGTTGATCCCCAATTTGTCACCTGATGGCCCCCCTGCGACTGTGCCTGTCTTAGGTTGTTCCTCCCTTGAGGAATCTTACCTGTCTCTGGCTAACCAGTCATCTTCCAGGGCCATACAGAGAAGTGTAAAGTTGGTAAGTGAGAGAGAAGAAATATTGGTTGAAAAGGTTAGCTTTTTACTTTTTTGCAGATTTATGCCCTGTGGCTTCTATGCCCAGCATTTGTCTTGAGGTATCTTTACCACTTGGAAGAATTATGATACTCGGTAATTTCGATATGAGGCAAGAATTCTACTTAGGGGTTGTAATTATGAAGGAAGAAGAGAAGCTATAGAAGTAGCAGACGGAAGAAAACATGGGAAGATTATTTCTTTGACATATCTTCTTGTAGTGTAACATAAGCATGTATAGGTTTTAAATTACTAATTAAATTGTGTGCACACATTAACATATAAGGAATACAGCTACATAACCAAAGTAGACCTATAATTACCAACCATATCCAGTGAAAACAAGAAAACCAGTTAGGCACCCAAGACATTTGTGAAAACTTATCAATGATATGATGGATATTGTCCAACTGAATTTGAATATTTTGAGAAAAATCAGACAAATTAAAACAACACATTCCTGGGAACTGTTCACATCCCATATGTTCTTTTAACAGTAGTTAGTCTATAGTCGCAAGATTTTGGAGTGCTGCAACTTGCACTTCTAATTCTTGGTTGAGTTCCGTCTGTATAGATCCAGTCAAATTTGTTGTTTAACTGTATGCACAGGCCAGCTTATATATCTCCTTCTTCATTCCAATGGCAAGTCCAGGAACCGGTGGGATGAATGCAGCTACAACTGCAACAGCAACAGGATCTTTGTTGAAGATTTTTGATGATCATCTTCTGGAATGACTCTTCCAGAGAATGTTGATGTTGGAAGTTCTTCTTCATATTGTATCTTAATTCATTTTCTGGGTAGTCAAATTAGGCTTTGATCCTCTGTATAAGCAGAAACAAACCCTTTGCCCACACTTTGATATTCCCTTTATACCATTCTGAAGAACTTATTGGAGATCACCACACAGGAACTGCTTTTTTTTTTTAGAGAGAGAGAAAGTAATATTATCAGAAAAATGTACTTCCATAACTGATCATCTGACACCCTTTAAATGATCAAAATTAAGGATATTTAAAGCATGCAATAATCGGTGCTTTGCAGTAAGTTTTATCCTATCAGGGAGTAATCCCCATTTCCTTTCTTTTTTTTTTCTTGTTATCATTAATCTACAATTACATGAAGAACATTATGTTTACTAGGCTCTCCCCTATACCAGGTCCCCCCACAAACCCCCTTACAGTGACTGTCCATCAGCATAGCAGAATGTTGTAGAATCACTACTTGTCTTCTCTGTGTTGTACAGCCCTCCCCTTTCTCCAACCCTCCCCATTATGCATGCTAATCATAATACCCCCTTTGTTCTCCCCCCCCCTTATCTTTCCCTACCCACCCATCCTCCCCAGTCCCTTTCCCTTTGGTACCTGTTAGTTCATTCTTGGGTTCTGTGATTCTGCTGCTGTTTTGTTCCTTCAGTACTTCCTTTGTTCTTATACTCCACAGATGAGTGAAATCATTTGGTATTTCTCTTTCTCTGCTTGGCTTATTTCACCGAGCATAATACCCTATAACTCTATCCATGTAGTTGCAAATGGTAGGATTTGTTTTCTTCTTATGGCTGAATAATAGTCCATTGTGTATATGTACCACATCTTCTTTATCCATTCATCTACTGATGGACACTTAGGTTACTTCCAATTCTTGGCTATTGTAAATAATGCTGTGATAAACATAGGGGTGCATCTATCTTTTTCAAACTTGAGTGCTGCATTCGTAGGGTAAATTCCTAGAAGTGGAATTCCTGTGTCAAATGGTAAGTCTATTTTCAGCATTTTGAGGAACCTCCACACTGCTTTCCACAATGGTTGAATAATTTACATTCCCACAAGCAGTTTAGGAGAATTCCCCTTTCTCCACAACCTCACCAACATTTGTTGTTGTTTGTCTTTTGGATAGTAGCCATCCTTACTGGTGTGAGGTGATACCTCATTGTGGTTTTAATTTGCATTTCTCTGATAATTAGTGATGTGGAGCATCTTTTCATGTGTCTGTTGGCCATCTGTATTTCTTTTTTGGAGAACTGACTGTTCAGTTTCTCTGCCCATTTTTTACTTGGATTATTTGTTTTTTGTTTGTTGAGGTGGGTGAGCTCTTTATATATTTTGGATGTCAAGCCTTTAGCAGATCTGTCATTTACAAATATATTCTCCCATACTGTAGGGTACCTTTTTGTTCTATTGATGGTGTCCTTTGCTGTACAGAAGCTTTTCAGCTTAATATAGTCCCACTTGTTCATTTTTGCTGTTGTTTTCCTTGCCCGGGGAGATATGTTCAAGAAGAGGTCACTCATGTTGATGTCTAAGAGGGTTTTGCCTATGTTTTTTTCCTAGAGTTTAATGGTTTCATGCCTTACATTCAGGTCTTTGATCCATTTTGAGTTTATCTCTGTATATGGGGTTAGACAATGGTCCAGTTTCATTCTCCTACACGTAGCTGTCCAGTTTTGCCAACACCATCTGTTGAAGAGACTGTCATTTCCCCATTGTATGTCCATGGCTCCTTTATCAAATATTAATTGACCATATTTGTTTGGGTTAATTTCTGGAGTCTCTAAACTCTTCCACTGGTCTGTAGCTCTGTTCTTGTGCCAGTACCAAATTGTCTTGATTACTATGGCTTTGTAGTAGAGCTTGAAGTTGGGGAGTGAGATCCCCCCTACTTTATTCTTCTTTTTCAGGATTGCTTTGGCTATTCGCGGTCTTTGGTGTTTCCATATGAATTTTTGAATTATTTGTTCCAATTCCTTGAAGAATGTTGCTGGTAATTTGATAGGGATTGCATCAAATCTGTATATTGCTTTGTGCAGGATGGCCATTTTGATGATATTAATTCTTCCTAGCCATGAGCATGGGATGAGTTTCCATTTATTAGTGTCCCCTTTAATTTCTCCTAAGAGTGACTTGTAGTTTTCAGGGTATAGGTCTTTCACTTCTTTGGTTAGGTTTATTCCTAGGTATTTTATTCTTTTTGATGCAATTGTGAATGGAATTGTTTTCCTGATTTCTCTTTCTATTGGTTCATTGTTAGTGTATAGGAAAGCCACAGATTTCTGTGTGTTAATTTTGTATCCTGAAACTGCTGTATTCCAATATCAGTTCTAGTGGTTTTGGAGTGGAGTCTTTAGGGTTTTTTATGTACAATAACATGTCATCTGCAAATAGTGACAGTTTAACTTCTTCTTTACCAATTTGCATTCCTTGTATTTCTTTGTTTTGTCTAATTGGCGTGGTGAGCGACTCCAGTACTACGTTAAATAACAGTGGGGAGAGTGGGCATCCCTGTCTAGTTCCCGATCTCAGAGGAAAAACTTTCAGCTTCTTGCTGTTCAGTATAATGTTGGCTGTGGGTTTATCATATATGGCCTTTATTCTGTTGAGGTACTTGCCCTCTATACCCATTTTTCTGTGAGTTTTCATCATGAATGGATGTTGAATTTTGTCAAATGCTTTTTCAGCATCTATGGATATGATCATGCGGTTTTTGTCTTTCTTATTGTTGATGTGGTGGATGATGTTGATGGATTTTCAAATGTTGTACCATCCTTGCATGCCTGGAATGAATCCCACCTGGACATGGTGTATGATCCTATTGATATATTTTTGAATTTGGTTTGCTAACATTTTATTGAGTATTTTTGCATCTACATTCATCAGAGATTTTGGTCTGTAATTTTCTTTTTGGTGGGGTCTTTGCCTGGTTTTGGTATTAGGTTGATGTTGGCTTCATAGAATGAGTTTGGGAGTATTCCCTCCTCTTCTATTTTTTGGAAAACTTTAAGGAGAATGGGTATTATGTCTTCTCTGTGTGTCTGGTAAAATTCCGAGGTTTTTGTTCTTGGGTAGTTTTTTGATTACCGTTTCAATTTCTTTGCTCGTAATTGGTTTGTTTAACTTTTGTGTTTCTTCCTTGGTCAGTCTTGGAAGGTTGTATTTTTCTAGGAATTTGTCCATTTCTTCTAGGTTTTCCAGCTTGTTGGCATATAGGTTTTCAGAGTAGCCTTTAATAATTCTTTGTATTTCTGTGGAGTCTGTCATGATTTTTCCATTCTTATTTCCGATTCTGTTGATTTGTGTTGATTCTCTTTTTCTCTTAATAAGTTTGGCTAGAGGCTTATCTATTTTGTTTATTTTCTCAAAGAACAAGTTCTTGGTTTCATTGATTTTTGCTATTGTTTATTCTTCTCAATTTTGTTTATTTCTTCTCTGATCTTTATTATGTCCCTCCTTCTGCTGACTTTAGGCCTCATTTGATCTTCTTTTTCCAGTTTCAATAATTGTGATATTCGACTATTCATTTGGGATTGTTCTTCCTTCTTCAAGTGTGCCTGGATCACTATATATTTTCCTCTTAAGACTGCTTTCGCTGCATCCCACAGAAGTTGGGGCTTTGTGTTGTTGTTGTCATTTGTTTCCATATATTCCTTGATCTCTATTAATTTGTTCTTTGATCCATTGTTTATTTAGGAGTATGTTGTTAAGCCTCCATGTGTTTGTGAGCCTTCTTGTTTTCTTTGTAGAATTTATTTCTAGTTTTATACCTTTGTGGTCTGAAAAGTTGGTTGGTAGAATTTCAATATTTTGGAATTTACTGAGGCTCTTTTTGTGAGCTAGTATGTGGTCTATTCTGGAGAATGTTCCATGTGCACTTGAGAAGAATGTGTATCCTGTTGCTTTTGGATATAGAGTTCTATAGATGTCTATTAGGTCTATCTGTTCTAGTGTGTTATTCAGTGCCTCCGTGTCCTTACTTATTTTCTGCCTGGTGGATCTATCCTTTGGGTTGAGTGGCATGTTGAAGTCTCCTAAAATGAATGCATTGCAGTCTATTTCCCTCTTTAGTTCTGTTAGTATTTGTTTCACATATCCTGGTGCTCCTGTGTTGGGTGCATATATATTTAGAATGGTTATACCCTCTTGTTGGACTGAGCCCTTTATCATTACATAATGTCCTTCTTTATCTCGTTACTTTCTTTGTTTTAAAGTCTATTTTGTCTGATATTAGTACTGCAACCCCTGCTTTCTTCTCTCTGTTGTTTGCCTGAAATATGTTTGTCCACCCTTTGACTTTTAGTCTGTGCATGTCTTTGGGTTTGAGGTGAGTTTCTTGTAAGCAGGATATAGATGGGTCTTGCTTTTTTCTCCATTCTATTACTCTGTGTCTTTTGATTGGTGCACTCAGTCCATTTATATTTAGGGTGACTATTGAAAGATATGAACTTATTGCCATTGCAGGCTTTAGATTCGTGGTTACCAAAGGTTCAAGGTTAGCCTCCTTAGTATCTTACTGCCTAACTTAGCTTGCTTGTTGAGCTGTTATATAAACTGTCTGGAGATTCTTTTCTTCTCTCCCTTCTTATTCCTCCTCCTTCATTTTTTATATGTTGGTTGTTCTATTCTGTGCTCTTTCATGTTTCCTATAACTGCTTTTAGTGGGTAGTTGATTTTATTTTTTTGCCTTCAATTATTATTTGGTTGGTCTGCTTTCTTTGCTGTGATTTCATTTTCTCTGGTGACATCTGTTTAGTTTTAGGAGTGCTCCCGTCTAGAACAGTCCCTCTAAAATACCCTGTAGAGGTGGTTTGTGGGAGGCAAATTTCCTCAACTTTTGCTTGTCTGGGAATTGTTTAATCCCTCTGTCATATTTAAATGATAATCGTGCTGGATACAGTATCCTTGGTTCAAAGCCCCTCTGCTTCATTGAATTAAATATGTCATGCCATTCTCTTCTGGCCTGTAAGGTTTCTGTTGAGAAGTCTGATGATAGCCTGATGGATTTTCCTTTGTAGGTGACCTTTTTTCTCTCTCTAACTGCCTTTAACACTCTTTCCTTGTCCTTGATCTTTGCCATTTTAATTATTATGTGTCTTGATGTTGTCCTCCTTGGGTCCTTTCTGTTGGGAGTTCTGTGTATTTCTGTGGTCTGTTTGATTATTTCCTCCCACAGTTTGGGGACGTTTTCAGCAATTATTTCTTTAAAGACAATTTCTATCCCTTTTTCTCTGTCTCCTTCTTCTGATACCCCTATAATACAAATATTGTTCCTTTTGGATTGGTCACACAATTCTCTTAATATTGTTTCATTCCTGGAGATCCTTTTATCTCTCTCTATGTCAGCTTCTATATGTTCCTGTTCTCTCGTTTCTATTCCATCAATGGCCTCTTGCATCTTATCCATTCTGCTCATAAATCCTTCCAGAGTGTTTCATTTCTGTAATCTCTTTCCAGGCATCTGTAATCTCCCTCCGGACTTCATCCCTTAGGTCTTGTATATTTCTCTGCATCCCCGTCAGCATGTTTATGACTTTTATTTTGAATTCTTTTTCAGGAAGACTGTTTAGGTCTGTCTCCTTCTCTGGTGTTGTATCTGTGATCTTGTCTGCCTGTAATTTTGTCTTTTCATGGTGATAGAGATAGTTTGCAGAGCTGGCACGAGTGACGGCTGGAAGAAATTCCCTTCTCGTTGGTTTGTGGCCTTCCTCTCCAGGGAGAACAGTGACCTCTAGTGGCTTGTGCTGGGCAGCTGCATGCACAAAGGGCTTCTGATTCTTGCCCACCTGCTATGGAGCTTATCTCTGCTGTTGCTGTGGGTGTGGCCTGCCTCAGGCTGGTGCTCCGATATGGTGGAGCTGCGTTGCAGGGGGAACCACCAGGAGGCTATTTATCTCCATGAGGGGCCTCTGTGCTCCCTGCTGCCCAGGGGGTTAGAGTGCCCAGAGATTCCTAGATTCCCTGCTGCTGTACTAAGTGTCCTGGGACATTTCCATCCGGTTTTGGGGTCCCTGTCCCTTTAAGACTTCCAAAAGGCACTCTCAAAAATAAATAAATAAATAAATAATATTTTTTAAAAAGCCGCTCACTTTTCTTTGTTCCAGGGCGCTGGCCTCGGGGACCCACTCACAGGTCTTGCTGTCCTGTTTCCCTAGTATCCAGGACCCCATGCATACACTGTGTCTGCGCTCTGGTCTGGATGGCTGGGGCTGGGTGTTTAGCAGTCCTGGGTTCCCTCTCCCTCCCCGCTCCAACTCCTCTCCTCCCACTGGGAGCCGGGGTGAGGGGCGCTCTGGTCCCGCCAGGCTGGGGCTTGTATCTTACTCCCTTCACAAGACAATGGGTTCTTGCAGGTGTGGATGTGGTCTGGATGTTGTCCTGTGTCCTCTGGTCTCTATTCTAGGAAGAGTTGTCTTTGTTATATTTTCATAAATATATGTGGTTTTGGGAGATTTCCACTGCTCTACTCACGCCGCCATCTTGGCTCCACCCTCCTCAGAAGGAATTTTTATACACAAATTTCTAAAATTTATCTGGAAAGACAAAGGACCTTAAGAGTCAAAGCAATGTTAAAAGAGAAGAAAAAATGTGAGGACTTAGCATTATCTGATTCTGAGACTATAACAATTATGTGATATTGACATAAAGGCAGACATACATATCAATGGAACAGAATAGAGTTCAGAAATAGAGCTCACATATATTGTCAATTGGTTTTCCAAAAGGTGTCAGAATAATGTAATAGAGGAAATTATAGTCTATTCAATTAATTATGGGGCAACAGCTGGATACTCATATAGAAAAATAAAATAAACCTCAACACTTACTTCACTCCACATGTAAAAAAACTTATTATTGGTAATTTATCTAACAGTAGAAGCTAGAAGCATGAAACTTCTAGAAGAAAAAATGAGAAAATACCTTCATGACCTTGAGGTAAATAAATAATACTTGGACAAAACATGCTAGTCAAAAAAGAGAATGGAAAAAATAAATCTATCCTACTTTCATCATAATCATCAAATTAAAAGTGGTTATCAAAAGAAGCTATCAATACAAAGCTACAGTAATCAAGACTATGTGGTACTGGCATAAAGATAGACATACATATCAATGGAATAAAATTGAGAGTCCAGAAATAAACTCATACATTTATGAACAATTGATTTTTGACAAGGGAGCCAAAACATTTCAATGGGAAAAGAATAATCTTTTCAACAAATGGTACTAGGACAACAATATCCACAGGCAAAAAAATGAAACTAAATTCAAAATGGATCAGAGACCTAAATTTAAGAGCTAAAACTGAAACTCCTAGAAGGAAGTTGATAAAAACAAAAATCCAAAGATAAATTTTTTTTTACTTTGGATTAGGCAATTTTTTATTTGCTATAACACTTAAAACACAAGCAACCAAAGAAAAACTAGATAAAATGAACTTGATCAAAGCTAAAACTTTTGTGGTTTAAATGATACTATCAAGAGAGGGAAAATACAACCCACACAATGGGAGAAAATATTTGCAAACCTTATCTAACAATGGTCTAGCATCCGGAATATATCAAAAATTCTTAAAACTCAACAATGAAAAGAAGTTTTAATGGACAAAGGATCTGATATTCCTTCAAAGAATATATAGGAATGGCCAATTAGCATATAAGAAGATGCTCACTAATCATTAGGAAAATACAAATCAAAAACATAGTAGGTAACTATGTTTTTAAAAAAAACAGGCAATAACAATCATTGGCAAGGATATGGAGACATTAGAACCCTCATAAATTGCCAGTGGGAATGTAAAATGGTGCAGCTAGTGTGGAAAAGAGTTTGGTAGTTCCTCAAAAAATTAAATACAGAGTTGCCATAGACCCAGTAATTCCATTCTTCAGAATTATTTTTATCAGTACAGGCTGCTATAACGAAATATCACAGGCTGGATGGCTAGAATAACAAACATTTATTTATCACAGTTCTAGAAGCTGAGAAGTCCAAGTTCAAGGCACTGACAGATTCAGTGCTGATAAAAACCCATCTCCTGACTTGGAGACAGACACTTTCTTTCTGTATCTTCACATGGCTAAGAGCAGAGAAAGGGAGCAAGCTCTCTCATGTCTCTTCTTATAAGAGCATGAATTCCATTATGAGGAATCTATCCTGATGAACTAATCACCTCCCAAAGGTCCCCACCACCAAATACCATCATATTGGGGAGTAGGATTTCAACATATGAATGTTGGTGGAACACATTCAGTCTGTAGCAGGAATATACCCAAGAGAATTGAAAACCTGTGTTTACACAAAGACTTGCACATGAATGTTCACAGCAGTCTTATTCATAATAGCCAAAAAATAGAGATAACCCAAATATTCATCAATTGATAAATGGATTTTTAAAGTGTGGTATATCTATGTGATGAAATATTACTCAGCCATAAATCATACTAAATTTGCACTAGATTGTGCAACAGTGTACAATCCAATTATATAAACTGTCCAGAACAGTCAAATCCATAGAGACAGAAAGTAGATTAGCAGTTGCCAGGGCTTGAAGGAGGAGGGGAAATGGGGAATGAATGCTAATGGATATTGGATTTCTTTTGGAGCTTATGAAAATGTTCTAGAATTACATAAGGTTGAAGGCTGTACAACCCTGTGAATATATTAAAAACCACTGAACTATTCATTTTTAAAGGGTGAATTTTATTGTATGTGAATTACTTCTCAATTAGAAACAAAACCATTAAGGAAATAAACAGACAAGATACAGGTTAGGAAAAAAAGTTCAGAAAACATTTATCTGACAAGGAACTTGTAGACAATAAAAAGAACTCCTAAAAAAATAAGAACTAAAAATGGGTAAAAATAACTGAAGAGATACTTCATAATGGAAGATACAGAAATGGTCAATAAATACACAAAAGTTCCTCAACATCAGGTAATTCAGAGAAATGCAAATAAAACCACAATGTGATACTGTTTCAATCTCACTTGAGATGTTAAAACTCAAAAAGACTAATAATACTAAATGATGTAAAGGATATGGGAGAAACGGAACCTCCATCTGTTGTTGGTAAGATTGAAAATCATACACTCACTCTGGAAAACTGGCAATTTCTTATAAAGTCCTATGATACAGGATCCTACTCGTAAGTATTTGCCCAGAGATATAAAAACATATGCCCAAAAAATGACTATCACAGGAATATTTTAGTACCCTTATTATAACAGCCAAAAATTGGAAACAATACAAATGTCCATCATTGAGAAAATACATGGACAAATAGTGGTATATTCAATGATGGAATACTAATCAGCAATTAAAAGGAATGGACAAGTGATATACACAACAATATGGAAGCATCTTAAAAACAGGTTGTATCAAAGTCGCAACACCAAAAGGTACATACTGTATGATTCAATCTATATGAAGACCAAGAACATGCAAAACTAATCTCTGCTGCTTTTGGTGTTTGGAAGAGGGTTGTGGTAGGAGAATGAGTAGAAAGGGGCAAAGGGAAGCTTTCTGTGTGATGCAAATGGTCTATATATTGATTTGGGAAGTGACTACACAGGTGTGTAAAATGGTTGTAACCTTCACAATTATGAACAAGATTTTCACATGTTAAGTACAGCACACCTGTGTTTTAAAAATTAAAAACAGAAAACATCTCTAAACAATAAATAAATTTAGAAATTATCCAGACTCTATCAAATATCAAAGAATTTAGATTCAGGTTGAATTTGTGAGCAAAAGAGTGGGAATTCTTTTTCTTTTTTTCTTTTGGCCTACTTCTTGGTCCACTCCTGACATTGATAACTGTTTGTCAGATGTGCACTTGGGTCCATATTTTACCAAATTCAAGCACTAATATTTAAACTAGATTAAATAACCCCAGTCATGCATGCACACACTTAGAAATGCCCCTTTTGGGCTGCTTATTAAGTGTTTGACATCCTTTTTTAATTAAATAAAAACATGTGTCTTCAATTACCAGTACTATAAGCTTTCAGAATTGTGGGAGTAATCCAAACTACTTCCTTCAAAGGCAACCGAATTAAACTCACAGAGGAAGCTTAGATTAGGATCATGATTTTTATATATTTTAAGAGAATACAAGAACAGAAGGGGTTACAATCTTGATATTTTAGGCAACTCTTCTGCTCCAATATATCAAAAACTTGATGAACCAAGGTCATGCCGGACAGCTGAGAAGGAATCAAAGTAAACAATGTACCTTGTGGCCAACAGAGCCTGCCAATATGAGATTAGAACTCTCCATCCTAGCAAGAAAACGTCTTTGGAAAGTTCCTTTCCACATTTTATGACTCACAGATATCCCCAGAGGTTCCTGTTTCCATTCTGTAGTAGACACACTGTTTGAAGACATGCAGTTCTAGTCAACTGTTGTTCTTAGGCAACTTGGCTAAAAGATCTGCTTAAAAAAACATTTGTTGGGAAGATGATATGTTTGGATGTTTTAATTTTTTTCAAACAAATTCCAGATTTTAAATGTTTAACTCTTAATTCAACATTGACTTAAAGAACAGCCTAAAAAGAATCACTATGTTACATAATATATATTATGAACTCAGCAATTTTCCCATTTGAAAACTTCCAAATCAGGAGGTACATATTATTGGCAGAGCCCCCCTTGCATATCTTTCCAAACTGCCTTCAGGTCCCTGGCTTTTTATGCAATAGTTGTGACTCTGATCTTGGCCACCCAGTACAGTATCTCACCTTGGCTTTTACTTTGACCGACGCTGCCAAGTCAACTCCCAGCCCACCAGGACTTGATTCGTGGCTTATTTCCACTTTGTTCTAAGCCTATTTCTCTCTTTCTGCTCTAAGTATTGAAACTACTCCTGGGTACATTTTATCCTCTTACTTATCTAGCTCTACTCCACTTTACTTGCTAGACAGACCCCCAAGGCTTATTCTCTACTCCTAACCAACTCCCCCATTCTTTCTTTTCTCCCCAAGGTCCCAAATAATAAACCACCTGGTTCTTAGCCATTTCCATCATATATGTATGATGTTGGTTGCTTGAATTACTGACAATAATTATAAACATACAGAAATGAGAGTAGAATAATATTTATTGTATAAGATACTTTAACATTATCACAGTAACAGTTATTTCTTTATTTAATAGATATGTTAATGAAAGGAGACCTGATCTCTCTGGGCTCCTTAAGTGACTCATCATCAGCACTCTACTTCCTAAGCCCAGTTCTCCATCTCTCCTTTACTCTTGGCGTTTCTTTGAAAACCCAGTTCTTCTCCCAGGTTCCACACCCATCCTTCCCATGAGTCTGTAGTGGACCAGACTCTCCACAGATGCAATAAACTGGGTCCATCCCAGACACAGTTAGTTTTACTTACACAGCATCTCCTATTTTTTTTTTCAGTTAGTTGCCAATATTTAAATATTGGAAGAGTAAGTCTAAAAGTAGAGATTTCCATAGGAAATGAGAACAAGATTTGCAATGAATACCTACACTCCCATGTTCACTGTGGCATTATTTACAACAGCCAAGACATGGAAACAACCTAAGTAAATAGATGAATGGATAAAGAAGATGTGGTATACATATATACAATGCAATATTATTCAGCCATCAGAAAGAGGGAAATTCTGCCATTTGTGCAACATGGATAGACCTTGAGGGTATTATACTAAGTGAAATAAGCCAGACAGAGAAAGATAAATATTATATTGTATCACTTATATGTGGAATGCTAACAAAACAAAACAAAAAAAGGTCAAATTCATAGGAATAGAGTAGAAAAGTGACTGCCAGAAGCTGGAGGGTGGAAGAAATAGGAAGTCTGGTAAAAAAGTTTGACCTATAATATGAATAATGTCTGAGGATCTAACGTAAAACATGAAGACAGTAGTTGATAACACTTATTGTACAACTGAAATTTGCTAAGTGAGAAGTTAAATGCTCTAACCAAATCAACAGCAATAACAACAAATAGTGAAGATAAATATGTGAGATGCTGGATGTATTAATCAACTAGATCGGGGGAATCTTCACAATATATACATATATCAAATCATCATGTTGTATATACTTCAAATATCTTAAAATTTTATATGAAAATTATGCCTCAATAAAGTTGGAATTTAAAAAAATGAAATATTGTTTGTTCAAGATCAGGGGTTGGTAATCTACAGTATCCAATTTGTGCCCATATATTAAGTTTTATTGGAACATAGCATGTTCATTTGTTTATGTCTTATCACGGCTACTTTTGTGCTTCAATGACAGAGTTAAGCAGCTGTGACAGAAATCATATGGCAAAAAAGATTTCAAATATTACCAAAGCCAAAAATATTTACAATCTAGCCCTTTACAGAAAATGTTTGCAAACCTCTGTTGAAGATAGTTCGCAACACTGGATG
Organism: Manis javanica; assembly: GCF_040802235.1. Classification (NCBI taxonomy): domain Eukaryota; kingdom Metazoa; phylum Chordata; class Mammalia; order Pholidota; family Manidae; genus Manis; species Manis javanica. Next base: position 42,067,331 of record NC_133167.1, on the reverse strand, counting down.
TCCCACCCACAGAAATTCTAATACGATTAGTCTGCAGTGGATGCTGGTGCCCAAAACCCAGAGATTCTGATGTGATTGGTCCAAAGTGGGTACCGACATTGCATTTTCAGGCTCCCAGATGGTTCTGACGTGCATGCAGGTTTGTGAACCCCTAATTCAGGTCATTTGGATATCTTCAATGATCTCTGAGTCTTTATTCTTTGTGAGGGAATATTTATTCCCTTGTTTAGATAAGAAAAGATTCTCCTACCCACCTTCTCAAGTGTTCTCAGCAGTGCAGAATCTGATGAGGATGATGTCCTTTGCATCATCAGAAAGACATCATCTACATCATAGCTTAGTACTTTATAAAACCAGTTTTCAGGCTCTAACACAGACCTATCAAATAAAGTCTCTAAGAGGTCATAATTTTGAAAAGCTCCCCAGATAATTCTGATGAGTAGTAACTAGATCTGAGAATTACTACCCAGCTATGATGAGGTTATTCATACAGCTACATTCACTGGAAATTCAACAAGGGTGGAAATACCCAACAATAGCCCTCATCATCCAGGGTCTCTCTTTACATGGCTTCTAATCATTCAAATATCTAGCTTGAACAGCGAGCATGGCAACTAGGTTCGAAAAGGTTCAGACAAGGAAGCTGAAAATCCCTTAATGGCCTGGTCTACGAAATCCCAAAATCACTTCTGCCACATTCTGTTGGCTAAAGCAAATCAGAAGCACAGCCTACATTCAAGAAGAGAGGAAACAGAGCCCATCTCTTGATATGAAAAGCAGTATGCATATATATACAGGTGAGATATTGATGAGGCACTCATCTTTGGAGACTAACCAAAAGAATCTAATAAGGGAGAAAAGTAAAGCAAGGATGACAGTTGAGCATTAGGATTGTAGTATGAATAAAAGAAAAGTATGACCAAGAAAAGAAGTACGAAAAATGGAGCATCGGGCAGAATTATTTCTCAGTGAAACATCTGAACTAAGACAGTTGTTTTAATTAATACATTAAAACTGAGATATATGAAATAAGTTTTTTTTTAATAGACATTAGAACTAAATTAGGTATTAACGACATGAAGAAAGGGGACAAGAAGTGAGGCATTCCAAGTAGGGGGATGACTGTGGAATACAGAAATATAGAACATGAGGAGAGTAGAAGTTGCAAGTACCTTGGTATGAGTGGAGCAAGGACACATAGGACACAGTGGCTTTCCAGAAGGCAGCTTGTACACAAAATCTGGAGCTTATGAAAGAGGCCTAGGCTAGAGATGGATTTGGAAGTCTTCAGAACATAAACAGTAGCAGAAGGTCAGAAGATAGGCTAAAATAGGGTCAGGTAGGAAAGAAAATATACTGAAAAGGGCATAAGACCAGCAACAGAGATCTAGAGATCATTGATATCCTGGACCCTGCATAAGAGATGTAAGAAATAAGCAGTGAAAGGAGTAGGAGGCTAACTCGAGAAGTATCTAAGAAAGGGGGAGCTGTCAGGAGAAAGCACTGGTCAACAATATCGACTGCCATAGAAAGTGGGTCAAGACAAAAGCACAGAAGTGTTTATTGGATTTGGTCATATGAGGGTCATTGGTTAATTAAAGGGCTATTTCAATTAAAATGATTGTAGGGGGATCAATAGAAAATAGTTGAGAAAGTAGGATAAGTTAAAGCAGCTCTTGCAAGCACTGCTGTGAATAGGAAAGATCTAAGACAGTCAAAACTGATACCAATATGTTGACGCATGTACATTATTACATATCAGTGTTGACTGAATGTGAATGAATGAATAAATATGTAGTGTAAAGCAGTAATTGACTTTCATAGAAACACAAGTTCTTTAACACTGCCCCTTTCATATTAAACTTCTCAAAGGAACCTTGGGTTAATTAATTTATGTTCATTTTTTGTCAAATGCTAACAAATCCTTGTACTACTTATATGTAAAACCATAAACAACTAAAGGCAGACTGAGGCAAAAAAAAAAAAAATTGAATTGAGCTCTGCTCCAGGTTTCTAATCATTTATATGACCTTGAGGAAGTCCCTTCATCTCTCCAGGTCTTGGTTTGTTTTCTGTATAATGGAGTATAAGCTAGATCAGGGATAGAAAATTGGCATCAAGTGATTTTGGTAATTGTAAACCTTAACTAGAACCCCATTAGCAAGGATTAGGTATTTTTGCAAGGAGAAATTACTATCAATGTTAACACTGGTTTTAACTTTGATTGTATGTGGAAGTAGATACACATTTCACAAAACATATTCCATTTCAAGTAGTTGAAATCATCACATACATATTACATGCTAAAGGCCCAAATCAGGGAAGCATTTCTAAAATACAAATAAGAAACACAATGCAATGAATTTGCTACCTGCTATTTCCCATTTTTAACATTAAATGTAATTTGAAATATATATGACTATATACATATATGTTATAAGTCAGGAAAACAGAAACCACATTCAACAGAGAGGATTGAATGGAGGGAATTGTTTTTACAGGTGTTAGAGAGCTAGGTAAGCAAAAAGGGAACACTGAGGTAACTCAGGAAACAGCTATAATCCCTGAAGTTAGGGGACTCAAAGAGATAAGGTAGGGATAACTGGAACCTAGGAACTACCAGAATGAGCTCTCACACTTGATGCTTTAAGCCCAGGGCTTGAGCTGGTTGCTGCTGGTACCTCTGAGCGGACACAATGAGGCTGGTTCTGGAACTGCCAGAGGGAGCTGGAAGGGGGAGTCACTTCCACAGCTGAGGCCACCATCATCTCCTGGCTGATACTTAGGAGAACTGCCATTTTGGAATTGAGGCCAAGAAAAATGGTACAAATTTAAAACCAAGAAAAAAGTCTTATCTCCTCTCTCACTACCTACCCTCCAATAGCTTCAAGTCCCACTCTAACGCCTTCAAGAATCCAGCAAGGAAATCAGAGAAGTGAGGTTTGCAGAGTCACAGCCCTTGTATCACAGAGCAAAGTCAAAGAGGAGGACATGGGGCTGAGGCAATAGATAAATAACTGGCACAATTTATTTACTCCAGAAAGTGAAGGTTAATACATCATAGTTAAAGGGACAAAAATCAGTGCTGAAGAAAGTATCTTAACAAATGTAAAAATCATGGAGATTTATATATGAACAAATAAGCACATTTGAGTAGGAAAAATAGAGATGCTAAGGAATGACATGCAAAAAGAGAAAAGAAAGAGAAAATCTGGACCTCATGGAAAAGATCACTATTTAAAAAGGAAAATGACGCTAGTATGAAAATCATAATTGTAATATTAAAAATTCTAAGTAATTAAATTAGGTTGCAGAGGTAAGAAAATGGTCCTATGTAAGTGCTGCAGACCATCACAAAATGATTCACGTAAATGTAAGATTACTGGGTCCACAAACTCAAGAGCAAACACTACTCACAAAGTGCCCGAAAGTCAAGATAGACCAACAGTGACATCTGCTGCCACAGACCTCTTTTAAAAAGGACCAGTCTCAACATTTTCAAGTTAAATCTCCTGCCAAACCACTGGACTTTGGCTGTGATGAGTCAGCACTTCTGGAACTCCCGCTTGTCATCTGCGCTATTAGATTTTTTAAACGAACACAGAACATGGGAAAATGAGAGAATATTTGAAACTGTAGCTAAAACAAATAAAAAACAGTGGGGGTGGAGGCACAAGTGATGAGAAAAAGACTTCACGTTGTCTTTTCTCATCCTGTTTTCCTGTGGTTAAGGAAGTTCAAATTAATTTTGTAGTTGTTAGCAAGAGTGAGCATGTTCTCAGTAAAAAGAAAGATTAATGTAACTGTTGCCAGCCTCAGTGGATTCCAACCCAAACTTTACAGCATGATTTCCAAACCAGAAAAAAAAAAAAAAAGTCAAATGATCAAAGGAGAGTATGTGGGAAATTTTTAGACTTACTCTTGCTTAGCAAACCTCTTCCTGGTTATCTAATTGTTTACCTTGATTATACCTCTTTTAACATCTGCTCTCAGGCTTTTTCTTTTCTGAAGGCCAATAGAACAGGTTTGCATCAAACACCAAAGCTTTTAAAAAAAACATATAATCACCAACGTGAAATGGTCAGTGCTGCCTATTTATATAAACTAACAAATATTAGTTCAAGAAAATCATGGGTTAATTTATTTGCTCAAGAAAAAATGGCAACTGATACTTAATCTCAACTCTGGTTAGTATGAAAGATGAACACGAAAGGCAGATGTTGCAGTAAAGGAGAACTGATCAATTAAGAGCTCTGACTTTTAGTACCAGTTCTGATCACTCACTAAATGTGTCACCTTGAGGAAATCATGCAACTTCTCAGGGCCTCAAGTTTTCTCTTCTGTAATGTGAAAGGGCTGGACTGCATGAGGGGTGGAAAATCATTTTCCTTCTTTGGTTAACTGGCCACAGTTGCTTACAAATAATCCCAAAGCTGCATCTGGACTCAATGGAAAAGGTGCTGACCCATCAGCAGGGTCAGTATAAACCAGTCAGGTCTATATTGCTGTGGGCAATATAAACATGGAGTGGCAGCAGGCAGGCCACATATATATATGGCAAGTTCAAACAAAATTATTTCTCCCATTTTTTTTTTGCAGCTATAAATTCTGCTATTAGCTATCTATTTAGTGCTTATATTTCAGCTATGCATGATGCTCAACAGACATTACCTTACAACCTTCACCATATTTTAAAGACAAGAAAACTCAGACACATTAATACTTTTCTCAAAAGCTATACAACATAGCTGGATTCAATTACTAATATAATATTCCAAAAACATTCACTGTTAATGAATAAAATCTTAACTTCTTATATTTTGGATCACATCCCTTAGCCTTCTTGAAATACAAAAGCCATCTTATAACATTGCTGTATATTGTCTGATGATACCTTAATACACCCATATTCCTACAGAAAGAAAGGATAACTTGGCAAGACCACATCAACATTAAAGGGCAGGGCAGGAGTTTCAGGGAGAAAATGTTTAAGAAAATGCTTTCATCCAATAGATTAGGAAAGACTGTAGGCTGAAAATTAGAAGTGACAAAGGAAGAAACAATAATAGAAGACATGCACAGCTTTAAAGCAAATACAATTCTAAACAAATAAAATCAGAGGGATACTGAATCCAGAATCAACTGGGTCTGCATAAGCAGTTTAATTGGTACAGGACTCAGGGATGTACTAGGTGCACGTCAGTGCTCAACAGACAGTCTTTGATGGTGATGGCTTACAAATAATTGGAAAATGAATTCCTAGTATGAAATATTCTTAAAGCCTCTTTAATTTGATGCAACATTTTGGACATTTTTGAGGTTATAATGCCCAGGTACAGTAGAAAGAAAGGCCCTCTAACTTTCATAGAGAACAAACTAACTTTTCCCATCACATCAGAATACTCAGAAATCTTTAAAAGTGGTATCACAAAACTGGTCTAGTCTTACTAATAACAAAATTACATACTGAAGCTCTCAGAGTACATACTAAGAAACTTAACAGTGTCTTTGGACAATTACCCAGCAATATGGATTAGTAAAAAAAACTTTAAGGAAACCAAATGCAAGAAAGTACCAATAGCAGAAAAATGATTATTAGTAGCCAGATTGGATTTCATGTCAAGGTACCACATACTCTATGATTAGTTGAGTGATTCATCCATGTTATAAACATTTATTCTTCACTTATTATTAGCTAGGCACTCTGTCAGCAGAGATAAATTATAAAATGAAATAGTCCTAACTTTGGGGCACAGACATCTAATTGGACACACACACAAATTAATTAAAATACAAAGTGATAAATAAATCAACTGGATTATGTTTGAAATGCGTATGTACTACATGAAAGTGAAGTAATTAATTTTCTCTCATTAAATCAGGGAGAGATCAAAAGACACATAAGAACAGGAATAAACAGAAGATCAGTATGTTTCTTAGGACACCAGAAACCTGCATATTACTTACATGATATTATGGTAGTAAAAAGTGTTAAAACCAAAGTCATAGACTCTGGTCTGGCCTCCCTCATATATAAGACAACTCTAAAAAGAGTACAGTCAATTACCACATGGGGAAAATAGTACTTGTATAATTACATGTAACAAGGTGTTGCATTATTTTCCATCCCTGTTATTATAAGGTAATACAGCATTCCGAGATGTGAGGACCCAGCAGTGTCAGGCCCTCAGAAAGCCAACACAAGGAAGGCCTGCAAAGAGTTTTATTCCACATGCACTCTCTGACTAATTCTGTTTGCAGAATCAACTGAGCCATGGTCACAGGTCACATTTAGCCAGCCAAGAGAGTGTTTCCAAGAGTGTAATTGTTCTGGGCATCAAGGCACTTGACAGGATGTTCCCATTGCTTTTTGATACTTTGTGGCCAGGAGACTGCTGAGAAAATATTATTCACCCAAATAAGACTGGATTAGTCAACCTCCTGGCTATTACATCTCCCTGTCAGCACAAGCTGCCTCTGCAACCAAACTTACCAGATGTTTCTAATTTCTCTACCTTCTGAACCCAAGCTGGGTTTTTTCTTTTTTTCTGCTTTGAAATATTTTAAACAAAGGATTTTCTGTAATTTCTCAGGAAACTTACAAAATTAAAATGCTGGTTAATATCAAAATAAGAGTCCTGGGTCTCCTACCACTGCCTCACTGATGGGATTGCCCCCTTGCTACACACTACCTGTGAGATTGTCTCAACAGTTTTTAGCTCTGAGAGTCTTACTCCCTAGAGTTTGCCAAAATTGGCTAAAAATTGAAAAATGTCACTGAATTTGGGAGGTAACTATTGTCCTCTACTGCTGTATTACCTGATATAAATGCTACTTCAAATTAAGGTCTTAATGCTGATAAAAATGATTAATATTTTCAAGTATTAGTTTCAATAGTATTTCACATATTTTTCACAATAATTTTCACAAATTTCAAAAGAATTTCACAGACTTTTCAAGGCAGCAGTTACAGTTCTAGAAAATTATCCAAATATTTTCACAGATGTTCATAAGGATGCAAACCAAGGATATTCAGAATCCCTATAATTGTTTCATGATAAAAATAACATTAAGAACTAGGCCAATATGTATATAGATATACAAACATAGGCAATATATATTGTGCAACTTTTCGTAGCTTTTGAATTTTAATCTGCTGCCATATGCAAGTATTGTATATTCAAAAATTACATAATTTTGGTGAAAATAAAGTAAAATCAAGACCGAAAAAAAGTGAGAACTTTACAAAGCTTTAGACAAGAACTAATGGACAAGGGACAGGGTGGAAAGAGGAAGGAAAGAAGAAAAAGAAAATCGGGAGAATTCTAGCTTCCAAAGCCACTGAAGGTTCTGTCTCTTGGACAGGTTGGCCCATCTCAGCTCTGATTCTTTGCAACTGCTCCGGAGTGGCATTTGTCAACTGACGGCGCTCTCCTCTGCTGTGAGCGGCCTTGCCCTGACTCCTGACATCTTCCATCACTCCTCCTAGATGGTTCTTCATTCCCCTTCTTCCCCAGATCTTCCTTTAAGGCTTTGGCTGTGGGCATTTTCCAGAGCTTAGGGACTAGTCCTCAATACTTCAGATACTCCCTTGACATTGATTTCACACACATGTTGCTTGTAGATGATTCGTATAGCTATACCTCTAACAGTTGCCTACCTTCTGTCACTCGTCTAGTCTTCCCTTTCCTGGTTTCATTCTCACTGCCTCCAAAATACACTTATTCTTTGATTGCCTACAGAGACTTTCTACCTGTCGCTATTTAAATACTGGCTTAATCTTCCCAATCTCTCCTGCTCTCTTATTACCTTCCAAACTAAATGTTGAATTCCTCAAAGTTTGGAAGATTTTTTACAGTTATCATAAAAATCTACCCCCTCCCTCTACCCTTCCTCCAACAGGAATAGTGTTCTATACCAGATTGTTACCCAACAAATTCTTACTGAATATTACATCTTTATGAATAAACCATTCCCTTCTCATAGAACCACCAGATTTAACACGTATTTCAGTATGCATCAAAGAACATAGGAATTGATGACTTATTTATTTCTAATCTAAGTTACTGAACAATGGATATGAAACAGTCTTGGTTAGAATCATTTGTTTGCATGTCTTCTGGATCATTAGACTACGTTTTTGGAGGCTAGGGCTTATGTGTTACTTGTTTTCATATTGCTAGGAACTGACTCCCATCAGGAACTTACAATAATTCTTTGTTAAAAGAATGTAAGAAAAAAGAAAATACATGATCAGAAGTATTTTCCAAAAAGAATTTTAACATTTAATAAATTATTCTCTAATAAAAGAAATGGTTTGTATTCACTTGGGATAAAATGGATCTGCCACTATTACAGCTGGGATGAATGAAACCCACAAATTCAAATGTGCACAAATGCAAATTTATTTCCCATTACTCCACTGAATTGGTATTATCAGTCTGTAAATCAGGCTGGGCACTTCAACTTCTACCTTTATTAAAGTTCCCCCAATTCTCCAGGGTTTAGTTGAGGTTTAAAGTGCAAAGGATTTTGGTCCTTAAAGACTGGAGGAGATGAAAAATGAATATGGCCCTTTCTGGGCACTTATCTCACAGATCACAACACAGCCTCCTGAGTATCCAGCTCTTCCAGGCTCCCAACATCCCGTTTCCCCCACAAAAGCATTTACCATGTTTCTATGTAAACTTCTGTTGTCTGCTGCAGAAAGCATAAATTATCTGCCAACCTGAAAATTTTGCATGTAAATCATTTCAACCTAACTTATTTTCTTCTGACTTCAAGCACTCAATCTCTTTTCCATAAAGACTAGTCCTTCCATAGTCCCCTTATAGCCTGCTTCTATAGTTTAGATCAAGTTGTTTCTCTTACCTTAAATGTCCTTAACTATTTTCTCCTTTTATGTAAATTTTACCCAACTTTTAGGGCCAACCATAGATTCACTACCACCACCCAATCTCCCTCTATTTCTCTTATGCACAATACTTTCACCATAGAACATTACCCAATATAATATTTGATTATGTATTATGTATTCTTTGAATTGCACCTTCAATTACTTCACATAGTTTGTTTTTTGCTCCCTCCACTAACTGCAAGCTCCCTGAACACAGGGAATGTATCTGCTAATCTCCTTCATTATACCCTAAAAAAGCTGACAGGTAATAGGCACTAAGTCAGTAAGTGTGAGATGGAATGATAGTGTCAGGTATTTCCCATGTAGTCCCTCCCAACCTCTGCCTACTCCTCCTGCCCTCAACACACACACATACACACACACAAACACACACACTTCCTTCTAACGGATCTCCCTCCTCAAATCAGGAAGACATGAAAGAATTCTATACTTAACACCCTCAGAATAGACTTCTTTCATCAGAAATGAAAAAATATAAAATAAAGGATAGAACCAGTTCTCAGGTCTTTACTTTAAAAGTAAAATTTTGAAGGCCACACAGAGACAAAGAAAAGTCAGAAAGTCTACAATCTAGAGCATACAGTATATACTTTAAAAAATGAACAATAATCAAGGAAAAAATTAGCTTTCCCATTTAAGAAGAAACTTTTAAAAGAATAATAGAGTGAGGTGCTTATGTGAGAGTCTTAGAAAGGCCTCTGCCCTCCCTTATTCCCATTCCAAGTAGGTCTAAATAGGCTTTCTAGTAAATCAAGTACTTACAGCTTAGTCTTGTTTCTCCTCTGTTGCCTTGAGAAGAAGCAAACTACCAGACTCAAAAAAAGCAGTGACACAGGAGAACAGAGATGGTTTCATGCATATTTGAGGTTCAGGAAGTATGAAGGTTTTAAGCTACATGGGGAATGAAATTGTTTTCACTTGTTAAAAAGAGGACAGGCAGAAGGTAAACTGAGTACACTGAGTACACTGCAAAATAACTAGATAAAATTTTCTGCCTCTAGATAGAATGGGCGTTCAAAATGAAATTTTAGGCAAGTTAGAGAAAAATTAAAAATTTATATTGCTCATCTAAATTAATAAGCTGACAAGTACCATATCCACTATATTTACTGACTGACTGATTGATTCCTAACAAAATAACAGAAGCTTGAACTCAAAAATTGAGATACAATTTCTAAATGGCCATAACTCCATTTTAAGAAATACATTAAAATACTCATAAAATTTAAATAATAATAAAATCTCATGGTTCAGAAAAAAGCTCCCTCAGAAAATTACATCGTTAACTAATAAAGTTTCTTTTCACATCTATAAATAAAACAATTAGATAAGAAAAAATAAATGTGATCCCATAACATAAACATCATGAAGGGATAAGACAATATTACACCATATTTTAAGGCATTTGTCCTTTTTCTTACACAGGCTAGAATGCATAGAATATAGGAAATGAGAAAACAATGATTTCAAGACTAAAAATAACAAATCTACCATCTGGAGTCTTTACAAAGCTATCAATTGCACCATTTATATAGCTTAAAAAGCAAGAATTTTACCTATGTAATCTTTAGGAAATCATATAATGGGTTTATATTGCCATTGGGCAATTGAAATAGAGTGTTGAGTATTGTAAATATTTCAAACCAGGAAAAAGTATTCAACTTATGCCTTATATAAACAGAACAATTTCCCTTTATGTCTAATTTCTATCCCAATTTTACCAACAGCTTTCTTTCAACCAAGTACACTAAAACCACAATGATGGGAAAATACCAGTCATTTGTTTCCTTCTTACATTCTACAAGTTATTAACCAAAGACAGCTAAATGATTAACTACTTGTCTTAGTGCAAAATGTTCCAGTTGCGTCTTCACTGCCAGAATTTTCTTCATTTTTGATTTATAACTTTCCTGGCAAGCATAGTATTAACTTTACATCTCTGAGTTAACTGCCAAATGGGAACAATGAGCTATTCAATGTCTCAGCTTCCCTTTTCTGAGTAACACTACTTTCTACTTGGTGAGGAAATACTCAGTGGAAAATGTAAAATATTAGTAGAAAAATACTCCATATTTTTAAATTAAGAATCCAAACCCACATCCAGGTAAACAATTAAATGTCATAAGCCTGTTGTAGGTACATTTTCACTTCAAACAGTTTTGAGAATGTTCTCAACCTCACTGAATAATATTTAGATCACATTTTTAAGGATCAATATTCAGTCATTAAAAAGGAAAACAAAAATTAAATTCTTATACTATGTATAATTGTTGAAGGAACAGGTTTTCCTCAAGAGGATACACTGAAACAGTTAAAAGGAAAAGATTTCCTCTATTTTAGCACTGGTTTCTGAGCGGTAGCCTGAAGATTATGCAGAAGCCTCAACTGAGGCAGATGCCTTGCAGGAAAATGCTACCCTCCTTTGGATATGCCTCCCATCTCCTCCCTCAGTCACTAGACCAATATCTGAGGCCAAGTGTTACCATAACTGACTTAGGAATGGCTATCTCTGCTGGTGAGAAAAGGCGTTTTCACCAAGGTTTCTGTAAGGGCTTGATAACATGAACTGTGAACTAGTTGGAAGTACCTAAACCAAAGAGGGAACCTGAACTTAAAGCTGGATTAGGAACAGTTTGTTGATACAGGGCACTCTCTGTAATTTGGGATTTAATGCCATGGTGAGTTCTGATGTGCTGCTATGATGACTCTCGAAAGCCTGGACAAAACAATGCCCTTCTATTAAATAAATTTGAGATGCTAGAACTGCCCTGGTAGAGTGCTGAGGTAAACAAGCAAAAGTCTCAGGGAAGTGCACATACTAGAATGAGCCTATTACATAAGATCAGAGAACCCACAAACTGACTCTTCACTGGAAGGGGCTGGAGACCATTTCATTAACTATAATGATTAGAAATACACTGGAGAGATAAAATACTATCATTACTAAGAAAGTTAGTAGTGGCTGTCCTCTGTAGGCTGAGCCTGATGGCAGGGCATGCTGTCATAGAATTTGGCTTCCTAGAATCAACGAGGATGACAGGATTCCAGAGTAGCAGAGGGAGCTGGCAGCACTTAATGGTCAGAGGAAAGATGCGTATAATAACTGTTAATTGATAGCATGGTGAAATGACATCCAAGACATCTTGATCCACAGAGAACTATTGTAATATCATAATGACTAATAGACCATAGTTCCTAAGAGCAAGACAATCAGGCATCAAACAAGGGAGTTTCTTGAGACAATGGAAGAGTGGGTAGATGGATGAATGGATAGATGGATGGATGGATACATGAATGGGGATAGATAGAAAGATACAAAAGATATCAAGAATGGATAAAGCAGAGGATGATATCAACTGCCCCAATGGAACCAGTAGAAAGCTGCAATATCTCACTAACATTCCATATGTGACCAGTTTAGATAGGAACTCATCAATTTAAAAAGACATCAGGATGGGATAAAGATGGCAGCGTGAGAGGAGAGACAGAGGCTTCCTCCTAAAACTGGATACAATTACAAAATTTAATTGGCGCAACTAATCCTGAGAGAGCAACAGGAAAGAGGACAGCATCAGACTGCATACACCTGGAGAAAAGAGCAGACCTCAGCGAATGGGGTAACATACCAGAGCTGTGGCTCTGCGGGACCGAGCCCCTCCCCAACCCCAGCTCACCGGCAGGAGGAAGAGAAATGGAGCAGGGAGGGAGTGGAAGGCTTGGGACTGCTGAATACCTAGCTCTGGAGATCTGCGCTGAGAACACAAACTTACATTTCATGGTGCTTTCATGAGACTCACATGACTACTGGGTTGGAAAGTTAATACAGGCAGAGTTCTGGGGGAGACTGGGATTCTAGCTACTTGTAGCAGGGATCCATATCTGGCTGCTCTGGGACAAAAACTTATACCTGTGTGACTGGCCCAATGGCTCAGGCAGTGGAGACAGGCACAGCAGCCAGGAGGCGGGGAAAAGCTCTTTCCTACCCCCAGGCAACAGTACCACTTCCCTGCGACCCCTGACATTGCTTCAGGGGCTCAGCAGCTCCAGAATAGAGCTTCTGGACACTAGAGGGCGCCATATACTAACACGAAAGGCCAAAGAAACCTTGCCCAGAGTAAAATTGTTAATACAAATCCCGAGAAAGATTTAAATGATATGGACCTCGTGACTCTTCCTGAAAGGCAGTTCAAAATAAAAATCATCAACATCCTAATGGAGGTACAGAAAGACATCCAAGAACTCAGGAATGAATTCAGGTCAGAGATCCAATCATTAAAGAACATGATGGAGGGTATTAAAAGCAGGTTGGATACAGTGGAGGAGACAATAAATGAAATAGAAACTAGAGAAGAGGAATACAAAGAAGCTGAGGCACAGAGAGAAAAAAGAACCTCTAAAAATGAAAGAATATTGAGAGAACTGTGTGACCAATCCAAGCGGAACAATATTCGCATTATAGGGATAACAGAAGAAGAAGAGAGGGGGGGCTGGATAGAAAGTGTCTTTGAGGAAGTAGTTGCTGTAAACTTCCCCAATCTGGGGAAGGGCATAGTCTGTCAGGCCATGGAGATCCACAGATCTCCCAACACAAGGGACCCAAGGAAGACAACAGCAAAACACATAGTATTTAAAATGGGAAATATCAAGGATAAGGACAGACTGTTAAAAGCAGCCAGAGGCAGAAATAAGATCACATACAAAGGAAAGCCCATCAGACTAACACCGGACCTCTCAGCAGAAACCTCACAGGCCAGAAGGGAGTGGCATGATGTATTAAATGCCATGAAGCAGAAGGGCCTGGAACCAAGATTACTTTATCCAGTAAGATTACCATTTCAATTTGAAGGAGGGATTAAACAATTTCCAGATAAGCAAAAGCTGAGAGAGTTTACCTCCCACAAACCATCTCTGCAGTCTATTTTGGAGGGACTGCTATAGATGAAAGTATTCCTAGGGTTGGACAGCTGTCACCATGGAAGAGAGGGTGGAGCAGCTGATTGCAAGGCAAATGCAAAATTAAATTGGCTATCATCACAGTCAATCAAGGGATAGACAAAAAGTACAGAATTTGATACCGAATATATAAAGAATGAAGGAGGAAGATAAAGGAGGAGAAATAGAAAAGAGCCTTTAGATTGTGTTTGTAACAGCATACTAAGTGAGTTAAGTTAGACTCTTAGTTAGTAAGGAAAGTAATCTGGAACCTTTGGTAACCACGAACCTAAAGCCTGAAATGGTAATAAGTACATACCTATCGATAATCACTGTAAATGTAAATGGACAGAATTCACCAATCAAAAGACATAAGAGTCACGGAATGGATAAAGAAACAAGACTCATCTATATGCTGCTTAAAAGAGACTCACCTCAAACCCAAAGACATGCACAGACTAAAAGTCAAGGGATGGAAAAAAGAAATTTCATGCAAACAATAGGGAGAAAAAAGTAGGTGTTGCAGTACTAGTATCAGACAAAATAGTCTTCAAAACAAAGAAAGTAACAAGAGATAAAGAAGGACATTACACAATGATAACGGGCTCAGTCCAACTAGAGGATATAACCATTATAAATATATACACACCCAACACAGGAGCACCATCATATGTGAAACAAATACTAACAGAACTAAAGGAGGAAATAGACTGCAATGCATTCATTTTAGGAGACTTCAACACACCATTCACTCCAAAGGACAGATCCACCAGACAGAAAATAAGTAAGGACACAGAGGCACTGCACATCACACTAGAACAGATGGACCTAACAGACAGCTATAGAACTCTACACCCAAAAGCAACAGGATACACATTCTTCTCAAGGCCACATGGAACATTCTCCAGAATAGACCACATACTAGGCCACAAAAAGAGCCTTAGTAAATTCCAAAGATTGAAATCCTACCAACCAACTTTTCAGACCACAAAGGTATAAAACTAGAAATAAATTGTACCAAGAAATCAAAAAGGCTCACAAACAGATGGAGGCTTAACAACATGCTTCTAAATAGTCAATGAATCAACGACCAAATTAAAATGAGGATCCTGCAATGTATGGAAATAAATGACAACACCAATACAAAGCACCAACTTCTGTGGGACGCAGAGAAAGCAGTCTTAAGAGGAAAGTATATAGCAATCCAGGCATATTTAAAGAAGGAAGAACAAACCCAAATGAATAGTCTAATGGCACAATTATCAAAATTGGTAAAAGAAGAACAAAAGAGGCCTAAAGTCAGCAGAAGGAGGGACAAAAAAGATCATAGAAGAAATAAACAAAATTGAGAAGAATAAAACAATAGAAAAAATCAATGAAAGCAAGAGTGGTACTTTGAGAAAAAAAAACAAAATAGATAAGCCTCTAGCCAGACTTACATGAGAAAAAGAGAATCAACACACATCAACAGAATCAGAAATGAGAAAGGAAACATCACCACGGACCCAACAGAAATACAAAGAATTATTAGAGACTACTATGAAAACCTATATGCTAAGAAGCTGGAAAACCTAGAAGACATGGACAACTTTCTAGAAAAACACAACCTTCCAAAACTGACCAAGGAAGAAACACAGAATCTAAACAAACCAATCACCAGCAACGAAATTGAAGCAGTAATCAAAAAACTACCCAAGAATAAAACAAACAGGCCAGATGGATTTACCTCAGAATTTTATCAGACATACAGAGAAGATATAATACCCATTCTCCTTAAAGTTTTGCAAAAAATAGAAGAGGAGGGAATACTCCCAAACTCATTCTATGAAGCCAACATCACCCTAATACCAAAACCAGGCCCCACCAAAAAAGAAAATTACAGACCAATATCCCTGATGAACTTAGATGCAAAAATACTCAATAAAATATTAGCAAACTGAATTCAAAAATATATAAAAAGGATCATAAGCCATGACCAAGTGGGATTCATCTCAGGGATGCAAGAACGGTACAACATTTGAAAATCCATCAACATCATCCCCCACATAAACAAAAAGGACAAAAACCACATGATCATCTCCATAGATGCTGAGAAAGCATTCAACAAAGTTCACCATCCATTCATGATAAAAACTCTCAGAAAAATGGGTATAGACAGCAAGTACCTCAACATAATAAAGTCCATATATGATAAACCCACAGTCAACATCATACTGAACAGTGACAAGCTGAAAGCTTTTCCTCTGAGATCGGGAACAAGACAGGGATACCCACTCTCCCCACTGTTATTTAAAATAATACTGGAGGTCCTAGCCACGGCAATTAGACAAAACAAAGAAATACAAGGAATCCAGATTGGTAAAGAAGAAGTTAAACTGTCACTATTTGCAGATGACATGATATTGTACATAAAAATCCCTAAAGACTCCACTCCAAAACTACTAGAACTGATATTGGAATACAGCAAAGTTGCAGGATACAAAATTAACACACAGAAATCTGTGGCTTTCCTATACACTAACACTGAGCCAATAGAAAGAGAAATGAGGAAAACAATTCCATTCACAATTGCATCAAAACGAATAAAATACCTAGGAATAAACCTAACCAAAGAAGTGAAACACCTATACTCTCAAAACTATAAGACACTCTTAAGGGAAATTAAAGAGGTCACTAACAAATGGAAACTCATCCCATGCCCTTGGCTAGGAAGAATTAATATTGTCAAAATGGCCATCCTGCCCAAAACAATATACAGATTTGATGCAATCCCTATCAAATTACCAACAACATTCTTCAATGAAGTGGAACAAATAGTTTAAAAATTCATATGGAAACACCAAAGACCCTGAATAGCCAAAGCAATCCTGAGAAAGAAGAACAAAGTGACGGGGATCTCACTCCCCAACTTCAAACTCTACAACACAGCCACAGTAATCAAGACAATTTGGTATTGGCACAAGAACAGAGCCACAGACCCATGGAACAGATTAGAGACTCCAGACATTAACCCAAACATATATGGTCAATTAATATATGATAAAGGAGCCATGGACATACAATGGGGAAATGACAGTCTCTTCAACAGATGGTACTGGCAAAACTGGACAGGTACATGTAAGAGAATGAAACTGGATCACTGCGTAACCCCATACAAAAAAGTAAATTCAAAATTGACCAAATATCTGAATGTAAGTCATGAAACCATAAAACTCTTAGGAAAAAACAGAGGCAAATATCTCCTGCACATAAACATGCATGACTTCTTCCTGAATATATCTCCCTGGGCAAGGAAAACAGAAGCAAAAATGAACAAGTGGGTCTATATCAAGCTGAAAACCTTCTATACAACAAAGAACACCATCAATAGAACAAAAAGGTACCCTACAGTATGGGAGAATATATTCGTAAATGACAGATCCGATAAAAGCTTGACATTCAAAATATATAAAGAGGTCACACACCTCAACAAACAAAAAGCAAATAATCCAATTAAAAATGGGCAGAGGAGCTGAATAGACAGTTCTCCAAAGAAGAAATTCAGATGGCCAACAGACGCATGAAAAGATGCTCCACATCCCTAGTTATCAGAGAAATGCAAATCAAAACCACAATGAGATATCACCTCACACCAGTAAGGATGGTTACCATCCAAAAGACAAACAACAACAAATGTTGGCGAGGTTGTGGAGAAAGGGGAATCCTCCTACACTGCTGGTGGAAATGTAAATTAGTTCAACCATTGTGGAAAGCAGTATAGAGGTTCCTCAAAATGCTCAAAATAGACTTACCATTTGACACAGGAATTCCACTTCTAGGAATTTACCCTAAGGATGCAGCACTCTAGTTTGAAAAAGACAGATGCACCCCTATGTTTATGGCAGAACTATTTACAATAGCCAAGAAATGGACGCAACCTAAGTGACCATCAGGAGATGAATGAATAAAGAAGATGTGGTACATATGCTCAATGGACTATTATTCAGCCATAAGAAGAAAACAAATCATACCATTTGCAACAACATGGATGGAGCTAGAGGGTATTATGCTCAGTAAAATAAGCCAAGTGGAGAAAGACAAATACCAAATGATTTCACTCATCTGTGGAGTATAAGAACAAAAGAAAAAAGTGAAGGAACAAAACAGCAGCAGAATCACAAAACCCAAGAATGGACTAACAGTTACCAAAGGGAAAGAGACTGGGGAGAATGGGAGGGTAGGGAGGGATAAGAGAGGGGAAGAAGAAGAGGGTTATTATGATTAGCATGTACAATGTGGGGGTTGGGAAAGGGGAGGGCTGTGCACCACAGAGAAGACAAGTAGTGATTCTGCAACATCTTACTATGCTGATGGACAGTGACTGTAATGGGGTTTGTGAGGGGGACTTGGGGTAGGGTAGAGCCTAGTAAACATAATGTTCTTCATGTAATTGTAGATTAATGATAACAAAAAAAAAAAAAACATCAGACTTCCAGCTCAAGATGGAGGCATCAGTAGGGCAGCAGAAATCTCCTCCCAAAACCGTAGTTATTTTTGAAAATAAAACAAATACAACTACTCCTAAAAGAGATATCAGAGGATATAGTACAACAACCAGGCTACATCTACATCTTCGAGAACTCAGCATCTCACGAAGGGGGTAAGATACAAAGCTGGACCCAGTGGGACCCAAGCACTCCCCACACCCCAGCTCACCGGTGGGAGGAAAAGAGTTAGAGTGGGGAGGGAGTGGAAACACAGGACTGCTAAATAACCAGCAGTAGTAATCTGCACCGGGAGCACAGACACACATTGCATGGTGTCCTGGATATTAGAGAAATGGAAGGGTAGGGTCCGAGATGGAGATTGCAAGTGGGTCCCCACTGCCAGCTCCCCTGGGACCAAAGAAAAGCAGGCACTTTTTTAAAGTCTTAAAGGGACTAGGGCTCAACAGTTAAACAAAATCGTCCCAGCACACTCAGCCCAGCGGGCTGCTAATCTTGAGAAACTTTGGGCCCCTTAACCCCCTGGTGGGTAAAGCAGCCCTGAAGCCCCCCTCACAGTGATAAGCAGCCTGCCATTCATTCCCCCCCCCCCAGCTGACACTACAAGCAAACCGACTGACCCAGCACAGCTGCCAAGCAGCTGGAAAGCAGCCCCGCCCACAGCAACTACATAGAGTCTCCTCCCAGCACACAGAGAACTGGGACAGGCAGAGGAAGCTGGAGCAAGGTCCGGGAGGCATGCAGAGGTGTCGTTCTCACAGAACACACCCAGCTCGACTGCGACTCCCTACAGTGCTCTAGGCTAGCCCAAGGGCAGACCCGCCCACAGCAGCTCAGGAGATTGTCCCAGAGTCTGCTCGCAGTGTGTGGGTAACTGGCACAGGCAGTGAAGCCAGAACAAGATCCAGAAAGCATGAGGGGGCACCGTTATCACAGGAGAACACACCCAACATGGCTGCGACTCCATGCAGTGCTGTAGTCTGGCCCAAGGGTGGCCCCACCCATGGCAGCTCAGGAGATTGTCTCAGAGTCTGCTCCCAGTGTGCAGGTAACTGGCACAGGCAGCGGAAGCTGGAGCAAGATCTGGAAAGGATGAAGGGGGACCATTCTCACAGGAGAACACACCCAGCATGGCTGCAAACACCCACAGCACTCTAGGCTAGCCTGCAGGAGTTCCCACCCATAGCAACTCAGGAGATTATCCCAGAGTCCTCTCCTGGTGTGC
Source organism: Manis javanica (assembly GCF_040802235.1). Lineage (NCBI taxonomy): Eukaryota > Metazoa > Chordata > Mammalia > Pholidota > Manidae > Manis > Manis javanica. The sequence continues at coordinate 42,047,773 of NC_133167.1, read as the reverse complement.
GGGTAACTGGCAGAGAGAGCGGAGAAGGGCAAGGTGACCAACAAGCAGGAAGGGACTTTTTTCTCCCAGCTGACACACATGCCACCTGCCTGCAATGACTTCTATCACCTTGAAAAGTCAGAAGAATCTGGTCCAGTCAAAAATCACTCAGACAACCTGAGACAGAGGGCCTGGTGAGATAGATATAACCAATATTCCTGAAAAAGAATTCAAAATAAAAGTCATAACCATGTGGATGGACCTGCAGACAAATATGCAAGAGCTAAGGGACAAAGTCAGGAGGGAGATAACAGAAATGAAATAATCGATCCAAGGGCTTACCAGCAGACTGGAAGAGATGTAAGAGACTGTTAATGGAATAGAAATCAGAGAACAGGAATACAGAGAAGCTGAGGCAGAGAAAAATTAAAGGATCTCTAGGAATTAAAAAATATTAAGAGAACTGTGTGTCCAATACAAGCAGAACAATATTCACATTTTAAGGGTACCAGAAGAAGAGAGAGAAAAAAAGACAGAAAGTATCTTTAAAGAAATGATTGCTGAAAACTTCCCCAAATTAGAGAAGGAAATACTCTCTCCGACCACAGAAGCCCACAGATCTCCCAAGAGAAGGGACCCAAGGAAGACAACACCAAGACATATTATAATTAAAATACAAAAATCAAACACAAGGACAGAGTATTAAAGGCAGCCAGAGAGAGAAAAAAGGTCACCTATAAAGGAAAACCCATCAGACTATCATTAGACTTCTCAACAAAAACCTTACAGGCCAGAAGAGAATGGCATGATTTATTTAATGCAATGAAACAGAAGGGCCTTGAACTGAGAAATCTGTATCCAGCACAATTATCATTTAAATTTGATAGAAGGATTAAACAATTTCCAGACAAGAAAAAGTTGAGGAAATTTGCCTCCCAAAAACCATCTCTACAGGGTAATTTAAAGGGACAGATTTAGATGGAAGCACTCCTAAGATTAAACAGATGTCACCAGAGAAAATAAAATCACAGCAAAGAAAGACCAACCAAATATTAACTAAAGGCAAAAAATAAAATCAACTAAAGGCAAAAAAATAAAATCAACTATCCACAAAAACAGTCAAAGGAAACACAAAAAAGTACAGAATAAAACACCTAACATATAAAGAATGGAGGAGGGAGAATAAGAAGGGAGAGAAATAAAGAATCAAGAAACTGTATTTATAATAGCTTAATAAGTGAGTTAAGTTAGACAGTTAGATAGTAAAGAAGCTACTCTTGAACCTTTGGTAAACATGAATCCAAAGCCTGCAATGGCAACAAGTATATATCTAAAAATAATCACCCTAAATGTAAATGGACTGAATGCACCAATCAAAGGACACAGAGTAATAGAATGGATAAAAAAGCAAGACCCATCTATGTGCTGCTTACAATAAACTCAACTCAAACCCAAAGACATACACAAACTAAAAGTCAAGGGATAGAAAAAGATAGTTCATGCAAACAATAGGGAGAAAAAGGAGGTGTTGCAGTACTAGTATCAGACAAAATAGTCTTCAAAACAAAGAAAGTAAAAAGAGATAAAGGACATTACATAATGATAAAGGGCTCAGTCCAACAAGAGGATATAACCATTATAAATATATATGCACCCAAGACAGGAGCACTACATATGTGAAACAAATACTAACAGAATTAAAGGAGGAAATAGAATACAATGCACTCATTTTTGGAGACTTCAACCCACCACTCACTCCAAAGTACAGATCCACCAGACAGAAAATAAGTAAGGACACAGAGGCACTGAACAACACACTAGAACAGATGGACCAAACAGACATGTACAGAACTCTACATTCAAAAGCAGCAGAATACACATTAGTCTCAAGTGCACATGGAACATTTTCCAGAATAGACCACATACTAGGCCACAAAAAGAACCTCAGTAAATTCAAAAATATTGAAATTCTACCAACCAACTTCTCAGCTCACAAAGGTATAAAACTAGAAATAAATTTTACGAAGAAAACAAAAAGGCCCAGAAACACATGGAGGCTAAACAACATGCTCTTAAATAATCAATGGATCAATGACCAAATTAAAACAGAGATCAAGCAATATATGCAGACAAATGACAATGACAGCATAAAGCCCCAACTTCTGTAAGATGCAGCAAAGGCAGTTCTAAGAGGAAAGTATATTGCAATCCAGGCCTATTTAAAAAAGGAAGAACAATCCCAAATGAATACTCTAAAGTCACAATTATTGAAATTGGAAAAAGAAGAACAAATGAGGTCCAAACTCAGCAGAAGGAGTTACATAATAAAGATCAGAGAAGAAATAAATAAAATTGAGAACTATAAAACAACAGAAAAAAGACAATGAAAGGAGGAACTGGTTCTTTGAGAAAATGAACAAAACAGATAAACCCCTAGGTAGACTTATCAAGAAAAAAAGCGAGTCTACACACATAAACAGATTTAGAAATGAGAAACGAAAAATCACGACAGACACCACAGAAATACAAAGAGCTATTAGAGAACACTGAAAATCTACATGCTAATAAGCTGGAAAACCTAGAAGAAATAGACAAGTTCCTAGAAAAATACAATCTTCCAAGACTGACCTATGAAGAAACAGAAAATCTAAATGGATGAATTACCAGCAATGAAATTGAAGCAGTAATCAAAAAACTACCCAAGAACAAAACCCGTAGCAAGATGGATTCACCACTGAATTTTACTGCACATACAGAGAAGACTTAATACCCATTCTCCTTAAAGTTTTCCAAAACATAGAAGAGGAGGGAATACTTCCAAACTCATTCTATGAAGCCAGCATCACTCTAATACCAAAACCAGGCAAAGACTCCACCAAAAAAAAAAAAAATTACAGACCAATATCCCTGCTGAACATAGATGCAAAAATACTCAACAAAATATTAGCAAACCAAATTCAAAAATACACCATGAGGATCATATACCATGATCAAATGGGATTCAATTCAGGGATGCAAGAATGGTACAACATTCAAAAATTCATCAACATCATTCACTGCATCAACAAAAAGAAGAACAAAAACCACATGATCATCTTCATAGATGCTGAAAAAACATTGAACAAAATTCAACATCCATTCATGATAAAAACTCTTAACAAAATGGGTTTTGAGGGCAAGTACCTCAACATAATAAAGGCCATATATGACAAACCCACAGCCAACATCATACTTAACAGCTAGAAGTGAAAGCTTTTCCTTTGAGATTAGGAACAAGACAGGGATGCTCACTCTCCACACTGTTATACAACATAGTACTGGAGGTGTTAGCCATGGCAATCAGACAACACAAAGAAATAAAAGACACCCAGATTGGCAAGGAAGAAGTCAAACTGTTCCTGTTTGCAGATGATATGACATTGTACATAAAAACTCTAAAGGATCACTCCAAAACTACGAGATCTAATATCTGAATTCAGCAAAGTTCCAGGATACAAAGTGAATACACAGAAATCTGTTGCATTCCTGTACACTAATGATGAACTAGCATAAAGAGAAATCAGGAAAACAATTCCTTTTAAAACTGTATCAAAAACAATAAAATACCTAGGAATAAACCTAACCAAGGAAGTGAAAGACCTATACCCTGAAAACTACAAGACACACATGAGAGAAATTAAAGAAGTTACCAATTAATGGAAACACATTCCATGCTCATGAGTAGAATGAATAAATATTGTCAAAATGGCCTTCCTGCTTAAAGCAATCTACAGAGTCAATGCAATCCCTATCAAAATACCAACAGTATTCTTCAATGAGTACAGCAAATAGTTCTAAAATTCATACATAATGACAAAAGACCCCAAAGAGCCAAAGCAATCCTGAGAAAGAAGAATAAAGCAGGGAGAATTACACTTCCTGACTTCAAGTTGTACTACAAAGCCACAGTAATCAAGACAATTTGGTACCGGCACAAGAACAGACCCATAGACCAATGGAACAGAATAGAGAGCCCAGATATAAACTCAAGCATATCTGGTCAATTAATATACAATTAAGGAGCCATGGATATACAATGGGGAAATGACAGCCTCTTCAACAGCTGGTGTTGGCAAAACTGGACAGCTAGATGTAAGAGAATGTAACTGGATTATTGTCTAACCCCATACACAAAAGTAAACTCAAAATGGATCAAAGACCTGAATGTAAGTCATTAAACCATAAAACTCTTGGAAAAGAACATAGGCAAAAATCTCTTGGACATAAACATGAGCAACTTCTTCATGAACATATTTCCCCAGGCAATGGAAACAAAAGCAAAAAAGAATAAGTGGGACTGTATCAAACTAAAAAGCTTCTGTACAGCAAAGGACACCATCAGTAGAACAAAAAGACATCGTACAATATGGGAGAATATATTCATAAATGACATATCCTATAAGGGGTTGACATTCAAATTATATAAAGAACTCATGCACTTCAACAAATAAGCCAATTAAAAAATGGGCAGAGGATATGAACAGACACTTCTCCAAAGAATAAATTCAGATGGCTAACAGACACATGAAAAGATGCTCCACAACACTAATCATCAGAGATATGCAAATTAAACCACAGTGAAATGCCACCTCACACTAGTTAGAATGACCACCATCCGAAAGACAAACAACAAATGTTAGTGAGGATGTGGAGAAAGGGGAACCCTCCTACACTGCTGGTGGGAATGTAAACTAGTTCAACCATTGTGGAAAGCAGTATGGAGGTTCCTCAAAAAACTCAAAATAGAAATACCATTTGACCCAGAAGCTTCACCCCTAGGAATTTACCCTAGGAATGCAGGAGCCCAGTTTTAAAAAAACATATGCACCCTTATGTTTATCACAGCACTATTTACAATAGCCAAGAAATGGAAGCAACCAAAGTGTCCATCAGTAAATGAATGGATAAAGATGTGGTACATATACACAATGGAATATTATTCAGCCATAAGAAGAAAACAAATGATACCATTTGCAACAACATGGATGGAGTTAGTGGGTATTATGCTTAGTGAAATAAGTCAGGTGGAGAAAGACATGTACCAAATGATTTCACTCATCTGTGGAGTATAAGAACAAAGAAAAAACTGAGGGAACAAAACAGCAGCAGAATCACAGAACCCAAGAATGGACTAACAGTTACCAAAGGGAAAGGGACTGGGTAGGTTGAGGGGAGAAAGTGTGGATGGGGGGCAAGGGGCATTATGATTAGGACACATAATGTTGCAGTGGGGGATACAGGAAAGGCAGTATATACAGAGAAGACAAGTAATGATTCTATAGTATCTTACTACGTTGATGGACAGTGACTATAATAGGATATGTGGGGAGACTTGATAATAGGGGGAGTCTAGTAACCATAATGTTGTTCAAGTAATTGTATATTAATGATATCAAAATAAAAATTTAAATAAATAAAAATAAAAATGCAGTCAGTATGAAATTTGTGAAAGAATACACACACAGATCAGTGAAAAAGAATAGAGATCCCAGAAGTAGACCTACACATGTATAGTCAACTAATCTTTAATAAAGAAGTAAGGGCAATTAAGTAGAGAAAGAATAGTCTTTTCAATAGTACTGGAACAACTGGAAGTCCATATGAAAAAAAAAAGGAATCTAAAAGACCTTATAATTTTCACGAAGTTTTCTTTGATAGATACTGTTAACAGAATGATAAGACAAGCAAGACAGGGAGAACACACCTGCAAAACATGTATCTGATAGACTCATATCCAAACTACATAAAGAACTCTTAAAAATTAACAGTAAGGAAATTATTAGCCCTATTTAAAAATGGATAAGCAATCTGAACAAACACCTAACCAAAGAATATATACAGAAGAAAAATATGCATATGAAAAGATTCATAATACCATTTTTTATCAGTTAATTTCAAATTAAACAATGAGATACCCCTACACACCAATTAGAATGGCTAAAATCTAAAAAACTGACAATACCAAATGCTGACAGAGATGTGGAGCAACAACATTCTTTGCTGGTGAGGATGGTAAAGCCACTTTGGAAAACAATTTGGTAGATTCTCAAAGAGTTAAGCATAATCTTACCACATGATCTAACAATTGTACTACTAGATATTTACTCCACTATTTGAAAATGTATGTCTACACCAAAAGTCTCACACAAATCTTTATATATCACAGCTTTATTCATAATTACCAACAAGTGGATGCAACCAAAATGTACACATTAATGTACAAAAGATGAATAAATAAACTTGCATACATCAAAGCTATGAAATATTATTCACAGATAAAAAGAAATGAGCTATCAAGCCATGAAAAGACATAAAGGAGTCTTAAATGCATATTGCTAAGTGAAAGAAGCCAGTATGAAAAGACTACATATTGAATTATTCCACACTGGACACAGTAAATATATGAGTGGTTGCCCAGGGATCTGGGGGAAGGGTCAGGGAAGAATGCTGAAGCATGGGAATTTTTAGGGTGGTGAAAATTTTCAATACAATACCTTATGATGAATACATGATATTATGCATTTCTCAAAACCCATAGAACTTCACAGCACAGAGAATGAATGACAAGGGAATCTATGTTACAACTATAGAAAACAACCTCAGCAAAGAGGGTAGTAGAAAAAATGCTGACCTACCTCTGAAAGTAAGTGCAAAGTAGCTTTGGAGAAGCATTGAATGTGAAAAATTAAAGCCAAAAGGAACAGACCATTAAAAAGGAAAAAGAAAAGTACACAAAAGCACATTTTTATCAATAAAGTTGTTTCCCATGGGAGAGCAAGTTAACAATTCTGATACTATGATACATGCTCAAGGAATTGAATATTTAAGTAAATGGATAACATGATAGTAGCCAGGTTTTTCACTGTTGGAATGGGAACTTACAGTTAAGCAAATAGAGAAGGCTAGAATAATATATATGGTAATGGATTCAAGTTGGAGACATCACTATGAACTTGTGTTTAGTTTGACATAGATACAGATGGTTGCATACAGAAATATTTATAGATAATGTGTATTTACAGGGGTTAGTATGCACACTTATATTTTCTTGTTCTGCCAGCTGAGAGGAATTTTAGGTAACAACATTCCAGTACCAATAACTATACCTATCATCCAGGCCATAGTTTCTACGATCAGCATTGTCCAATAACAGGAATCAAGGACCCTTGGAGGACTGGCTGATTCTAAGACTGGGGCAAGAAACACACATGATAAACCTGGGGTATCTTCTGTAATACTAGAAAGTAAGGAAGTGCCAAAAAAAAAAAAAAAGAAAGAAAGAAAAAACCTACATTTGTGGGGTGTATGTCAAAAGACCCTGGAGCTATCAGAAAAAAAGCTTCAAAGCTGGAACAATTTGAGTAACTACACAAAGTAGTATTGGATTATAACCTAAAGGATATAATAAAAATACCCATGAGTCCATAGTAATATAAATAATTGATTGAAAAAATAAATGGGCAAGAAGAGAGAACTCTCCCTTGCAGAAGAATCCATATAGTTGCCATGGATACTCCATCCTCAAGAGGAGGAGCCTAGCTCCCATTCCTGAAGTGGGGGCTACACATAGTGATTCCCTTCCAGACCATGACATGGATGGAGGAAAAAGGGAAACTTTACAGTGCATAAACCTGACAAACAGCACCCAATCCAGGAGATCAAGGCAACCACAGGGATGAGTCGATCATGTTAGTAGTATGAACTCTTGACATGATGTTGTGAAATGGGCATTTTCCCTTTGTGGTCTTTCTCCCCAAAGCCACAGCCCCAATACACTTATGAAAAAACACACTGGACAAATTCATATAGAGAAGCATCCTACAAAATACTTGACCTTTTCTAATATCAGACTTCTCAGCAGAAACCTTACAGGCCAGAAGGGAGTGGCATGATGTATTTAATGCAATGAAGCAGAAGGGCCTGGAACCAAGATTACTTTATCTGGCAAGATTATCACTTAAATTTGAAGGAGGGATTAAGCAATTTCCAGAAAAGCAAGAGCTGAGAGAATTTACCTCCCACAAACCATCTCTACAGTCTATTTTGGAGGGACTGCTGTAGATGGAAGTGTTCCTAAGGTTTAACAGCTGTCACCAGAGAATATGAAACCACAGTGAAGAAAGTAGAACAGCTGATTATTACTCAAATGCAAAATTAAACGAACTATCCCCAAAGTCAATCAAGGGATAGACAAAGAATACAGAATATGATACATAATATAAAAAGAAAGGAGGAGGAAGAAAACGGAGGACAAAAAGAAAAGAACCTTTAGATTTTGTTTGTAACAGCATATTAAGCGAGTTAAGTTAGACTCTTACATAGTAAGGAATTAACCTTGAACCTTTGGTAACCATGAATCTAAAGCCTACAATGGCAATAAGTACATACCTATCAATAATCACCCTAAAAGTAAATGGACTGAATGCACCAATCAAAAGACATAGAGTCACTGAATGGATAAAAAAACAAAACCCTTCTATTTGCTGCCTGCAAGAGACTCACTTTCAACCCAAAGACATACACAGACTAAAAGTGAAGGGATGGAAAAAAATATTCCATGCAACTAACAGAGAGAAAAAAGCAGGAGTTGTAGTATTTGTATCAGCAAAAATAGACTTCAAAACACAGAAAGTAACAAGAGACAAAGAAGGACATTACATAATGATAAAAGGGTCAATCCAACAAGAAGATATAACCATTATAAATATCTATACTCCCAACACAGGAGCACCCACATATGTGAAACAAATACAAGCAGAATTAAAAGGGGAAATAGAATGCAATGCATTCATTCTAGGAGACTTCAACACTCCACTCATTCTGAAGGACAGATAAACCAGACAGAAGATAAGTAAGGAGACAGAGGCACTGAACAACACAATAGAACAGAACCTAACAGACATCTACAGAACTCTATACCCAAAAGCAACAGAATACACATTCTTCTCAAGTGCACATGGAACATTTTTAAGAATAGATCATATACTAGGCCACAAAAAGAGCTTCAGTAAATTCAAGAAGACTGAAATTGTACCAACTAGTTTCTCAGATCACAAAGCTATGAAACTAGAAACAAATTATGCAAAGAAAATGAAAAATCCCACAAACACATGGAGACTTCACAACATGCTCTTAAATAACCAATGGATCAATGACCAAATGAAAACAGAGATAAAGCAAAATATGAAGACAAATGGCAACAATAATTCAACACCACAAAATCTGTGGGACGCAGCCAAGGCTGTGCTAAGAGGAAAGCATATTGCAATACAGGCCTACCTCAAGAAAGAAGAACAATCCCATATAAGCAGTCTAAACTCACAATTAATGAAACTAGAAAAAGAACAACAAGTGAAACCCAAAATCAGTAGAAGGGGGGACATAATAAAGATTAGAGTAGAAAAAAATAAAATTGAGAAGAATAAAACAATAGAAAGAATCAATGAAAGAAAGAGCTGGTTCTTCGAGGAAATAAACAAAGTAGATAAGCCCCTCGCCAGACTTATCAAGAAAAAAATGAGTCTACACACATAAACAGAATTAGAAATGAGAAAGGAAAAATCACTATGGATACCACAGAAATACAAAGAATTATTTGAGAATACTATGAAAAATTATATGCTAACAAACTGGATAACCTAGAAGAAATAGACAACTTTCTAGAAAAATACAACCTTCCAAGGTTCACCAAGGAAGAAACAGAAAATCTGAACAGACGAATTACCAGCAATGAAATTGAACTGGTAATCAAAAACCTACCTAAGAACAAAACCCCTGGACCAGATGGCTTCACTGCTGAATTTTATCAAACATTTAGTGAAGACTCAAAACCCATTCTCCATAAAGTTTTCCAAAAAATAGAAAAGGAGGAAATACTTCCAAACTCATTCTATGAGTCTAGCATCACTCTAATACCAAAACCAGGCAAAGACAACACAAAAAAAGAAAATTACAGACCAATATCCCTGAGGAACATAAATGCAAAAATACTCAACAAAATATTAGCAAACTGAATTCAAAAATACATCAAAAAGATCATCCATCATGATCAAGTTGGATTTATGCCAGGGATGCAAGGATGGTACAACATTTGAAAATCCATCATCATCCAACACATCAACAAAAAGGACAAAAACCACATAATCATCTCCATAGATGCTGAAAAAGCATTCGACAAAATTCACCATCCATTTATGATAAAAACTCTCAACAAAATGAGTATAGAGGGCAAGTACCTCAACATAATAAAGGCCATATATGACAAACCCACAGCCAACATTATACTTAACAGCGAGAAGCTGAAAGCTTTTCCTTTATGATTGGGAACAAGACAAAGATGCCCACTCTCCCCACTTCTATTCAACATAATAGTAGAGATCCTAGCCACGGCAATCAGACAACACAAAGACATAAAAGACATCCAGATTGGCAAGGGAGAAGTTAAACTGTCCCTGTTTGCAGATGACATGATATTCTATGTAAAAACCCTAAAGAATCCACTCCAAAACTACTAGATCTAATACCTGAATTCAGCAAAGTTCCAGGATACAAAATGAATACATAGAAATCTGAGGCATTCCTATACACTAACAATGAGCTAGCAGAGAGAGAAATCAGGAAAACAATTCCATTCACAATTGCATCAAAAAGAATAAAATACCTAGTAATAAACTAACCAAGGAAGTGAAAGACCTATGCTCTGAAAACTACAAGACACTCATGAGAGAAATTAAAGAAAATACCAATAAATGGAAACACATCCCGTGCTCATGGATAGGAAGAATTAGTATTGTCAAAATGGCCATCCTGCCTAAAGTAATCTATACATTAAATGCAATTCTTATCAAAATACCAACAACATTTTTCAATGATCTAGAGAAAATAATCTTAAAATTCATATGGTACCATAAAAGGCCTCAAATAGCTAAAGCAATACTGAGAAGGAAGAATAAAGCAGGGGGAATTATGCTCCCCAACTTCAAGCTCTACTACAAAGCCACAGTAATCAGGACAATTTGGTACTGCCACAAGAACAGACTTATAGACCAATGGAACAGACTAGACAGCCCTGATATAAACCCAACCATATATGGTCAATTAATGTATGATAAAGGAGCCATGGACATACAGTGGGGAAAAGACAGCCTCTTCAACAGCTGGTGTTGGCAAAATTGGACAGCTACATGCAAGAAAATGAAACTGGATTATTGTTTAACCCCATACAAGTACAAAAGTAAACTCAAAATGGATTAAAGACTTGAATGTAAGTTACAAAACCATAAAACTCTTAGAAGACAACATAGGCAAACATCTCCTGAATATAAGCATGAGCAATTTCTTCCTGAACCCACCTCCTTGAGAAAGAGTAAAAATGAACTCATGGGACTAATCAAACTAAAAAGTTTTTATATGGCAAAGGACATCATCAACAAAACAAAAAGGCATCCTACAGTATGGGAGAAGATATTTGTAAATGACATATCTGACAAGGGGTTAACATCCAAAATATATAAAGAACTTACACACCTCAACACCCAAAAAACAAATAACCTGATTAACAAATGGGTAGAGGATATGAAGAGATGATTCTCCATAGAAGAAATTCAAATGGCCAACAGACACATGAAAAGATGCTCCACATCACTAATCATCAGGGAAATGCAAATTAAAACCAAAATGAGATATCACCTCACACCAGTAAGGATGGCCAACATCAAAAAGACTAAGAACAACAAATGTTGGCAAGGATGCAGAGAAAGGGGAACCCTCCTACACTGCTGGTGGGAATGTAAGCTAGTTCAACCATTATGGAAAGCAATATGGAGGTTCCTCAAAAAACTAAAAATAGAAATACCATTTGATCCTGGAATCCCACTCCTTGGAATATATCCAAAGAATACAATTTCTCAGATTCAAAAAGACATATGCACCCCTATGTTCACTGCAGCACTTTTTACAATAGCCAAGATATGGAAGCAACCTAAGTGTCCATCAGTAGATGAATGGATAAAGAAGATGTGGTATATATACACAATGGAATACTATTCAGCCATAAGAAAGAAGAAAATCCTACCGTTTGCAACAACATGGATGGAGCTGGAGGACATTATGCTCAGTTAAATAAGTCAGGTGGAGAAAGACAAATGCCAAATTATTTCCCTCATTTTTGGAGTAGAACAATGAAGCAAATCTGAAGGAACAAAATGGCAGCAGGCTCAAAGATTCCAAGAATGAACTAGTGGTTACCAAAGGGGAGGGTTGTGAGAGGGCATGTAGGGAGGGAGGGAGAAGGGGACCTAGGGGTATTATGTTTAGTACACATGGTGTGGGGGATCACAGGGAGAACAGTGTAGCACAGAGAAGGCCCATAGTGGATCTCTAGCAACTTGCTACACTGATGGGCAGTGACTGCATTGGGGTGTGGGCGGGGACTTGATAATATAGGTAAATGTAGTAACTACATTGTTTTTTCATGTTAAACCTTCATAAGAGTGTATATCACTCATACCTTAATAGAAAATTTTAAAAAATATACTTGACCTTCCATCAGTAGATGAATGGATAAAGATGTGGTACATATACACAATGGAATATTATTCAGCCATAAGAAGAAAACAAATCCTACCATTTGCAACAACATGGATGGAGCTAGAGGGTATAATGCTCAGTGAAATAAGCCAGGTGGAGAAAGACAAGTACCAAATGATTTCACTCATATGTGGAGTATAAGAACAAAGAAAAAACTGAAGGAACAAAACAGCAGCAGAATCACAGAACCCAAGAATGGACTAACAGTTACCAAAGGGAAAGGGACTGGGGAGGATAGGTGGGAAGGGAGGGATAAGGGGAGGAGTGAGAAAGGGGGCATTAAGATTAGCATGTATAATGTGTGGGGGTGGAACGGGCAGGGCTATGCAACACAGAGAAGACAAGTAGTGATTGTATAGCATCTTTCTACCTGATGGACAGTGACTGTAACGGGGTTTGTGGGGGGGACTTGGTGAAAGGGGGGAGTCTAGTAAACATAATATTCCTCATGTAATTGTAGATTAATGATACAAAAAAAAAAAATACTTGACCTGTACCCATCAGGTGTCAAGGCCACCATAAACAAGGGGAATTTGGGAAATTGTCACAGCAAAGAGGAGCCTATGGAAACCTGGTAAGTATAAATGTAATGCGGTATCATGGATGGGATCTTGAAACAGAAAAAGGCATTAGGTAAAAACCAAGACTATCTGAATAAACTATGAACTTAGGTTAATAATAATATACCAGTATTGGTTTATTAGTTATGACGCATATACCACACTGATGTAAGATGCTAACAGGGGAAGCTGGGAAGGGAATAGACAGAAACTCTCAGTATTATCATAATTTTTCTGTATATCTAAAACTGTTGAAAAATGAAGTCTATCTTTTTAAAAGTGTGTAGGGAAGAAATATAGAAAAAATATAGAGATATGGTCAGGTACTTAATTAAAAATACTTTTTCTCTACTGTGTGATGTCTTGGATATTTTTCAGCTTTTTAAATTTGTAATTTGCTATTTCTTTTCTCATTATAAATAAATGTTTGCTTTTGTACTTAATTTTATATAAGTAATTTTATATTATTTTGTTCACAAGGGCTGCCAAAACTGTATGAGCTTTGGGATACACTCTGGCTATAAGTCTTGGTTTTCTCAGACAGTAATTTGCAGTTGTTCTGCCCATTGAGCACTCCTCAACCCTCTACATTTCTGCCCGCTGTATTTTCTCTAAATTTCAAGGTCCACCACAAATGACAAATCCAGTACATCTAAAAAGCACTGCATTCAGTGCTATGGAACCTGGATTTCCTCTTAGTTCAAGCTTTTTCCAGTAGTAGCACCAACTTAAAAAAGTCATTTAACTTATTCCTATGAGGAATCCTAGTTCTGCCACTTGCCAGCTCTATGGCCTTGGCTTGTGATTTAATATTTTAATGTCTCAATTTCCTCATCTGTAATATGGGGACAATAACCCTGTATGAAGACAGGATTATCTTAACAACTGCACTGGGTAGTGCCATGCTTATCTCAATAGATACCTGGAAGCCTGGCACTGATTCTTGACCAAGATAAGAATGAGAAATAGTAGCTAGTGACCTTATAAAGTACTGTTTAAAGTTCAAAACTACCCTGGACACACTCCATATTATTTTGTCTACATTGGTGAGGGATATATTGGTCTGCATATAGTTTAACCTAATACACAGCCTGGCTGAACCAGAAAGGTATAAAAGACCCTTCAGTCAACTTGTGTTTTGGCGCCACTGAACTTAGATACCCCACACATTATCTACACAGTTCAAACTCTGAAGGAAAAAAACACATCCTATGCAACTAAGAAAAGACCCTGGGGGAACTGCACCAGGAGGTTGTCTGACTTCTTTTTAATTGCCTATACTTTCCTTCTCCTGCTGTGCCCTAACCTTTGCCATTATTAAAACCTTACATAAGTGTACCCTGTGGAATCTCTCGAGTCCTTCATTTATCTGACCTTGTGTAGCACCAACCCCACAAGGCTCTTGTAAAAACTGAAATAATAAATGTAAAGCTTAGCACACTGCTTTACACATAAGTGTTCTGTAAATGAAAGCCATGATTATTAGTATTGTCTCTTCCCCCAAGAAAGTCCTACTACAACAACATCCACTAATGACTGCATTAATTGGGATATATCTCAATTCTCTTTTGCTTCTTATCATTATAGCAGTTGTTCTCAACAAAGTGATTTTCAACCAGAGAGCACTTGGCAGTGTCTGAAGACAATTTTTGATTGTCACAACTAGGAGAGAGATACTACTGGCATCTAGTAATTAGAAACCAAGGATGCCAGGATATTACTAAACACCTACCCAGAACAGCCCCTTGCAACAAAAATTTATCTCAACCTCAACAGCATTGAGATTGAGAACCTTATCTATAGCTCTTTCGGCTTGTCTTAACTACCATCACATTCCCCAAATACCAAGCACATATATATGTGTTCAATAAATACTAAATCTGTAAATTAGCCTGGAAATTTCTCTTGTGTAACCAAAGAGCTGACTCTCCCTCTAATAGTTTCTCTCCATGGTTAACTGACTGAAGATGGCCGTCTTCCTTTTGCTGTTGCCTCCCATCTACAACTGTTGGTTACATGCAGGAATCAAGAAATGGGAACTATGTACTGCCAGCCCAGCTCTTCCAGAGGTTTGCCCATTTCCTGATTATATCCTTGTCACAGATTTTCTCAAATCAGGTGTGTCATGCTTTTTTCCTCTCCCTAATCCTTCTTGCATGTCCAGAATGAGATTGTGTGTATTTCTATTAGAAACTCCCCTAAGAGATGTAAGTGTTGACAGATGATTCCATTTTATTTCATTCAGCACTTGTAAAGTTAATGTATTACATAGAAAAACTTTGACAACCATATACTCAGTAATGCAGACAGAAATCCTTCCTCACTCCTGCTCCTCAGGGAAAACTAGATCAAACTACATTCTCAGGACATTCCTGAGATCATTTTTATCTTTCTTCAGGGTAGATCAAGAACAACTTCTAAAACTCAGAACCCAAGAGCATATCTGATACTTTCCTCTTAAGGTGACCAATGGTCTAGCTTGCCCAGGACTGTCCTCCAGGGTTAGCACTTAAAATCCCATGTTATGGAAATACCTCCATTCCAGAAAAACCTATAGGACAATTAGTCACTCAGTTCTTACTCAAGTGCTTCTCAATAGCTACATTTTTAAGCAAATATTCCATATATTGACTTTCATGCTACATTAAATTTAATTACTTCACTGCAGCATTACACAAGGACATTCTTTTTCCCACACAAACCTCACTCCTGTTCTTTATATAGCTGATGCTGCTGTACCACTTCCCTGAGGTCATTCCTTATGCTAAGAAGCCACTTTCCACACCATCACAGAATGGACAAGATAGACTTAGTTGCTTTGCCCAAACACCCTCTTCCCTGATCTTAGTTCCAAGACAAGCATCTTATCTAGTAGAATCAGCAATCGAAAAATTCTGTAGTTGTGACCCTCTGGCTTCAGTGCTATAGTAGTTACTGGTAATGCAACCCATCACTCTGGTTTGTATTTCCAGTATCAAGCCCTTCAAACGCTCTTAAGTCACCTTCACAGAGCAGTAGAAAGGCTTCACAGTGCCACTAAGGCCCTTCAAATTACTGAAAATAACCACCTCTTTTTATGACAAGTTTTACTTGGTAGATCCCACTCTTAAGTAATCTGGATTTTAATGGATTTTAACTTTTAAGTCAAACATCTTCATTTATGATATAGATTTATTTTCCAACTCATCTACCTTCAAATACCTTTTACAATACCCCCTACCCTCATACCTATTCCAGTTTACATAAACAAATAATAATACTTGTGTTTGTTTTCTATTGTTTCACAGCAACCCTGTGAATTAGATAGCTCAGTTACTGTCCTCTTTATTTTTATAGATGTGCAAACATACTTGAGATGGAAAGGGAAAAAGGTAAACTGGTTCCTTTTTGAGGATGTATAATTGTGTTATCTTTGTATTTGCAGTCTAAAAACATACCTTGAATGCAGTCTCTTATTCAGTGTCTCTGAGTTCCTTAGGTATCTCATTGCCATGATAACATCCTTAATGAAAACTACTCATCCAGGTAAACAGCCATCAGCCAAGTGACCACTACAAGTGCTGATATGTATCATACTGTGCAAATACATCATACAGCACCTGTTATGAAAAATCACTAGTTTTCTGGGGGGAAAAACCTCACTACATTTATACTGGAATTTATCACCAAAAAAAGACCAATTCACATTTAAGCAAATACCAAAATCATTTAGCAGTAAAATTCCTGCTAATATACTTTCCTATGTGCATTACCTAACACTGAAGTCAACATCTCTACTGGGAGAGAACTTTTAACAGTCTAGCACGTAAAAGCACCAGTATAATATGCCCACCAAAGCTTATTTTGCAGTGTTAATTTGGAATAATGCCACAACTTGATATAAAATAATAGTCTTTATATAACAATATAAATATTGAAAGGAGCTGGGTGAGTTTATACCCAAGAAAAGTCATTCATCTTTTTGCCACAGCCGAGACTTTCTTCTTCCCTAACATGTGATGCAGATTTCTATGTTCTGTTCATTTATTTACTGGGGGAATCATACATTAGTTGTTCCATGTACCATAATTAATTAGCCTATTAGGTGATCACAAAGAAAAAAGGAAAGGACCATTCCTTGAGGAGTTCCATCCTTCCCAATTTACTTTCTCACTAATGAATACAGGTCATTCACCCACTACAACAGAAATAAGTAGAAGTTATGTCCTTTGTACTATGAGAATGTGTCCCTGTTGTTATTGACAACAAAATAATAACACTAAATATTTATTTTGTCTGCAGAACATATTAAAGTCCAGAACTTAAAAATGTAGGTACAACTGAAAGTAGAAAATAACTATGATTTATCAAATATTTGTTAGAATATGTATGTTCACTAATGCTCAAAAATAAGATTATAGACATATGTTTTAAACTGGCCTAAAGCTAACTTGACTTTTTGAAAACTGTCAAATTCTTCTGATTAGTATCAATACCGTCCAATAATCTTAAAGTATATTCTTCTGGCATCAATATAGCTATGCCAACTTACTTTTAGCCATGATTTGCTTATTTTTTCCATCCTTTTACTTTCAAACCTTCTGAGTCCTGATGCTTTGGATGTACCTTTTGTATATGTAATACACAGCTGATTTTATTTTTGCTTTATTTTTCAATCTGGTAATCTCTGTCTTTTAACTGGAGGAATTTGGCATATTTGTTTTTATTGTGATTATTCAAACTTCTTTCTAAAAGCTTTTTAAATATATGTATGTCTTGATTTTTATATTGCTTATTAATTGTGTGTTAACTATGAATTTCATTTGTTATGATAGGAAGACACTGGCACTGATAAAGATGATAATGAGACTAAATAAACACTTGGTCATTTTTACGGAAATTATATAATTCCAAAACAAATGTTCCAAATATATTTGTAACAGCTCCATGGGCAAATACAAAGTTTGCCTGTGATCATGTTATCCAACAATGTGTGGTTGATTTGTGTTACTTTTCCACTGCTTTCTGTATGCATGATGAGCACTAACTTTTCAGTACACAGCTAAAATATACTATGCACTCAATTATTCCTTATTCATTAAAGACATAAACCTCATGTGGCAATATCCTGCTTTCATTTCAACTAAAAATTAACCAGACTAGTAATAATAATAGAAGTTAACACATATATCACATACTATATGTCAAGCATTGGTCTGTGTACTTTACATATTTTGGCTCATTTAATACAGCAAGTCAATATTCTTGCCATAATGGACATCAAATGATCTCCTATTATTTTTTTCTTTCCATCGTCTCAGAAATTATTAATTCTCTACTCTCCAACTCTATTGTACTTTCATCTCTCTCCTTCTGTCTCCATAAGCCTTTTTTTCTAGTTTTAGGAATAGGCAATGTTATAGACTGGATGTATGCCCCCAAAACTCTTATGTATAATCCATTCCTAACCCCCAATGTGATAGTATTAGGAGGTGGGGCCTTTTGGAGGAAGCAGGTCATGAGGGCAGAGCCCTCATGAATGGGATTAGTGCCCTTATTAAAGGGACCCCAGAGCTTTCTCTTGCTTCCACCATATAAGGACACAGCAACAAGTCATCTGTGAACCAGGGAGCATGCCCTCGTCACACAACAAATTTGCCAGTTCCTTGATCTCAGACTTCCCAGCCTATAGAAGTATAAAAAATAAATTTGTTGTTTATAAGCCCCTCTGTCTATGGTATTTTGCTATAGCAGCCCAAACTGACTAAGACAGCCAGTGTGGTAAAGTTGAGAAAGCAATGGAATTTGAAGTCAGAGAGATACATTTTGAAACCCTGTTCCAAGACAGTTGATGGCTTCATAACTAACAAGTTCCCACTGTTTCTTCATTTGTAGAATGAAAGTAACAATACCTAATTCAGAGTCACTGTGAGTTAAATGAAACAATACACGAAAGTGGGTGCTCGATGCGTATTAGTTCTCCCCCTCCATCACATTCATAATTTCCAGTCAACTGAAGCATATAAATCTTACTCTAACATAAACTTTGGATCTGTAATTTCAACAAAGCTTTTTCAGAAACATTTCCTCTGACTACCACTCTATCTAAAATAAGACATACACACAACACACACACAACTATATGCAATACACATATAACATACACAATAAATACAATTCACACACAAAATGTATGTTCAATATAAACACAATCATATTCACTACATATAACATACACATCACACACACATAATAAACAACCTAGTTACACTAGCACATACCCACATACATAAATCTATACAAGTAAACCATACTTCATTCTCTTCATAGCATTTATTCCACATTTGAAATTATACAATGGATGGGATTACCAATACATGTGCTCATTATATGTATGTACTAATGGAAAGGAAAAGCAGCCCAGTTGTAGATGCTGGAAAAAAGCTAAGTCTGACAGGGTGACACATGATTCATTTATTCATTCATTTATTTATTTATTTATTCAAAAATAAAAAAGTAAACCCATTGTGCCTAAAAGCAGAACATCAAGACAGTAGGGAGTGGGGAGGAAGTTTCTGTCCTCCTGAAAATTATATTCTATTATAGGCTCTATTACTTATGTTCTTAAAAAATTCAATTATATATTCACTCTTAACTTAAATTTCAACATTGAATAAAGTTTATTGTACTTTTCAAGCTTATGTATGTCTACTTCTTCAAACTATTTAATATCACTGAAATTTGCATATTTTACATAGAAAACATTGAAAAAATATTAAAGTCTACCTTTTATTATTTGTTTATATATATGAAAAAGTTCTGTAGTTTTAGATAAGAAGCTATAATTGGATTAGTAGAAGGTTTTTCACTTTTAATTTTAAGCCCTTCTGAATTGTTTAAGGGTTTGAGAAAGAACATGCATTACATATCAGCATAGTTTTTCCAAAAATACAGTACTTATAGAATGGAATTCATCCCCTTTTTTCTGATGAAGCATTTTTGCATAAGTATATTAAAAAATTACATTTCAAGGGGCAAGACTTGTTGACCTGTTAAGTCATTACTTCATCTTCCATTTGTAGACTTTTATTATATTTATACAAATAAGCTTTATTTCTTGAATATTTTCATGCACTCATACCTCTCATGTTTGATGTTAGGACTATTCCAGAGGGTGAATTTTTCAAGCCAATCAGTCAGCACCAAATAAAATGACTTCATATTTTGGGAAAGTTGACATATTTTAGAAAGCAGTTTTTCGTATGCTGTACTTGGCACTAACTTCAGAATGCCCTACATTGTTCTGGATCATTTCTTGGTAAAATTAATTTCTGTATTACCTCACTTTCTCCCCCAGAGGATGCCTTTTTTTCTGTTCAAGTTAAGCACACATTTATATCTTAGCAGGGAAAATATTACTCTCTTAATTTTTATAAAAGCCTGTTCAGTACCAAACATTACAGTGTTGGTTACAGTTACCACTCAATAACTACAGAAAGTTCAGTTCAGTTCCATCCAACAAACATTTACTGATCTTCTTATAAACCATAACCTGGGTTAAGCATGAGAGTTACAAAAATAGCTAAGTATTCTCTGCTGTCCAAATACTCACCCACTAAAAGAGATATCTAAAGAAAATTTCAGTATGAGCACTAAGGACTAACGGACTCACAAAGGATAGAACCGTTCTCATTTCTACTTTTCAAAATAAGCACATATTCTTCCACTTAAACTGATATTTCTGCCTTTTAAGTTCCTATTGGGTAAATTCCCTTTACACCTTTCTTTGTGCCAGGCTTTCTAGATAGCTTTGAATAATCAGACTGAAGATAGTATTCCTAGTGAATGACAATGATGAGAAGTGTCTGGAAAAATAAATATGGCAAGGACATATACTTAGGATCCCAGAATCATGTGAACTAAATTCATTTTAAGCTTAAATACTATGAGAACACAGAAAGAACACAGTCAAGAGGGGGGAAAAGAGAGGAAAGGAGAGAAAGAATATAAAAATTAGTCAGTTTTGTAATTCCTTTATCCTGTCAGCAACAATATCTCCAATTCAGGAAATGTCTTTAATCCCCCATGGGACTAAGGCCACAGCATGGTTTCCAGATACCTATTTAGAACTGTTTTTTAAAAGAGTTCATGAGACAATGTGTTATTGACTTTTGCTACTGAAAACACACAAGTGAAAAGAACTTATCCTTGATATTGATTTCACTTTTGTCCAAGAAAACATCCTACAAAGGAACAGGAGGCAACCTGCATAAACCCTACGTGAGAAAGCAGACATAAAAAAGTATCAGGCCAGAGGACAGTTGTGAATTGAAAAAACATTTTTCTGTGAAGAAAATATGAAAAATGAAATGATATGCATAATGCATAAGTGACAAGGCATGGAGTAGAGCACAGATTTCACTAATTTACTGAATGAATTAAGTTACCATTTTTTATGTTTTCTTTTTCATTCCTAGGGCAACCTCAAAGTTTAGATCTCTTTTTTGAGGGAGAAAGATTCAGATTCCTAAAGTTGCTAAAGTCCCTGCAGTCTAATTCTACCATTTTTAGTTTGAAGATCACTCTTAGAAAGAAAGTAACCATGACCTCAAAACAATCTTTAATGAATTTTACTTCTCATATTTAAAGAAATGACTGCTAGAGGACCAGCTTTATGGAATGACTTGAAAGCCACATTAATAGAACATATATTGCTAATGGATGCATTCCTTCAAAAAAATTGTCAAAGAACCTTAGTATAAGAGCACAAAATGAAAGCACAGCTGGGGCTTTCAAATAATTTTTACAAAGCATTATTTGTGTTATGACTTAAAACTAAGAATATTTTCACTCAAAAACCTCTTGAGATGAATATTCAGTACTTACTATAAGATGCATTCCCCAAATTGAAAGAGTACATTTAGATTAAGGGAGATTTGAGCTAAAGAAGCTATCAGTAAATAAGTAAACATAAACATATATATCAACCAGTGATAAGAATTTACAAATTGTCCTTTCACACTACAGATCTCTTTAAAAATATTTTCTAAACAAAGGAAAATGAAGCACAGTAATCTTCAAGAAAGTTAATAAGAAATATCAACACTTAGGAGATTTAAGTATCAAATATGCTCTGAACAAAATGTAAAGACAATATTATATACCAAGAAGTAGGTTTATACAAATATATTTATAAATATATTCATGTATTCTCATATGTGAAGTGCATAAATTGAGGATATTCAAAAATCAAACTAGTTGAAACCAGTATATCAACAATACTTCAATTAAAAATACACTAAAGAATAAAAACCTCTAACTAATGAAAGTGAGAAACAGGCATTCAGAGGCCTGTGTTTCTCTAAAAACAGTTCTACAGAAGTAAATTTAAGTGCAAGTATAATTACTGTAAGTGATAACTTAAGTGAATATAAAAGAGTTATTGGATAAACTACTCTTTTTAAATTTTTACACCAATGTGCTTTACCTAATAGCATTACTTCATAATTGTATTTTGTTAGATAGCTTGGAGGTCCCATTTTTACTTACGGAACAATAGTGTGTATAGATTATCAATAATTTATTGATTTTACGATTGTTTTTTTATCTTCAAACTGGGACAATGCCACAATCAAGTGTTATTCCTGTTGAGCAAGTATGGCTCATCAACTACAATTCAATCAGTGGATACACCAAATAAACAAAAGGAAGGATAAATATGATATGGCCCTCTCAATAGAGGTCTGAAAATGCACCTGAGAATATTCATGATCCATTCATGATAAAAACTCTCAACACAATGGGTGTAGAGGGTACATACTTTAACATAAAAAAGAACATGTATGACAAACCCACAGCTAACATCATACTCAATGGTACAAAGCTAAAAACTTTTCCTCTAAGATCAGGAACGAGATAAGGATATGCCCACTCTCACCACTGTTATTCAACATACTACTGGAAGTCCTAGCCACAGCAATCAGTACCAGACAAAAAGATAAAAGGCATCCAAACTGGTAAAGAAGAAGTAAAATGGTCACTATTGCAGATGACATGATACTATATGGAAAAAAGCCTAAAGACTACACCAAAAAACAATTAGAATTAGTAAATGAATTTAATAAAATTGCAAGATACAATATCAATATACAGAAATCTGCTGTATTTCTATATAAAAATAATGAACCAAAAGAAAAAGAAATTAAGAAATCAATTCTATTTACAATAGTATCAAAAATAATAAAATGCCTAGGAATAAATTTAACTAAGGAGGTGAAAGACCTATACTCTGAAAACTCGAAGACACTGATGAAAGAAAATGAAGAAGACACAAATAGGTGGAAAGTGATCCATGCTCATGGATATTAATATTGTTAACATGGCCATATTGTCCAAAGCAGAGTCGATGCAATCCCTATCAAAATACCAATAGCATTTTGCACAGAACTAGAGTAAAGAATCCTAAAACTTGTATATATCCACAAAAAAACCTCAAGTAGTCCAAGCAATCTTGAGAAAAAAGAACAAAGGTGGAGGTATCACACTCCCTGACTTCAAACTATTACAAAGCTACAGTCAAAACAGCATAGTACTGGCATAACAACAGATGTATAGACCAATGGAACAAAACAGAAATCCCAGAAATAAACCCATGCATGAATGGTCATTTAATTCATGACAATGTAGGCAAGAATATACAATGAGGAAAAGACAGTCTCTTCTATAAATGGTGTTGGGAAAACTGATGGCCACATGCAAAATAATTCTTACACTACACACAAAATTAAACTCAAAATGGATTAAAGACCTAAATATAAAACCTAAAAACATAAAACTTCTAGAAGAAAACAAAGGCAATAAACTCCTGAATATCAACATTAATATTTTTTTTTGGATACGTCTCCCCAGGCAAGGGAAACAAAAGCAAAAATAAACAAGTAGAAGTACATCAACTACAAAGCTTCTACACAGCAAAGGAAATCATCAACAAAATGCAAAGGCCACCTGCTATATACACCTACTGTATGGGAGAAGATACTTGCAAATGATATATCTGATAATGGGCTAACCCCAAAACATATAAAGAACTCATACAACTCAACACCAAAAACACAAATAATCCCATTAAAAAATGGGCAGGATACCTGAATAGACATTTTTCCAAGAAAAATGTAGAGATGGCCAACAGACAATGAAAAGATGCACAACATCACTAATCATCAGAGAAAAATCAAGTCAAACCCAATAAGATATCATCTCACATCTATCAAAATGACTAATACCAACAAGCTATAAAATAACAAGTGTTGACAAGGATGTGGAGAAAAGGAAACCCTTGAATACTGCTGGTGAGATTGCAAATTGGTGCAGCCACTCTGGAACACAGTATGGAGGTTTTTCAAAAACTAAAAATAGAAATACCATAGGATCCAGCAATTCCACTTATGAGAATTTGCCTGAAGAAAACAAAATCACTAATCCAAAAAAGATATATGGACTCCTATGTTTACCACAGCATTACTTACAATAGCCAAAATATGGAAACAACCTACATGTCCATTAACAGATTAATGAATAAAAAAGTGTGGTACACACATATGATAGAATATTATTCAGCAATAAAAAAGAATGAAATTTTGCCATTTGCAACAACATGGATGGATCTAGAAAATATTATGGTAAGTGAAATTAAGACAGAGAAAGATGAATTCCCTATGATTTCACTTATACATGGAGTCCAAAACAAAACAAAACAAATGAACAAACAATACAGAAACAGATTTAGAAACACAGAAAGCAGAGACTGTTGGCATATGAGAGGGAGGTGGAGGGATGAGTAAAATAGGTGAAGGAAAAAATATTAGTGAGAAAGTCTGGCATCTCTTTCAGGAAGATGGTTACATGAGTGTGTGTGTATGTGTATATATATATATATATATATATATATATATCACATACACAAAGATTCATCAAGCTATACACTAAGATTTGTGCTTTTTATCTATGTACCTAAATTTTTATGGGAACAATGGCTTCTGTCAACTAATATGATGTTCTGTGTTTTGTTTATAGTATAATTGTAGGCTCTTTTTTGATGTTTAAATTCTTATAGAAAGATTGTAAATTTCTCAAGTTAATCTGGCTTTTAGGAGAATAGCGGAGTATGTTCAGTACAGTAGTACCTATTTTACAGTAGATTTATAGGTCTGGAAGGGATCTTATAGGTAACTGCCTCAAAATCTTGCCTCAGTATAGTCTAAAGAGGTTAATAACCAACACAACTTAATAAAAATTGTGATATTTGAATATAATTATTTAGACATCTGCAATTTAGAAGTGAATAAAAAGGAAAAAATCAGTTTTATTTTGCATGACCCTTTCTACCAGCATGTTGACAAAGTTTCAAGATTAGCAGAGGTCAGAGCAGCGGAGAGAAATCTCCCGCCCTTCCTGGGGAAGCTTTGCACTCAGCCCAAACTTCGGTTTAGCTCTCACACCTCTTTTCCTCCACAGAGAGGGTAAGACACTTTGCTCTTTTCTGTTTTTCTGGCACACAGGATGACTTCATGAATCTAGTTTATCCACACTGTGTGTAAGAAAAACATGCCTTTATGGCCTCAACCAAATATTATATTTTTATTCTTTGATTCTCCTTTATTGACTACTTGAACTTCTTGTAATTACATCTTAGCATTTTGCACTGTTGGTTAGTACTAGTATTTAATCACCTTCTATGATCTTACATTTTAAATTCTGCTTCTCTTCACCTATTTATCTTTTTATCTTTCTCTTTATCTACTTCTATTTATCTTTTTCTAGCCTACCAATAGTGAAAAACTGATGTAATTATCCCATCACCAAATATATTGTATCTTCCATAATTTACCCAGCATAAGATCTAAGAAGATGAGGCCTCCAGGTTACCTCAGGTGGTGAATTTTTTTTACCATATTCCTGTTATGTTTTAAAAACAAATTAGAATGTATTTGTGACATAAATCATGAATGTTGTCTTTCCCCTCACAGTGCAATAATCAAGACAGCAAAACTGTGGCTGCAACTATCCTCCTCTGGCACATAGAAGATACTGCTAATCAATTATATTACTCTTTCCCTCTACACCCAGACACAGTCCAGAATCTTTTTCAAAACAGTATTCCAGGCAATCATCACTACTACTCCGTAAATGCTGGCACAGGAACATAAGTACGTTTGACTTCTCTGCTATAGAAAAGTTATTACAATCTTGAATTTATATTATCTATGCAACTGTGAAAATATTGTGCAACTGTGGAAATCTTGTTTAGTAGTTCTCAGTTTAAATGGACTGAATATTGGAATAAATGTTCTGATATCCTTTGATAATCACTAACACAGACAAAGCACTTACATCCACTTGAAATACATAAAACAGTAAGCAGCCATCCACTGGCTGACAGAAGCAAGACAAAGCCATTATGTCCCACTTTTACAAATTGTGCAAGATGCCAATCTCAGTAACTACAGAGTAAGTAAAAAAGTTGCTGAATTTTTTAAATAAATAGTGGGTGTTATTATTTTTGTGTTAAAATACAAAATATATTTAATTCACACCTCATCAACTGTGTGTTTGAGGTTCATCTTATCCTGCAGGACCATGTGATTGAGGTTCATCTTATCCT
The DNA here is from genome assembly GCF_040802235.1 of Manis javanica. Classification (NCBI taxonomy): domain Eukaryota; kingdom Metazoa; phylum Chordata; class Mammalia; order Pholidota; family Manidae; genus Manis; species Manis javanica. Next base: position 42,020,968 of record NC_133167.1, on the reverse strand, counting down.
GCAGGACAAAATCCAAACACCTTATAATGATCAAGGCTCTTTGCAGTGTTCCCAACTTTTCAGTGACATCTGCCCTTACTTTCCACCATGTGCCCACCAGACACATGTTACATTCCAGCCATCATGGACTGTACTCAAGTATAATATGGCTTTTCACATCCCCAGACATTTGAAAGTCATTCCTTTTGGTTTCCAAGCCCTTCCTTCCTCTGCTTTACAATTCCTACTTATTTATCAAGACCTAGGAGAAAATTAACTCCTCAGCAGCCTTCTCTGATGTCAATCACTCTCACCCCGTTTACTCAGAGCACTTTGTACAGACTTAAGTTGTTCTCACTGGGTCATGACACTATTACTAATCTCCCATAAACTAAATACATGATTCTCAAAGACCAGAAATTGTGCCTGCATGTTTGTGCCCCTTTTCGTGAATGGTACTTACACACAGTAGAAACTCCATTAATGTATCTTGAATGAACAGGTGAACTATAAATAAACCATATGCTAATGTAAAATGAATTCAGATTATAACCAAAAGCCTTTCTTAGGTCTGCATAAGTCTCTGTCTACTTCATAGTCAAATTTTTAATTGTAATATTTTTGCAAGTCTACTTCAAAAGTGACAACCTTGCAGCTTCTGTACTTACTCATCCTAATCCCTCCATTTTCTCCTCTTTCCTCATGCCTAGAAAAAGTAGTACTACCATAATGACAGACTGTGATTTAAAGGAAGAATCATGCAGTATTACAGAATAAACATATTAGGTGCATGATTCTTTTTCCTTTTTTGAATTATTTATTCAATAACTTGTATTGAGCAAATGAGCTGGATTGTTCTGAGAGTCCTTAAGTGTGTTTATGAATCACAGATAATCAAATCTATTTCAAGAGTTATCTGAGTAAAACCTGGAGAAAAAATGATTTTTATATAAGTGTATTATATAATAAGTTCTTATCCTTTGTTATAATTCTCTCTCTTTTCTGAAGAGTATACTTCCCCTTATCACTGTGCCGAGGGAAATACTCCCTTCCTTTACTCCTTCCTACATAGCTAGTTCTAAAAGTGTTTCTTTTCTAATGCACATCTATTTATATTCTACTGTTTAAGTAAAAGATATAAGGTAGTTTACAAGAAAACACATATAATAAAACATAAGAAACAGAAAGCTGTAGCTATGAAATAGATGAAGTTAACATGAAATTTGTAAGAGCAATGTAGATGTTGTCATTTATTTTAAATTCTGATTATTAGCTGCCTGAGAGACAATGTAAAAATGAAATATAGAACCAGTAAATAATTTTCATTATTTAGAAAGGAAAATAAACTAGTCTGGCAGATACTAAGAGGAAGCAAAGATTTTTCTGGCACTGAATTCTAAAAGAAAAGTTCTCATTGAAACTTTTATAAGTCTGAAATTGAAGACAGTGAGTAAACTTTGCCCTCAAAATTATCTTTATAATATTTGCTGGAAAAATTATATGACTATTATTCATTTTATTATACTTTATAGGCATGGCATATTATTAAAACAAAACTTTGTAGGTGAGGGTAAGTTAATATGGTCCAAAAAATAATCTCATGATACAACTTCTCTAAGAAACAGTTGTCAGACTATCTTAAGAAAGTGGTTCTTAATTGTATTTGAGCTTTGAAGCTTCTTAGGAATCACCTGAATACTATGACCTCACAGCACAAAAATGCACATGCATACTTAGTTTTGTATACAATTTCAGAGAGGTCATTGACCCCTAAAGCCCATCCATAGGTCCCAACACAGCTTTTCATTCATTTCTCATTCACATCAAAGACAAAACTTGTGAGAGAAAAGTAAAAAATTCAAGACTGCAGTTGCACTGAAATTCCTAAAATATTTAATCTGATTGATTCTGAAAACCCTCAGGGCAAAATTCCTTCCTCCGATAACTTTTTTTATACTAATAGTACATTTCTCTGCTGAAGCAATGCCGCTTTTGCTTTCTACAGGTATTTTTTATGGCTGGGTGAAAGAAGATCCTTGGCCTCTGGTAACTGAACTGTCAGACCATAAAATTGACATCTCATTATTAAAGGCCACGGAGAGACAGGGTACAGAGGTACCTAAGGCAAAACAAAATTTTCTTCAAAGAGATATTTGGAATTTACTCCAGCCCAAGAAAAGGCAACTGATACTGAATGTTTTTTTATGTTCTTGGCACTTTACAGATACTATTTAATTCTTACAACAAATTAAGCATTATGACATTATACACATGAAGAAACCAAGGATCTGCGATGTTAGATCATCTGTCCAAGTTTTCACAGTAAGTGGCAAAGCAAAAATCAATCCGACGTGTTTATAACTCCAAGCTTATCTGTGGTCTTTTTAGCACCCCACATTGACAACCCTCCTTGCTCCTTGTTTTGCAAATACTGGAAGTTGGGAAACCCTATACCCTAAGAGATCCCTTCCATAACTCTTCCCAGAAAGGTAAATAAGATCAAGATTTTTTTGTTAAAATTAAATCACTGGCATTATGTTAGGAAACTTTTTAATGGAATCTCCCATCTACTTCCCCAGTAATTAATTAGTCATTTATTTAATCTGACTGGTTCAAAATGCACTAGTTTTTTATGAATTTTAGATTATGTGACTCCTCTTAAAGGGAAATGATATCAAATGGTGAAAGAACCAATCTCAGCAGTTAAAAATGCTATTCACCTAAGTAGTGATTATCCATTATTGCAAGGAATTTGGCCTGTGGATTTTCAGAATCATTCACATGAAATATTTTAGGAATGTCAGTGATAAATGGAGTGTGATAATAGGGTCTAACTAGAAGAGGTAGATGAGCTGTTCCAGAACCCACAAGGATGAAATAGATCTAATCTCCTTTATTTGTAATGTGGATTGTGCTTAAGCTCAAAAGTGTTACACAAAACTTTTCTTCCTTACTACTTTAAGCTATGTAATACAAAATTTTTAAATTAGAAGTTATATAAAGATTTAAAACTAAAATCAGAATTGAAACTTAATAGTATAAAATGATCAAACACACTAGAAAAAATAAATACAAAAGAAGAAAAGAAATGTGCCTCCTTTTGAGCCCTAATTTTTAAATGAAAAGCATAATGGTATTTTCCCTTTTAAGGCTAGAATTAACTTTTAAAATAATAAAAGTGCAAATAATTAATATAGACCTTGTAATTTATACAGGTATTTATTATATCAAATACTTTTTCTATGTTAAATATGGGAATTTTTTAAAATTAATTCTCCCTTATAGGGGAAAAAAAATGAGTCACTTACAGGGGGAAAAAATTATGAGACATTTCACCAGCAACCTTTATTGCCAGAAAATAATACAGCAATTATCTATAATGTTCTTGGGGGGAAAATATAACCCAGTATCTTACAATGTTTTATAATTTATAGTGGACATGCACAAACTCAGAGGATACCACAGTTTTTAAATACTATTTTTTTCCAGCTCTACTGAAGTAAAATTGACAAAAAAAAGTTGTAATAAATCTAAAGTGTACAACATGATGATTTGATATATGTGTATATTATGAAATGATTACCATAATCAAGTTAACACATCCATCACCTCACAGTTACTCTTTTCTTTTTGTCAGAATGCTTAAAATCTACTCTTAGCAACTTTCAAATATACAATGCAGTCTTATTAACTATAGTCACCATACTATACATTAGATCCTCAGATTTATTCATCTTATAATTTAAGAGTTTGTAACCTTTAACCAAAAACTCCCCATTTCCCATACTCCTCAACTCCTTGCAACCACCATGCTGTTGCAAGAAACCCCTTGCTGTTTCTATCAGCTCAAGGAAAAAAAAAATTTTTTTAGATTCCACACATAAGTGTGACCATATAGTATTTATCTTTCTCTTTCTTGTTTATCTCTTAGCATAATGCCCTGCAGGTTCATTTGTGCTGTGGCAAATGGCAGGATTCCATTTTTTCATGGCTGAGTAATACTCCATTGTGTATATATACAATATCTTCCTTATCCACTCATCCATCATTGGTACTTTGGTTGTTTCCATATGAATAATGCTACAAAGAACATAGGAGTGCAGATCTCTCTTCAAGGTACTGATCTCATTTATTTTGGATATACACACAGAAGTGGGATTACTGGATCATATGGTAGTGCTATTTTTAATTTTTGAGGACCTTACAAACTGGTTTCCATATGGCTGTGCCAATTTACATTTCCATCAATAGCACACAAAGATTCTTTTTTCTCCACATCCCTGCCAACATTTATCTCTTGTCTTTTTGATAATAGACATTTTAATAGATGTGAAGTGATATCTCATTGTGGTTTTGATTTGCATTTCCCTCATTATTAGTGATACTGAGCACCTTTTCATATAACCTGCTTTGCAATTTGTATGTCTCCTCTGGAAAAATATTTATTCAGGTCCTTTGCCCATTTTTATATGGATAATTGATATTTTGCTATTGCGTTATAAGAGTTCCTTATAAATTTTGCATATTAACCCCTTAGCAGATAAATGGTTTGCAAATATTTTCTACTATTCCATAGGTTGCTGTTTCATTTTATTTAATGTTTCCTTTGTTATGTAAAAACTTTCTTGGTGATTAGCCCCACTTCTTTATTTGGTTTTGTCGCCTGTGCTTTTGGTATCAGATCAAAAATTTAGTGCCAAGACTGATGTCTAGGAGTTTTTCCCTTAGTTTTCTTTTATGAGTTTTAGCATTTGAGGCCTTATGTTTAATGTTTTAATCCATTCTGAGTACTTTTGTGTATGGTGTAAAGTAGGGCCCAAATTTCATTCTTTTGCATGTAGCAGTCTAGTTTTCTCAGCACCATTTATTGAAGACTATCCTTTCTCTATTGTGTTTTCTTAATGCCTCTATCAAAAATTAATTGACCATGAAATTCAGCCATCAAAGATGCGAATGAAAACAAGAAACTGAGGAATGGAGAAGCTATGGTAAAAAAGACTGGTAGACAAAATGAAATCCATTCAAATGTAGAGCCAAGACTTCACAAATCTGAGAATTATAGCTATAGAACTGAAATGTCAATGTTAATAAACTTTAAGTACAAATATCCAAGTTTATATTAAAACAGAATAAAAAACAGAAGTAAAAAAATGGGAGGAAGGAAGAGTGCTCATTTCTTCATCATTCACAGCAGAAATCAGTCAATATGGTATAAAACTGAAACATGAACTTTAAAACTCCCTAATGTTTCTTATCATTCTTCTTCTTAAACTCAAAAGGCTCTTTTAGCAATTAATATCTCTGATGAAACAACACAAGCCTAATGTTTTTAGTTTCATCTATGCAGCTTTATTAATATTTTTATTTCTGAGTAATAACACATTTTCTGAATATATCAGTTTGCTTATCTTTTGTCTCATTCATTATTTTTCTGTCCATTCTTTTGGAAATTGTATAGATTTATATTTTATGATTATGAATATGTATATTTTAAATTATTTTCTGTGTACAGTCTTACATACATAATGGAGTTCATTTTTTTCCATATACCTATTCAATTATTTCAGCACTATTTGTAGAAAAGCCTTTCTTTCCTCTATTTAGTGACTCGGTATCTTTGTCAAAAATCAATGGTGTGCATGGCTCTATTTAAGGACTCTATATACTGTTCCAATAGCCATAAATTTATCCTTCCATCAATACTAAACTGTTTTGATTACTGTAAGCCTTAAAATTGAAAGTGGGGTTGTTGAATCAAAGTTCATATAGATTTTTTATTTTCCATTAATATAAAATATTATAAATAAAATATTGGCAAACAAAATACTATAATGCCTCCAAAGAATAATGGATCATGAATAAGTAAAATTTATCTTAGTAATGGAAGTTTCTTTTCAATATCATAAATCTATGAGGTAAATTTATAATTAAAGGAGAAAGTCATATAATGATATGGATACTGAAAAGCCATGAATAAAAAATTTTGAAAAGCAGTTATTCATAAAAGGCCTAATACAGTAAAAATAGCATAATATGCTTAAATAAGATAAAGACTATCAGAAATAAATATTAAATATTATTCTAAGTGATGGAGCATCACTAGACATTTCTATTACAATTAGGAAACCAGTACTGTGTCATTTAACATTATTGTGGAAGTTCCCTAAGACTTACAGTAATTAAAATGGCAAAGATTAAAGATAAAGAGAGAATCTGAAAGGCAGCACAAGAACAGCAGACAGTTACCTACAAAGGAAACACCATGAAGCTACCAGCATATTTCATAGCAGAAACTTTACAGGCCAGAAGGGAGTGGCATGAAGTATTTAATGTATTGAAAGGCAAAAACCTACAACCAACAATCCTCTACCCAGCAAGGTTATCACTCAGAATTGAAGGAGAAACTAAAAGTTTCCCAGATAAATGAAAGTTAAAAGAATTCACCACCAATAAACTAGCCTTACAGAATATGTTGAAAGGACTTCTATAGAAATGTTCTTAAGCCTAAATATTTTTCATCAATGAAAATAAACCTACAGTAAATGCAGTAGACCAATTTCTTACTAAGAATGTATGAAGTTAAAAAAATAGTAAAATCAACTTTACTCAAAGTCAGTCAAGGATACACAAAAGTGTTGGTGAGAATGTGGAGAAAAGGGAACCCTCCTACACTGTCACTGAGAGTGTAAACTGGTGTAGCCACTATGGAAAGCAGTATAGAGGTTCCTGAAAAACTAAAAAAAAGAGAAATACCAGAAGAAAACAAAATCACTGATTCAAAAAGATATATGCACCCCTATATTTACTGCCACATTATTTGCAATAGCCAGGATATGGAAGCAATCAAAGTAACCATCAATAGTTGAATGGATAAAGAAGAAGTGGTACAATATACATATACAATGGAATACTATTCAGCCATAAAAAAGAAAAATCCTGTCATTTGTGACAACATGGATGGATCTAGATGATATTATGCTCAATGAAATAAGCCAGATAGAAAAAGACAAATATCCTAGGATTTCACTTATATTTGGAATCTAGAAACAAAACAAAATAAAATGGACAAAATATTTGTAGACTCAGAGACACTGAGAAGTGACTGGTGGTTACCATGGGGGAAGGGTTGGGGTGATGAATGGGGTATATAAGGGGGATAAAGATGGACAAAACCTCAATCATAATATAAATTAGTGACAGGGATGGACGTGTAGCACAGAGCCCAAGTCAGTGGTTCTGTAATATCTTTCTATGTTGACAAATAGAAACTGTACTAGTTGAGGTAAGGAGTTAATAATGTGTAACTGTTGAATCACTGTGTTGTATACTTGAAACCAACATAATACTGTGTATCAACTATACATCAATAAAAATAAATAAATAAATAAATAAATAAATAAATAAATAAATAAATAAATAAAAGATAAATAACCAGTTTACATTAGCGTGAAAAAAAAAGCTTTGAGCATAGTTTAAAGGAGGACAGAGATGTGTTTTGGAAAAGCCCAAGACCAAGAGAATTAAGTGTTTTCAACATATGATAAATACATCTGACCCTGCAAAGGCCTCAAACCAAATAGGTGATGGGCAATGTTAAGATCCCTGAAAAGTTTTAATCTATTTCAAAACGTGTTCAGAGAAGCAATAAGGAGGAAGGGAAATTGCGTGAATAAATAGGCACTTGAGAAAGTTTGTTCTTGCTCTAATATTGAAGGAAAGACCATTGGAAGGAGGGAGAACCAAAAAGGCTGCTACAGTAGTTTGACAAATAATGGAATTGTGCTGAGACTGAACACTGAAAGCTAGAAGGGACCTTAAGTTGCTCCTAGGCTAATACTCTCCTCATGCAGCCAAGCAAGCAAAACAAGGTTCATAAAAGCAAGCAAAATTCATAAAATGTAACTGGCATTAAAACAGATGTGTAGCACAAACTTAAATTCTTTATTTTGTCTACAACCAGTCTTTTCTGTTTACCTAATACCCAGTAAGTTTAAAATAGAAAAATTAAAGATATAGACATAAACAGAGAGAGAGATCTCCAGTCCAATACATTCCCTTCAGGTAATGTTGTGTTTCATTTGGATAAAAACTTTCAGTCTCACAAGAGCCCCCTTTTTGCCCAACCCCAGTTAAGGAACAACCATTTTAGGTGTTATATTCTCCTGGTACTGGAGTAAAGGGGCTCCCAGACTCATGCCCATCTTTACCCTGGCATCTGCTGATCTCTAAACTGAGGTCCCCTGACCTCCTAGTTACAGTTTGTCCCAATGGCCTCTGTGGCTGCAATTTATGGCTAGCAAAGTTATAGTCCATTCCTGTGGCTTACATTTTGTTCCCAGAAGAAAATGGCCTCTTCCCCTTGCCAATTCAGCTGTCTCTTGGTTCTTATTGGTTTTAAACTTCTGGTTTGTCCTGCTGCCTCCATCCAGTCCCCTAGCTTGCTGGCCTTTTCTCAACCCTTGCTGTAAAGTCACTGCACCTGACTGACTTTCATATTCATCTCCAACTCCTGCTCCTTCCCACATTGGTAAGGATCTCCCTGCTTCAATCTTCTCCCTGAGTTCCAGTTTGGGATAGACAAAGAGCTACATGCCACTGAGAGCCATCCCATCAACTTCCCAATATTCCTTCAACCCAGGCCAAAGCTGAGAGTGGGAAAATCAGGGCATGTATTTAATAGGCTCCATGTTCTGCCTCTTCCTATCCCACCAACCACCAGGCCAAAAAGGAGGTCAACTCTCCTCTTAATTCCCTAACTTATTCCCCTACTTCTTTCTGACTCAAGTCTCTCAGTTAACTCTTAGAGGAGATTAGGAAAACTTTCACTAAACATAATGACAAGAAATAAATACACCTAAGAACTCTGATCTAACCTTAACAGAATAAATGGTTTTTTAAACCTATTATCTTAATAACTTATCAAGTGTGTGCCTACTACTGCTCAAAGAAAGTCACAATGCCAGCCCATATTCAGAGGATAGGAAAACAGACTCCACCCCTAATGAGATAAAACTGCAGAATATTTTGGCCAAATTTTCCAAGCTATTACAGGGAAATAAGGGCTCAATCCATCAGTCTTCCCAAAGCCCTAACATCAAATATTGCATATCATTGTCTACCCCTAGCTGCAAGGGAGGCAGGAAAATGAAATCTTTCTGTTGGACTCATGGTTGTTCTGAAATAAAAGCAGGATTCTGATAGTAAAAGTAGAGATGGAGAAGGCTTTTGTAAGTAAGCAACCAGCATTCTCTGCCACATTAAGTAGCTTCCAACGTTATGTGTTTTCTGAGTCTGTGTTCTTAACCCTCAACTAAATATAACCCAAAGTAATATCTTCTCTCATTCTATATTGCACAATAGGCACATAATAAGTTTAAACATCCCTTATCTAAAATAATTTACTGAAATCTCCTGACATGTCCAGCCCAGCAAGATACTAGAGATCCTTCCCCACTAAGGTACTATAATTGGTGAATAAAATAGGCTGGTAAAGAGCTAAGAAGTAATATTATAATTACATTATGTATAGCACAGCACTGAGAAACCACAGACAAGGAACAGGATCAATCTGCAAAGTTCATTCCTTACTCTTTCTGGTAGAGCATTTTAAAAATGTAATAAAAATTTAGTATTTACTCATTTAACCTATGCCAGCTTTTGTTTGAGTCACTGAGTACACAGCAGTAAAGATGACAGTCCTGGAAGACAGTATCATAAAGTCATTATTGCTATGTACAAATAGAGAGTGACCTGGCAGGGAGTTCTAGAGGGAGCACATGAAATGTGGTGGGGTGGTCAAGGAAGGCATCTTTAAGGAGGTTACCTTTGATGAGAAGTAAATAATGGGAAGGAGTCAGATATATTCAGATCTGCCTTCCAGGTACAAGAACAGTCAGTGCAACAGCCCTGAGGGAGAAACTAGCTATGAACATAAAAAGGGCCAATGTGCCATGGGAGAGGAAGGGCCATGGGGGATGAGACTGGATAAACAGGCAAAGACCAGACTAAGTATGTACTTCTGGATCATTATAAACTGTTGAATTTCTATAACTACAATAAAAAAGCATGAGAAGATTTTAAAGCAGAAGTGTGACATTATATCATTTTTGTTTTTAAAAATTCACTGTTGTGTAAAAAATAGATTGCAGGCATATAGGAATAAAGGAGGAAGAAAATAAAGAATTGGAGTTCAATGTATTCACAAACTAAAAGGGAATTATGCTCCCTTTGTTTTCAACATTACATAACCATAATGCTGAGCAGAGAGCAAGCATTCAGTCCACCAAGTGTATTTCCTCTCTTCTATTCTGCAAACATTTTCTAAGCATCTTTGATGTCATAGGCACTGTTACTAATCAGCAGAGCATAAAATTATTCCAGGTGCTTTAGGCAGTTCCTGATCCCAGGAAAGGCTGGCAGAAAAACTGAAGAATTCCTAACATCCTATCTCAAGTTTTATCAAATAGCCATGATTAAATATTATAAATCAGATATCTTCTAGTTCTAATAGTCTATGATTCTATGATAGTTGCATGTTATTATTTTAGGAATTTTTAAGAAATTACTTTGGGTAAGTAACATTCAGAGAGAAATATGAAGATACAAATATGGGGACACATTTTATTCATTATACTAAAAAAATTTTAATTAAATCATCGTGAACAATGACAAAGATCCTAATTTTTTCCAAGGTCTTTTTACCTTCTTCCTCAGTGAACTTACTGGCTCTGGTGCCTTTAGAATGCCCAAATCCATACCATCCTCAGTCTTTACTGTAGAATTACTCTATAAGTTTTAAAATGGAAAAACTCAATTTGGCTTCACAACCAGACGTATGATCTGTTCGAAATTTGAGAAAAGGCTATGATGATATTGCTTATTGCCACTGTTTTCTCAGGAGAAGAAAATGTAGCTAGAGCTCCTAATCCCCACACCTCAACCACATAACATATCGCAAACATTAATATGATTAATAAGATCATTAATGAAAACAAATGTCATTTCAATCCAAACTAAAGATCTCTTCAATCAAAACTAAAGATCACAATGGGAAATGTTAACTTCTAATGACCTGCCAGGATTCATGAGTTTGTAATAAATCTAAACATATCTGAAGACTGGAAGGAAGATATTACTGCATCAAGAAGTAAGATTCCATCAACACATTTTGTCTCTCATTAAATTTCATAAAACCTCGAAACAGTGTAATGCATTTTGAATTGTGGAAACACACTGGTTTATGTCATTCTAATGAACAAGATGACTAAGCCCTGGAACAAGTTCTTATGGACCTCCTGAATCTGTAGGGCCTGCCCAAAATTCAGCAAGGTTGGCCTGTAACATTGCCTAAATAGAGCAGAATGTTATAAAATGGGTCCCCAGAGGGTGTCTCTGTGCTTAACTACAGTCTCACCACCCTAGCAACCCCAGGCCCAGGAGCTCACCAGCACAAACCACAACAGCATACACCCAGGTGGTTTCCTCTTAAAGCCAAGATATGCACAGTCACACCAGAACATACCTGTATGGTATGACTCTAGAGTCACCAAAAATGTTTGTAAGGACAAAACAGATCTAATAAATAAAATACTTATTTTTTATAAATGAAACCAAAGTAATCGAAACTACCAAAACTTGCCAAATTTATTCAGGATTAATGAGCAAAGATAAACATAACTGCCAACATATCCTAATGGAGGAAAAGGCCCCAAAAGAATGGAATAGACCATTTTAGAATTAATGTGAATCCAGTGAACTCTGGCTACTGATGCCTACTAAGTCATGGCTATTAGGGTTTGGAATGAAGGAGGGAAATGAAGTTATGAGGAAAAGGCTACAGACAGAGAAAAAGCCAGGCATAATAAGGTGAGATAAGAAGCTATCTCAGTACTGTGGCTGCCCTGTTCTTGAAGGTCACAAGAACATGTAGTATATAGGGACTATGTTCACCTATGTCCAATGGTTGTTTAATTATCTTAATAATAAATTTCCAAATGCAGTTTTCAGTTTGCAGTCTATCTGAATACAAGAATGTAAAAGATCAAAGGTAAGAATAGGTCATCAGGATTTTGAAGCTATTTCTCTGATTAATTTAGCAAATGGAGCCATTTATAATGAATTAATAAGGTATCATTAATTTATTTTCGGAAGTCATTCAAATTGAACTATTTTCATGCTCTGAAACTGTCACCTTGGGATGAAATGCTAACTATAATAATTAAGCTGATTTAGTGAAGTTTCCCTTTTGGTCATGAGGTTTATTTAGGTTAAATGTGAGTTTATTAAAGTTGGCTTAAAAGGTAAGCCATTAGGGAAATTGGTGGTTGCTATTTTCAAAGACTTTTTTATATTACTTAATTTTGAAATGTACCCAAAGCAATACTACTACTACTACTTTGCAAGTAACAAATGCTCCAAGACTCAAATTTGGGCAGAGTGTTTAACATGGCATTGAGGCTAGATTTGAAATGCTGTTCTGATGGTAGGATACGTCCTAGCGCTGCATTCCAGGCACAGCATATGACAGACATCAGAGAATTCAGTTTAATATTGGAGCTGCACAGGCTCCTAGTCTGTATGGCAGTGAGAATTATGAAGAATATCTCTGACTTATGGCTATGGTAACACCTAATGCTGACAAACTTAAAATGAGAGTCTGTTGCTCCCATTAAATAAAAAATTAATTTGCTAGCTCTTAAGTCAAATCCTGATCGCTTGGGCTAACAAAGAACAGAACCAGGATGAACAAGGTGATAATATAAACAAAATGGCAATCTAGTGTTTCAGAAAAAGTGATACACAAAGTGTAACTTAGTCTAGCCTCCCATTTAGGAAAAGAAACTAGTTATCTGATATATTAAATATATAGTTCTCAGAGGACATCCACCAGATTTTTCCTCTAGTATAAGGAACAGAGTTGTTTGTTCTGCAAAGATGAATTTATAAGGCCTTTTTAGGTATACTCATTGTCTCTTATTTTTGGAATATAAAAAGAATAATAATACAACTTGCTTTTAAAAAGACTTAGATCGCACTGCCTGGTCGGGATTCAAGATGGTGGCATGAGAGGTAAGATTGAGAACTCCTCCCAAAACCACAAATAGTATGAAAATACATTTAATTAATGCAACTAACTCTAAAACAGCAACAAGAAAGAAGGTCGAACCAACCTGCATACAGACCTCACGTACAGAACAGACTTCACGTAACAGGGTAACATAGGAAAGCCTTAATCCCATGGACCAGAGCCCTTCCCCCACCCCAGATCACAGTCAAGAGGAAGAGAAACGGAGCAGGGAGGGGGTGGAAGCCTGGGACTGCTGAACACATAGCCCTGGAGATCTGCTTTGCAAGCAGAAACCTATACTGTGTGGTGCTCTGGACGATGGGGAGCTTGGACAGGCAGAGTGCTTGAAAGACTGAGATTTTGGCCATTTGTGGAGGACAGGGATCCAAATACGACTGCTCTATGTCAGAGGAAAGGCAGGCAGTCTGAGAGGCTTTCTAGCAGCGAGAGGGCTGCTGAAGGGGCTTTGCACAGAGCTTGCTGCACCGGGGAGGGGAGAGCTGGACAAGGTTGTCTGGGTGCCTCTGCGCAGCTGGTTGGGAACTCTGAGGACCTTCAGGCACTCCATGCCCCTGGATGCCTACTCAGCTCTGAGGCCCCCCACTGTGACATGTAGTGTGCTATGCCTTCCTCCTAGCCTGTGGCACCGGTTCACAAACCCGCAGTCACTACGCTGGCATCAGGCCAGCCAGAGGCAGGTCCCACCTACAACACCTAGAGATGCAAAGCACAGAGGCTTACAGCTGTGTGCTTGGCCCACTGCCTCTGACACTGGAGACAGGCACCACAGACAGGAATCAGGAAACATACCTTTCCTCCTGCCAGGCACCAGCTCTGTTCCCCTAACACCCCCAACCTCACTCTAGGGGCTGAGCAGCTCCAGAGACTGGAGCTTCTGGGCACTAGTGGACACCACACAGAAATATGAAATGTCAAAAGAACATGGTTCAGACCATAATCTCACAAACCCCAGAAAAAGGGCCAAATGAAACTGAACTCACCAATCTTCCTGAAAAAGAGTTGAAAATAGAAATTTTGGAGGTACAGTAAAATATTCAAGAACTCAGAAATGAATTTAAGTTAGACATTCAATCATTAAGAAATTCCATATCTGAAATGAAACATACAATGGAGGGATTTAAAAGCAGATTAGATGTAGGAGAAGAGATAGTAAATAGAATAGAAATTAGAGAAAAGGAATACAAAGAAGCTGAGGCACAGAGAGAAGAAAGCATCCCTAATAATAAAAGAATATTGAGAGAACTGTGTGATCAATCCAAATGGAACAATATTCGCATGAAACGGGTACCAGAAGAAGAAGAGAGAGAAAAAGTGATAGAAAGTGTCATTGAGGAGGTAATTGGTGAAAACTACCCCAATCTGGGGAAGGAGATAGTCTCTCAAGCCATGGAGGTGCACAGATCTCCCAACACAAGAGACCCAAGGAAGACAACATCAAGACATATAATAATAAAAATGGTAAAGATCAAGGATAAAGACAGACTTTTAAAAGCAGCTGGAGAGAGAAAAAAGATCACATACAAAGGAAAACCCAGGAGGCTATCATGAGACTTCTCAACAAAACCCTTACAGGCCAGAAGGGAGTGGTACAATGTATTTAATGCAATGAAGCAGAAGGTCCTTGAACCAATAATACTCTACCTGGCAAGGTTATTATTTAAATTGTAAGGACAGATTAAACAACTTTCAGATAAGCAAAAGCTGAGATTATTTACCTCCTACAGACCACCTCTACAGTGCATTTTGGGGGGACTCCTATATAGATGGAAGTATTTCTAAGGAAAAATAGATGTCACCCAAGGGATAGACAAAGAGTACAGAATATGATTCATAACATACAAAGAATAGAGTAGGAAGAAAAAGGAGGGGGGAAAAAAACCTTTAGGTTGTGTTTGTAATAGCATACGAAGTGAGTTAAATTAGACTGGTACATAGTAAGGGAATACCGTTGAACCTTTGGTAACAACAAATCTAAAGCCTGCAATGGCAATAAGTACATACCTATTGATAATCACCCTAAATGTAAATGGACTGAATGCACCAATCAAAAGACATACAGTTACTGAAGGGATAAAAAAAACAAGACTCATCTATATGCTGCCTTCAAGAGACTTACTTCAAACCCAAAGACTGAAAGTGAAGGGATGGAAAAAGATATTTCAAGCATTTAATAGTGAGAAAAAAGCAGGTGTTGCAATACTAGTATCAGACAAAATACACTTCAAAACAAAGTCACAAGAGACAAAGGGGACATTACATAATGATAAAGGGGTCAATGCAACAAGAGGATATAACTACTATAAATATCTGTACACCCAACACAGGATCACCTACATATGTGAAACAAATACTAACAGAATTAAAGAAGGAAATAGAATGCAATACATTCATTTTAGGAGACTTTAACACACCACTCACTCCAAAGGACAGATCAATGAGCCAGAAAATAAGAGACAGAGGCACTGAACAACATTTTAGAACAGATGGACCTAACAGACATCTACAGAACACTCCATCCAAAAGCAACAAGATACACATTCTTCTCAAGTGCACATGGAAGATTTTCAAGAATAGATCATATACTAGGCCACAAAAAGAACCTCAAAAAGAAAAAGTAAATTCAAAAAGATTGAAATTGTCCCAACCAGCTTCTCAGATCACAAAGGTATGAAACTAGAAATAAATTACATAAAGAAAATGAAAAACCCTATAAACACATGCAGGCTTAATAACATGCTCCTAAGTAATCAATGGATCAATGACCAAATAACAACAGAGATCAAACAATATATGGAGACAAATGACAATAATAATTCAACAACACAAAAGCTGTGGGATGCAGTGAAGGCCTTATTAAGAGGGAAATATATTATAATACAGGCCTACCTGAGGAAACAAGAACAATCTGAAATGAACAGTCTAAACTCAGAATTAATGAAAACAGAAAAAGAAAAACAAATGAGGCCCAAAAGTCAGCAGAAGGATGGATATAATAAACATTAAAGCAGAAATAGAAACAATTGAGAAGAATAAAACAATAGAAAGAATCAGTGAAAGCAGAAGCTGGTTCTTTGAGGAAATAAACAAAATATTTAAACCCCTAGCCAGACTTATCAAGTAAAAAAGAGAGTCTACACACATAAACAGTATCAGAAATGAGAAAGGAAAAATCACTATGGACATCACAGGAATACAAAGAATTATGAGAGAATATTATGAAAAATTATATGGTAACAAACTGGATAACCTAGAAGAAATGGAAAACTTTCTAGAAAAATACAACCTGATCTAGGAAGAAACAGAAAATCTGAATAGACCAATTACCAGCAAAGAAATTGAATTGGTAATCAAAAACCTACCTAAGAATAAAATCTCTGTACCAGATGGTTTCACTGTTGAATTTTATCAAACATTTAGTGAATACCTAACACCCATCTTCCTTAAAGTTTTCCAAATAGAAGAAGAGAGAATACATCCAAACTCATTCTATGAGGCCAGGAACACTCTAGTACCAAAACCAGGAAAAGACACCACAAAAAAAGAAAATTACAGACCAATATTTCTGATGAATATAGATGCAAAAACACTCAACCAAATACTAGCAAACCAAATTCAAAAATACATAAAAAAGATCATCCATCATGATCAAGTGGGATTCATCCCAGGGATGCAAGGATGGTACAACATTCAAAAATCCATCAACATCATGCAATACATCAACAAAAAGAAGGACAAAAACCACATGATAATCTCTATAGATGCTGAAAAAGCATTCAACAAAATTCAACAACCATTCATGATAAAAACTCTTAACAAAATGGGTATAGAGGGCAAGTACCTCAATATAATAAAGGCCCTATATGACAAACCACAGCCAACATTATACTTAACAGTGAGAAGCTGAAAGCTTTTCCTTTAAGACTGGGAACAAGACAAGGATGCCCACTCTCCCCACTGTTATTCAACATACTTCTGGAGGTCCTAGCCATGGCAATCAGACAACACAAGGAAATAAAAGACATCCAGACTGGCAAGGAAGAAGTGAAACTGTCCCTGTTTGCAAATGACATGCTGTTGTACATAAAAAACACTAAAGAATCCACTCCAAAACTACTAGAAGTAATATCTGAATTCAGCAATGTTGCAGGATACAAAATGAATACATAGAAATCTGTTGCATTCCTATACACTAATGATGAACTAGCAGAAAGAGAAATCACAAAAACAATTCCATTCACAACTACATCAAAAATAATAAAATACCTAGGAATAAACCTAACCAAGGAAGCGAAAGCCCTATACCCTGAAAACATAAGACACCCTTGAGAGAAATCAAAAGGGACACTAATAAATGGAAATTCATCCCATGCTCTTGGCTAGGAAGAATTAATATTAACAAAATGGCCATCCTGCCTAAAGCAATCCACAGATTCAATGCAATCCCTACCAAAATACCTACAGCATTCTTCAATGAACTAAAGCAAATAGTGCTAAAATTCATATGGAACCACAGAAAGGCCCCAAATAGCCCAAGCAATCCTGAGAAGGAAGAATAAAGCAGGGGGAATTACCCTCCCTGACTTCAAGCTGTACTACAAAGACATAGTAATCAAGACAATTTGGTACTGGCACAAGAACAGACCCCTAGACCAGTGGAACAGAATAGAGAGCCCAGATATAAACCCAAGCATATATAGGTCAATTAATATACAATTAAGGAGCCGTGGGTATACAATGGGGAAAGAACAGCCTCTTCAAAAGCTGGTGTTGGCAAAACTGGACAGCTACATGTAAGAGACTGAAACTGGATTACTTTCTAACCCTATACATAAAAGTAAACTCAAAATGGATCAAAGACCTGAATATAAATCATGAAATCATACAACTCATAGAAAAAATTATAGGTAAAAATCTCTTGGACATAAACATGAGCAACTTCTTCATGAACATATCTCCCCAGGCAAGGGAAACAAAAGCAAAAATGAACAAGTGGGACTATATCACACTAAAAAGCTTCTGTACAGCAAAAAACACCATAAGTAGAACAAAAAGACACACTACAATATGGGAGAATATATTCATAAATGACATATCTGCTAAGGGTTGACATCCAAATTATATAAAGAGCTCACACACCTCAACAAACAAAAAGCAAAGAATCCAATTTAAAAATGTGCAGAGGAGCTGAACAGACACTTCTCCAAAGAAGAAATTCAGATGGCCAACAGACACATGAAAAGATGCTCCACATCGCTAATTAACAGAGAAATGCAAATTAAAACCACAATGAGATATCACCTCACACCAGTTAAAATGGCCAACATCCAAAAGACAAACAACTACAAATATTGGCAAGGATGTGGAGAAAGGGGAGCCCTCCTACACTGCTGGTGGGAATGTAAATTAGTTCAACCATAGTGGAAAGCAGTATGGAGGTTCCTCAAAAAACTCAAAATAGAAATATCATTTGACCCAGGAATTCCACTCCTAGGAATTTACCCTAAGAATCCAGCAGCCCAGTCTGAAAAAAGACATATGAACCCCTATGTTTATCACAGCACTGTTTACAATAGCCAAGAAGTGGAAGCAATCTAAGTGTCCATCAGTTGATGAATGTACAAAGAAGATGTGGTACATGTACACAATGGAATATTATTTCAGCCATAAGAAGAAAACAAATCCTACCATTTGCACAGCATGGATGGAGCTAGAGGGTATTATGCTCAGTGAAATAAGCCAGGCAGAGAAAGACAAGTACCAAATGATTTCACTCATCTGTGGAGTATAAGAACAAAGAAAAAAACTGAAGGACCAAAACAGCAGCAGACTCACGGAACCCAAGAATGGACTAACAGTTACCAAAGGGAAAGGGACTGCACAGGATGGATGGGAAGGGATGGATTGGGAGGAAAAAGGGGCATTATGATTAGCACATATAATGTAGCAGTGGGGGGGACACGGGAAAGGCAGTATATACAGAGAAGACAAGTAATGATTTGATAGCATCTTACTATGCTGAAGGACAGTGACTGTAATGGGATATGTGGGGGGGACTTGATAATAGGGGGAGTCTAGTAACCATAATGTTGTTCAAGTAATTTTACATCAACCATATCAAAATAAAAAAATAATAAAATAATTTTTAAAAAGCTTAGATATCTTAGCTCATTCTATATGCTAAAGCTGTTTAATTCTTGTTCCTGATTTTGTTGCTAAATGCCGTTTAAATGGATATGCCTTCCTTAACATTAATTGTGCAGCTCAATATTACCGTTTGACATCATTTTGAAATAGCGTTCCCATTAGGTAACTAGTCTATGTAAGTTATTAATATTCAGCTAATTTATATGTTATCTTCTGTTAAACCTTTCTTTGGTATGTTAATACATGACAATTTCTTTTATTCCCACTATTTAAAAATAGAATAATTTGAATAAAGTTAATATTGAGATGAATGAACTATTTTCACTTTTATGTATCATAAAAGTGATCTATTCTTCTGCTTCATTGCATTAATCCAACAACTGAAAATTCCACATCACCTGGAAAGAAAATTTGGAGGATACAAAAAATTTCCAATGCAGCCCTAAGAATAGGTAACTTTACAATTTTGTTGATAGATCTCAGATTTAATCATAACTGTGTGCAACGTTCGGGAAATACTTCCTTAAGAAGGCCATACTGAATTTGACACTATCCTCTACAGGGGCAGCTATGTCCTTCTGTACTTCTGATTGCCCCAAACTTTCACATTCATATCAGATGACTATATGTTCCTTTTTCCTTAACTCTTGAAACAAAACCAGTTACATTTCCCTGCCTCTAGCAGTAAAGAATGTGCCTTCCATCTTCTTCCAACTTTATAGGACAAATGTTCTTCCACATCCCCTGATCTAAAGAAGGAAATCATCCTATTTTATCACCTACAGAAATGGCTTCCCTCCATCACTTCCAAACTATAAACAGCATGGACCCAGCCTTGCCATAAAGTGGAGGGTGGGAGGGGTAAGAGAGCAAGAGTTCACCATAGTTGCAGAGAAGCCACAGGCACAGTAATCATGCTCACCACATGGCCCAAGTGCAGGGAATCGGTTGAAGGACTATTTTCTAACGCTGCTTGGAGCCTTGTTTAGAATTCTCTCTTTGGATTTAGTCTAGAGATGAATTATCCAAACTCAGAACCTTAAGTACCTACCCTGAGAGTGTTGTCACCAGGCAAGGGAAATTAAGAGATGCCATATCCATCTGTAAAAAAAAAAAAAAAAAGGCTGTATACCAGTTAACGGTTATATACCAGTTAACATCTAGGTTTCCCTTTAAGTCATGTCTTATTACTCCTGTTTACTACACAGAACTCTACCCTACAAATGAAGAACTTGACTGTCAAAACAAATAGATTAAGTTCTTTGTCAATTTGCCCATAATTAACAATGCCAATCTAGCCTCATATGTGTGCCTCTGGAACTCAGTCTCCTACTTTTAACACTTCTTTGAAATCTTCAAATCCTTTTTAGAGAAAAACACAAATAGAAGTTGCTTCCAGCCATGACTTCATTCTGAATGTCTAAAAGTACTATAATTTTCCAGTTTTGGGTCTGGCAACATCTATATTTATTCTTTTGCCCAACACTTTTAAAAAACTATAAAATGAAAATAAAAACATAATTAAATGGGATTAATTCATGTCCCATTTTGTAGTAGCTGGAAATTTCATATTTTAAGACTTTTCACACATTCCCATTAATTCATTTTTTAACATTTTTATCAGTTTAAACACTAGCTAGAACTGCAGAGACTTGTCTTTCTACAATCTAACTAACATCTCTACTTAAATTTTATAAGACTCATTTCTACCCAGAGAGAAAAGGTGAGTCATTGTAAAAGCAGTATCTGTATAATGTCTCATGGTTTCATGGTTTGAGGGATGCTGTTTATACCAGGGATAATTAAGGTTGGATTCCCCTGGACAATAGTGATGCAAACTCCTTCCTGATCAACAAAAAACACCAGACATAAAGTGGTAACTGGATCTTTCAATAACTAGTTCTTACCCCTCCATTCTCATAGCTTCTCTTTAGTCTGCTATTACTATACTGCCAAAATAAATGAACACGTAAGATCCATACTTTATGCCAAAATTCCCTCAATATTTCTGTTACAGTGGCAAGACATATTAATGTCTGGCTTTTCACAGCATGCAGGCCTTCACCACATTTGCTCCCAACTGCCTGCCTGCTCTGAATGCCTTCAAAGTCATTCTGTCCAATTTTCACTCTTTCTCAGCCACATTTTTCTTGCTTCCCCATCCTTACTAGGCCATTTCCCTATGTTCAGCCGTATTAATCAGAAACTAAATCAGGCAACTCGGGCATACCTCCTAATCACAAATTTCCATGGCAACCGATCCTCTGTAATTGCCTGCTAGTCAAAATTGTGCCTTCTTTCCAAAGGTCTACTCCTCTAGCAGGAAAGTTAAGTTGTTCTTGAATAAGATTGATCTTAACCTAGTTAGAGTAGGTAATGTGCTATGAGAATGACAAGATATGATTTAGGAATATCAAGAATATCCTGATAAAAAAAATTCCTTTAAGGTTCTTCATACAAAGGTTCCCTTTTAAGATATCATTAAGTAACTATTGGCTACTTTCACAATTTTGCATGAAAAGTGGTAGCTACATTTTTTTTGTTGTTTTGTTGGTATTTAGAATATATTACTTGCAAGGGATATATATATAAAGCACCACAAGATGGGAATCAAGACATTCAAGTAAAAGTAGAAACCAAGGCCCTTCTTTCCAGAATATAGGAAACTTTATTACCATTTGGTCTCAATTTCTCACTGGTACTAGCTTTGCTAATCTTTATAAAGCTTAAAATATTTATAGATCTTTTCTTAATGGTAGATGTGCTAGATGAAAAAGTTGAAATGTGTGCTCTCAAACCAATTATTTTACCTTTCCTATTCTCAGTTTGCTCCTTTCTAAATTTTTATTGCTTTGATTAAATACCGCCTAGGGTGAGCGCAGTCAGTTTGGAAACCACTAGGAAAGAAGTGTGCTTTGAAGACAGTTCATGTTGGGACCTTTTGCCTCTTTTAGGCCTGTGATGGCTTCAGACTGGAGGTTTCCATCCTCCCTCATTACTTCCACATTCGTGGCCTAACTAGCTTCCTGCGCACGTGCTCTTGGCCCTAACTCCGCCTTCCCACCTAACCCGAAACCTGCCTAAAGACCCTAGTGACAGATGAGATAATCAATTCCCACTGGTTTCTGTTACTTCCTTATCTTCCCCTATATAACTAAGCCTCTGATGGAATAAAGCTGAGTTTTGCTGCGCCCTTGAGGCTGACACATCTCCCGGCTTGGTGTGGTTTTGTTTTTCCCCAGATCTCAGGGAGGGTGTCCAAGCTGCCAACACTTGCCCTCTCACTCAGCCCCGGGGATAACAGGCTGGTCCTGCTTGTCCCCCCCGCCTTCTTGTTGCTGAAGAGCAACAACTGGTGCCCCATGTGAGGAATTAGGAA
The DNA here is from genome assembly GCF_040802235.1 of Manis javanica. NCBI lineage: Eukaryota > Metazoa > Chordata > Mammalia > Pholidota > Manidae > Manis > Manis javanica. The sequence continues at coordinate 41,998,379 of NC_133167.1, read as the reverse complement.
CGAGGAACTTCGCTGATGAGCTAATTGGACTACAGGTAAGTGTAATCACATAAAATATGGGACATTCTTCTTCCAAGCCTGATCCCTCTCTTGAATCCCTTAGAGTCCTCCTCCGAAGTAGAGGCCTAGAGATCTCTGACAGCCAAGCTATCAAAACCTGGGAGACCTTAGTTAAGGTCACCCCGTGGCTGCCTGCAAGTAATTTGTTTGACTGGGAAACTTGGGACAGGGTGGAGCAACTCATACGCAAAGCCCAATTAATTGGGGGTGATATCCCCCCTCTGGGGACCTTCCCCACTTTAGCAGCCCTTAAGAGTTGCTTCCCTCCTCGGCCATTGAAGCCAGCTGTCAAGAACTTAATAGACAGGGAAACCACTGGGTCAGGAGCCCCTTCCCAGGGAGATTCTGATCCCCTTCCTCAGGCTGAGTCCACGCTGGCAGGACAAGAAAGCCATAAAAAGCCAGATGAGAATCATGGCAATGGCGCCCTCTACCCTTTTGATGCCGCCCCCTGGCCTCCCAAATCCATGGCTCCTTTGTACCCACCACTTCCTGGTACTAGTTCCTCTTCTAACCCTTTCAAATCACCACCAGCGCCCCCTCCCCCATACCAACGGGCAGAGGTTCCAGCTCCTTTCCTATATAAGGACTCATGCTCTCCCATTGGCTGCCAACCCCAAGAGAATCCATTGTTCTACCCACAAACTAACCCAGGACCATGTCAGCTATTTCCGGTCAATGTTAATCCTGGAGGTAACCGCCCTGCCCCCTGGTACCCTTGGGAGCCAGGTGACCTTAAGGAATTAAAGAAGGCCATTCTTGAGGACAGCCCCAATGCTCCTTGGACTGAGACCATCCCCCAGGGACTTGCTCACCATCCGTGCACCACTGCAGATTGGAGGGCTCTTGCCCGGGCGGTTCTCCCTGGCCCCCTTTATATTAAGTGGTGTGCTTTGTATAAAGAGGAATGCCAGCAACAAGCTGAGAAGAATCTGACATACTCTTTTACATATATATGGATGATATTATCTTGGGGGCCACTTGTTCCCGCAAATTAGACAACCTCTTCAAAAGGTGCCTTTTCCTGCTCAAAAACTATAACTTTCAGATTGCCCCAGATAAAGTTCAACAGGTAGCTCCTTTTAAAATTTTGGGGACTACTTTGACATTAGATGTTGTCTCCCCTGTTAAGCCCCAGTTATGTGTTCAGGATGCATATACACTACCACAGCTCCAGAAACTGCTGGGGGAAATCAATTGGATGAGGCCCTGGATTCCTATAACCACAGCTGATCTTATCCCTCTTTTCAACCTATTAAAAGGCCTTGATCTAGCTTCAACAGTGACTTTAACCCCTATACATAGAGACACATTGAAAAAAGTTCAACATGCCATTGATAACGCTGCCTCAGAAAGATATAATCCAATAAAAAAAATAATAATAATAAAGATATAATCCAATCTTGCCACTAATCCTCTATATTATGGTGGGAGAGACCCTCCTCACTGCCCTTTTGGCTCAGGAGGGAGATCCTGTACATTGGATTCATCTATCTGTGGGAGGGGCACCCCAAGTGTACTCTATAGTGAATCAAATGGCCGACTGCATTGTCAAGTGATGAGATCTTTCTGTCCGTCTTTTTGGGTGTGAACCCCATTCTTTGATCATCCCTTTTTGGGTTAATGATTTTTCGTGGCTACAGAGAAATAATTCCAGATTGGCAATGGCCATGGAAAGCTTTCCGGGGATAGTGGACTGTCACTATGGTCCCTATAAGTGGATGAGTTCTTTTAGCCAGTTGGCGTGGCAGCCACCAAAAATGTTCCTTACTGAGGCAGACCCCTCTTTCCCTTCTGTTTTTACCAACGGGAGTAAACAGGGATCCTCTATGGTAATGTTCCCACCAGGCACAAGTGAGTGCCCTCCAGCCGTTTTCATGAGGTACAGGGCTCCGCCCAGTTTAAAGAGCTTTATGCTGTTGTTTTAGCTCTATGTGAGATCCAAGGCCCTCTTAATCTGTTTTCAGATAGCCTTTACATTGTCAATCTACTGCCCAACCTTGTGGGAGCACACATCAGACTTGATGATAATCCCATCACTCCTTTGATGATTCAAGCCCGCAATTTGTTAAAACAGAGACTAGTTCCCCTTTTTGTACAACATCTAAGGGGACATCAAGATTTGCCAAGCTTTTTGTCCAGAGGCAATGCTCTTGCCGACCAACTAACTTCAGCCTACACAGTACAGGAGGCCACCTGTTTTCACCAATTTACACATGCTAATTGGAGGGGACTACACCATCGGTTCCCTCAGGTCCCCGTCAGAGACTTAAAAAAGATCATTAGGACATGTAAGTCATGCCAGCCTTTTCTACAAGTTCCTCCACTTCAAAAGGTGGAGTGAACCCTCCAGGCTGAGGCCCAATAACCTTTGACAGACTGATGTCACACTTTTTGCCCCTTTTGGGAAGCTTAAATACATATTTCTAACAGTTGATACCTTCTCCCATGCTTGTTGGGCTATAGCCCATATGGGAGAAAAATCTAAACATGCCATAAGCCATTTTCTCCAGTGCTTCACCGTTCTTGGCCTGCCAGACCAAATCAAAACTGATAATGGTCCCTGCTTTATTAGTAAATCTTTCACTGAATTCTTGAGTAAATGGCAAATTTCCCATACCACTGAAATTCCTCATAACCCTAAAGGACAAGCAATCATGGAAAAACACAATCATACCCTCAAATGTCAAATAATAAAACAAAAAGGGGGACACTCCCCCCCGCCATGATGGCATTATTTACTCTAAATATTTTAAATTTTGCCAAAGGCGAACACTTCTCGCCCTTCCAAAAGCACTGGACAACAACCGTTACTTATCGGATGATTAGAGCCCAATGGAAGGACCCCCTTACTGGAGAATGGAGGGGCCCAGACCCCCTCATTATAGCTGGAAGGGGATTTGGCTGTGTCTTTCCAACCAATGAAAAAAGGCCGATCTGGGTCCCCACAAGGGATCTCAAGTATTACCCCCCTAAGGAGGGGGAGTTCACTGATTTCAATAATAACCCAGAAGGCCCCCCGCCTCCTGAGGATATCTCTCTTCTTTCTCTCTTTCAGGGTCTGCAATGAACCCAATGATGCTGGTCTTCCTGTTAATGGCAATAAATCTCCCATTAGCTAGGACAGGATTTGGAGACCCCGGTCAAGCAAGAGCCATACTACTAAAAACCACTGGAGATCCCTGCACAGCCTGTGCTCACTCCAAGGCCCCTCCCCCCACACACTGTTATACTTCTACCAAAACCTGCTCTAATGGGCAACAGGCAGTTACACTTATGCAAGGGTCAGAAAATGGATGCCCTGGGAGAGTTCTCTCTCACCATTGTTGGCCAGGCCCCAAAATATCTTCACCTGCCTAAGGGAAATCCCCCTCTGAGTGTCCTTGCACCATTTCTCTTGCCTCCGTTCCAAAACATACTGGTATGCAACTCTGATAAAAGGCAAGAATGAATATGCTGACTGTTGAAAGAATAGGGGAGAGAACGTCTGCTGGAATAAATTTGCCCCTATAGGTGCCTCTGATGGGGGCGGAGTTCAAGATCACACTCTACAGTACCAAATTTTTTTTAAAAAACTGGTAGACAGGCTGATTGAAGACTAAACTCCCCCAATTTACCACCCTCTTAGCCTCCCGGAGATCAGGGGAGAATTGCTTCTTGATCCTGAAACACAATCAGTCATACAGGCTGCTTTTACCTTACTCAATAGAACCAATCCTGATTTAGCGAAGGATTGCTGGCTGTGCCTGAAGCCGGGACCATTATGAGTCAATGCTCTTCTTGTTAACCTGTCACAGACCGAGCCCCAGTGCCAGCTGTTACCCCCAAGTTCTAGAGTCTATCTAGACCCTCTTTCCCCTAAAGGCCCATGCTTCAAAGCTGACCCCAGTTCTGATAATACTAGTGAGACAGATGTGAGGCGAATCCACTATTCTTTTTGTCAACAAAATATTACTGTGAATAATACCTTTCTCTGTCCCCCTAATGGAACAGTCTTCATTTGCGGGGAAGATGCATTTAGCTTTCTCCCGATGAACTGGATGGGGCTTTGTGCTCCAGCTGTCCTTTTCTCTGACATTGGGATAGTCCCTAATAATCAGAGCCTCCCTATTCCTGCATTAGACCACATCAGAGGTAGATCAAAGAGAGCCATTCAGGTTATCCCCCTGCTTCTGGGCCTTGGGGTGGCCGCCGGGGCTGCCACAGGGGCAGCAGCATTGGGGACCTCTCTGCATTATTATAAAGCTCTTTCTCAACAGATGATTGATGATATACAAGCTGTAGCCAGCACAATTCTTGACCTCCAAACACAATTGGATTCCCTCACGACAGTAGTCCTACAGAACCGTAGGTGGCTTGATCTCACAGCTGAAAAGGGAGGCTTATGTCTCTTTTTACAGGAAGAGTGCTGCTTTTATGTGAACCGCTCCAGCATAGTCCAAAATAAGGTCAAGCAACTTCAAGAAGACCTCGAGAGACGCCGAAAAGAATTACAAGCCAATTTTCTTTGGACTGGGTTACATGGGTGGTTGCCCTATATTCTGCCCTTCCTTGGTCCTATCCTTCTTTTGCTCCTACTTTTCACTTTTGGGCCCTGCATTATTAACAAGATTATCCAGTTTGTCCAAAAAAGAATTGAATCAATTCAGTTGATGTGCATGCAGGTACATTACCAGAGAGTTGCCACGGAAGCCAGTGACCCCTACGATCACTGTGAACCTTATGATGAGGCCGTGTCCATTAATTCTCCCTAACTATCTCCCCGCACGCCCATGACGGGTAAGATCTCCAAGGTGGAGACAACCTAAGACAGGCCCTGGAGGATGAGTAAGCTTGGGACAACTGAAGAGCTGCAAGGTACCCAGTGACAGGTAAGATCCCCAAAGGGGGACAACCTAAGACAGGGGCCTTGCCTGCCGGGACATCCCAGAGCATTTATAAAACAAAAAAGGGGAATTGTTGGGACCTTTTGCCTCTTTTAGGCCTGTGATGGCTTCAGACTGGAGGTTTCCATCCTCCCTCATTACTTCCGCATTTGTGGCCTAACTAGCTTCCCGCGCATGCGCTCTTGGCCCTAACTCTGCCTCCCCACCTAAACCAAAACCTGCCTAAAGACCCTAGTGACAGATGAGATAATCAATTCCCACTGGTTTCTGTTACTTCCTTATCTTCCCCTATATAACTAAGCCTCTGATGGAATAAAGCTGAGTTTTGCTGCACCCTTGAGGCTGACGCATCTCCCGGCTTGGTGTGGTTTTGTTTTTCCCCAGATCTCAGGGGAGGGTGTCCAAGCTGCCGACACTTGCCCTCTCGCTCAGCCCCAGGGATAACAGGTTGGTCCTGCTTGTCCCCCCGCCTTCTTGTTGCTGAAGAGCAACAGTTCAGATTCAAAGTAAAATCCTGGCTTTGCCACTTCTGAGCATGAGCAAATTAATTAGCTGATTTAAGATGTAATCCCCTCATGGAGGTAAAAATTCCTCCTTCATGTATCATCAAGTATAAGTAGAATAATTATGTAAATATTCCTACTTAGATCCTGGTGTATAGAAGGCACTCAGTAAACAGTAGTACTCATTTTTTTTAATACAGTTAGTCAACAAATCTTTTTTGACCATTTTTAAATATTGGTGCTAGATGCTGGGGACAAAGAGAGCTAAGACACCATGCTCTACTCTATGAAATCATGGTTTCATAGGGGATACAGATGTATAAACAAATATGAACAATACAATGTAAGAATATTTCAATACTTACTTACTCATTCAGCTAGTATTGAGTGAGCACTGCTATGAACACAGCATTGTACTTGCTTAATCCTGAGTATGAAGACTTTTTCAATTACTGATTCTGTCTTTAATTTTAGAAGGATTCCTATTTTCTCTTTCATTTATGTAGGTTTTATTAGGGCAGGTTTTTAAGGAATCTGTTTATCTACATTTTCAAGTTTAGGATTAAACTGGTTTATAGTATTTCTATATCATTACCTTAATGTCTGTAGGATCAGTGGTGATGTCCACCTTTTTCACTTCTATATTGGAAATGTGTCCATTCTTTCTCTTTTCCTTGATTAATCATACCAAGATTTATCAACTCTATAGTGTTTTTAAAAACTCAAATTTTGGCTTTTTTATTTATTACATATTTTTTCTACTTTATTAATTTCCACTCTCACCCTCATTATGTCTTTTTTCTACTGTCTTCGAGTTTAATTTGCTGTTTAATGATTTCTGGATGAATTGTTTATTTTTAGTCCTTCTATAATAAATTTATTCAAGACTATGAGTTTACCTGCAGACACGGTTTTAACTGTATTCCACAAATTTTAATATATTTTCATTAGTATGCAATTTGAAATATTTTCTAATCTCTCTGGAAATTTTTCTTTAAACCCATGCATTACTCATGGCATTTCTTAATTTCCAAACACACAGAAATGTTCTAGTTGGCATTACATCATTGTTTTCTAGCATAATTCAACTGTGCTCAATGAACATATTCTGAAGTTCATTACATTTAATCTGATGAAATGAAAGGAGACTTGCTTCTTTATAGCCAAGCACATAGCAAATAGTTCATATAAGTATTCTGCAGTTGCTGGGTAGTTTTATATATGTATAAACATATTTGTACATTAGATAATGTTTGTTGTTATTCTAATCTTCTATATTATTCTATATCTGCACAATCTAACAGTTACTTAGAAAGGTCATGTTAATGTCTTCCACTTTAATTGTGGTTTCATCCATGTTTTACATTCAGTAGAATTTCATTAGATACACATAATTGTATAAGTATTATATCTCCCTAAATATTGACACTTCTATCATTATGATTCATCTCTCCTTATCACTTGTAATGCTTCTTGCATCATAGCCCAATCTGTCTGATATTAGTTTACTTACACCAGCTTTCTTATGGTTGCTTTTTGCATGATATATCCTCTACAATCCTATTTCATTCAACATTTATGTATGTTTACATTTAATTTGTAAGTATCAGAGCAGAATTATAGTTGGAATTTGTTCTTTATTCAGTCTAACAATCTTTGTCTTTTAATTGGTATATTTCATACATTCACATTTAATGTAATAATCTATTTGGGTTAAATCTTCCATATTAGTATTTGTTTTCCTTCTTGTGTTATTTTGGATTAATTATATAGTTTTTATTATTTCATTTCTTCCTCTCCATTAGCTACTTAGTTACACATTCTTTTTAGTATTAAAATTACTCTACATTTACAATGGGCATCTTTCATTTTTTTAAGTCTAAGTATTTTCACCATTTCTAGGACAATACAAGGACTTCAGAATAATTAAACTCCATTTCTCTTCTCTCATATATTGTGCTGTTTTTGTTATATATTTTAAAACTAACAACATATCAGCACTGATTAGAGCAATCAATATATTTGGATGTATTTACTCTTCCCATAGATTTTCCTTCATTTTTGCATTTTTATGCTTCAAGGGAGAATTATTTTCCTTCTGTGAGAAGTACTTTGCTACTATTTTTTTAGTACAAATCTTCTGGGGATAAATTCTGCCCATTGTTCCTGTTGAAAAGTCAATAGTAAGACATTGTGGCTCATTTAGCAATAAAACCTTTCTTGGTCTGATTTTATATACATACATATATATATATATATATATATATATATATATATATATATACACATATTTCTTGCTATGGTTTTTAGCAATTTTACTATGATCTGCCTGTGGCTTTTTTCCTTCATATTTATCCTGTTCAGAGTCCATAACACTTCTTGAATATATAATAGAAATATACTCTCAGGAGGGCCACATTCTTCCATCTCCATAATACTCAAAGTTCTCCTCAGCTTCTTAGTTTTCAATCACTGCTTTTACTATTGAATTTTACAATTTTCTGGAGGTAGAAAGTATTCCCAAATGCTGGGCTCATTTTTCTTGGTTTATTTGATCAGTTTTGGAAAGTTCTCAGTCATTATCCCTCAAATTGCCTGTGTTCCACTTTCTTCTTCTACATGTAAGTCAGATCTTTGCACACTGTCTCATGTCTCCTATATTCTTTTCTATATTTTCTATTTATTTCTGTGCTTGTCTGAACATTTTCTTATTCTCTATATATCAAATTACTAGTTCATTCTTTTGCTGTACCAAATATGCTGTTAAGCTATCCATTAATTTCTTAATTTTAGATATTTTGAGTTACAGAATTTCCATATAATTTTTTTACAGTTGATAGTTCTCTGCCAAAATTCTTTCTCCTTGACCATTTTGAAGTCTATCTTGGGTAACATCAGCATGTGTCCCCCTGAGAGTATATTTCTATTATCCTTGGTTTGGGTTAATTCTTTTCTTTTGTATAAATGGAATAGGTTTTTACTGAGTAACAGACATTGCAGCTTTTTAAAGATTGTAAAAAATGTCAAAGATCTTGTTGATGTTATCTCCCTCCAGAGAATTTACTTTTGCTTTTGTCAAGCATCAGGGCTGAGAGAGTTTGCTTTAATCTAGAAATCAATATAATCTGAAACTGGCCTTCAGGGCTAGTCTACTTTTGATTATATAAGATGCAGCTTTTGAGGGTCCCAGCTGAGAAAAATATCCTATTTATCAGAAGCCTAGCTCCTTGACAAATCCACAGCTTCAATTTTTATTCTTCCATCTCCATAATACTCAAAGTTCTCCTCAGCTTCTTAGTTTTCAATCACTGCTTTTACTATTGAAATCTACAATTTCCTGGAGGGAGAAAGTATCCACAAATGCTAAGCTCATTTTTCTTGGCTTCACTCTTTCTTCAGATTTTCACTTAAAAATACTTAGTAGCCATCAAATGCCTTCATATAGACTGTTCTTTCCATCTCAATATTTTATCCGTATTTTACATTAACTCTCAACAGAAGAATTTGTTTTAAATAACCTAGTCAGAGGCGGAACCAAGATGGTGGCATGAGTAGGACAGTGGGAATCTCCTCCCAAAAACATATATATTTTTGAAAATACAACAAATACAACTAATCCTAAAAGAGAGACCAGAAGACACAGGACAACAGCCAGACTATATCCACACCTGCAAGAGCCCAGCGCCTGGTGAAAGGGGTAAGATACAAGCCCTGGATTGGCGGGACCTGAGGCCCCTCACCCCAGCTCCCGGCAGGAGGAGAGGAGTCGGAGCAGGGAGGGAGAGGGAGCCCAGGACTGCTAAACACCCAGCCCCAGCCATCCACACCAGAGCGCAGACACAGTGCATGCATGAGGTCCTGGATACTAGGGAAACAGGGCAGCAGGACTGGTGAGTGGGTCCCGAAGCTGATGCCCCTGTGACAAAGAAAAGCGAGTGCTTTTTGAAAGTCTTAAAGGGACAGGGATGCAACAGCCAGATGGAAACAACACAGGTCACAGTCCAGTAGCTGGAAATTACAGGGAAAACCGGGCGCACTAACCCCCTGGGCAACAGCTCTGAGACCCCTCACGGAGGTAAACGGCCAAACAGCCCCCCGTCCATTACCCCTCCGGGGGTGGTGAAAGCAGAGAAGCAGCCTAAGGCTGGACACACCCTCAGAAAGGGACCTAACTCCATACTGGCCAGGCAAGACACAAAGACCCCAGTCTGCACGCAATTACCCAACACAAGCCACTAGGGGTCGCAGTTGCCCCAGTAAAGAAAGGCCAGTAGCAAGTGGAAAGTTTGGCTCCCCAGCTGACAGTCAATGGCAACTATCAACATGAAAAGGCAAAAAAATATGATCCAGACAAGAATAACCCAGAGAGCTTCTGCAACTGCTACATCTTCCCCTGAGAAGGAACCTGGGGAGATAGATTTAACCAGTCTTCCTGAAAAAGAATTCAAAACAAAAGTCATAACTATGCTGATGGACTTGCAGAGAAATATGCAAGAACTAAGGAAGGAGAATACAGAAATAAAACAAGCTCTGGAAGGACTTCAAAACAGAATGGATGAGATGCAAGAGACCATTAATGGACTAGAAAACAGAGAACAGGAATGCAGAAAAGCTGATGCAGAGAGAGATAACAGGATCTCCAGGAATGAAAGAATTCTAAGAGAGCTGAGTGACCAATGAAAACAGAACAATATCTGCATTACAGGGGTACCAGAAGAAGAAGAGAGAGAAAAAGGGATAGAAAGTGTCTTTGAATAAATAATTGCTGAAAACTTCCCCAAACTACAGGAGGAAATGGCCTCTCAGACCACAGAGGCACACAGAACTCCCATGACAAGGGATCCAAGGAGGGCAACACCAAGACACATAATAATTAAAATGGAAAAGATCAAAGACAAGGACAAAGTATTAAAGGCAACCAGAGAGGAAAAAAAGGTCACCTACAAAGGAAAACCCATCAGGCTATCATCAGACTTCTCAACAGAAACCCTACAGGCCAGAAGAAAATGGCATGATATACTTAATGCAATGAAACAGAAGGACCTCAAAACAAGAATACCGTATCCAGAACGATTATCATTTAAATATGAATGAGGGGAGGAATTAAACAATCCCCAGACAAGCAAACGTTGAGGGAATTTGCCTCCCACAAACCACTTCCACAGGGCATTTTACAGGGACTGCTCTAGATGGGAGCACTCCTAAAAACAGTCCAGAACAAAACACCCAACATATGAAGAATGGAGAAGGAGGAATAAAAACAGAGAGAGATAAAGAATCATCAGACTGTCTTTATAATAGCTCAATAAGCGAGTTAAGTTAGACAGTAAGATAGTAAAGAAGCTAAGCCTGAACCTTTGGTAACCACAAACTTAAAGCCTGCAATGGCAATAAGTACATACCTTTCAATCATCACCGTAAATGTAAATGGACTGAATGCACCAATCAAAAGACATAGAGTAATGGAAGGGATAAAAAAGCAAGATCCATCCATATGCTGCTTACAAGAGACTCACCTCAAACACAAAGACATGCACAGACTTAAAGTCAAGGGATGGAAAAAGATATCTCATGCAAACAACAGAGAGAAAAAAGCAGGTGTTGCAATACTAGTATCAGACAAAAGAGACTTCAAAATAAAGAAATTAACAAAAGATAAAGAAGGATATTACATAATGATAAAAGGCTCAGTCCAACAAGAGGATATACCCATTATAAATATATATGCACCCAAGACAGGAGCACCAACATATGTGAAACAAATACTAACAGAACAAAAGGAGGAAATAGAATGCAATGCATTCATTTTGGGAAACTTCAACACACCACTCACTCCAAAGGACACAGAGGCACCAGACAGAAAATAAGTAATGACACAGAGGCACTGAACAACACGCTTGAACAGATGGACCTAATAGGCATCTACAGAACTCTACATCCAAAAGCAACAGAATACACATTCTTCTCAAGTGCACGTGGAACATTCTCCAGAATAGACCACATACTAGGCCACAAAAAGAGCCTCAGTAAATTCCAAAAGATTGAAATCCTACCAACCAACTTTTCAGACCACAAAGGCATAAAACTAGAAATAAATTGTACAAAGAAAGCAAAAAGGCTCACAAACACATGGAAGCTTAACAACATGCTCCTAAATAATCAATGGATCAATGACCAAATCAAAATCAAGATCCAGCAATATATGAATCAAACAACAACAACAACACAAAGCCCCAACTTCTGTGGGACACAGCAAAAGCAGTCTTAAGAGGAAAGTATATAGCAATCCAGGCATATTTAAAGAAGGAAGAACAATGCCAAATGAATGGACTAATGTCACAATTATCCAAATTGGAAAAAGAAGAACAAATGAGGCCTAAAGTCAGCAGAAGGAGGAACATAATAAAGATCAGAGAAGAAATAAATAACATTGAGAAGAATAAAACAAGAGCAAAAATCAATGAAACCAAGAGCTAGTTCTTTGAGAAAATAAACAAAATACATAAGGCTCTAGCCAGACTTATTAAGAGGAAAAGAGAGTCAACACAAATCAACAGAATCAGAAATGAGAAAGGAAAAAATCACGACGGACCCCACAGAAATACAAAGAATTATTAGAGACTACTATGAAAACCTATATGCTAACAAGCTGGGAAACCTAGGAGAAATGGACAACTTCCTAGAAAACTACAACCTTCCAAAATTGACCAAGGAAGAAACACAGAATCTAAACAAGCCAATTACCAGCAACGAAATTGAAGCAGTAATCAAAAAACTACCAATGAACAAAACCCCCGGGCCAGATGGATTTACCTCGGAATTTTATCAGACATACAGAGAAGATATAATACTCATTCTCCTTAAAGTTTTGCAAAAAATAGAAGAGGAGGGAATACTCCCAAACTCATTCTATGAAGCCAACATCACCCTAATACTAAAACCAGGCAAAGACCCCACCAAAAAAGAAAATTACAGACCAGTATCTCTGATGAACTTAGATGCAAAAATACTCAATAAAATATTAGCAAACCGAATTCAAAAATATATAAAAAGGATCATAAACCACGACCAAGTGGGATTCATCCCAGGGATGCAAGGATGGTACAACATTCGAAAATCAATCAACATCATCTACCACATAAACAAAAAGAAAGACAAAAACCACATGATCATCTCCATAGATGCTGAAAAAGCATTCGACAAAGTTCAGCATCCGTTCATGATAAAAACTCTCATAAAAATGGGTATAAGAGGGCAAGTACCTCAACATAATAAAGGCCATATATGATAAACCCACAGCCAACATCATACTGAACAGCAAAAAGCTGAAAGCTTTTCCTCTGAGATCGGGAACAAGACAGAGATGCCCACTCTCCCCACTGTTATTTAACATAGTACTGGAGGTCCTAGCCACAGCAATTAGACAAAACAAAGAAATACAAGGAATCCAGATTGGTAAAGAAGAAGTTAAACTGTCACTATTTGCAGATGACATGATATTGTACATAAAAATCCCTAAAGACTCCACTCCAAAACTACTAGAGCTAATATCAGAATTCAGCAAAGTTGCAGCATACAAAATTAACACACAGAAATCTGTGGCTTTCCAAACACTAACAATAAACTAATAGAAAGAGAAATCAGTAAGACAATTTCATTCACAATAGCATCAAAAAGAATAAAATACCTAGGAATAAACCTAACCAAGGAAGTGGAAGACCTATACCCTGAAAAATATGAGACACTCTTAAGAGAAATTAAAGAGGTCACTAACAAATGGAAACTCATCCCATGCTCTTGGCTAGGAACAATTAATATCGTCAAAATGGCCATCCTGCCCAAAGCAATATACAGATTCGAGGCAATCCCTATCAAATTGCCAACAGCTTTCTTCAATGAACTGGAACAAATAGTTCAAAAATTCATATGGAAACACCAAAGACCCCGAATAGCTAAAGCAATCCTGAGAAGGAAGAATAAAGTGGGGGGGATCTCACTCCCCAACTTCAAGCTCTACTACAAAGCCACAGTAATCAAGACAATTTGGTACTGGCACAAGAGCAGAGCCACAGACCAATGGAACAGAATAGAGACTCCAAACATTAACACAAACATATATGGTCAACTAATATTCAATAAAGAGGCCATGGACATACAATGGGGAAATGACAGTCTGTTCAACAGATGGTGCTGGCAAAACTGGACAGCTAGATGGAAGAGAATGAAACTGGATCACTGTCTAACCCCATACATAAAAGTAAATATGAAATGGATCAAAGACCTGAATGTAAGTCATGAAACCATAAAACTCTTAGAAAAAAACATAGGCAAAAATCTCTTAGACATAAGCATGAGTGACCTCTTCTAGAACATATCTCCCCAGGCAAGGGAAACAAATGCAAAAATGAACAAATGGGACTATATCAAGCTGAAAAGCTTCTGTACAGCAAAGGACACCATCAATAGAACAAAAAGGAACCCTACAGTATGGGAGAATATATTCGAAAATGACAGATCTGATAAAGGGTTGACATCCAAAATATATGAAGAGCTCACACACCTCAACAAACAAAAAGCAAATAATCCAATTAAAAAATGGGCAGAGGAGCTGAATAGACAGTTCTCTAAAAAAGAAATTCAGATGGCCAACAGACACATGAAAAGATGCTCCACATCGCTTGTCATCAGAGGAATGCAAATTAAAACCACAATGAGATATCATCTCACACCAGTAAGGATGGCCACCATCCAAAAGACAAACAACAACAAATGTTGGTGAGGTTGTGGAGAAAGGGGAGCACTCCTATACTGCTGGTGGGAATGTAAATTAGTTCAACCATTGTGGAAAGCAGTATGGAGGTTCCTCAAAATGCTTAAAATAGAAATACCATTTGACTCAGGAATTCCACTTCTAGGAATTTGCCCTAGGAATGCAGCACTCCAGTTTGAAAAGGACAGATGCACCCCTATGTTTATCGCTGCACTATTTACAATAGCCAAGATATGGAAGCAACCTAAATGTCCATCATTAGATGATTGGATAAAGAAGATGTGGTACATATACCCAATGGAATATTACGCAGCCCTAAGAAAAAACAAATTCTGCCATTTGCAACAACATGGATGGATCTAGAGTTTATTATGCTCAGTGAAATAAGCCCAGCGGAGAAAGACAAGTACCAAATGATCTCACTCATATGTGGAGTGTAAGAACAAAAGAAAACTGAAGGAACAAAACAGCAGCAGAAGCACAGAACCCAAGAATGGACTAATAGTTACCAAAGGGAAAGGGACTGGGGAGGAAGGGTGGGAAGGGAGGGATAAGGACAGGAAGAAAAGAAAGGGGGCTTACGATTAGCATGTGTAGTGTTGGGGGCACACGGGGAGGGCTGTGCAACACAGAGAAGACAAGAAGTGATTATACAGCATCTTACTATGTTGAAGGACAGTGACTGTGATCTTCGTGACAAGTAGTGATTTTACAGCATCCTACTATGTTGATGGATAGTGACTGTGAACGGGGATGTGGGGGGGACTTGGTGAAGGGGGGAGCCTAGTAAACATAATGTCCTTCATGTAATTGTAGATTAATGATACCAAAAGAAAAAAAAGAAAAAAAAGAAAAACAAAGAAAAAAAATTAAATAACCTAGTCAACCACTGATATTAACAGGAATTCTCTGGCCTGTGCTCTTTTTAATTTAATATATTAATCTATTGGCTTTGAGCTACTCTCTTCTCTACATTATGTCACTTAAATTTTCAATCTGAAAAAATATTTCTAGCCAGACTACTGGTGCATCCATACTAGGCTCAGGTAGCTCATAAAATCCATATCAAAAACATAATCTGAAAAAAGAAAAAAGAGGGGAAAGAAAAAACTGAATTCAGCAAAAATGGTCCAGCATCTAGAACGTTCAGAAATGTTGACATCTCCCAAGTTACCTCCCCCAGTTTTCTTTTTATCCTTAGAAAATCCATTGTTGGAATTCTGAGTGATCTACCTGTCACTGTGGTTTAGTGCTCTGAGGTTATGGTGGCTAGCAGGGATCAGAATTACCAGTTACTAGCTCTGGTGTAACTTGACACAACTCAAAAGCCAGACAGTTCCAGTTGAACCACCCACCACTTATTTTTAAAGAAAGCATTAATAGTGGAATGAGTAGTGTGTTTCTCTTCATGGTGAGCAACCATTGTTTAAGGGAAACAGAAAAACAGTCCTAGGAGTACATGATACCATCATAAAGTAAGATTTATTGAAAAGAAAACTTGCAAGTGAGGAAAACAACAGATTGCATATGAAACCCACAGTGCTTTATAATCCCACACAGTAGAGTAACTGAGCTGGGCACAGCAAGATTAATGTAACAAGTACCCAAAAAGGAACCTTTCCCTTGTATAATTGTCAATTGATATGGAGGCAAAATAAACTTCAAGTGGACTATGTAACAGTGGAGATTCCTGGTTGACAAAATGAAGTAAAGAAGAGCCTCTGGAACTCAAGTAGGTTATTAATTATTAGAAACACAGCAGGTGTCAATGAAAGACCTTGTTCCTTTCACATTGAACAAGCATGCTTCTCCTACTGAGCCAAGATTTTGCAAAGTTACCAAAAGGGAAAAAAGAGATCCACCAAGGTAATTTCCAGGACCAGACAAGAGATAGGATTTCTTTTCTGATTTTTTAGTCCTTGTCCATCATACATGCATTACTTAGACACTTAGATTCCATGTGTCTCAATCTACTCATCAGTACATGGAGAAAATGATAGAGGTGAGATGTGATAAATTTAATTCCAGCTCTAATATTAGCAGTTTTCTAATTCCTAATTCTCCACAAAATTTTGTCCAGGCCCAAGCCTTACATAACACAATTTACTCTTTTTACTATCATTTTTATCACAAAATATATCAAACATATATAAGTAATCAGAAGAGTACATTAACCCTCATGTACCCATTACTTGACTCAATTATCAATATTTGACCATTATTACTTTATTCCTATCTTCAGCCACTCACTACACAATTCATTATTTTCAACAGTTTTAAGGTATGTTACATTCACATTGAAGTCCAAAAATCTTAAAAGGAAAATTTTGATAAACAGATACAACCATATAATTCACACCCCTCCCACAAGACAAGTTCCACCTACCTAGAAAATTTCCTCATTTAAAATTGTTTCAGAACTTCATATAAATGGAAACAAACAATTCACATTATTTCATATCTAGCTTAATTTGCTCAGCGTAACAGCGCAAGGAGTCATCCATGCATTAGTTTTCTATTGTTGTATACTTACCATAAATTTAGCAGCTTAAAACAATACAACTCTAAATTTCACAGTTTCTGTAGGTCAGAAGTCCAGGCACAGCATGGCTGGATTTTCTGTTCAGCATCTCACTGGCTGAAACCAAGGTGTTAGTCAGTACTGGAAGTTCTCATCTGGTACTCTAAGCTAGTCACTAGTTGTTAGAATTCATTTTGTTGTGGTTGTAGATCTGAGGTCTCCATTTTTATGCAACTGTTGACTGGGAACCCTTCTCAGCTCATATAGGTCAACTGTAGTTCCTTGCCACATGACTTTATAATTAGTTCACAGTATGGATGTTTACTTTCTTCCAGGTCAGCTGGAGTATGTCTCTCTGTCTTCTTGTCCTGTAACCAGCTAGAGAAAATTCCCTTCTTTTGAAGGACTCACTTGATTAGGTCATATTCATACATGATGATCTCTCTTTCACTATATAACTTAATCACATGAGTATTATTTCATCACATTCAGTCTCCACACAGTGTGTACACACAGGGACAAAAATCTGCCAGGCCTTCTAGGATCCTGCCTACCACAACTCATGCATATATTAGTTCATCTTTCTTATTGTTGAGCAAAATTCAATTGCATGAATG
This sequence comes from Manis javanica, assembly GCF_040802235.1. NCBI lineage: Eukaryota > Metazoa > Chordata > Mammalia > Pholidota > Manidae > Manis > Manis javanica. The sequence continues at coordinate 41,981,022 of NC_133167.1, read as the reverse complement.
TATTACAGTGTGTTTACCTATTTTTCTTTTGAAGGACATTTGGGTTATTCCAAGTATTTGGCTATAATGAATAAAGCTTTCAAGAATATCCTTGCATAAGTCTTTGTGTGGTCATATATATTCATTTCTCTAAATAAACACCTAGGAGTGGAATTGTTGTGTCATGTGGGAAGCATATTTTTAACATTATAAGAAACACTGTTTTCCAAGCAGTTGTACCATTTTACCTACACACCTGCAATGTATGAGACTTCCAGTTGCCCCACAACCTCACCAATATTTAATATTGTTAATGCCTGAAAAGCTTTTAAAAACATGTCCAGGTGAAAGAAATCTTGAAAAAGAAAAGCAAAGCTAGAGGAATCATGTGCCCTAGTTTCAAACTATATTACAGAGCTATAATAATCAAAATATTATGGCATTGTTATAAAAACAGACATACAGATCAATGAAACAGAATTGAGAGGCCAAAAATAAACCCACACATGTAGAGTCAATCGATTTATAACAAAGGAGCCAAGAATATACAATGGGGGAAGGACAGTCTCTACAATAAATGGTGTTAGGTAAACTGGACAGCCACATGCAAAAGAATGAAACTAGACTGTTATTCTACACCACACACAAAAATTAATTCAAAATGGATTAAAGACTTGAATTGTAAGACCTGAAACCATAAAATTCCTAGAAGTCACAGGCAATGAACTCCTTTACAATGAGTTTGTCAATGAGTTTTTGGTTATGACTACAAAAGAAAAGGCAACAAAAGCAAAAATAAAAAAGTGGGACTATGTCAAACTAAAAAGCTTCCACACAGCAAAGGAAACCATAAACCAAATGAAAAAGCAACTTACTGACTAGGAGAAAACATCTACAAATCACATTATGCGGTTAATATCCAAAACACATAAAGAACTCACACAACTCAAAAGCAAAAGAAAAATCCAATTAAAAAATGTACAGAGGACCTAAACAGCCATTTTGTCAAAGAAGACACAGAGGTGGCTAACAGGTATATGAAAAGATCCTCGGCATCACTAATCATCAAGGAAATGCAAATCAAAATCACAGTGAGATATCACCTCACACCTGTTAGAAAAGCTATTATCAAGAAGACAAGAAATAACGAATGTTGGTAGGGTTGTGGAGAAAAGGGGCCCTTATGCATTGGGGAGAATGTAAACAGATGTAGCCACTACAGAAAATAATAAAGAGGTTCTTCAAAAAATTAAAAACAGAATATCCATATGATATAGCAAATCCATTTCAGGTTATGTATCTGAAGAAAATGAAAACACTAATTCAAAAAATATATGCACCCTCACATTCACTGCAGCATTACTTGAAATAGGCAAGATATGGAAACATCCTAAGTGTCCACTGATGTTTGACTGGATAAAGATGCCGTGTCTATATACAATGGAACACTATTCAGCCATTAGAAAGAATTAAGCCTTGCCATTTGTGACAATATGGATGGACCTTGTGGGCACTATACTAAGTGAAATAAGTCGACAAACACAAATACTGTATGATCTAGCTTATACTTGGAATTTAAAATAACAAATAAAACAAACCAAGTTCAAAGATTTGGTGGTTGCCAGAGGCAGGGTGTAGAAGAAATGGGTGAACGGGGTCAAAAATACAAATTTCAGTTATAAAATAATGAAGCTCTGAGGATGTGATGTACAGCATAGTTGCCATAGTTAATAATACTATTTTGCATATTTGGAAGTTGCTAAGAGAATAGATCATAAAAGCCCTCATCACAGGGAAAAAAAAATTTGTAACTAATATAGTGACAGATGTTAACTAGACTTATTGTGGTGATCATTTTGCAATATATACAAACATTACATCATTATGATGTATACCTGAAACTAATATAATGTGTCATTATACCTCAATAAAAGGAAATTAAAAGATAAATTGGAATCCAGATTTAAAAAAAAACATGTAACCCAGGCTACAGCCCAGAATAATTAAATCAGAATTTCTGGCATTAGTATCTTAAAGCTCTCCAGGTAATATCAGTATGCAGTCAAGGTTGAGAATCAGTGACCTCATGGATAAATGACCCATTTTTTTTCTCCTCCATGACTTTGTCTAATTGGTACAAACTCCATTACAGTAACACACAAAGTCAAAAGCAAGACTGAAAGCAAGTTAGTAAATACAATAATTTGGGCAAAATAACTCTTTGGTCTAAAATATAGTGCGGGATTTTGTGACTTTTTTTTGGAATATTTGTAATTTTGTTATACTTTTTATAAAATTTAGGTTCACAATATTTTGCACTTTTTCAGATATTTGTAGGTATTCCAGTTTTTACCTTTATATTTTAGTATAAATTATGTTTAGTAAATTAATCCAGATTTTGCAATAACAGGATGGAATTGAGACAACCTAATTAGCCAATAGAGATACAAAAATAAAAATCTGTCTAATTATCTGCCATTTAAGATATAATCACCATCTCCAGTATTCCTTTAATCTCATGTAGAACAGAACTACAGAACACACTGGCACACAGTGATGAAAGGCACTCCAGGTAAATCTTAACACAGTCAATTAACAACATTATTCTGAGTTATCCAAGTATACTTACAAGTCTGTCAGGTGTTTTGATGTAATGAATTGTTTGAGAAAAGACTGCGTATTATAAAACATAATGGTAAGGTTCTATTTTTTTAAAAAAGCAATAATGTTTTATATATATGTGTGTGTGATATCTAAAATGATACAGCATTTGTATTAACAGTTAACAGTGTGTTCCTGTTGGACTGTGGTCATTATATTTTTCTTTTGTGAATTGTCTGGTTTTGCATTTATAAGCACAAACTGTTTTTTCTATTCAGAAGAAATTCTGAAAAAAATGTGGAACTTTGCTTTTCTACTTTTTCCAAAATATTTTAATTTATTTTAAATCAACTGTACTTGCTTATTATTATTTATGATTTATGCATAAGACTTAGGTAGCTCCTAATAATTTCATTATGAAATATTTATATTCTTCCAGTTTTTTCCTATTAAGAGAGGTTGAGCAAGAGCCCCAGCAAATGACTGTCTGCATACAAATATTAGTTCTGCCATTTGCTAGTTACATGATTTTGGATGAATTATTTAATATCTGTGTACCTCAACTGTCTCATCTACAAAATGATAATAACTGTACCTACTTTGTAAAGTTTCTGTGAGAAACAAATCAGATAATCCAGTAAAATTACTGGGATACAGGAGGCTCTCCATAAGAATTAGCCATTACTATCATCATAATTATTATAAAGATATAATGATCATATAATATATAAGAGCTTATATAAGAGCTATAATAATTATAATAGTAACTGGAAAATATTACAGTGGATGAAAATAAATAAAAAAGAAATCCTCAAAAAAATGACATAGGATATCCATTTGCAATTAAATTACCTTTTATGAAGTTCAGTGTCACAAAATTTAAGATTATTGCTTTCTAGAGAACATTCTACATGGTCACCAGGGAGGCATGCAGGAAATACAGAGCCAAAGAACTAAGTTAAAAATACAAAGCAGAGGGGTGTAACATAATATTGTGCTATACCAAAAAAAGACAAACACTTGCAAACAATTTAGCTCATGCTCAGGCAGAAAATGCATATTAGACCAAATGGGTATCTGTGAGCATGAACCCAGTATGGAATTATAGCACATTTCATTCAATCTCTGTTGTCCCAGGGTTCTTCTGACTAGTTTTAAAACCACTGTCAAAACTTAGTCAACAATTGTGATCCTCTAGGAGCTATTTTTTGGACTAATGAATTAATCTGTTTCATCATTTGAAATTCTTAATTTCTTTTCAAAGCACTAAATATGAGCAGCTTAGCTCTTTCCACAGTCTTTGCAAACTCTTCATAGAGTGTTCAAAGGAAAATATATAAATAACCTATTTAAGCTAAGATCAAAGTATATTCACAAACATTAATTTTCACATTTACAAATGATAATATTAAATCATTTAAAAAATGAAAGACTAATTAAAGAAATACAATAAATTCAAAGAAACAAAGAAAATCCATTATCAGTAATGTGTTGGAAATTGCCAAATTTAACTTCAATCTCATTTTGATTTCCATGCTATACTTCTAAAAACATGGTATTAATTTTTTTAAGATGTATTTCTTCTAATGTACTGTATTTTTTGGCAACAACATATTTCACAAATAAAATGAAGTGGTAGTAGACTCCATTTCTGAGAGAATGCCATCTCAGATACTACTAAAAGTTGACTTTGTTCAGAAATATCCAGGATCACTGAAAAGCATATATTGCTAAAATCTAAAAAATTAATTTTAGTGTGGATTTCCTGCCACAAATTGTAATCTTATCTTTGCAGTTCTGCTTAGTCAAAATCAAGCTCTTCCACCACTAAGCATCACCAGAAAAGCACTCCCTGAGTGTCTTACCAGAAAATTTCTGTAAGGGAAATGTTCTATAACTAAACATGATTGACCAAGCTCTCACCTCTAGGCATGTGACTAGGAAAATTGTTTAAAAATTTGTTTGCTGGATTACTTATACATTTAAAGCCACTTGTGCATGATGCTATTCAAAGACAAGATGCCAAGAAACTGCTGTTTATTTGTTAATGCAGCTTCTAAGGTATGAGAAATTCACCAATGATGATGCAAGATCAAGCTCTTGTCTTCAGACAAGAGCCCCTAGACAAACCATCACAATAGGAAGAAAGATGGAGCTATAATTTATAGGGGTTAAAAAACTAGAAGGATCACTTCCTATACACTAGGAGGGAAAAAATTGTAATTGGTTTGCCTGTTTCAATCCAAATGTCTATTGAATGTCTATTAACCTGTCCTGTTTGTGCTGGCCAAGTCCTTCCCAAGCAGGAAAAAGCATTTGAAAATTTGTTGATGTAGGCCAGGGACCTGGGACAAGTATCATAGTTAACTTTTCCTTCCTATGATGAAAAATGCTGAGATATAAACAGTACAGTAAGAACAGGAAATCTTAAAGCTAAGATTCTATTTTAAAAACCAGGAAGTTATGAAGTTAAGATTCCTAACATATTCTTTAGCAAACAGACAATAACTCAATCCACTTTGGGGGCAGGTCAGGTGGTCTGGATTGATATGTTCCCAAAGGGAAGCTGCTATCCTGGAGAGGAACTGACCAATTTCTTCTGTTTATTTTGCAGAATTACCTGGAGGACTGATAACAGAGGAGACTTAATCTGTCTCACAGAGATAAGCATTTTGAGGCTACTTTACAAGTCTATACCCCTTGGCCCTTCGAAAAATCCTTAAAAGAAGGAACCCCCAGCCTTTTAGTGCACCCCCTGTATGAGGATGCCCACATTTTTCTCTCTTTAAGTGTGTACCCTTAAATAAAGCTTTCTCACTGATAAGCTTACTGCGTTTTGTCTTTTTGCTATTTCATTCTATTTCCAAGTCTCTATTTTACCCCTGATAAGTAGGGAGGAGCTGCTGAGAGCTCAGATTTGGGCCTGCAAGTTCCGGTCACCTGGGTGACTCGTAGGGAACTGCAGCTGCAGCAGCCTCCTGAAAGTCTCCCTTCTTTGGGAAGTTCTCAGAATATAATCTTACTCCATCCCATGCTCCAAGGCTTCCCAGATCCCAGGGTGGTAGGGGCTACTCCCCATGCAGTGTAGATCCAAGCAAACATAGGATGCCAAGTGACCCTGGCCTTAAGAGATGGCAAGAGAATCTGCCCTATACAAAGAAAATGTTTAGCAAACTTTCCCTCTGTACCTCTTTAGGGAAGCCCCCACCACCACCACTTTCCCTACTGTTCCATGAGGACAACTGTTCGCTACTCCACCCCAAATATGTCTGGCCTTGTATGGAGCTAGATATGTCTGACCTTGTGAAACCTGAAAACACAGAGTATTGTACCCATGGGAAATGAGCTAGATAAGGGCCTTGAAGGCCAGACACCTGGCCATGAAGGCCACATGCATGCTCATCTTAAACTCTTATGTAACCATGAATTAGCAGTATAGCAGTATAAGAAGTACAGCTTTATGCAGAATAAAGTAGCCTCTCTTGAGCACCTTCCATGATGACTCCTGCTCTCTTCTTTGCTCTTCGCGTTGGCCCAAAACCTCAAAGGCAACCCCTGGACCCCAACAACCTCTACGTTTTCCTGCTTTCAGCTGCCTGCAAGGCAAGGCCGTTGCCATTCATTTCTACTCATACTCTAATGAATTGCTTTCTTACCTACACTCTTCAGACCTGCTCAAAAATTCTTTCTCATTCAGAGTCAAGAACCCTCCCCCCATCCAGGCGGAGGTTTCACCTAATGCACAGGGAGAGACCTCCCAGATGCAGCTGCCCAGCAACCCTGTTAATGGCTAGCCTATAAGGTGTTTTAAGATTACACTAAATTTTCAAGAAAATCGATAATGTTGTCAACCATTTTTAGAATATTGCTTCAAGTTAAGTATTCAAACTCCATCACCGTGAGAGTTTCCTTATAAAGTGTTACTTAGTTAAATAGGTAAATAGCTGTAGGAAGTGCATGGTTAGAAAAAACTGCAAAGTTTTAAAATTCCTTGCCTTGAGTCTGAAAAGTGTAAGAATAAGTAGACAGTGGAGGGGAATGTTTATATCACTCAAAAAGTAGCTACAGCTGTTCTGCAGCAAAGGAAAAGTTTTTTAAATGTGTTAAAAGCTCAGTTCAAAACACCTAAAAAGAGGTTCACTTCACATCTAAAGGAATATCCACCTTATTCAAAACTTACTTTTCTAAGCTATTATGTTACTTGCATTGTTTTAATGTGACCATTATCTAACATTTTAATCACAAAGATAAGACTTTCTGCGTTGGAAAAATCCAAAATCCTCCATTAACTCAGCAGCTGTGCATGATTAAGAATGTAAATAGGTTCAAGAGACTGATTCCATTTCCATGTCCTCTGTTTATGAATCACCTACCCAGAGACACAATCTTAATGGAAATAGAATATCTTTCTAAAGCACCAAATAAATTAACTTGCAGGAATACTTAAGCAAGACACTTCCTTACTAGCACTGTTGTACTGAAAAAATGAAAACTCCGTTTTCTTTACTTCAAGACATTTGTAACTGTTGACATGTAGTCAGGAAATGAGGGTTTCTCTGCTTTACATTTTCTGGGAAAAGAAAAATATTAAGGTTGCCTTTCCAATAATTTAAATTCCAGGTCGTGTTATGGCAGATGAAAGACCTTTCAATGAGGATGGATACACTACTTTTGATGGTGAAAGTAGAGTGCATTACTGAGGTTGTTCAAACCAAGAATGGGTTTCACCTGTTCTGTAACCTGGCTATGCTTGACCCAGATTCCTGTGCTTGATTTACAGATCAAGATGAAATCCACTCTAATGTCTGGGTTGTAAAAAAATTTGTATTATTTAGCCAATTTTTTAGCACAAGAGACTCATTTGAAGTCAGAAAGTCATTCTTTCTAAGTGAAGGACAAAGGGAAGTGAATACAAATGTAAGTAAAAATAATACTAAGTTATCTGAAATGGGTTGGCAGCTAAAGCTGAAGTCAGAAGTAAGTTAATTTAATTTCACAGACATTAATTTCCTGCCCATTGGTGCCTCAACATATGTATGGTTTTGCTTTTTGCCTCTCAGAAGGTATGATGTTGAAAAAAAGTGCATAGATAGCATTACTATGTAAATAGAGTTGGCACACTCCATTCAAATCGGACTCTTAAAACCATCTGTGACTATCAAAACATCAAGTTGTACACCTTTAATACATACAACTTTTAACTATACCTCATTAGAGCTTTTTTTAATTCTATGACTATTAATTCTTAATATGGGTTTGAAGATCACAGGATATAAACCATAAAAAGGAAAGCAACCCAGAGAATAAAATTCAGCAACCATGATAACCTTTAATAATCATTCTTTAAATTGTAATATAATATAAATGTGTCAAATGAACATATTGTATACCTTAAATTTACAGTGTTACATGTCAATAATAAATCATTTAAAATTCAAAATGTTTAAATAAATTGTAACATAATAAAAATTTAAGTACCGGGATTCATATACTAATTTATCTTTTTAACACCAGGCTTACTTTAAATATCCTTACATTTTATTGATTTTTATAAATCCACTCAGTGCTAGGATATATGCCCTTGTCAATCAGAAATGCAAGCCAAATTGCTCATTAGCACTGTTCTACAGTTTTTTGAAAGGTTTAGTGAAACAAGGAAATTATCTTTAGCTTCTCCTTAGTATTTCTCTGAGAAGTCCTAAAAATAAGAATTAGATTCTACTTCTAATTGGAAGGCAAAATGGGAAAATAAGTAATCACAAAATTTCAGCTTAAAACTACCACTTGATTCCTTAAAAACTATTCACTCATCCTTAAAAAAATATACAATCGTTATAGTCACACCCTTTTAAAAGACTGAATTTATTTGTGACAAAATTATTAGCTAATTATACTTTCAAGTGGCTTGAAAGTACTGAAGCTTTACTGTTTTTTTTATAAAATCACTCAAGCAGACTAGAAAGCCTAAAGAATGTCATAATAAGTTTCTGTTCACTCCCTGACCACAGTTTGATGGAAACTTTAAAATGGAAAGTAAATCACTTAGAACCTGTTTGTCTTAAAATTATAATTCAGGCTGAAAAAATAAAGAGGTAGTTCAAAATCAGGCATTAAATAGAAGAGAGCAATATGAATGCTTCTCTCTTAATTTAGGAGTATATTTTACTCTAATCCAAAAGAAAAAAGATATATACTCTTAGGCCAATCTTCCAACAACATTTTTAGAGACATCCACATATGTTCCAACAAATAACATCATTAATTTCTATGTAACTGAGACTGTAGTATCAAGATCACAAAATGTAGGATTGAGATTAAGACAAAAACTAAAATGAGAAGTAGGAAAATGTAATTTATTTATGTAACATAGTATTATTATCTATAAAAAAAACTACTAAAATATTTCCATCAGTGATTCTAAAAGCTAGACAAAATAACATGGACTTTATATTTTGAACATAAGTTTCTCTACATACTATTTTAGCTTGATTTTAGTTTGTGAGGAAAATACTATCTAGATAATTAAATTATTTTTGTTATATTTAATGTATATTAGAGCTATCCTTTAGCCATCTAAGTTGGCCATTAATAAAGGTCAAATTACCAATTAATTATTTATATAGCTGCATCATTTTTCACTAAAGCTTTGCTTCTTAATCTAGAAACTAAATATTCATGGACTTGAATAACGAAATATAAAGACAATCCAAGGAAGCTTCTTTATATATAACAAAGCACACCTTATGTGAATATACATGAATTGCATAAATTTTTTAGTCTACTGATACCTTTCACCGATGCATGTAGAAGGTAACTACTAACTTTAAGAACTATCAGCTATTAGAGTATCTGTCTAAATTTTTACTATGTTGATAAAAAGATTGTATCACCTTGACATAACATATATCAAAATTTTATCATAAATCAAATGTATCAAAATTATAAAACTGAAATCACTAATGTTAATTAAAGAAAGATTATGCATTTATATTTCCAAACCTTAGATATGACTAATCCTGGTCTATACTTTCTTTGTATTCTCATCACCTAATTATTCCCTCCATGGATCTGTATGAAAACCATACCAGAGTCCTCCAGACCTATCTACTGATGCTCATTCCATTCTGCTGCCTAGAAAACCTGCTTTTCCCTTTGCTTTTCCACCTAGAGAAATCCTCCATCATTTTACGCCTAGCTGTAATATCAGCTCCTCTATAAAGTCTTCCTTTAGTTCCCTCAGAATTGTGAGTTGGTTCTTCAGTGTGGGCAGAGATCTTTAACTTGTGCTTATTTCCTAAAGTATAGAGTGTTCCTTAAGACAGTAATCTGTCTTACTACTTTTTAATTAGCCTAACATAGTACCTGAAATAGGCCATTAACAAATATTTTTGAAAAGAGAATGGGAGAAAGGGAGAAAGGAAGGAAATAAGATAAAAAGAAAAATCCAGTCATTAGATGTTATTTCTATCTAATAACTCTACTTTTGGAAAATTATTGGGAGCACAAATTATCATGTGGTTAAAACTCTATGAACTTTCACCAACACAACTTAGATATTAGCAGACTTCCAAATATAGTACTTTAATATCTGGCACCACAGCAGTGAAAAAGGGCATAGGTATTGCACAAACATCTGTCTTTATTACTGCTGATCTTCAAGAAAATAAAAGTTCAGAGTCATTATTTAAATAACATCAGAAGACCTAATTTGGTTTTAAGAAAACTTGTATTTTAGAGCAAACAGCTTCCTAATTAAAGAATAGTTACACAAAACTTACAGGGAAAGAAAGAAAAGTCATTTGGCTCTTAAAGAGAGTTTAAGCAGATTCTAACATTTATTTGGGGCAACTATTTCCCAGGAATGACTTGCTACACTCTAATGGGGTCAAAGATACTAGATGGTTCTCCAGGGGCCCTTTTCTATTCAAAAGGGCTTTCAAAATAAAGTGGGGGTGGAAAAAGAGGCTAGGGAACTGTTCCTTCGTGCACCAAATGCATTCTCAGAGTATTAACATCTGTTTCAGTTTACATACTTTAAGTATGACTTACACATGGAAATTAAACTTAGGCAATATGCCTAAGAAGCCTGTCTGCAAAAGAACTTCATGTACCGTTAACAGCTGGAATTTGTATAGGTCCACATTCTACACAGTATAATATCCTGTAAGCCACTAATGACCCCAGTTTCTAAACCCAAATGTTGAAGAACAGCTACTAATGCTCATGAAATTTTTATAGTAGATAGGGATAAGACAGTAAGGGAATAGGAATCTGATTCCAAAACAGTATGTTGGAGTTCTAGAATTTAAAGAAATGCTTTTGTAAAGACTTTAGTTAAAGATACAAGGATATTTTTGAACTTATTTATATTAAGAAATTCTCATTATATAACATTTCACTAAGCTTACTTATTAATGAGACATTAAAAATATTTTTCAATGTGCTGATAAGATAGTTATAATTTCCGGTATACTGAAGGATAATGCAAAATCTGCAAAAATAATGGTGTTCCTTTGCTGCCACCTTGTGGTCTGTCTGTATTTTTGCAGTCATAGTTTTTAAATTACTTTCACACCTAGCTCTGAAGTCATCATCAGCTCAGACCTCTAGCATGCAGAAATTATTGACTTTAAGAATATAAGGTCTTTTTCCAGATAATTTACATACTAATGACTCATCAACCAACAAATAGTAACTAGGAATCCACAATCAGGAAGCACTGCAGTACAGTATCTAGAACAATATACTGTATTGTCTTGGCCTCCAAGAGCTTACACTTGTTAACAGCAAAACACAGAAAAATCAAGTATTCGTGTGAGACAAGTTAAGAGCTAGTATATAATTGGAGAGCAGTGAATGGTTAAGCAAATTTTAATTGCTCTGATTGGAAAGTAGAAGATACACGACAATGTTCCTGGAAGAGCTTTAAGTTTTGCAGTCCCTGGAAAGGATTTAGATATGAAGAATAAGAGCGGGAAGGCATTTCAAGTAGAAGTAATATTAAATAAAGGTACACACCTAGGATCGTCAGTGAATGCTGAGAGACCACAACCATAGTGAAGTTCACAGAGGTGAGAAAAAGAAGATAGGTAAGAAAGATAAATCAGGACAATCTGTGAGGTCCTTCATTGCCAGGCCAAGAAGCCTGGATTTTAGCCTATAGGTAATGGGGAGTCATTAATTGAACATGCCATGAATTTTTTTCCAATTATAGTTATAATCCCTCTGCCATATGAATGTCTCTGAGTTTATATGAAAATAATTTATTTACTGAGAATAATCTAGCAGCTCAGATCTTCTAATCTTTCACCTTGAGTAAATTAAATTTGAATTTGAGGTTACAGAACCCTGAAATCAAAGTCAACCAGTAAATTACTGCCAAATCACCAGAGGAAAAGAAATTTTGTTAATAAATATTTAAAGGATGATTACCAGACCCAGGGTAAAGTGAAACCTTCTTCCTAATATTTTATTGAGATACCATAATGCTTTGCTGAGTATTTACCATACATTCTGTTCTGAGAGGATAGGGTATTCGTTGTAAGGAAGGAGAAGAATTTTTTTTTTTTGAGAGGGCATCTCTCGTATTTATTGATCAAATGGTTGTTAACAACAATAAAATTCTGTATAGGGGACTCAATGCTCAATGTACAATCATTAATCCACCCCAAGCCTAATTCTCATCAGTCTCCAATCTTCTGAAGCATAACGAACAAGTTCTTACATAGTGAATAAGTTCTTACATGGTGAACAGTACAAGGCAGTCATCACAGAAACTTTCAGTTTTGATCACACATTACGAACTATAAACAATCAGGTCAAATATGAATATTCATTTGATTTTTATACTTGATTTATATGTGAATCCCACATTTCTCCCTTATTATTAATATTATTATTTTTAATAAAATGCTGAAGTGGTAGGTAGATGCAAGATAAAGGTAGAAAACATAGTTTAGTGCTGTAAGAGAGCAAATGTAGATGATCAAGTGTGTGCCTGTAGACTAAGTGTTAATCCAAGCTAGACAAGGGAAACAAAACATCCACGGATGCAGATTTCTCTCAAAACAGGGGGGTTGAAGTTCTAAGCCTCACCTCTGTTGATCCCCAATTTCTCACCTGATGGTCCCCCTGCGACTGTGCCTGTCTTAGGTTGTTCCTCCCTTGAGGAATCTTACCCGTCTCTGGCTAACCAGTCATCTTCCGGAGCCATACAGGGAAATGTGAAGTTGGTAAGTGAGAGAGAGGCAATATTGTTTGACAAGGTTAGCTTTTTACTTCTTTGCAGATTTATGCCCTGTGGCTTTTATGCCCAGTATTTGTCTTGAGGTATCTCTACCACTTGGAAGAATTATGATACTCGGTAAATTCGATATGAGGCACGAATTCTATTTAAGCGTTGTAATTAGGAAGGAAGAAGAAAAGCTATAGAGGTAGCAGACGGAAGAAAACATGGGAAGATTGATTATTTCTTTGACATATCTTCTTGTAGAGTAACTTAAGCATGTATAGGTTTTAAACTACTAATTAAATTGCACACACACATTAACATAATAGGAATACAGTTACATAACCAAAGCAGACCTATAATTACCAGCCATCTCCAGTGAAACCAAGAAAACCAGTTAGGCACCCTAGGCATTTGTGAAAACTTATCTATGATATGGTGGATATTATCCAACTGAACTTGAACAGTCTGAGAGAAATCAGGCAAATTAAAACAACCCATTCCTGGGGACTGTTCACATCCCATATGTTCTTTTAACAGTAGATAGTCTGTAGTCGTAAGATTTTGGAGTGCTACAACTTGCACTAGGAGAAGAATTTTAACAAAGAAGAAAGGAAAAGAAATTTAGGATCACAGTACCCTTTCATAGCAGTGTATAATGTAGTATGTGCTGAGGAAGGCCAGAATCAAGTAAAGGAAGGCCTGGGTTAATTGCAAGGTGATACACAGATGCCCAGCTAAAAATAGAAACTTCCATATTGAGTCTATTTGCTCAAAATAGTTGATGTAAATTTCAAAACAAAAACTGAAAACTTATTGTCTGTCATATACAATTGGATACTTTATTGATTTGTTCTTAAAAATGAAATTACAGAGTACCATGAAGAACAAAGGATCTCCAGAGTAAAATTCAAATAAATTCCTTGATCTTCCCATGTGCAAAATCATGGGGCAAACTTACACCCAGCCCTCTTGAGGAAAAACAGTAATTCTCAAATAAATATGATAAAAAAATCAACCTGTAGGTGAGTCTGGAGGATGGCGGCGTGAGTAGAGCAGTGGAAATCTCCTCCCAAAAATACATAGAGCTATGAATATATAACAAAGAAAACTCTTTCTAAACTAGAGACCAGAGAACACAGGATAACATCCAGACCACATCCACACCTGCAAGAACCCAGCGCCGTGTGAAAGGGATAAGATACAAGCCCCGGCCCAGCGGGACCCGAGTGCCCCTCCCCCCGGCTCCCGGCGGGTGGAAAGAAACCGGAGCGGTTTTTTTTTTGGCGAGTGCTTTTTGGAAGCCTTAAAGGGACAGGGACCCCGTTGCTAGGGAGGCAGGGCAGCGGGACCGCTGAGCGGGTGCCTGGGACAGGCACCTGAGGACAAAGATTATCGCGCGTTTTTCCCTACGGGACCTGTGGGCGGGTGCCTGAGACCGGCGCCTGAGGACGGAGGAAATCCTGCGTTTTTCCCCTTTTTTTTTCTCTTTTTGGCGAGTGCTTTTTGGAAGCCTTAAAGGGACAGGGACCCCATTGCTAGGGAGGCAGGGCAGCAGGACCAGTGAGCGGGTGCTTGGGACTGGCACCTGAGGACAAAGAATATCGCGCATTTTTCCCTGCGGGACCGGTGGGCGGGTGCCTGAGACTGGCGCCTAAAGACAGAGGAAATCGTGCATTTTTCCCTTTTTTTTTCTCTTTTTGGTGAGTGCTTTTTGGAAGCCTTAAAGGGACAGGGACCCTGGTGCTAGGGAGGCAGAATAGCAGGACCGGTGAGCGGGTGCCTGGAACCAGCGCCTGAAGACAAAGAATATCGCGCGTTTTTCCCTGCGGGACCAGTGGGCGGGTGCTTTTTGGAAGCCTTGAAGGGACAGGGACCCCGGTGCTAGGGAGGCAGGGCAGAAGGACCAGTGAGTGGGTGCCTGGGACCGGCACATGAGGAAAAAAAAAGAAAAAAATCACGTGTTTTTTCCTTTTTTTTTTTTTTTTTTTTTTCTGTTCCCTCTCTCATTGTTGCTGTTGTTGTTTTGGTTTGGAGAGTGCTTTTTGTAAGTCTTAAAGGGACAGGACAGGACACTTAGACCAGAGGCAGGGAATCTGGGGATCTCTGGGCACTCTAACCCCCTGGGCAACAGGGAGCACAGAGGCCCCTTATGGAGATAAATAGCCTCCCAGGCACTCCCCCTCCAATGGGGCTCCACCACTTTTGAGGAGCAGCCCCAGCCAGGCCACGCCCACAGCAACAGCGGAGATAAACCCCATAGCAAAGGGGCAGGTAGCAGAAGCCCTGCCTGCACACAGCTGACAAGCATAAGCCACTAGAGGTCGCTATTCTCCCAGGAGAGGAAGGCCACAAACCAACAAGAAGGGAAGCTCTTCCAGCGGTCACTTGTACCAGCTCTGCAAACTATCTCTATCACCAGGAAAAGGCAAAACTACAGGCAGACAAAGATCACAGAGACAACACCTGAGAAGGAGACAGACCTAACCAGTCCTCCTGAAAAAGAATTCAAAATAAAAATCATGAACATGCTGATAGAGATGCAGAGAAAAATGCAAGGGCAATGGGATGAGATGCAGAGAAAAATGCAAGAGCAATGGGATGAAGTCTGGAGGGAGATCACAGATGTCAGGAAGGAGATCACAGAAGTGAAACAATCCCTGGAAGGATGTATAAGCAGAATGGATAAGATGCAAGAGGCCATTGAAGGAATAGAAGCCAGAGAACAGGAACGTATAGAAGCTGACATAGACAGAGATAAAAGGATCTCCAGGAATGAAACAACACTAAGAGAACTATGTGACCAAGCCAAAAGGAATAATATTCGTATTATAGGGGTACCAGAAGAAGAAGAAAGAGGAAAAGGGATAGAAAGTCTCTTTGAAGAAATAATTGCTGAAAACTTCCCCAAACTGGGGGAGGAAATAATCGAACAGACCATGGAATTACACAGAACCCCCAACAGAAAGGATCCAATGAGGACAACACCAAGACACATAGTAATTAAAATGGCAAGGATCAAGGACAAGGAAAGAGTTTTAAAGGCAGCTAGAGAGAAAAAGCTCACCTATAAAGGAAAACCCATCAGGCTAACATCAGACTTCTCGACAGAAAACCTACAGGCCAGAAGAGAATGGCATGATATACTTAATGCAATGAAACAGAAGGGCCTTGAACCAAGGATACTGTATCCAGCACAACTATCATTTAAATATGATGGCGGGATTAAACAATTCCCAGACAAGCAAAAGCTGAGGGATTTTGCTTCCCACAAACCACCTCTCCAGGGCATCCTACAGGGACTGCTCTAGATGGGAGCACTCCTAAAAAGAGCACAGAACAAAACACACAACATATGAAGAAGGGAGGAGGAAGAATAAGAAGGGAGAGAAGAAAAGAATCTCTAGACAGTGTATATAACAGCTCAATACGTGAGTTAAGTTAGGCAGTAAGATACTAAAGAAGCTAACCTTGAACCTTTGGTAACCAAGAATCTAAAGCCAGCAATGGCAATAAGTACATATCTCTCAATAGTCACCCTAAATGTAAATGGACTTAATGCAGCAATCAAAAGACACAGAGTAATAGAATGGATAAAAAACCAAGACCTATCTATATGCTGCTTACAAGAAACTCACCTTAAACCCAAAGACAAGCATAGACTAAAAGTCAAGGGATGGAAAAACATTTCAGGCAAACAACAGTGAGAAGAAAGCAGGGGTTGCAGTACTAATATCAGACAAAATAGACTTCAAAACTAAGAAAGTAACAAGAGATAAAGAAGGATACTACATAATGATAAAGGGCTCAGTCCAACAAGAGGATATAACCATTCTAAATATATATGCACCCAATACAGGAGCACCAGCATATGTGAAGCAAATACTAACAGAACTAAAGAGGGAAATAGACTGCAATGCATTCATTGTAGGAGACTTCAACACACCACTCACCCCAAAGGATAGATCCACTGGGCACAAAATAAGCAAGGACACACAGGCACTGAACAACACACTAGAACAGATGGACCTAATAGAGATCTATAGAACTCTACATCCAAAAGCAACAGGATATACATTCTTCTCAAGTCACATGGAACATTCTCCAGAATAGACCACATACTAGCTCACAAAAAGAGCCCAGTAAATGCCAAAATATTGATATTCTACCAACCAATTTTTCAGACCACAAAGGTATAAAAGTAGAAATAAATTCTACAAAGAAAACAAAAAGGCTCACAAACACATGGAGGCTTAACAACATGCTACTCAATAATCAATGGATCAATGAACAAATCAAAATAGAGATCAAGGAATATATAGAAACAAATGACAACAACAACACTAAGCCCCAACTTTTGTGGGACGCAGTGAAAGCAGTCTTAAGAGGAAAGCATATAGCAATCCAGGCACACTTGAAGAAGGAAGAACAATCCCAAATGAATAGTCTAACATCACAATTATCGAAACTGGAAAAAGAAGAACAAATGAGGCCTAAAGTCAGCAGAAGGAGGGACATAATAAAGGTCAGAGAAGAAATAAACAAAATTGAGAAGAATAAAACAATAGCAAAAATCAACGAAACCAAGAGCTGGTTCTTTGAGAAAATAAACAAAATAGATAAGCCTCTAGCCAAACTTATTAAGAGAAAAAGAGAACAACCCAAATCAACATAATCAGAAATGAGAATGGAAAAATCACGACAGACTCCACAGAAATACAAAGAATTATTAAAGACTACTATGCAAACCTATATGCCAACAAACTGGAAAACCTAGAAGAAATGGACAACTTCCTAGAAAAATACAACCTCCCAAGACTGACCAAGGAAGAAACGCAAAAGTTAAACAAACCAATTACGAGCAAAGAAATTGAAACGGTAATCAAAAATCTACCCAAGAACAAAATCCCGGGGCCAGACGGATTTACCTCGGAATTTTATCAGACACACAGAGAAGACATAATACCCATTCTCCTTAAAGTGTTCCAAAAAATAGAAGAAGAGGGAATACTCCCAAACTCATTCTATGAAGCCAACATCACCCTAATACCAAAACCAGGCAAAGACCCCACCAAAAAAGAAAATTACAGACCAATATCCCTGATGAACTTAGATGCAAAAATACTCAATAAAATATTAGCAAACCGAATTCAACAGTATATCAAAAGGATCATACACCATGACCAAGTGGGGTTCATCCCAGGGATGCAAGGATGGTACAACATTCGAAAATCCATCAACATCATCCACCACATCAACAAAAAGAAAGACAAAAACCACATGATCATCTCCATAGATGCTGAAAAAGCATTTGACAAAATTCAACATCCATTCATGATAAAAACTCTCAGCAAAATGGGAATAGAGGGCAAGTACCTCAACATAATAAAGGCCATATATGATAAACCCACAGCCAGCATTATACTGAACAGCGAGAAGCTGAAAGCATTTCCTCTGAGGTCGGGAGCCAGACAGGGATGCCCACTCTCCCCACTGTTATTTAACATAGTACTGGAGGTCCTAGCCACAGCAATCAGACAAAACAAAGAAATACAAGGAATCCAGATTGGTAAAGAAGAAGTTAAACTGTCACTATTTGCAGATGATACGATATTGTACATAAAAAACCCTAAAGACTCCACTCCAAAACTACTAGAACTGATATCGGAATACAGCAAAGTTGCAGGATACAAAATTAACACACAGAAATCTGTAGCTTTCCTATACACTAACAATGAATCAATAGAAAGAGAAATCAGGAAAACAATTCCATTCACCATTGCATCAAAAAGAATAAAATACCTAGGAATAAACGTAACCAAAGAAGTGAAAGACCTATACCCTGAAAACTACAAGTCACTCTTAAGAGAAATTAAAGGGGACACTAATAAATGGAAACTCATCCCATACTCATGGCTAGGAAGAATTAATATCGTCAAAATGGCCACCCTGCCCAAAGCAATATACAGATTTGATGCAATCCCTATCAAATTACCAGCAACATTCTTCAAGGAATTGGAACAAATAATTCAAAAATTCATATGGAAACACCAAAGACCCCGAATAGCCAAAGCAATCCTGAAAAAGAAGAATAAAGTAGGGGGGATCTCATTCCCCAACTTCAAGCTCTACTACAAAGCCATAGTAATCAAGACAATTTGGTACTGGCACAGGAACAGAGCCACAGACCAGTGGAACAGTTTAGAGACTCCAGAAATTAACCCAAACAAATATGGTCAATTAATATTTGATAAAGGAGCCATGGACATACAATGGGGAAATGACAGTCTCTTCAACAGATGGTGTTGGCAAAACTGGACAGCTACGTGTAGGAGAATGAAACTGGACCATTGTCTAACCCCATATACAGAGATAAACTCAAAATGGATCAAAGACCTGAATGTAAGTCATGAAACCATTAAACTCTTGGAAAAAAACATAGGCAAAACCCTCTTAGACATAAACATGAGTGACCTCTTCTTGAACATATCTCCCCGGGCAAGGAAAACAACAGCAAAAATGAGCAAGTGGGACTACATTAAGCTGAAAAGCTTCTGTACAGCAAAAGACACCATCAATAGAACAAAAAGGAACCCTACAGTATGGGAGAATATATTTGAAAATGACAGATCCGATAAAGGCTTGACGTCCAGAATATATAAAGAGCTCACATGCCTCAACAAACAAAAAACAAATAACCCAATTAAAAAATGGGCAGAGGAACTGAACAGACAGTTCTCTAAAAAAGAAATACAGATGGCCAACAGACACATGAAAAGTTGCTCCACATCACTAATTATCAGAGAAATGCAAATTAAAACTACAGTGAGGTATCACCTCACACCAGTAAGGATAGCTGCCATCCAAAAGACAAACAACAACAAATGTTGGCGAGGCTGTAGAGAAAGGGGAACCCTCCTACACTGCTGGTGGGAATGTAAATTAGTTCAACCATTGTGGAAAACAGTTTGGAGGTTCATCAAAATGCTCAAAACAGACCTACCATTTGACCCAGGAATTCCACTCCTAGGAATTTACCCTAAGAACGCAGCAATCAAGTTTGAGAAAGACAGATGCACCCCTATGTTTATCGCTGCACTATTTACAATAGCCAAGAATTGGAAGCAACCTAAATGTCCATCGGTAGATGAATGGATAAAGAAGATGTGGTACATATACACAATGGAATACTACTCAGCCATAAGAAGTGGAAAAATCCAACCATTTGCAGCAACATGGATGGAGCTGGAGAGTATTATGCTCAGTGAAATAAGCCAAGCGGAGAAAGAGAAATACCAAATGATTTCACTCATCTGAGGAGTATAAGAACAAAGGAAAAACTGAAGGAACAAAACAGCAGCGGAATTACAGAACCCAAAAATGGACTAACAGGTACCAAAGGGAAAGGAACTGGGGAGGATGGGTGGGCAGGGAGAGATAAGGGGGGGGAAGAAGAAGGGGGTATTAAGATTAGCATGCATGGGGGGGAGGGAGAACGGGGAGTGTGGGCTGCACAACACAGAGAGGACAAGTAGGGATTCTACAACATTTTGCTAAGCTGATGGACAGTAACCGTAATGTGGTTGTTAGGGGGGACCTGATATAGGGGAGAGCATAGTAAACATAGTACTCTTCATGTAAGGGTAGATTAAAGATTAAAAAAAAAAAAAGAAAGAAAGAAAGAAAGAAAGAAAGAAAAGGGGGATTACTCCTTGATAGGATAAAACTATTGGTAAATCAAAGATCAACGCATGCTTTAAATATCCTTAATGTTGATCACTTAAAGGTTGTCAGATGATGAGCTATGGAGGTACTCTTTTCTAATAATATTTCTTTCTCTTGATAAAAAAAAAAAAAAAAAAAGGCAGTCCCTGTGTGCTGACCTCCAATGAGTTCTGCACAGTGGTATAGAGGGCATGTCAAAGTGTGGGCAAAGGGTCTGTTTGTTTCTATGCAGAAGATCAAGGCCTAGCTTGGATACCCAGAAAATGAACTAAGATACGATATGAGGAGGAGCTTCCGGCATCAGCACTCTCTGAAGGACTCGTGCCAGGGGATGATCATCAAAAAGCCTCCACAGGGATCCGGACGATGCTGCGGTTGTGGCTGCATCCAGCCCACCGTCTCCTGGACTTGCCATAAGAATGAGGAGGGAGATGTCTAGGCTGGCATGTGCATACAGTGAGACAACGAATTTGACCGGATCTGTACTGTTGGAACTCAACCAGGAGTTGGGAGGGGTGCAAGTTGTAGCACTCCAAAATCTTATGACTATAGACTATCTAAAGTTAAAAGAACATATGGGATGTGAACAGATCCCAGAAATGGGCTGCTTTAATTTGTCTGATTTTTCTCAGACTGTTCAAGTACAGTAGGACAATATCCATCATATCATAGACAAATTTTCACAAATGCCTAGGGTGCCTAAATGGTTTTCTAGGCTTCACTGGAGATGGATGGTAATTATAGATTTGCTTTGTTTATGTCACCGTATTCCTATTATGTTAATATGTGTGTGCAAATTAGTTAGTAGTTTAAAACCTATACATACTTAAGGTACTCTACAAGAAGATATGTCAAAGAAATAATCAATCCTCCCATGTTTTCTTCCATATGTTACCTCTATAGCTTTTCTTCTTCCTTCCTAATTACAACCCTTAAATAGAATTCGTGCCTCATATCGAATTTACCGAGTATCAGAATTCCTCCAGGTGGTAAAGATACCTCGAGACAAGTGCTGGGCATAGAAGCCACAGGGCATAAATCTGCAAAGAAGTAAAAAGCTAACCTTTTCAAACAATATGGCTTCTCTCTCACTTACCATCTTTACATTTCCCTGTATGGCCCCGGAAGATGACTGGTTAGCCAGAGACGGGTAAGATTCCTCAAGGGAGAAACAACCTAAGACAGGCACAGTCACAGGGGGGCCATCAGGTGAGAAATTGGGGTCAACAGAGGTGAGGCTCAGAACCTCATCCCCCCTGCTTTGAGAGAAATCTTCTGCATCCGTGGATGTTTTGCTGCCCTTGTCTAGCTTGGATTAATACTTAGTCCATAGGCACACACCTGATCATCTACATTTGCCCTCTTACAGCACTAAACTATGTTTTCTACCTTTATCTTGCATCTACCTACCACTTCAGCATTTTATTAAAAATAAAAATAATAATAATAATAAAGGGAGAATTGTGGGATCAACATATAAATCAAGTATAAAAATCAAATGAATATTCATATTTGACCTGATTGTTTATAGTTCATAATGCGTGATCAAAACCGAAAGTTTCTGTGATGAATGCCCTTGTACTGTTCACCATGTAAGAGTTTATTCACTATGTAAGAATTCGTTCACCATGTAAGAACTTGTTCATTATGCTTCAGAAGATTGGAGACTGACGAGAATTAGGCTTGAGATGGCTTAATGATTTTACATTGAGCATTGACCCCCCCCCATACTGAATTTTATTGTTGTTAACAACCATTTGATCAATAAATATGAGAGATGCCCTCTCAAAAAAAAATCACCCTTTAAATGAAAAAATTCTCTAATTTAACATAATATTCACAGATGTTCATACTCACTAAAAAGACAGCTCTTTAATCTGCAAAGTAGCAACAGTTTCCCTTTATTCTTCACCAGCTTTCAAATTAATTCTGGCAATCAAAAGATACCTAAGAATTGTTCCATTCTAGAGACTTCTATCCCTTAATGGTCACACCTTAGCCCAAGACACAGCAACATTAGATATTAAAGTATTTTCTTTAATTATTTTGCTTTGTTGATAAATAACATTCATAACCAGAGCTTTCTCTGAATAGTTAAAAAAGCAACATGAAGACCTGTCCAAATATTAGGATTAAATATTAGAGATCAACAGCAAAGGATTGATATTCCCTCCCATTAATAAAAAGTGTTAGTAAAATATAATGGAGAGAACCCTAAACTGGGCTTACCTTGTTCTTCTCATTCTGGCCTCGTAAGATAAAAAGCTAATTAATTTAGTTAATTGACTTTCAGTCTTTTTTGTGTTTCAATAAATGCCATTTAAAGATGAAAATTTTCCTCTGAATATCCCTTTCTTTGCTGTTTGCTAGTTAGTGCTCTCATTTATTTCTAATAATGGTATATCTTAGTTTGATTATACTTTAACTTCAATTGTTCAGGGAAATATTTTCAATTTCCAAATGGATAATTGGATTTTGTTTTCTTCATTTTTCTTTGGCAATTATCTTGTTTTTAATTTTTATTTTCATTTAACTGTGGTCAGTAAGTATGGCCTGTACATTGTATATTTTGGGGAATTTGTCTAAACAGTCTTTATGATCTAAATGATGGTCTGTTTTTGTGAATATTATATGTTTGAGGTACAAGAGTATGTTGTTCATAGGATATGTATGTAAATCAGATCTGGCTAATTGTGTTATGTACTTTGAAGCTATGCTGCTGAATTAAAAAATGTTCATGATTCATATCTTCTTACTGAAATGTATCTTTTAACAACATAAAAGTATTTTTTCAAAAGACTTTTTCTCTAAATTATGTATATTCAAATATTGCTAAACCTACTTTTCTTTTTTTTTACAGTTTGAGTACTTAGTATTATAGTAAGAAAAGTAAACTATTATATAACAACATAATGTATATATATATATATATATGTATCTATATATGTGCAAATGTGTGTGTGTGTACATATCCTGGTGATTTTTTTTGGTATCATTAATATACAATAACATGAGCAACACTGTGGTTACTAGATTCTCCCCATTACCAAGTCCCCACCACATACCCCATTACAGTCACTGTCCATCAGCGTAGTAAGATGCTATAGAGTCACTATTTGTCTTCTCTATGCTATACTGCCTTCCCCGTGCCCACCCCTTGCTACATTATGTGTGCTAATTGTAATGCCCCTTATTCCACTTCTCCCTCCCTTCCCACCCACCCTCCCACCCCAGTCCCTTTCCCTTTGGTAACTGTTAGTCCATTCTTGGGTTCTCTGAGTCTGCTGCTGTTTTGTTCCTTCAGTTTTTGTTTTGTTCTTATGCTCCACAAATGAGTGAAATCATTTGTAAACCTACTTTTCTTTTATAGCGTTCTGGCTATATTTTTTTCCTGTCCTTATTATCCAACTTATACATCTTGCTGACTATGTTTTTTTGAAGCAGGGCAGGGACTAGGGACAAGCATCATGATTAACTTTTCCTGCCTCTGATGAAAAGTCCCAAGATATAAACAGTATAGTAAGAACAAAAGGGACCCCATGTTAAGGCTAAGACTCCATTTTAAAAACCAAGGAGTTAGGAGGTCATATTCCTAACATATTCTTTGGTAATCAGCCAACAACCTATGTTAAGGCAGGGCAAGAAGTCCTAACTGATAGGTTCCCAGTGCTTGAAACCACTATCTTGGAGAAGAACAGGATCAATAAAGTCCTTGTGTTTAGTTTATCTTACAGAATATCTAGAGGACTGACTGTGGATGGTGATGTAGTACCTCTTACTGAAGAAAGACATCTTGAGACCACATGTCAAGCCTACACAGCCATTCCCCCACCCCGCTGTCCTTTGCCCCATTCTTCAAAGCCTTAAAAGACAGAATCCTAAGCCCTTAAGTGGGCCTCCTCTCTGAGGTAGCCTGCACTCCCTTTTCTTTGAATGTGTACTTTTTAAATAAAGCCTTCTCACTGCACAACATACTACATTTGGTCTCTACGCTCTTCCTGTAGTGTCTTTGTCACTTTGTTATTTCATTCTATGTTCTATATTTAAGTACAAGTCTTCACTCTCTCTGTCCTACTTCAGACAAGTAGGAAGGGGCTACTGAGATCTCTGATTTGGGCTTGCAAGTTCCTATCTCCTGGGTGACCTGAACGGAACTGCAGCTATACGATTGAGCTCTTTAGTAGCCTGCCTGAAAATCTCCTTTGCCTTTGGAAAGTTCCATAAGATGATCTCACTCCATCTAGTGCTCTGCAGCTCCCACAAGTCCTGGGGTGGTAGGGACTTAGCTCCCACGCCTTGCAGATTCAAGTTGACACTGGACACCAGGTGACCCTGGCTTTAGTAGTTGGAAGGGGATTTGCCCTATGCCAAGCAAGGGTTCAACGAACTTCCCATTCCTCCCTGTGCTCTTCCTGGCTCTCTGCTTGCCTGCATGGCTGCTGGCACTCACTGCTACTCTCACTTTAATGAATTCCTTCCTCAACTATACTTGTCCGACCTGTTTGAGAATTCTTTCCTGTCCATAGTCAAGAACCCTCCCCTGTCCAGGCTGAGGTTTCACCTGGTGCTTCACCTGGTGCTCAGGGAGAGACCTTCCCAGACGCAGCTGCCTGGCAACATTTTGAAAACATGTTTGTAGGCTATTGGATTTGTTATCATGCTAAAATTATTTGTCTTTTTTTAATTGTATTGTTTGGGGCAGGGAAGTTGGCCAGTTAATAAAAGCTTTTTTATATTTCTTATATTGATCCATTGTATTCTGCTTACAAATCTTTTCCAGATCTTTCATATGTCTATTTATTAATTTGCTTATGGTGTTTTTTGCTACATAAAGGATTCTTAATTTGTTAAAGTTAAATATGTCTACCTATTCTTCATGGCTTTAGGATTACCAGCCTTGGTTATTAAGTAATCCTTTCCATAAATTTTAAATGTTCTAGATTTTCTTGTAAATTTTGCATTTGTAAAATCTTATAATTATTTTGACTTTGAATTGATTTCATTATTCCTCTTGAGTTTATGGCATATAAGTCTATATTTTCTTCTAGTTGTTTTCAGTAATGATAGCATGATTTATTATATAATCTATTTTCTTACTGAATTGATCTACTAAAAATCTGTCTATTATATGAAATTTATTTCTGTATTAGTTATTCTATTTCAGTAATAAATTGGCTTGTTTTTATGATAACAGAGACTTTGTGTTATGCACTGAATTCTGGTAAGGTAAGTCTTCCTATTTTTTTCATATTTGGTTGATTCTTCCATGGTATTTGCATTCCTATACAAATGTTCAGATTATTTTGCTCAATCCCAATTAAACCCCTATTGGAATTCTAACTGGAACTGCATTTGATTTATATATTTGGTGGGTAATTAACATTTTTTTATATATAATCTTTCCATTCAAGAAAATGAAATACCTTTCCATTTGGTCAGACTTTAGACTTTGAATTTGTTTTCTCATATAATTTATCACATCTACTGCCATTCTCTGAAACTGTTCTATTACCTGCATAATGAGTTAACAAAGACAATGAAAAGAAGTCTCAAATGGTGGCACCCCTATCTGTGATGACTAATCTCATGTGTCAGTTTGACTGGGCTAAGGAATGTCCAGACACGTGGTAAAACATTCTTTCTGAATAAGTCTGTGAGGGTATTTCAGAAGAGATAAGCATTTAAATTTGTAAACTAAGTAAAGATCACCTGAACCAATGAGGGTGGTTATCATCCAATCCATTGGGAACTTGAATAGACCCAAAAGGCAGGGGAATGACAAATTTAATCTTTTACTTAAACTGAAACATCCAGGTTCCCTACCCTTGGATATCAGTGCACCTTATTCTTGGGCATTCAGTTTTGGACCAGGAGCGACAACATTAGCCCCTCAATTTTTTAAATCTTTGGACATGGTCTAGGGTTTACACTATTGGTTCCCCTGGGTATCAGGCCTTAGGATGTGAAGTGAATTACACTACCAGCTTTCCTGATCCTCCAGCCTGCAGACAGCAGATCATGGGACTTCACCTCCATAATCACATATGCTAATTCCTATAATGAACCTCCATAGAAATGATAGATAGATAGATAGATAGATAGATAGATAGATAGATAGATAGATAGATAGATAGATAGATAGATAGATAGATTTCCTATTGGTTCTGTTTCTCTGGAGAACCCTAACTAAAACAGTTATCTAATTATTTTTTTCTCAAGTAAAGAAATGAAACAGAAGAAAGGGTGGGAAGAAGGGAGAGAGGAAGCAAAAGACTTACCATCTATAATGACCATTCTTTTATAAAATAGGGAAAATTTTAATACTAAAACCTGTATGGAAAAAATCACCATCTAAATAAGTGTTATTTTTAATTATTAGACTTCAATAAATTCAGCTTCATAAAAACAAAAGTTACTACCTTTTCCTAGACTATAAACAAGTGTTGGAGAACCTCTGATTTCTATGATAAAAATCCAAGATCTTTAAATATGGCATACACAGTCCTCTGTGACTCACCTCTGTCTGTCTCTCAGCCCAGTTTTTTAATCATTCTTTCCCTGGGATCCAGCAACACTAAACTGTGTATAGTTGTCCACCACATCACTCAATTTAGGGTCTTTGTTTTATGCCATCTATCCTACCTGGAATGTTCTTTACAGAATCTCTCACTTAAGTAACCTGGCTTACTTCTATTCATCCTTTAAGAATTAGGTGAATGATCACCTCCTTCAAAAATGAAGGCCAGGTTAGGTGGCCTTCCTCTGTAAGCCTGTATCACCATGTGTATACCTAACACTTGTACTTGATTATACCATAACGTGATGATCACTTTGTGTGTCCATTTTCCTCAATGTAAGATCCTTGACAGAGGGACCATGTTTTACCTTACCTTTATCTTTTCATTAAAAAGATAGCCAAAATCTAGAACACTGACAACAAATGCTGGCAAGGATATGAAACAATAGGAATTCTTATATTACTGATGGGACTAAAAATGGTACAGCCATTTTGGAAGACAGTTTAGCAGTCTCTTACAAAAACAAGAAAATTCTTATACAATTCAGCAATCACTCTCTTTAGTATTTATCCAAAGGAGTTGAAATTTATACCCACACATAAACCATCACATGGATGCTTACAGCAACTTTATTCATAATTGCCAAAACTTGTAAGCAACCAAGATGTCCTTCAGCAAGTGAATGGGTAAACTGTGGTATACCCAAATGATGGAACATTATTCAGCACTAAAAAGAAATGTGCTATCAAGCCATGAAAAGATATAATGGAAACATAAGCGCATATTACTAAGTGAAAGATGCCAATCTGAAAATGCTACATATTGTATGATTCCAACTATATGATATTCTGGAAAAAGCAAAACTATGGAGACAATAAAAGGATCAGTGGTTTTCAGGAGTGAAGGCTGGGAAAGAAAGATGAATAGGCAAAGCACAGAGGATTTTTAGAGGAGTGAAAATGCTCTCTTACTCTCTATGGTATTTTAATGATGGATATATATCATTACACAATTTGTCAAAACTGTTAAACTAGAGCTTTGGATTATAATAATGTGACAATGTAGGTTCATCCTTGGTAGAAATGTACCACTCTGGTGAGCAATGTTTATTATGCTGTGGGAGAGTTGGGGGTATGGCTGTGTAGGGGCAGGGAATATATGAGAAATCTCTGTACCTTCCTCTCACTTTTTGTTACAAACCTAAAACTTCTCTAAAAAAATAAAAATAAAAATAAAAAGATATTAGGAAATTATAAATAAAAACACAAACATACCATTATATAAAAATGGGTGAACTATTTTACATAATAGTGATTTTCTTACACTTTTACTATGCTTGATGTGCTTTTATACTTTTTCTTATTTTTCAGGAAAAAAGCTGTCAGATTTATTAACTGAATTAATGCATGAAAGGTTATATCTCCCCAAGTGTGGAAAAATGAGCCTTAAAAATACCTTAAAAAACAGCCATTAGAAATTCATCATTTTGATTAATGCAATCACACAATTCATTTTCAGACAATTCATCCATCCTACATGTTGAACTGAATTGAGTACCGTAATTCCAAGTATTAGTGGATAATTGAGAGCTGATTTAATTCAGATTGTATGAATTACAAATTACTCTAATAAACATAATTTAATTTAAAAAATGAGGAAACAAAATGGAGTAGACATCAGTTACATATAAGGGCTTTCCTATTCCTATTATTCTCAATCAAACCCAGGTATACTTCCTACAATGTGGTTCCATGAGATTTCCCAAATCCCTTGTTTCTAACCCTTTTCAAATAAGAACATTAATTGAAGACATTTCTGTTTCTTAAAACCAAATGATCCCTAAAACAAAATTTTAAAATATTGTTTACTTATAAAGCATTGTGTTTGTCTTTTGTTTACATGTATTTGAAGTATCCTGCTTAAATAAAGTAATGTGGTTTAATATTTGAGGCAATAATGAAATAACTGCTGTACCGATAAGCTCACTTACTTTAGGAAGAGAGCTGTGTGAACTCACTAATCAATAAACAGTTTCAAAGGCTAAGTTTGGCAATAGGTATTCTATTTCTCATAATGTTTCTAAAGTGCTAATATACTTCACTTAACTATAAAACATGGTCCACCACAGACCTACTGAACTAGGATATTCTTCTCTGATCTCTCTTCTACTCACAAATGACCTCGCTATATGACACTAACTTGCAGCTTCAGAAGCCAAATCCTTGTGGTCTTCAGTTTCAATTTCTGTAACCCAGATTTCTATGTGGAAGAATCTAATTGGCTCCTTAGTTCCAATACCTTCTCCAATTATCTGTGCCTTGGAGAGATATCCCTGAGGCAGCAGTTTCCAAAGAGGATCACTTGTAAGATAATGTTGGGGATACAAGATTTAAAAATTATAACTCCAACTTACATTTATTATTTATATCATCCTCATCTCATCTGGCAAGTGCAGGAGCTGCCTTGCTAAAGCCAAAGGTTCAACAGGAGATAGTATCTCCTGTAACAAATCCATAGGCATTGTTTCCAGGGTTCACACAAGAGACATAATTGCAAGGTTTAACACACTCAGAGGAGCCCAAGTTAAAGCATCTTCATTGGGTATTTATGGTTCATTTATAGTTACTCCCTGTCCAGATGCATTTATCATCAGGCATCATTTTACCATAGGCAATAAAGCCTGTAACATAGGTGACATTCTATCTTGATCTGGTTTCCAGTGAAACAGAGGAAGTTAACTAAAGGAACTAAAGGTCACATTCCTATGACAGAAGGAGTAAGGGGTTTTATTAATCCTTTGCCCACACTCCTCATAATTGGTTCTTTAATATACTTACTAGTATTAACAGATTTGTTTTGAAGTTTCTCTCAAACAAGTAGAACATGGGCCAGAGTATATTGGTGGAGTTAGGTGCATGCCTCTCCCCTGTACTGCACCCACCTCCCAAATCTCCTGTCCAAGAATGTTCAGGGAACATATTGACTGCCTAGAAATATCCCAAGGTGCATGGGACTCTTAAATCCCTTATGAAAAATATTTATACCTATCTACAAATGGATTGAGATATAGATATAGATATCCATCTGATGAAGTGATTCAAAAGAAGGGGTATGAAACAAAGAAAGCCAGACTGAAAGGAGATTCAGCTGTACCCCTGAGAGTAAAGACTCCAGAACTAAAAATTATTTTGGGCCTGAGAATGAGAATAGTGGTTTTCAGTGGTATTTCAAGTTGTTCTCAACTGCACACCTAGTCATCCTCCAAAAGTGTTTGTGTAGTGAAATGAAAAAACTACATTGCTATATACTTAGATAATGCTGTTAGGGATTACTAAATGAACAGGAGAAGACTGTTGCCTATTGGATGGAGAGAGAAGAAAACATCAATAGAGCAGCAGTGACTAGAGCAGAAGGGCAGCTATATTGCTGGCAGAGTCTCTGATTGTAGAGACAATCTCAACACCTGTATATGCCTTGACAAAAAGTAACCTCACTAGAAACACACCAACTGATGAGACCAGAACATTCCATATTGAGGAGGAAAACTTCTAGAAAAGATGTGACTTCTTTTGGGCAGACTCTGGCAGATTGTAATTTCCAAAGATGGCTACAATGTCACCCATCTTACAGTATCTTTTACAACATTATTGTACCACTTCTCCAGTTGGGAGGTGAGTACATTTCCCCTTTGCTGAAACTGCACAGGTTTGTAACTGCTCTGAAGTCTCCAACTCTGGAAATAGGTTTATCTATTTCTTCCTGCAGTTATATCAGTTTTTGCCTCAAGTATTTTGATGCCCTGTTGTTTGGCTCACACACAGTAAGGATTGTTACACTTTCTTGGAGAATTGAACCCTTTAACATTGTGTAATGTCCCTCTTTATCTCTTACACAAGTTTCCCTCCTCTGAAGTCTGCTTTGTCTGAAATTAATATAGTGTATCTTTTGCCATCACTTTAACTTGAATCTATCTGTCTTGATATTTAGAGTTCTTAGAGGCAACATATAGTTGGGTCATTTTTTTGTCCACTCTAATATTCTATTTTTGAATTCAAATATTTAGATCCTTAATGTTTAAAGGGATTATTGATACAATTGGACTAATATCTACCATTTTTTTACTTTTTTTATGCATTGCCCTTGTTCTTTATTTCTTCATCTTCTTTCATTTTCTGCCTCCTTTTTAATTATTTATATGATTCTATTTTCTCATCTTTCTTAGCATATAATTATACCTTTTTTTTTACTGTTTTAGCAGTTGCCTTTGCATTTGCAATATACATTTACAACTAACACAAGTGCACTTTCAAATAACACAATACCACTCCACAGGTAGTGCAAGCATTTTATAATGGAGTATTCCCAATTCCTCCCTTCCATCCTATAACACTGTCATCATTTATTTCACTTACCTATATGCTATAATCATCCAATGCATTGTTGCTATTATTTCGAACATAAATATTAAATTAATAATAAAAACAAAAGATTTTATATTACCTTCATTTATTCCTTCTTTAACACTCTTCCTTTCTTTATGTAGATTTGAATTTCTGACCTACATGATCTTCCTTCTTTCTGAAGAACATCTTTTAACACTTCTTGCAAAATAGATACCAGAGACACATTTCTTCAGTTTTTGTCCAAGAAAGCATTCCTTTCTTCATCACTTTGAAAGATAGTTTCACTGGACACAGAATTCTAAGTTGGTAATTTTTTTTCTTTCTGCATGTTAAATATTTCACTCCACTTTCTTATTTTCATACTCCCTTAAGTGAAGTCTAATGTAATTCTTGCCCTTGTTCTGTAAGTACTGTGTTTTTTCCCTTTGGCTTCTTTCAAGATTTTCTTGTCTTTGATTTTCTACAGTTTGACTAAAATATCCTTAGATATAGTTGTTTTGGTATTTATCCTGTTTAGTGCTTTCCCAGATTCCTCTATCTATCTTTCATTTTGGAAAATTCTCAATCATTATTACTCCAAAATGTTTCTTCTGCTACTCCGTCTCCTAATCTTCTCCTTCTGGTATTCACATTACACGTGTGCTTACACCTTTTGTAACTGCCTCACAATTCTTAGATATTTTTTCCATCTTTGCATTCTTTTTTCTCTTTGCATTTCAATTTTGGAAGCTTCTATTGACATTTCTCAAGCTCACTGATTCTTTTCTCAGCAGTGACCAATCTATTGATGAACACATCAGACATTCTTCATTTCTGTTATGGTATTTTTTTTTTAGCATTTACTTTTGATTCTTTCTTAAGACAGAATCTCCTTGCTTACAGTGCCTTTATATTCTTGCATGTTATCCACTTTTTCCATTAGGATCCTTAGCATATTAATCATAGTTGTTTTTTAATTTCCAGTCTGATAATTCCAACATCTGTGCCATACCTGATTGTGGTTCTAATGCTTCCTCTGTTTCTTCACAATATTTTTTGGCTTTTAGGTGACTTGCAACTTTTTGTTGAAAGTCAGACATGATATATTAGGTAAAATGTATTGAGGTAAACAGGCTTTTAACATAAGGTTTTCTAAAACATGAAAATTAATGAATGCACTACACCACATTAATAGAATGAGAGGAAAACCCCACACAATCATCTCAATTAAAACAGAAAAGTCATCAAAAAAAACCCCTCAACATTCTTTATGATTAAAACACTAAGCAAACTAGATTAGAAAGGTATTTCCTCAACATGATAAAGGGCAGTAACCCACAGCTAACGTCATACTCAATACTGAAAGAGTGAAAACTTATCTGCAAAGATCAGGAATAAAACAAGGATGCCTGCTATCACGACTGCTATTCAGCACTTTCTTTGAAATTCTATCCAGATCAATCTTGCAAGAAAAAGAAAAAAAGCATCCAAATTGGAAAAGAAGTAAATATCTATTCAGAGATGACATGATCTCATGTATAAAAAATCCTAAACAACACACAACAAACAACTATTAGAACTAACAAATGAATTCAGCAAAGTTGCAGGATACAAGATCAAAACACAAAAACCAGTTCTATTTCTCTATACTGGCAATTGGTGGTGGCAGGGGCAGGGGGATTGATTGCAGGTCACAGCTTATTGGTAAAGGGTTTCCTTTTAAGGTGATGAAATGTTCTTGAACTAGATAGTTAGAATGGTGGCTGCACCACATTGTGAATGTACTAAATAGAAACTTTATTTTATGTGCATTTCACCATAATATAGGGTGGGAAAAAAAAAGAACCTGATGCCCAGATGACATTGAAGACTAATTACATCAGAACCTTGGGGCCAGGACCAGGTTTTCCTTATATTCCAAAGTACCCCAAGTGGTTCCTATGTGTAGCTAAGCTTAATTATTTGTTTATATATAGTAAGGTGATTTACTAAGAAGCCAGTAGGAATAGCAGAATAACCCATGGAGATAAAACTGCCATAAAATATTTATAAATGCCAGGTGCTTAAAGTATAGTGCTTTGTATAAATTGATTTTTATGTGGGTAGGGCTTAAGAGTCTACTTAAGAGCTTATTTTGCACATTGTCATTAAAATGTGGAATTTCTTCAGCTTTGTAAAATTATGTCCTATTGAAATATATTTCCCTTATTAAATATATTTTCTATTTCCTAATTTCTCACACTGAGATCTGAGAATTCAATTAGAATTTTTAAATTTTGAGATGTCATTTGAAAATCTAAGAAAAAAAATTTCCAGTATAACAAAAGTTTTCTTTTGCAGGGATACTTCCCAACTGACTTTTGGCTCCAATCTGTGAAAAATAAAATATTATGTATGTTTCCAGGCTTCACAGACACCCTGCATTCTCTCTTCCTGTCTTGTAAACCAATAGTCAGCATACTTCTAAAAAGGGCCAGAGAACATATATTTTGGGCTTTTCGTGATAAGCAATCTCTGTCACAACTATCCAACACTAAAACTGTAGTGCAAAAGCAGCCAAAGACAATAACAAGTAGACATAGTTGTGTTCCAATAAAACTTTATTTTCAAGAGACATCAGGCTACATTTGGACAATAGGCCATAGTTGGCTAAACCGTGCCCTAAATGATTATTTCATATCTTCTCCTCTCTCCCCAAACTTCCAACAACTCTATTTTTATCTCAGTTGATCATTTTATTTGCTGTTTCACTGAAACAACACAAAGCAAGTAAAAGAAAAATTCCAAAACCTCCCATAATTACATCTCCCCATCTACCTGCCTCTTTATTTATCTCCTCTCTATGGTTGAACTATCTGTGCTCTTAATACTTTTACACTACATTTCATCCTCACTTACCTATTTAAGTAATTACTCCAGCAATTCTTTCCTTAGTTTCTTGCATTGTCAGTTTTTCTTTCTCCCTTGTCCTTTCTATGAGCCTACTATCTGCTGTAATGTCTCTACCTTAGAAATAAAAAAAGCCCATCTCTTGACCTCACTTCCTCTCCAGTATCACACCATTTTTCTTCCTTTCTCCGTATAGAAAAACTCTTAAAGAGTCCTTAACATCTCCAATTTCACTCCTCTATTCTCTCTTGAACCTACTCAAATCAGATTTTCATTCCTATCACTCTACCAAAACTGCTCTTATCAAGGCCTCCAATGATTTCCAAATTATAAGTACAATGTTCAATTCTTTGTCTTCCTGTTATTTAACCATTCTGTCATAGTTGCCAAAAAGATCAGTTCTATCTCCTTGAAACTTTTTCACTTGGCTTTCAATGAACCATATTCTGGTTTTGCTCTTAATGCTGGCCAATCATTTGCTGGTTTCCCTTTCATGTTCCTGATGTCTAAATATTAAAGTGCCTCAGCCTCAGTTCTTGGACCTCTGCTATTTTCTCTCTACACTGATTCCACTGATGATCTCAGCCAGTCTCATTTGTCCTCCATATCATCTACATGCCAGTGACTCCCAAACTTCTATCTCCTGCAGAGACCTCCGCTGGCTTCCAACAGGATATCCAACTACCGACTCAACATCTCCACTTGATGCCTTTGAAGATCACACCTAGTTCCTAATAGTCTCCACCTCCTGAATCTCTTTTTCTTTAGTCTTTTCATCATTTTACATGGTAATCCTAATATTCAAGATCTCAGTTCTAATCACTGCAGTCACCTTGTTTCCTATTCTCTTACATACCATCAGAAAACATTTGATCCATCAGAAAACATTACTTGTACCTTCAAAATGTATTCAGGCTTCAAACATTACTCATCACTCTTACTACCCTAGTGTAAGCCACCTCTCTCTCTCTTAACTGCACTATTTCAGGAGACTGCTAACAGGGCTTCAAGCTTCAATCTTTGTCCCTCCTCAGTCTCTTAGGTACAGGAATCAATGATCCTGTAAAAGAGTTAGCCTAGAGACTTTCAGTTCCTGTTGAAACAGAATCAGAACACTCTATCATATCTCTCCCACTCAGTATAGCTAAAAATCCTAAACAAAATATAAAATGAACCAGAAGAGCACCCCTCCCTTTCTTACACCCCATCTGGAAGTGGAGGCCCCTGAGAGATACAGCTCTGATTCTCCTGACTCCACCCTAGATGATGTAACTTCCAATAATGAAGTTACATTTATTCAGCAGCAATATTAATGGTGGTGACAGGCAGGATGGCAAGGCTGGCCCCACATACTCTTTGCCCTTACGACTTTAATCCAATACCAGCCTATTGTGGAAAAGTTTGCAACAAAGTGGGAGGAAAAAGCATGGGCTTTCTAACCAGAAAACCAAGAAGGAAAGCCAATGAAGTCTAAGAATGCAGAGTATTACAGAGTAAGAAGCTGGAAAGAATGATCCTTAAATCATGAAATACTAAGCCTACCTCTGAGCTGTGCACATAAAACATAGCTTCATATAAAACATAGAAGAAATTGAGCAGAATTAGCATGTCCAAGTCTTTAAGGATTTTAACAGAACCCAGGATCTCTTAACATAATGTCTGGGATAAAATCTGAAATCACTCCACACCTAGGATTTCCACTCCTAGGAATTTACCCAAAGAAAACAAGATCTCAGATTCAAAAAGACATATGCATACTTATGTTTATTGCAGCAATATTTACAGTAGCCAAAATATGAAAGCAACTTAGGTGTCCATCAGTAGATGAATGGATAAAGAAGAGATGGCACATATACACAATGGAATACTATTTAGCCATAAGAAGAAAACAAGTCCTACCATTTGCAACAACATGAATGGAGCTACAGGGTACTACGCTCAGTGAAATAAGCCAGGTGGAGAAAGACAAGTACTAAATGATTTCCCTCATTTGTGGAGTATAACAACCAGGCAAAACTGAAGAACAAAACAGCAGCCGCTCTCTGTGCGGACGGGATGGCGGGCCGGATGCGGCGGCCGCTCCTGCGGACAGGGCCGGTGGACCGTAGCACGGAAGGAACCGTTGGATTGCCCTTTCCCGAGGGCGCTCGCGAGCTACTGACTGCTCAATACGGCTGCGGCGTCGCCTGCAACTATTGCTCAGGCCCCGGACTAACGGATTCTGCGAACGCGCCCAATGGCTGGTCCCCTTCGACTGACGGCCCTAGAAGCCAATAAGCGTGCGGAATCTCGCCCCCATAAACGTCCCTCAAGGCCAATGACCGAGCGGCGCCGCGGAGCAGGCAGTCGTCGGGAGCGCTCGCAGAATATGTTAGTCCGGCGGCTGCGTAGTAACTGCAGGCGCTGCCGCCTTCCTATTCAGCAGTCAGAGCTGCGAGGGCCGTAGCGAGAGGGAGTTCCAGTGGCTCCCTCCGTGCTTCGGTTTGCTGGGCCTGTCCGCAGGAGCGGCCCGGCGTAGACCAGATGTTGGAGCTGCGCTGTGCTCGGCTGCGCCTTCCTCCCGGCGCGCTTGCCCTGGCGGCACCGACCTCGCTCCCCAACCTCTGATCTCCTTTTCGCGCCCGCTGGGCCCCCGGCGCGGCTTTCGCCCCTTCTCGGCTCTTCCGCGGTGGGCGGAGGGCGGCGATCGACTCAGACTTGGAGCCGCCGCCCGGCCGGACTTGAGCCAGTCCAGCTCTGCCACCTCCAGCCTGGCGCCGTCGGGCGGCGCAACTAGGAACCCCGATGCCGCCGCGTGCCTGCCTTCGGCCTCGGCGGTCGCTGAGGGGCAGTCGCCCAAGAACAGTTCGTCCCTCCGCAGCGCGTGGGGGCAACCTGTCCCACGCCGACCGTATCGCCAAGGCCATCGAGAGCACGGGCGCGCAGCAGCTCACGCTACCGCAGATCTACGGTGGTTGGTCAAGAGTGGGCCTTACTTAAGGGATGAAGGCGACAGCGACAGCTCAGCGGGCCGGAAGGTACGTGGCCTCGGGGCACGGTCGGGCCCGGACGGGGCGCGGGGATCCCTGCCTCCGCCTGAGGTGGCGGTGGAGCTGGACGAGGGGGCGGCCGTGCAAGTTGCTCGGCAGGCAGTGCGTCGCCCATGGGGCCGGGAAGCGGCCGACGCGGGTGTTGGGCTCGCTGGGCCCGGCCGGGGGTCGCGGGTCGGGAGTCGGCGCGCTCTGCCGGAGGGGCTGCCCGGGAAGGGAGGAAGGTGGAGCAAGTGCGCCGAGAGCGGCCGTCCGAGCGGCCAGCGAAGTTCGCCGGGGCATCGGGAAGAGGGGCTCGCCGCAGCCTCTGCTCCTCCCTCCGCGACCGGTGGTGAGGGCGGCTGCTCTCCGCCCGGCCTGGGGCTGCGCTGCCGACCTGCTACCGCCTCCCGGGGCCGCAGGCGGAGGAGACGGGCCGGGCCGCGCAGACGGGGAGGCCGGTGGGCATTTTGCCGTGTGTGGATTTTTTTGTCGGGGGCCTCGAGGGCGAGGGCCGGGCGAGCTGAAGTTCAAGTGTGACCCGCGGCGGGGCGGCGGGGGAGAGGCCTCCCGGAGACAGCGCCTTTAGAATTAAAGGTTTTTTTCATGAGGTACCTCCCGTATTTTTTATTTGGTAATGAAGTTTCTTTACTTTGGTCTGCGAATTGACAGTGCGTTTTCTTGTATTTAAAAGTCCCTGTCTTTCTGTCATTATTTCTTCTCTGATCTTTACTGTGTCCCTCCTTCTGCTGACTTTGGGCCTCATTTGTTGTACTTATACCAGTTTCAATAATTGTGATTTTATACTATTCATTTGGGATTGTTCTTCCCTCTTTAAATAGGCCTGAATTGCTATATACTTTCCTCTTAGAACTGCCTTGCTTTGTGCTGTTGTTGTCATTTGTCCATATATCGCTTGATCTCTGTTTTAATTTGGTCATTGATCCATTGATTATTTAGGAGCATGTTGTTAAGCCTCCAAGTGTTTGTGAGCCTTTTTGTTTTCTTTGTACAATTTATTTCTAGTTTTACACCTTTCTGATCTGGGAAGTTGGTTGGTAGGATTTCAATCTTTTTCAATTTACTGAGGCTCTTTTTGTGGCCTAGTATGTGGTCTATTCTGGAAAATGTTCCTTGTGCACTTGAGAAGAATGTGTATCATGCTGCTTTTGGGTGTAGGTTTCTGTAGATGTCTGTTAGGTCCATCTGTTCTTTTTTTCTTAATTTATTTTTTAAATTTTGGTATCATTAATCTACAATTGCATGAGCAACATCATGGTTACTTGACTCCCCTCTTTATCAAGTCCCCACCACATACCCCTTGACAGTCACTGTCCATCAGTGTGGTAAGATGCTGTAGAATCACTGCTTGTATTCTCAGTGTTATACTGCCTTCCTTGGTTAGGTTTCTTCCTAGGTTTTTTTTTTTTTTGATGCTATTGTGAATGGAATTGTTTCCCTGATTTCTCTATTAGTTCATTGTTAGTGTATAGGAAAGCCACAGATTTCTGTGTGTTAATTTTGTATCCTGCAACTTTGCTGAATTCCGATATTAGTTCTAGTAGTTTTGGAGTGGAGTCTTTAGGGTTTTTTATGTACAATATCATGTCATCTGCAAATAGTGACAGTTTGACTTCTTCTTTACCAATCTGGATTCCTTGTATTTCTTTGTTTTGTCTAATTGCCATGGCCATGACCTCCAGTACTATGTTGAATAACAGTGGGGAGAGTGGGCATCCCTGTCTTGTTCCCAATCTCAGAGGAAAAGCTTTCAGCCTCTCGCGGTTCAGTATGATGTTACCTGTGGGTTTATCATATATGGCCTTTATTATGTTGAGGTTGTTGCCCTCTATTCCCATTTTGCTGAGAGTTTTTATCATGAATGGATGTTGAATTTTGTCGAATGCTTTTTCAGCATCTATGGAGATGATCATGTGGTTTTTGTCCTTCTTTTTGTTGATGTGGTGGATGATGTTGATGGATTTTCGAATGTTGTACCATCCTTGCATCCCTGGGCTGAATACCACTTGGTCATGGTGTATGATCCTTTTGATGTATTTTTGAATTCGGTTTGCTAATATTTTGTTGAGTATTTTTGCATCTACGTTCCTCAGGGATATTGGTCTGTAGTTTTCTTTTTTGGTGGGGGTCTTTGCCTGGTTTTGGTATTAGGGTGATGTTGGCTTCATAGAATGAGTTTGGGAGTATTCCATGCTCTTCTATTCTTTGGAAAACTTTAAGGAGAATGGGTATTATGTCTTCTCTGTATGTCTGATAAAATTCTGAGGTAAATCCATCTGGCCCGGGGGTTTTGTTATTTGGTAGTTTTTTTATTACTGCTTCAATTTCATTGCTGGTAATTGGTCTGTTTAGATTTTGTTTCTTTCTGGGTCAGTCTTGGAAGGTTGTATTTTTCTAGGAAGTTGTACATTTCTCCTAGGTTTCCCAGCTTCTTAGCATATAGGTTTTCATAGTATTCTCTAATAATTCTTTGTATTTCTGTGGGGTCTGTCATGACTTTTCCTTTCTTATTTCTAATGCTGTTGATGTGTGTTGACTCTCTTTTCCTCTTAATAAGTCTGGCTAGAGGCTTATCTATTTTGTTTATTTTCTCGAAGAACCACTCTTG
Source organism: Manis javanica (assembly GCF_040802235.1). Taxonomy (NCBI): domain Eukaryota; kingdom Metazoa; phylum Chordata; class Mammalia; order Pholidota; family Manidae; genus Manis; species Manis javanica. The sequence continues at coordinate 41,941,063 of NC_133167.1, read as the reverse complement.
GTTTCACTGATTTTTTTCTATTGTTTTATTCTTCTCAATTTTATTTATTTCTTCTCTGATCTTTATTATGTCCCTACTTCTGCTGACCTTAGGCCTCATTTGTTCTTATTTTTCCAATTTTGATAATTGTGAAGTTAGACTATTCATTTGGGATTGTTCTTCCTCTTGAAATATGCCTGGAATGCTATATACTTTCCTCTCAAGACTGCTTTTCCTGCATCCCACAGAAGTTGGGGCTTTGTGTTGTTGTCATTTGTTTCCATATATTGCTGGATCTCCATTTTAATTTGGTCGTTGATCCAATGATTATTTAGGATCATGTTGTTAAGCCTCCATGTGTTTGTGAGCCTTTTGCTTTCTTTGTACAATTTAGTTCTAGTTTTATACCTTTATGGTCTGAAAAGTTGGTTGGTAGGATTTCAGTCTTTTTTAATTTACTGAGGCTCTTTTTGTGGCCTAGTATGTGGTCTATTCTGGAAAATGTTCCATGTGTACTTGAGAAGAATGTGTATCCTGTTGCTTTTGGATGTAGAGTTCTATAAATGTCTATTACATCCATCTGTTCTAGTGTGTTGTTCAGTGCCTCATGCATTGCATTCTGTTTCCTTCTTTAATTCTTTTAATATTTGTTTCACATATTTTGGTGCTCCTGTATTGGGTGCATATATGTTTATAATGGTTATATCCTCTTGTTGGACTGAGCCCTTTATCATTATGTAATGTCCTTCTTTATCTCGTTACTTCCTTTGTTTTGAAGTCTATTTTGTCTGATACTAGTATTTCAACACTTGCTTTTTTCTCCCTGTTGTTTGCATGAAATATCTTTTTCCATCCCTTGACTTTAAGTCTGTGCGTGTCTTTGGGTTTGAGGTGAGTCTCTTGTAAGCAGCATATAGATGGATCTTGCTTTTTTTATCCATTCTATTACTCTGTGTCTTTTGATTGGTGCATTCAGTCCATTTACATTTATGGTGATTATTGAATGATATGGGCTTATTGCCATTGCAAGCTTTAGATTCGTGGTTACCAAAGGTTCAAGGTTAGCTTCTTTACTACCTTACTGTCTAACTTAACTCGCTCATTGAGCTATTGTAAACACAGTCTGATGATTATATCTCTCCCTTTTTATTCCTCCTCCTCCATTCTTCATATGTTTGGTGTTTTCTTCTGTCCTCTTTTTAGGAGTGCTCCCCTCTAGAACAGTCCCTCCAAAATACCCTGTAGAGGTGGTTTGGGGGAGGTAAATTCCCTCAACTTTTGCTTGCCTCAGAATTGTTTAATCCCTCCTTCCTATTTAAATGATAATCGTGCTGGATACAGTATCCTTGGTTCAAGGCCCTTCTGTTTCATTGCATTAAATATGTCATGCCATTCTCTTCTGGCCTGTAAGGTTTCTGTTGAGAAGTCTGATGATAGCCTGATGGATTTTCCTTTGTAGTTGACCTTTTTTCTCTCTCTGGCTGCCTTTAATACTCTGTCCTATCCTTGATCTTTGCCATTTTAATTATTATGTGTCTTGGTGTTGTCCTCCTTGGGTCCCTTCTGTTGGGAGTTCTGTGTACTTCCGTGGTCTGATCGATTATTTCCTCCCCCAGTTTGGGGAAGTTTTCAGCAATTATTTCTTCAAAGACACTTTCTGTCTCTTTTTTTCTCTCTTCTTCTGCTACCCCTATAATGCAGATATTGTTCCTTTTGGATTGGTCACACAGTTCTCTTAATATTATTTCATTCCTGGAGATCCTTTTATCTCTCTGCATCAGCTTCTATGCGTTCCTGTTCTCTGGTTTCTGTTCTGTCAATGGCCTCTTGCATTTTACCCATTCTGCTTATAAATCCTTCCAGAGTTTGTTTCATTTCTGTAATCTCCCTCCAGATGTCATCCCTTAGCTTTTATATATTTCTCTGCAGCTCCATTAGCATGGTTATGAGTTTTATTTTGAATTCTTTTTCAGGAAGACTGGTTAGGTCTGTCTGCCTCTCAGGGCGTGTCTCTGTGATTTTGGTCTGTCTCAAATTCTGCCTTTTCATGGCGATTGAGATAGTTTGCGGAGCTGGCGCGAGTGACGGCTGGGAGAACGTCCCTTCTTGTTGGTTTGGGGCCTTCCTCTCCTGGGAGAACAGCGACCTCTAGCAGCTTGTGCTGGGCAGCTGCACGCAGACAGGGCTTCTGATTCTTGCCTGGCTGCTGTGAGGTTTAGCTCCAAGTTTGCTGTGGGTGTGGCCTGTGTTGGGCTGCTGCTTCAATGTGGCGGAGCCGCATCAGAGGGGAATAGGCCTGGGGGCTGTTTATCTCCGTGAGGGTCCTCCGAGCTGCACTGCTGCCCAGGGGGTTAGGGCGCTGGAGTTCCCCGGGATTCCCATCTACTGGGATAAGTGTCCCAGGACACTTCCGTTCAGCTGTGGGTTCCCTGTCCCTTTAAGACTTTCAAAAAGCACTCGCTTTTCTTTGTCCCAGGGGCGCTGGCTGTGGGGACCCGCTCACAGGTCTTACAGTCTGTTTCCCTAGTGTCCAGCACCCCATGCACGCAGTGTGTCTGCGCTCTGGTGCGGATGGCTAGGTCTGGGTATTTAGCGGTCCTGAGCTCCCTCTCCTCCCTGCTCCGACTCCTCTCCTCCCACCAGGAGCTGGGGTGAGGGGCACTCGGGTCCCGCTGGGCCGCAGCTTGTATCTTACCCCCTTCGTGAGGTGCTGGGTTCTCGCAGGTGTGGATGTAGTCTGGCTGTTGTCCTGTGTCTTCTGGTCTCTCTTTGAGGAGGAGTTGTATTTGTTGTATTTTCAAATATATATGTGGTTTTTGGAGGAGATTTCCACTGCTCTACTCAGGCTGCCATCTTGGCTCCACCTCTCCTAGGTAGTTTTGCATGATTTGTATTAGTATTGCAAAAACTCACTTGACTTCATAACTATACCAGGTTTGTTGTGGCATGCCTTATTAAAAGAGTCATTCAAGGTAAATGCATTTATATGTGGCATCATAAGGGTGTCAATTAATACTTTCTCACACACACTCAATTATCATAGCTAAAACACATTTCACACTGTTCTTTTTACCTTGTGGTCATTTTTGTACCTTCAGAGCCAATGTCCTGCTATAGTTAAGTGGACTGTGAAAATTGATGGTAAGAAAAATACAACCAGTAGATTGGCTTAATAGCAACTATGACTTGTTCTGCTCTAAACAGGAGAACAGGTCAAGTCTTCATGTTGGGGATTTGAACAGGAAAAAACAGAGTCTGTTAGCAATAGCATAGCAACTGAAAGGGTGCTGTTAGGGACTTGGTGCATTGACGTCGTATAAAAACTGAAGTTATGAGGGAGCCAAAACTAGTTAAGCAGAAGAAACCACATAGCAAAGATGAAAAGGAAGGAGAGAGAACAGTAATACTAAGAAAGCCAATTCAGCTCTTGATGGAGAGAGAGGTCAGCCAGCCCTGAGAGCTGGTTCTCGTCCAATTCCTGCATCGTTAGGACAAGCTCCCATTAGTTGAAATAAATTAAGGGAATCTCTTTTCACTGCCTAACCAATCTGTATGATAATAAATGTGACATAATTAATTTTTTCCCTATAAACACACTTTGTTTTAGTACTTATTTAAAATTCTTGGTAAGAAATAGGCAATGATATGGACATGAAATAAAGTTTTACTAGGATCCATGACTTTTAATACTTTACTCTTACATTATTGCTTGACAAATTTATGGTGGCAATCATGCCTGAGAGATTAGAAAGATTATTTTTGTTTCATTATAAAGAATCTCCAGAGATGTAGTTTTTCAGTAACAAATTTTTAAAGAACTGGGCATCAATTTTTGCAGTAAGCCTGGAGCAGATGTTAGGAATGCCACAACATGATGAGGAATATATGTTCATTTAAGAATGGCACTGAGTCTGGATAAAAGGACATTAGAGCAGTGAAATTGATGTGGGGAACATATTAAAGGTAGTGATAGGGTGCCTTGAAATGCCCTGGCTGGCCATATTCACTTTTCTATTTCATCAGAAATTACAATGGCTTAATAATGTACCATTTTAAAATTATTATTCAGAAAGGGTAATTTATTTTCTGTAAATAGCGAAGTCAGAAATTGAAAATAGCAGGCATGTTACATTTAGGATAGTTCCAGGAATATGTTGCAGTTTTGTATTACTATATAAATACATTGTGAAGAGATATTTAAAAAAGAGAGTCAGTCTTATATAAAAACATGAGTAAATATATGTGAAGTAAATAGCTATCAAGAGATATTTTCTGGCTGTAATACCAGGGATGTACATATATTTATAGTTTGAACATCTTGGATGTGATTTAAAGGATGTTATGCACTGAAGTTTGGAAATGTAAATTGTTCTGTCTTCTCTAAAAATAGCTTATCTTTTCTAAAATCCTTCATTCACAATATTTATTACTGATATCACATCTGATTTATGTTATTTTCATAAATTGTTTCTTGGGGTAAAATTGTACTCAGTTAAATAGTAATTTAAAATCTGTCTTCAAGACTATAACAGAACTGTGCTGGTATGACATATTTTTTAAAGTGTGTTTTAATTGAAGACTATCATGGTTCTGAAACTGGCAGTTCTAAATGAAATAACTGCTTAAACTGCTTGCCAGTAGAGAGTTTACCTGGTAAGAAAAATACTGGAACTAGTAGCCAAGTTGGAAGGTGTCTTAATTTTTATTTCATTACAACTACAAAAATGTGTTTTGCTGTCTTAGGAATATTTCTTTTCTATTTTGCCTTCTCCAAAGTTTGAGTCACTTGCTAACCTCATGGAGCCATAATCTTGTGGAGCTTTTGGTCCATTTAATTCTCTGAAACTGATGAAAATTGAGAAGGAAAATTCACCACCTTACTGAAATGAGATATTAATTGATTTAAACAAAGGAAGAAACCCAAATATAATACTCTGGAGACTGCCACCTTAACAAAGGTGGTAGAATAATGATATGGTATTTTTGCCTTTTTAAAAAACTTGTATGTAACAAAGTCAGAGAATAAGGAATTGATCCATTTCTATAATTTGATGTATTGAGGACATTTAAGGAAGTTATTTGACTAAAGAAAACATGTTTTTACCAAGTGAAAACATTTGTGATTGAATTCAATATGACTACATTTTTTTGAAGCTTATATCAGACCAACAACTCTTTAGTTTACAATATTTTAAATCAGTTGTTCAATCACAGATGCATAGAGGTTACAATAGTTGTAGCTTCCTTAGGTTTAATGTATTTATTAACTTCTGCATTTAAGTATATATATCTTATGATACTAAGCGACAGGGGCAGTAGAGGAAGGCAGGCATGATCAAATCATGTCTCAATGTGGATATTGTATATCATGTTAACGATTTTTATCTCTAAGATCAGTAAGAAATTACTGAGTGATTTTAAACAATTGCATTTTTGTTTTGAGATTAGTCTAGATTGGAATGGAGGCAAAATAAGTGTTGAGAGAAGAACTTTGTTACATTAGTCCCAGTAAGAGCTAGTAAAAATGTGACTGTAATGGACCAAATGTTTGTGTCCCCTTAAATTCATATACTGAAGCCCTAGTCAGTATATGGTATGATGGTATTAGGAGGTGGGTCCTCTGGGAGGTAATGAGGCTTAGATGGATTTCTGAGGGTAGAGAGCCCATGATGGGATTAGTGTGCTGACAAGAAGAGGAAGAGACCAGAGCCCTTGCTCTGGTTTCATGACTTACATTCAGGTGTTTGATCCATTTTGAATTTACTTTTGTGTACGGGGTTAGACAGTGATCCAGTTTCATTCTCTTCCATCTAGCTGTCCAGTTTTGCCAGCACCATCTGTTGAACAGACTGTCATTTCCCCATATAGAGCAGTCCCTGTAAGATGCCCTGTAGAGGTGGTTTGTGGGAGGCAAATTCCCTCAACTTTTGCTTGTCTGGGAATTGTTTAATCCCTCCTTCATATTTAAATGATAATCATGCTGGATACAGTATTCTTGGTTCGAGGCCCTTCTGTTTCATTGTATTAACTATATCATGCCATTCTCTTCTGGCCTGTAGGGTTTCTGTTGAGAAGTCTGATGATAGCCTGATGGGTTTTCTTTTGGAGGTGACCTTTTTTTCTCTCTGGCTTTCTTCAATACTTTGTCCTTGTCTTTGATCTTTGCCATTTTAATTATTATGTGTCTTGGTGTTGCCCTCCTTGGATCCCTTGTCATGGGAGTTCTGTGTACCTCTGTGGTCGGAGAGGCCATTTCCTACCCTAGTTTGGGGAAGTTTTCAGCAATTATTTCTTCAAAGACACTTTCTGTCCTTTTTCTCTCTCTTCTTCTTCTGGTACCCCTATAATGCAGATATTGTTCTGTTTGATTGGTCACAGTTCTCTTAGAATTCTTTCATTCCTGGAGATCCTTTTATCTCTCTCTGCATCAGCTTCTCTGCGTTCCTGTTCTGTTTTCTAGTCCATTAATGGTCTCTTGCATCTCGTCCATTCTGTTTTGAAGTCCTTCCAGAGCTTGTTTTATTTCTGTATTCTCCCTCCTTAGTTCTTGCATTATTTCTCTGCAAGTCCATCAGCATGGTTATGACTTTTGTTTTGAATTCTTTTTCAGGAAGACTGGTTAAATCTATCTCCGCAGGTTCCTTCTCAGGGGAAGAGTAGAAGATATCGAAGCTGTCTGGGTTGGTCTTGTCTGGATCAAATTTTTTGGCCTTTTCATGTTGGTAGGTGCAATGATGAGCTATTGATTCGTGTGTCAGCTGGCAGAGCCAAGACTTTCCACTTGCTCCTGGCCTTTCTTTACTGGGACAACTGCGACCCCTAGTGGCTTGTGTTGGGCAATTGCATGTAGACAGGGTCTCTGTATCTTTGTCGGCTGGTATGGAGGAAGCTCCCTTGCTGTGGGCGTGGCTAGCCTCAGGCAGCTGCTCTGCTATGGCGGGCCCCGGAGGGGTAATGGACAGCGGGGGCTGTTTGGCTGTTTACCTCCGTGAGGGGGTCTCAGAGCTATTGCCCTGGGGGTTAGTGCACCCAGAGTTCCCTGGAGTTTCCAGCTGCTGGACTGTGACCCAGGATGCTTCCATCCAGCTGGGGGGTCTCTGTCCCTTTAAGACTTTCAAAAAGCACTAGCTTTTCTTTGTCCCAGGGGCGCTGGCTTCGGGACCCACGCAAAGATCTTACTGTCCTGTTTCCCTAGTATCCAGGACCCCATACATACATTGTGTGTGCGCTCTGGTGTGGATGGCTGGGGCTGGGTGTTTAGCAGTCCTAGGCTCCCTCTCCCTCCCCGCTCCGAGTCCCCTCCTCCCGCCAGGAGCTGGGGTGAGGGGCCTCGGGTCCTGCCGGGCTGCAGCTTGTATCTTACCCCTTTCAGCAGGTGCTGGGTTCTCGTAGGTGTGGATATAGTCTGGCTGTTGTCCTGTGTCTTCCGGTCTCTCTTTTAGGGATAGTTGTATTTGTTGTATTTTCAAAAATATGTATGTTTTTGGGAGGAGATTCCCACTGTCCTACTCACGCCGCCATCTTGGCTCCACCTCCCTCTTTAACATTTGTGAGTCCAGTTTAGTGGTAGTGAACCCACTTAATTTATATTTATCTGTGAAGCTTCCCTTCCACTCTAAATGACAACATTGCTAGGTAGAGTATTCTTGTTTGGAGGTTTTTCTCTTTCAGCACTTTAACTGTATTATGCCACTCTCTTCTGGCCTGTAGAGTTTCTGCTGAAAAATCCACTGCTAGCCTTATGGGGTTTTCCTTATTTTTCTCTTGCTGATTGGTACTTCTCTCTTTCTGCTTTTATGAGTCCCTCTTTGTTTGTGACCTTCAGTATTTTAATTATGGTATGCTTGGTGTGGATCTCCTTGGATTTATCTTGACTAGGGCTCTTTTCACCTCCTGGACCTGGATATCTGTTTCCTTTCCTAGGTTGGGGATGTTTTCAGCTATTATTTCTTCAAATATGTTTTTTACTCCTTTTTCTCTCTTTTCTTCTAGGACTCCTATAATGTGAATGCTTGTCTGTTTGAATTGTCCCAGAGCTCCCTTAACCTATCTTCCTCTCTTTTTATTCTTTTTTCCCTCTTAGATTGAGTGCCTTCCTTTACTCTTCCATGTCACTGATCCATTCTTCTTCACTCTCTAATCTGCTGTTGATTCCCTGTAGTGTATTCTTTATTTCATTTATTGTATTTTTCATCTCTGATTGGTTTTGTTTTATGCTTTCTGTTTCTTTGTAGAGGTTCTCACTGATTTCCTCCACTCCTCTCTCAAGCCTAGGGAGCATCTTTATAATAAGTAATTTGAACTCTTTATCCAGTAGATTGCCGAACTCTGTTCCATTTTCCATTTGTTTTATTTGCATTGTTCTTTTTCTGAAGTTTTGTCTTTTTTTTTTTTTTTTTGGTCTGAGTATATTTCTGACTCCTCATTTTGACTTTCTATGCTTGCTTTTATGAATTAGTAGAAAAGGCTGCTTCTTCCAGCTGTGAAGGATTGTCCTTGTATAGGAAGGCCCCCTGGGTAGGCTGGACCTGGTTTTGGTTGGTTGGCTGGAGGCCTTGTGAATGTAAACTGGGGATATACTGGTGTTAGGCTTTTCATGGGAGTGGTTTGAGGGGGTCACAGTTGGAGGGGCCTTATCAGATACTTATGGGGTCCGTGCTGGTTGGGAGGCAGCACATCCAAGCACAGTCTCCAGGAAAGCTCTGTCTCTGCAGCTACTGGCTCCATGCCTGTGCTGCAGCATCAGCTCAGGTGCTCAGTGATGACTGGCTCCGGGGAAGCCCCACCTCTGCAGCTGGGAGATACCTGAGGTGCGGTGGCAGACAAGGCATGCTCTACAGGGGGTCAGCAATGACTGGCATTGTGCCCTTGGGGCAGCTGGGGCCTGAATTTCGTTTCCCGCTAACATGTCTGGGTGTGTGCATAGGCTGGAAAGCCACCTAGACCAAGTCTTAAACTGATGTGCACCCAACCCTGCTCCCTACATCACCCTCAGTGTGGGAAAGGAGTGCAAAAAATGTACAGACTTCTGATCCAGAGAGAGTTAAAGCCATTCCCCATCAAACAGCAGTGCTTTAGTTCTATAAATAGTTTTTTTTTTTCACTTATAGTCTAGATGCACTTCGAAGTGCAGCTTTTTTTCTATGCCCCAGAGCAGGGAATCTGTGTCCACATTGCCCAGTAGTAACCCTCCCTTCTGTGGGTCACTGAGTTGCGCATGGTAGTCCCTCCATTATTGTGTCTCCATCTCTCCTGATGTTTCTTAATGTGATCTTTCTATCTATTTTTATGCAGAAGATGCTCACTCAGTTCCCAATTTTTTCTCAAGATGAATTGCTCTATGTGTAGGTGTAGATTTGGTGTGAAGGTAGAAAGATGCAGGTTTAAGCTCTCTCTATGCTGCCATCCTCCTGGAATTCTCCAATTTTAAGTGCTTATGAAGCATCAAAGAAGAGATTTCATCAATTAGAGAGTTCCAAAGGTAGCATGTTTCCCAGTTTGTCTGGGACTGTCCTGGTTTATAACTGCTGTGCTAGCCAATTATTGGTAACATTTACTTTCATTCTCAGAAGTACTCGGGTTTGGGCAATAAGCTAAATGATTACTCTGGTAATAACTAATTCCTCCACTTACAACTTGGAAGGAACCAGAATACGTTATCCTAAAATATGCCTTTTTGCCATAAAAATTATATTGAGATGAGGACAGTTAAGCAGCAGCAAATGCAGGAAGAACTATCTATACCATCCCCATTTTTGCCTAAAAGCAGGACAACAGTCAAGTCTTATCAGTCCAGAGCTGGCACCAGTGAATCTGCAAACAAACCTTTACTCCATTCTTTTCCTCATTTATTTACCTTCCCACAGTTTGCCACCCTTGGAAGCCTAAAGCCACATTCCTTTTTCCTATCATTTCTCTACAAATGTATTGCTCTTTGTTGAAATACTAAGCCACCTCTTTGAACTATTTATTCCCTGGTTTCTCCCATGTACATATGAGGTGTGCATGATGATAAACATCTGTTTGTTTTCCTCTTGTTAATCTGTCTTTTATCACAGGGGCCCCATCTGAGAATTTAGAAGGGTAGAAGGGAAGTATTTTTCTTTCCTATCTTTGTAGGAGAAATTTATTCTCTCCCTGTACTCATTCCTTTCTTTCTCACCAGATGTTCCCTAATCATCCTTTGAAGAGCTCATATTACCTGTCATTTTCACTTTTGTGGGTTGATTCAAGTGTGGATCTCTGTTGGCTTTACCCTGTTTTTAGGCCCCATTTCCTTAGGCACAGTGGTTGGGCTAGGGTGGAATACATGACACATTTATGTTGAGAAGCAGTGATTTCCAGGACCTTGTATCAGAGGAGAAAGAGACTCTGTTTCCCTGGATGGTGAAGTGTTAGTATGTGAGGGCTGAAACAAGGGCAGCCATTCTCCATCACAAGGGGATAACTGAAGTTTGCGTTAGTGGAGGAGAGGAGGCAGGTGTGGTTTAAGGATTAAGAACGCCAGTGAGAGCACAGTGGAGAGTGAAATAGAAATTGCTTTTATGGTAATATCAAGTGACTAGATCATGACTAGCCTGAATCCAGTTCTGCTACTGGAATTTTATTTATGTGAATTAAATTTGCCCATTACTGTTTAAGCCAGCTTGACTTGCACTTTGCCAATTAAAAAATGTTAATTCTTTACTAGGCTGTTATTCTTCCATAACTGATGTTATGTTGTGCTGCTAAATGTATGTTTTCCAGGGTGCTGGGGGGATGGGTGGATTTTAAGTGGAAAGTTTGTTGTTAAGTGATGACAAAACATCAAATATTATGCCTTCTGCATTTTTTCCATATAGTTTCAGATTGAGGAGGGAGCCCTGTGATTTAAGGAGTCTTCAAATTAATTGTATTTGAAAAGAATAAAGATGAAATTCTCTGACAACCATACAGAAATGTAGCAAGTATCATGACAGAGTTACCATTGGGGAGAAATATTTTCCTCTACCCTTTAAGGTTCTTCTAGCTGGTCTAAGAATTAAATTGACATGAGACAGATTAACAGGAAAAAAAATCCCCAAAGTTTAGTTATGTGCACCCAGGATCCAAATAATGAAATTGAGACCTAAGGAAAATGACCAAGGCAGGCAGTTTTACTTTTTAGACAAGGACATAATAAATGTGTAAGAAATAGACAGGACAAAGAAAACTGTGTTTCTTCTGGTACAGGGAGGGTACCTTTCCCAAGATTTGCTTCCTGTTTTTAGGAGGACAAAAAGGGATCAGTGTATTCTTGCACTGGCTGTTTCTTAGGTAACTCTTAATTCAAAATAATCCACATGCCAAAGTAGCACATTTTAGGTCAGCCTACCTTACTCAAGTAGAATGTTTGGGATGCTCATCCTTTGGCATCATGAGGATTAGATCATTACTTCTGTCTTATTATTTATTCATTTCTACAGATATGGATTTCACCTCTAGTATCTCAGTGTCTTTCTTCTGATATTTAACTAGTCTGATATATTTGGAGATTTAAATATATTTTCCAGGTCCTACCAAAGCATTCGTTCCTGCTTATGTCACATGTCCCTGAATAGATGTGATTTTTGAATATTTGATTCTGGGAGTCCTGCATCATCGATGTATACCCCCTGCATCAGATGCCTCCAACCGCTGTCTTAGGTACACATGTAGCCACTAGTGATGATGGTGCAAGATTTATATCTCACTTCCTACATCTTTCATTTCAAGATGTGAACTTTATTATTATGCTTTAGATAGATGCCATATTTAGGCTGGGTAATGGAGAAAAATATAATAAAGAAAATATTTACATAATTTAGAGAAAACGCAATGTGTGGTGCAGCACCCTGAAGCTAGTAGCAACAGAGAGGCTTTGCTAACCCTGAGCTAACGGTACCAGGGAAAGGAGTGGTTAATGGAAGCTGGAGAATGAGTTTTATGAGGATGATTGCCTGAGGAGGGTTAGCAGGAAATATGCTCCTTCTATGGCAAAAAGAAGGCATGAAGAGTAGAGTGAATTTAGAGGGGCAAACAGAAGATGTCTAGCAGAGGAGTTGTTAGAGTATAAATAGTATTTGAAGCCATAAAACTGGATGAAATCACAAGGGAGTGAATGTAGATATATCAGAGCTCCAAGAACTGAGCCTAGGGGCCATCCAACATAAAGAAGTGGGAGAGAAGAGGATGAAGGCACGATAGATACAGAGAAGGAACATCTCATGAGGTAGGAGGGATATCAGGGGAGTATGATAAACTGTAATCAAAATGAATAAAGTGTTTGTAAGAGGAGTAATTGGCTCTATCAAATGATGCCCCTGGGTCAGGTTAGAAGGGACCTGAGAACTGATAATTAGCTATCTGGGGACCACTGGGGACTTTGAATTGAATTTCCATGGCCAGTTGGGTAGAATGTTTGATTGGAATAGTTTTAAAAGAAGATGGAAGGGGCTGCTCCCTCTCCTTGGGGGCAGCCATTTTCTCTTTCAGATAATAAAATCTCTTGCGTGGGCCCGTGTCTCCTGAGTCTTTCTGGGAATCTGAGCTGCTTTGGGGACCCTCACTGCCTGACCCTCCTCCATGGCCTCACCGTCCACTTCCCTGGTCGCTCGTCTTCTCGCCCAACACCGGCCTTCAATTTGTTACTCCTCCAGGGCCATCAAGGCCTTCTCATGAAGAATAACGCAACCAGCTAGATGACATCACGAATCATCTCAAGATGCCCGCCCTTCCCCAACTCTACAGCAATGGCCTCACTGTATGGCCAGAATCTGCACCCCCTTCCAGCAGGAAGTAGCTAGAGAATGAGATTCTATGCCCAGTTCCCCAGAGGCCCAATTAAGAAAAGAAAAAGATGGGAATGAAGGCAAATTCTGGCGGGCTAAGACCCCCACCCCTTAATATACAGTCATGACCAACCAGATGGTTGCCCACCCCTTAAGATCCAATCACTAATGCAGAACACACTCTACCCCTACTCCTAAGAAACATGCTTCCTCACCCACAAGCTGCTGCTCCCGCTCTACGGGGGCAGCCATTTTCTCTTTCAGATAATAAAATCTCTTGCGTGGGAAAAAAGATAAATAAAAATAAAAAAATAAGGTGGAAGGATAATAATTTGAGACAGCAAATACAGACAGATATTTCCAGAAGAAATATGGTGGTAGATGGGATGAAAAGCAAAGCAAAGTTAAGGGAGTGTTCGGGATTCAAAAAGTAACAACCTCTTTATTCACTCACCTATGAATGAACATACAGGTTGTTTCCAGTATTTCATATTGTTAAACAATGTTGCAGTGAATAAGCTTGTGCATGTGTTTTTCTATTGCATCAATTTGCATTCTCAAAGATGGCCACTTTTTAAGCTGAGGGAGCTTCTTATCTATCTACCATCTGTCTATGTATCTATCTATGTATCTATATGTATATATCTATGTATATATCTATGTATGTATGTATCTGCCTATCTATGTATCTAGCTGTTAGTATCTATGTATCATCATCTGTCATCAAAACGAGATCATCATCTGACACAAAATGAGAATCCGGTTGTATTCTGCTCTTTCATAAGTTTTCACGAGAAGAAGAGATTTCTCAGCAATCTGCTTATTTGGAGGGAAGGAATTCTTAGTTTGGTGGTTTCATAATGCACATGGAGTTAGAAAACACAGTTCCATTCATTTATTGTACTGTTTAGGTTTTTAGTGGTTTAGATTAGAATTTAGATTCCCATTTTATGTACAACTTTCCAAAAATTGTAATGAAGTCTGTTAGGGATGTTGTACTCCTTACTTTTAATACATACATTTAACATGTACAGTGTGTTAAAATTGAGCATCTTGGTGATTTGTAGTGAACATAGGGACACTTCTTTTAAAACCAAGAGAAATTAGTACTTTTTGATTATGAAACCAGGTTCCTTTGATTGATGAGACAGAGAGGGAGAGAGTGAGCACACTTTAACTCAGTCTTAAAAAAGCCTCGGCATTATGGGCATATATTCTTTCAAAGTATAAGTATCTGAAGAGGATGTTATTTGTTTATACAATGGTGTGTTTTATGTTATAGCTGAGCTTATTCCACTTTGCTCACCCCAAGATGAACTTTAAGAACCTTAAGTACACAAAAAAATAGTTTAATTTTGTCTTTTTTCCTCTTCTACAACATGCAAAATTTACTTCTGCTGTATTATCTAGTTGCAGCAGGTTTGTCTGTTGTTTTTTATAGAATTCAACATTTTGTGTGCTTCCTTTGAGCTCTTCAGCATGTGGCATCTTTCTGGACTCTTGAGGATTGCAAAGGGCACTCTCTGGATATATTTTTTGGATATGTTTTTTTGGCTTTTATTTAAAATGCAGAAGTTCATTTCTTTTTCTATTTCTTGTGGAAGTCTTCATTCAAGTCTTGCTCTTCATCAAAAGATGCACTATTCACCTAAGAGCTATCTAAAAATATTTAGTACGTGCCAAGACCTGTGTGAAGAGAAGACATATATTCATAGTCAAAATAGAACACTCTATTATATTATAAAGGATGTATATACCTCTAGAACAAGTCTATCTTAACCATAATGAATTAAGTTTATGTGTAGCAGAAACTATCAGTGACTTTCTCATATCCCTTCAACCTACCAGAGCACATACAAACATGCTAAATTCTGAATTCTTCTACCCAGGAGGTGAAGACTGATATGAGAAGGAGAAATCAAAGAGGAATGGGAGTTGCTGAATAAATGTCTAAGCACCTCAGTAGGCAAATTCTGAAATGGCTTTCTACATGGCCCGCAGAGAGGTTCCTACAGGACCTGAGCCCCAGTTGCCACATTAGCAACCAACATTATTTACGGATGCTCTTCTTTCTCTTTTTCCTTTGCCCATTCCTATACCTTTTTAATTGGGATCACTTTCCAATTAACCACTTGCACTTAATTTCTGTCTAAGCATCTGCTTTTGTGAACCAACACTAACATATCATTTATATGAGCTATAAGGTTAAGGTATTTCTACTTTCTGGTGTTTCTTATTTTGAATACTTTTTTACCAGAACAATTGAGAATTAAGAAATTTTTTTAGCTCTCTTTGAAAAAAATGATTTTTGTTATCTGACTCAAGACTTCTTCCTGCCTTTGGCAAACTGAAAAATGACTATCACTGAAGGGTTAAGATTCACCCAAGATAAAGACATCAATTAACATTGTGTTGCCAGAATGGAAGAGACAACTACCATGATTTCTGAAACAATAAAGCTGACTTTGTTATTTTATAAGATTATGTACCATCTATGGATTTGTTTTTCTAGACCCTGCTTATAACTTCCCTTTAGATTTTGTTCTAGTAGTAGGCTTTCTTTGATACCAACTACTTTATCCTTATTATGTTTTTGGAGCATTTGACTCATTATTGGGAAAATGGAAATTTTATGGCCAGGATTCTGGCCTGATTCTAATAGTCCATTGTATATATACTTAGCCAGCTTCCATGCCTGGGGGCAGTGAACTGTTTACCTGCCTGGAGAAAACTGTCAGTCATGGAAGTATTGACTAGGGAAAGGGTTAGGGGAAGGGCTAGGGGAGGGTCCAAGGGGAACAGGAAGCAGAAGTAGGGGAGCCCCATTCTGGGAAGCAAGAGAGAGTGGAGGCTGGCAGAGGGAAGCCATGGAACCCTGTGCTAGCCTGTGCTAGCAAGCCCAGAGGGAAGGCATGGAGCCTGGTGTTGACAAGCAGGATGGAGTGGCGAAAAAACCTGGGGCAAAGACGGGAGGGCCACAGACTGAGACAGGTGGACAGGGGTCTACCGCTCAACCTGCTGCCTGAGAATAAAGCTTGGTACGAGTGCCTTTTTACCCTTAACCTTCCCTTATCATTATTATTTTTTTGGGGGGAGTGTTAACTAATGTTATTGTAGTAATGATTTTGCAGTATATACATGTATCAAATCATTACATTGTACACTTTCAACTTAGGTCAACAATGTCTCAATAAAGCTGGAAAGAAACATTTTAATATGTATTAGTTTCCTTTCAATATTTACACATGTATTTAAAAAATTACATATGGTATGTGTTCAGTTTCCTAACATAACACATACATTCTCCATTAAAAAAAGAACTATTCATAAATGTAGTTAGTTTAATAATACTGTTCTGAATGCATATATCATGGTTTAACTTAATAACTCCCTTATTGTTGGATATTTTGATGGTCTCCAAAATACTGTTAGAGCTATTCTTGTGCAAAACGATTTTTCCAGCATTTGGATTATTTTCAAGAGGGTGACTATACTGAACTGGACTCTCAGTATCTATAGACAAGGGAGATATACCAACATTGAATGCTTTCATTTATTTAGAGTACTGCCCAATTTGATTTACCAAAATGGTTATCTTTATTTTTAAATTTGCTTTTCTTTTATTATTAGAGAGAGTGGACTAGTTTCTCATCTGTTTGTTAGTCAACTACAACTGTAAATTGAGTGAGCCTACCCTTTGTCCACTCATCAAATGAGGTTTTAGAATTTATTTTAGTGGGTGGGGTTTCAACGTACTTATTCATCCTATATCTTTTTTTCCTGGGAATATATCAATTTTAATTTTTTTTATTCTGGTATTTTTTATTTTTTGAAAAATTTATTTATTTGTACACTTGAATGTATTTATTAGGTAGGGTTTTTGTGTGTAGAGGGTAGGTGGGTGATGTCACTCATTGCTTTTTAGTTTAAAAAGTACACCATGCCCAGAGATTTGACAAACATGTGTGTTCTCTTATCATTTTATGGCTAGCCACATTTACCTAATTATATGAGATAGAGTATTTAAATTATTAATGTGTCTCATCAGTTTTTTTTTTTTTGAGAGGGCATCTCTCATATTTATTGATCATATGGTTGTTAACAACAATAAAATTCTGTATAGGGGACTCAATGCACAATCATTAATCAACCCCAAGCCTAATTCTAAACAGTCTCCAATCTTCTGAAGCATAACGAACAAGTTTTTACATGGTGAACAAGTTCTTACATAGCGAATAAGTTCTTACATGGTGAACAGTGCAAGGGCAGTCATCACAGAAACTTTCAGTTTTGATCACGCATCATGAACTATAAACAATCTGGTCAATTATGATTATTCATTTGATTTTTACACTGGATTTATATGTGAAGCCCACATTTCTCCATTATTATTATTATTATTATTATTATTATTATTATTAAAATGCTGAAGTGGTAGGTAGATGCAAGATAAAGGTAGAAAACATAATAAAACATAGTTTAGTGCTGTAAGAGGGCAAATGTAGATGATCAAGTGTGTGCCTATAGACTAAGTATTAATCCAAGCTAGACAAGGGCAACAAAACATCCATGGATGCAGAAGATTTCTCTCAAAACAGGAGGGGGTGAGGTTCTAAGCCTCACCTCTGTTGATCCACAATTTCTCACCTGATGGCCCCCCTGCGACTGTGCCTGTCTTAGGTTGTTCCTCCCTTGAGGAATCTTACCCGTCTCTGGCTATGGAAATGTAAAATTGGTAAGTGAGAGAGAAGCAATATTGTTTGACAAGGTTAGCTTTTTACTTCTTTTCAGATTTATGCCCTGTGGCTTCTATGCCCAGCAGTTGTCTTGAGGTATCTTTACCACTTGGAAGAATTATGACACTGTAATTTTGATATGAGGCACCAATTCTACTTAGGGGTTGTAATTATGAAGGAAGAAGAGAACCTATAGAAGTAGCAGATGGAAGAAAACATGGGAAGATTGATTATTTCTTTGACATATCTTCTTGTAGAGTAACATAAGCATAGGAATACAGCTACATAACTAAATCAGACCTACAATTACCAGCCATATCCAGGGAAACCAAGAAAACCAGTTAGGCACCCTAGGCATTTGTGAAAACTTATCAATGATATGATGGATATTGTCTAACTGAATTTGAATATTTTGAGAAAAATCAGACAAATTAAAACAACACATTTCTGGGAACTGTTCACATCCCATATGTTCTTTTAACAGTAGATAGTCTGTAGTTGTAAGATTTTGGAGCACTGCAACTTGCACTTCTCCTAATTCTTGGTTCAGTTCCGACTGTATAGATCCAGTCAAATCTGTTGTTTTACTGTATGCACAGGCAAGCTTAGATATCTCCTTCTTCATTCCAATGGCAAGACCAGGAACCGGTGGGATGAATGCAGCTACAACTGCAACAGCACCAGGATCTTTGTTGAAGTTTTTTGATGATCATCTTCTGGACTGACTCTTCCAGAGAATGTTGATGTTGGAATTTCTTCTTCATATTGTATCTTAATTCATTTTCTGCATGGCCAAATTAGGCTTTGACTGTCTGTATAAACACAAACAAACCCTTTGCCCACACTTTGATATGCCCTTTATACCATTGTGAAGAACTTATTGGAGATCACCACACAGGAACAGCTTTTTTTTTTTTTTTAAGAGAGAGGAATATTATCAGAAAAATGTACTTCCATAGCTGATCATCTGACACCCTTTAAATGATCAAAATTAAGGATATTTAAAGCATGCATTAATTGGTGATTTGCAGTTAGTTTTATCCTATCAGGGAGTAATCCCCCCTTTCTTTGTTTCTTCATTTATTTTTTGTTATAATTAATCTACAATTACATGAAGAACATTATGTTTACTAGGCTCTCCCCTATACCAGGTCCCCCCCCCCCACAAAACCCCTTACAGTCACTGTCCATCAGCATAGCAAAATGTTGTATAATCACTGCTTGTCTTCTCTGTGTTCTACAGCCCTCCCCTTTCTCCCACCCCCCCATTATGCATTCTAATCATAATACCCCCTTTCTTCTCCCCCCGCTCTATCCCTCCCTACCCACCCATACTCCCCAGTCCCGTTCCCTTTGGTACCTGTTAGTCCATTCTTGGGTTCTGTGATTCTGCTGTTGTTTTGTTCCTTCAGTTTTTCCTTTGTTCTTATATTCCACAGATGAGTGAAATCATTTGGTATTTCTCTTTCTCCGCTTGGCTTATTACACTGAGCATAATACCCTCTAGCTCCATCCATGTTGTTGCAAATGGTAGGATTTGTTTTCTTATGGCTGAATAATATTCCATTGTGTATTTGTACCACATCTTCTTTATCCATTCATCTACTGATGGACACTTAGGTTGCTTCCAATTCTTGGCTATTGTCAATAGTGCTGTGATAAACATAGGGGTGCATCTGTCTTTCAAACTTGAGTGCTGCATTCTTAGGGTAAATTCCTAGAAGTGGAATTCCTGGGTCACATGGTAAGTCTATTTTGAGCATTCTGAGGGAACCTCCATATTGTTTTCCACAATGGTTGAACTAGTTTACATTCCCACCAGCAGTGTAGGAGGGTTCCCCTTTCTTCACAACCTCGCCAACATTTGTTGTGGTTTGTCTTTTTGATGATGGCAATCCTTACTGGTGTGAGGTGATATCTCATTGTGGTTTTAATTTGCATTTCTCTGAGGATTAGCGATGTGGAGCATCTTTTCATGTCTCTGTTGGCCATCTGTATTTGTTTTTTGGAGAACTGTCTGTTCAGTTCCTCTACCCATTTTTTAATTGGATTATTTGTTTTTTGTTTGTTGAGGCATGTGAGCTCTTTATATATTTTGGATGTCAATCCTTTATTGGACATGTTCATTTATAAATATGTTCTCCCATACTGTAGGATACCTTTTTGTTCTATTGATGGTGTCCTTTGCTGTACAGAAGCTTTTTAGCTTGATATAGTCCCACTTGTTCATTTCTGCTGTTGTTTCCCTTGCCCAGGGAGATATGTTCAAGAAGAGGTCACTCACGATTAGGTCTAAGAGGTTTTTGCCTATGTTTTTTTCTAAGAGTTTTATGGTTTCATGACCTACATTCAGGTCTTCAATCCATTTCAAATTGACTTTTGTGTATGGGGTTAGACAGTGATCCAGTATCATTCTCTTCCATCTAACTGTCCAGTTTTGCCAGCACCATCTGTTGAACAGACTGTCACTTCCCCATTGTATGTCCATGGCTCCTTTATCAAATATTAATTGGCCATATATGTTTGGGTGAATGTCTGGAGTCTCTATTCTGTTCCACTGGTCTGTGGCTCTGTTGTTGTGCCAGTACCAAATTGTCTTGATTACTGTGGCTTTGTAGTAGAGCTTGAAGTTGGGGAGCGAGATCACCCCCACTTTATTCTTCCTTCTCAGGATTGTGTTAGCTATTCAGGGTCTTTGATGGTTCCATATGAATTTCTGAACTATTTGTTCCAGTTCATTGAAGAATGCTTTTGGTAATTTGATAGGGATTGCATCAAATCTGTATATTGCTTTGGGCAGGATGGCCATTTTGATGATATTAATTCTTCCTAGCCAGGAGCATGGGATGAGCTTCCATTTGTTAGTGACCTCTTTAATTTCTCTTAAGAGCGTCTTACAGTTTTCAGGGTACAGGTCTTTCACTTCCTTGGTTAGATTTATTCCTAGGTATTTTATTCTTTTTGATGCAACTGTGAATGGAGTTGTTTTCCTGATTTCTCTTCCTGTTGGTTTATTGTTAGTGTATAGGAAAGCCACAGATTTCTGTGTGTTAATTTTGTATCCTGCAACTTTGCTGTATTCCGTTATCAGATCTAGTAGTTTTGGAGTGGAATCTTTAGGGTTTTTTATGTACAATATCATGTCATCTGCAAATAGTGACAGTTTGACTTCCTCTTTACCAATCTGGATTCCTTGTATTTCTTTGTTTTTTCTGATTGCTGTGGCTAGGACCTCCAGTACCATGTTGAATAACAGTGGGGAGAGTGGGCATCCCTGTCTTGTTCCCGATTGCAGAGGAAAAGCTTTCAGCCTCTCGCTGCTCAGTATCATGTTGGCAGTGGGTTTATCACATATGGCCTTTATTGTGTTGAGGTACTTGCCCTCTATTCCCATTTTGCTGAGAGTTTTTATCATGAATGGATGTTGAATTTTGTCAAATGCTTTTTCAGCATCTACGGAGATGATCATGTGGTTTTTGTCCTTCTTTTTGTTGATGTGGTGGATGATGTTGATGGATTTTCGAATGTTGTACCATCCTTGCATCACTGGTATGGATCCGACTTGGTCATGGTGTATGATCCTCTTGATGTATTTTGGAATTCGGTTTGCTAATACTTTGTTGAGTATTTTTGCATATACGTTCATCAGGGATATTGGTCTGTAGTTTTCTTTTTTGGTGGGGTCTTTGCCTGGTTTTGGTATTAGGGTGATGTTGGCTTCCTGGAATGAGTTTGGGAGTATTCCCTCCTCTTCTATTTTTTTGGAAAACTTTAAGAATGGTATTATGTCTTCTCTGTGTGTCTGATAAAATTCCAAGGTAAATCTGTCCAGCCTGGGGGTTTTGTTCTTGGGTAGTTTTTTGATTACCGTTTCAATTTCTTTGCTCGTAATTGGTTTGTTTAACTTTTGTGTTTCCTCCTTGGTCAGTCTTGGAAGGTCCTATTTTTATAGGAAATTGTCCATTTCTTCTAGGTTTTCCAGCTTGTTGGCATATAGGTTTTCATAGTAGTCTCTAATAATTCTTTGTATTTCTGTGGAGTCTGTCGTGATTTTTCCGTTCTCATTTCTGATTCTGTTGATTTGTGTTGATTCTCTTTTTCTCTTAATAAGTTTGGCTAGAGGCTTATCTATTTTGTTTATTTTCTCAAAGAACAAGCTCTTGGTTTCATTGATTTTTGCTATTGTTTTATTCTTCTCAATTTTGTTTATTTCTTCTCTGATCTTTATTATGTCCCTCCTTCTGCTGACTTTAGGCCTCATTTGTTTTTCTTTTTCCAGTTTCGATAATTGTGACATTAGACTAGTCATTTGGGATTGTTCTTCCTTCTTCAAGTGTGCCTGGATCACTATATATTTTCCTCTTAAGACTGCATTCACTGCGTCCCACAGAAGTTGGGGCTTTGTGTTGTTGTTGTCATTTGTTTCCATATATTCCTTGATCTGTATTTAAATTTGTTCATTGATCCATTGATTATTTAGGAGCATGTTGTTAAGCCTCCATGTGTTTGTGAGCCTTTTTGTTTTCTTTGTAGAATTTATTTCTAGTTTTATACCTTTGTGGTCTGAAAAGTTGGTTGGTAGAATTTCAATATTTTGGAATTTACTGAGGCTCTTTTTGTGAGCTAGTATGTGGTCTATTCTGGAGAATGTTCCATGTGCACTTGAGAAGAATGTGTATCCTGTTGCTTTTGGATGTGGAGTTCTATAGATGTCTATTAGGTCCATCTGTTCTACTGTGTTATTCAGTGCCTCCGTGTCCTTACTTATTTTCTGCCTGGTGGATCTATCCTTTGGGGTGAGTGGCGTGTTGAAGTTTCCTAAAATGAATGCACTGCAGTCTATTTCCCCCTTTAGTTCTGTTAGTATTTGTTTCACATATGCTGGTGCTCCTGTGTTGGGTGCATATATATTTAGAATGGTTATATCCTCTTGTTGTACTGAGCCCTTTATCATTACATAATGTCCTTCTTTATCTCATTACTTTCTTAGTTTTGAAGTCTATTTTGTCTGATATTAGTACTGCAACCCCTGCTTTCTTCTCTCTGTTGTTTGCCTGAAATATGTTTGTCCATCCTTTGACTTTTAGTCTGTGCATGTCTTTGGGTTTGAGGTGAGTTTCTTGTAAGCAGCATATAGATGGGTCTTGCTTTTTTATCCATTCTGTTACTCTGTGTCTTCTGATTGGTGCATTCAGTCCATTTACATTTAGGGTGACTATTGAAAGATACGTACTTATTGCCATTGCAGGCTTTAGATTCGTGGTTACCAAAGGTTCAAGGTTAACCTCTTTAGTATCTTACTGCCTAACTTAGCTCGCTTATTGAGCTGTTATATACATTGTCTGGAGATTCTTTCTTCTCTCCCTTCTTATTCCTCCTCCTACATTCTTTACATGTTGGTTGTTTTATTCTGTGCTCTTTCATGTTTCCTTTAACTGCTTTTAGTGGGTAGTTGATTTTATTTTTTTGCCTTTAGTTAGTATTTGGTTGGTCTGCTTTCTTTGCTGTGATTTTATTTTCTCTGGTGACATCTGTTTAGTTTTAGGAGTGCTCCCGTCTAGAACAGTTCCTCTTAAATACCCTGTAGAGGTGGTTTGTGGGAGGCAAATTCCCTCAACTTTTGCTTGTCTGGGAATTGTTTAATCCCTCCATCATATTTAAATGATAATCGTGCTGGATACAGTATTCTTGGTTCAAGGCCCTTCTGTTTCATTACATTAAATATATCATGCCATTCTCTTCTGGCCTGTAAGGTTTCTGTCAAGAAGTCTGATGATAGCCTGATGGGTTTTCCTTTATAGGTGACCTTTTTCTCTCTAGCTGCCTTTTAAACTCTTTCCTTGTCCTTGATCTTTGCCATTTTAATTATTATGTGTCTTGGTGTTGTCCTCCTTGGGTCCTTTCTGTTGGGAGTTCTGTGTATTTCCGTGGTCTATTCGATTATTTCCTCCCCCAGTTTGGGGAAGTTTTCAGCAATTATTTCTCCAAAGACACTTTCTATCCCTTTTTCTCTCTCTTCTTCTGGTACCCCTATAATACGGATATTGTTCCTTTTGGATTGGTCACACAGTTCTCTTAATATTGTTTCATTCCTGGAGATCCTTTTCTCTCTCTCTATGTCAGCTTCTGTGCGTTCCTATTCTCTGGTTTCTGTTCCATCACTGGCCTCTTGCATCTTATACATTCTGCTCAGAAATCCTTCCAGAGTTTGTTGTATTTCTGTAATCTCTTTACAGGCATCTGTAATCTCCCTCCAGACTTCATCCCTTAGCTCTTGTGTATTTCTCTGCACCTCCGTCAGCATGTTTATGATTTTTACTTGGAGTTCTTTTTCAGGAAGACTGGTTAGATCTGTCTCCTTCTCTGGTGTTGTCTCTGTGATCTTTGTCTGCCTGTAATTTTGCCTTTTCATGGTGATAGATATAGTTTGCAGAGCTGGCACCAGTGACGGCTGGAAGAAATTCCCTTCTTGTTGGTTTGTGGCCTTCCTTTCCTGGGAGAACAGCGACCTCTAGTGGCTTGTGCTGTGCAGCTGCGCGCAGAAAGGGCTTCTGATTCTTGCCCAGCTGCTATGGAGCTTATCTCCACTGTTGCTGTGGGCGTGCCCTGCCTCGGGATGCTGCTCCAAAATGGTGGAGCTGCATTGGAGGGGGAATGGCCGGGAGGCTATTTATCTCCATGAGTGGCCTCCGTGCTCCCTGCTGCCCATGGGGTTAGAGTGCCCATGGATCCCCAGATTCCCTGCTGCTGTAGTAAGTGTCCTGGGACGTTTCGTCCAGTTTTGGTGTTCCTGTCCCTTTAAGACTTCCAAAAAGCACTTGCAAAAAATAAAAATAAAATAAAAATAAATAAATAAATAATTGGGAAAAAAAGCTGCTCGCTTTTCTTTGTCCACAGGCACCGGCCTCAGGGACCCACTCACAGGTCTTGCTGTCCTGTTTCCCTAGTATCCACGATCCCACACATGCACCGTGTCTGCGCTGTGGTCCGGATGGCTGGGGCTGGGTGTTTAGCAATCTTGGGCTCCCTCTCCCTCCCTGCTCTGACTCCTCTCCTCCCTCCGGGATCTGGGGTGAGGGGTGCTCGTGTCCTGCTGGGCTGGGGCTTGTATCTTACCCCTTTCGTGAGGCGCTGGGTTCTCGCAGGTGTGGATGTGGTCTGGATGTTGTCATGTGTCCTCTGGTCTCTATTCTAGGAAGAGTTGTCTTTGTTATATCTTCATAAATATATGTGGTTTTGGGAGGAGATTTCTGCTGCTCTATTCACGCCGCCATCTTGGCTCCACCCCCCTTATCATTATTAGTTCTCATCAAATTCCTAATGAACTTGTCCACAGTGAGGAACCTACCTTCTCCCAGAGCAATACTCATTATAAGGGACCCATAGACAATTTTTTTATTCTTAGTGAAAAAGAAAATCTGATATATACTACTAGTAAAATATATTTTCTTTATATTCATAAATATATACACATATATTCAATACTGATACATATTATATGTGATTTTATATTATATATATTTATATATCCATACATATGGAGACCAAAGGGGTAAAGGTAAGGAAAAGAGTAAAGAAATATGAATAATATCTCAGTTTTTGGTTCATTTTTCTATCATTGATGCCTGCATTTAGAACTGGCCCCACTTAAGGAACTGAGCCCTAAATCCACTTGTGTTCAAGCTAGTGTAGGTTAGATTTTCTGACACTTGCAAGAGAAAGCATTCTAACTGATAGCTAAAAAATGATTCAAAATGATGAAATAAAAGGATAGGTATAGTGGTGGTTACTTAAAGGGAAAAAGGAAAGAAATAAATAAACCCTTGGAAATGTAAGTCAGTGAATCAATAAAAAATTGGAGAAAAGTAATATGAAAGATGATACGATAAATGCAGGAGTATTTGTATTTTAGGAAAGGATGATAATAGCAATAACAATGATAATAAAGACTATTTGACAACATCCTGTGCTGAGTTTTGCATGTTTTAACTCTTTTAACCTTTATTAAAATACTATAAAGTAAGCATTATTTTAATGTGAGGATTATGAGGCAAAAATAAGTTTAGCAAGTCATGACAAAAGAACCCATGTTTTATTATGTGTAATTTAATGAAAATACTTTAAAATTCTTGATGAATGGAGAAATGTTCTTGGATTATTTATACTTCCAAAACCAATTCAAAAGGAAAGGGAAAACTTAGACTAATAATTGTGAGAAATTTGAAATTACTAAAATATTACTTCCAAAAAATATATGGGATCTGAAGATTTTATTAGTTAATTATTATAAGGATGATGGGAAGATGGTGGCGTGAGTAGTTCAGAGGAAATCTCCTCCCCGAAACATATATTTTTATGAAAATACAATAAATACAACTGTTTCTAAAAGGGACACCAGTGGATGCAGTACAACAGCCAGGATACATCTACATCTGCAAGAACTCAGCATCACACGAAGGGGGTAAGATACAAGCCGCAGCCAGGCGGGACCCGAATGCTCCCCCACCCCAAAACCCGGTGGGAAGAAAGGAGTCAGAACGGGGAGGGAGTGAAAGCCCAGGACTGCTAAACAACCAGCTTTAGAAATCCACACCCGGAACGCAGACACAAGGTGCACGGGGTCCTGGATATTAGAGAAACGGAAAATCAAAACCTGGGGGCAGGTTCCCGCAACCAGCGCCCCTGAGACAAAAGAAAAGTGAGTGCTTTCTGCAAGTCTTAAAGAGACAGGGACGCCATAGCTGGACGAAGTTGTCCTGGCAGCTGGAAGTACTGGGGAAACTTAGGTGCCCTAAACGGAGGCAGTGCAGCTCTGAAGCCCTTCACAGGACGAGGCAGCCTGCCAGTCTTTCCTCCAACTGGCACGGACCCCGACACATGGGCCCAGTAGCAGGAGAGTGGGAGCGCACGCTGGGGGAGGAAGCACTAGAAGGAACCGAGAGCAGATCCGTGCGCCGCAGGGCTAGCCTGCAGCAGCTCGACCAAACAGCCTGGGCGCGGCTCCCGTGCACCGGTGGCAGTGAAGCTAGAGCCCGGTAGAAATCTGTGCAGAAAAGCCCCACGTGCAACAGCAGCGGAGCCAGAGGGAGCAGGCACCCTCCCAGGAGCCGACCGGAATCCCAGCCCAACGCACAGCCGCTCGGGCCAGACCCAAAGGCCGCTGCTGCCACACAGCTGCCCAGCAGGGTCGCCGCTAGCACAGAGGAGTGCACCTGGCGTGCCTGCCACTCCCCACAGGGCTCTGCGCTGCTCTGATGGACACCCCACCCACAGCAGCTTAGGAGATTAACCCAGTGGCTGCTCCAGGAGTGCAGGTAGCCGTCACAGGCAGTGGAGAAGGGCAAGGCATCCAGCAAGCAAGAAAGGACTTTCTTCTCCCAGCTGACACACCGGCAACCTGCCTACAGCCACTGCAATCACCATGAAAAGGCAAAGAAATCTGGTCCAGTCCAAGATAGTTACACCTGAGAAAGGATCTGCAGAGGCAGACCTAACCAGTCTCCCTGACAAAGAATTCAAAATAAAAATCATAAACATGCTGACAGAGCTGCAGAGAAATATGCAAGAGCTAAGGGATGAAGTCTGGAGGGAGATTACAGACGTTCAGTGGGAGATCACAGATGTCCGGAGGGAGATTACAGAAGTGAAACAAACTCTGGAAGGATTTATAAGCAGAATGCATAAGATGCAAGAGGCCACTGATGGAATAGAAACCAGAGAACAGGAACGCATAGAAGCTGATGCAGAGAAAGATAAAAGGATCTCCAGGAATGAAACAATATTAAGAGAACTGTGTGACCAATCCAAAAGGAACAATATCTGCATTATAGAGGTACCAGAGGAAGAAGAGAGAGAAAAAGGGATAGAAAGTGTCTTTGAAGAAATAATTGCTGAAAACTTCCCCAAACTGGGGGAGGAAATAGTTGCTCAGACTACGGAGGCACACAGAACTCCCGAGAGATGGGATCAAAAGAGGTGAACACCAAGACACATAATAATTAAAATGGCAAAGATCAAGGACAGGGACAGAGTATTAAAGGCAGCCAGAGAGAGTAAAAAGGTCATCTACAAAGGAAAACCCATCAGGATATCATCAGACTTCTCAACAGAAACCTTACAGGCCAGAAGAGAATGGCATGATATATTTAATGAATGAAACAGAAGGGCCTTGAACCAAGGATACTGTATCCAGCACGATTATCATTTAAATAGGAAGGAGGGATTAAACAATTCTGAGGCAAGCAAAAGTTGAGGGAATTTGCCTTCCACAAATCACCTCTACAGGGTATCTTAGAGGGACTGCTCTAGATGGGAGTAATCCTAGAAAGAGCACAGAACAAAACACCCAACATAAGAATGGAGGAGGAGGAATAAGAAGGGAGAGAAGAAAAGAATCTCCAGACAGTGTATATAACAGCTCAATAAGCGAGCTAAGTTAGGCAGTAAGATACTAAAGAGGTTAACCTTGAACCTTTGGTAACCACGAATCTAAAGCCTGCAATGGCAATAAGTACGTATCTTTCAATAGTCACCCTAAATGTAAATGGACTGAATGCACCAATCAGAAGACACAGAGTAACAGAATGGATAAAAAAGCAAGACCCATCTATATGCTGCTTACAAGAAACTCACCTCAAACCCAAAGACATGCACAGACTAAAAGTCAAAGGATGGACAAACATATTTCAGGCAAACAACAGAGAGAAGAAAGCAGGGGTTGCAGTACTAATATCAGACAAAATAGACTTCAAAACTAAGAAAGTAATGAGATAAAGAAGGACATTATGTAATGATAAAGGGCTCAGTACAACAAGAGGATATAACCATTCTAAATATATATGCACCCAACACAGGAGCACCAGCATATGTGAAACAAATACTAACAGAACTAAAGGGGGAAATAGACTGCAGTGCATTCATTTTAGGAAACTTCAACACGCCACTCACCCCAAAGGATAGATCCACCAGGCAGAAAATAAGTAAGGACACGGAGGCACTGAATAACACAGTAGAACAGATGGACCTAATAGACATCTATAGAACTCCACATCCAAAAGCAACAGGATACACATTCTTCTCAAGTGCACATGGAACATTCTCCAGAATAGACCACATACTAGCTCACAAAAAGAGCCTCAGTAAATTCCAAAATATTGAAATTCTACCAACCAACTTTTCAGACCACAAAGGTATAAAACTAGAAATAAATTCTACAAAGAAAACAAAAAGGCTCACAAACACATGGAGGCTTAACAACATGCTCCTAAATAATCAATGGATCAATGAACAAATTTAAATAGAGATCAAGGAATATATGGAAACAAATGACAACAACAACACAAAGCCCCAACTTCTGTGGGACGCAGTGAATGCAGTCTTAAGAGGAAAATATATAGTGATCCAGGCACACTTGAAGAAGGAAGAACAATCCCAAATGACTAGTCTAATGTCACAATTATCGAAACTGGAAAAAGAAAAACAAATGAGGCCTAAAGTCAGCAGAAGGAGGGACATAATAAAGATCAGAGAAGAAATAAACAAAATTGAGAAGAATAAAACAATAGCAAAAATCAATGAAACCAAGAGCTTGTTCTTTGAGAAAATAAACAAAATAGATAAGCCTCTAGCCAAACTTATTAAGAGAAAAAGAGAATCAACACAAATCAACAGAATCAGAAATGAGAACGGAAAAATCACGACAGACTCCACAGAAATACAAAGAATTATTAGAGACTACTATGAAAACCTATATGCCAACAAGCTGGAAAACCTAGAAGAAATGGACAATTTCCTATAAAAATAGAACCTTCCAAGACTGACCAAGGAGGAAACACAAAAGTTAAACAAACCAATTACGAGCAAAGAAATTGAAACGGTAATCAAAAAACTACCCAAGAACAAAACCCCCAGGCCGGACAGATTTACCTTGGAATTTTATCAGACACACAGAGAAGACATAATACCATTCTTAAAGTTTTCCAAAAAAATAGAAGAGGAGGGAATACTCCCAAACTCATTCCAGGAAGCCAACATCACCCTAATACCAAAACCAGGCAAAGACCCCACCAAAAAAGAAAACTACAGACCAATATCCCTGATGAACGTATATGCAAAAATACTCAACAAAGTATTAGCAAACCGAATTCCAAAATACATCAAGAGGATCATACACCATGACCAAGTCGGATCCATACCAGTGATGCAAGGATGGTACAACATTCGAAAATCCATCAACATCATCCACCACATCAACAAAAAGAAGGACAAAAACCACATGATCATCTCCGTAGATGCTGAAAAAGCATTTGACAAAATTCAACATCCATTCATGATAAAAACTCTCAGCAAAATGGGAATAGAGGGCAAGTACCTCAACACAATAAAGGCCATATGTGATAAACCCACTGCCAACATGATACTGAGCAGCGAGAGGCTGAAAGCTTTTCCTCTGCAATCGGGAACAAGACAGGGATGCCCACTCTCCCCACTGTTATTCAACATGGTACTGGAGGTCCTAGCCACAGCAATCAGAAAAAACAAAGAAATACAAGGAATCCAGATTGGTAAAGAGGAAGTCAAACTGTCACTATTTGCAGATGACATGATATTGTACATAAAAAACCCTAAAGATTCCACTCCAAAACTACTAGATCTGATAACGGAATACAGCAAAGTTGCAGGATACAAAATTAACACACAGAAATCTGTGGCTTTCCTATACACTAACAATGAACCAACAGGAAGAGAAATCAGGAAAACAACTCCATTCACAGTTGCATCAAAAAGAATAAAATACCTAGGAATAAATCTAACCAAGGAAGTGAAAGACCTGTACCCTGAAAACTGTAAGATGCTCTTAAGAGAAATTAAAGAGGTCACTAACAAATGGAAGCTCATCCCATGCTCCTGGCTAGGAAGAATTAATATCATCAAAATGGCCATCCTGCCCAAAGCAATATACAGATTTGATGCAATCCCTATCAAATTACCAAAAGCATTCTTCAATGAACTGGAACAAATAGTTCAGAAATTCATATGGAACCATCAAAGACCCTGAATAGCTAACACAATCCTGAGAAGGAAGAATAAAGTGGGGGTGATCTCGCTCCCCAACTTCAAGCTCTACTACAAAGCCACAGTAATCAAGACAATTTGGTACTGGCACAACAACAGAGCCACAGACCAGTGGAACAGAATAGAGACTCCAGACATTCACCCAAACATATATGGCCAATTAATATTTGATAAAGGAGCCATGGACATACAATGGGGAAGTGACAGTCTGTTCAACAGATGGTGCTGGCAAAACTGGACAGTTAGATGGAAGAGAATGATACTGGATCACTGTCTAACCCCATACACAAAAGTCAATTTGAAATGGATTGAAGACCTGAATGTAGGTCATGAAACCATAAAACTCTTAGAAAAAAACATAGGCAAAAACCTCTTAGACCTAATCGTGAGTGACCTCTTCTTGAACATATCTCCCTGGGCAAGGGAAACAACAGCAGAAATGAACAAGTGGGACTATATCAAGCTAAAAAGCTTCTGTACAGCAAAGGACACCATCAATAGAACAAAAAGGTATCCTACAGTATGGGAGAACATATTTATAAATGAACATGTCCAATAAAGGATTGACATCCAAAATATATAAAGAGCTCACATGCCTCAACAAACAAAAAACAAATAATCCAATTAAAAAATGGGTAGAGGAACTGAACAGACAGTTCTCCAAAAAACAAATACAGATGGCCAACAGAGACATGAAAAGATGCTCCACATCGCTAATCCTCAGAGAAATGCAAATTAAAACCACAATGAGATATCACCTCACACCAGTAAGGATTGCCATCATCAAAAAGACAAACCACAACAAATGTTGGCGAGGTTGTGAAGAAAGGGGAACCCTCCTACACTGCTGGTGGGAATGTAAACTAGTTCAACCATTGTGGAAAACAATATGGAGGTTCCCTCAGAATGCTCAAAACAGAAATACCATTTGACCCAGGAATTCCACTTCTTGGAATTTACCCTAAGAGTGCAGCACTCCAGTTTGGAAAAGACAGATGCACCCCTATGTTTATCGCTGCACTGTTTACAATAGCCAAGATATGGAAGCAACCTAAATGTCCATCAGTAGATGAATGGATAAAGAAGATGTGGTACATATACACAATGGAATATTACGCAGCCATAAGAAAAAAACAGATCCTACCATACGGAACACCATGGATGGTGCTAGCGGGTATTATGCTCAGTGAAATAAGCCAATTGCAGAAGGACAAGTACCAAATGATTTCACTCATCTGTGGAGTATAAGAACAAAGGAAAAACTGAAGGAACAAAACAACAGCAGAATCACAGAACCCAAGAATGGACTAATAGGGACTGGGAATGCTGGGTGAGAAGGGAGGGATAAGGGCGGCAAAAAAGAAAGAGGGCATTTCGATTAGCATGTATAATGCATGGGGGTCACTGTGAGGGCTGCGCAACACAGGGAAGACAAGTAAGTAGTGATTTTACAGCATCTTACTACACAGTTGGACAGTGACTGTGAAGGGGTATTTGGGGGGGACTTGGTGAAGGGGGGAACCTAGTTAACATAATGTTCTTTCTGTAATTGTAGATTAATGATACCAAAAAAAAAAAAAAAGAGTTGAGAAGTAAGATTCCTAACATACTCTTTAGTAATCAGCCAACAGCCTCCCTTAAGGCAGGATAAGCAGTCTTAACTGTTATGTTCCCACTGCTTGAGGGTAAGCACTATCCTAGAGAAGAACAGGGTAAATAAATTCCTTGTGTTGGGTTTATTTGGCAGAATTAGCAGAACTGATAACAGGAGACATGGTGTCTCACCAGAGACAAGCACCTTGAGACCACAGTCAAGCCTATGCCAACAAACCCCACCTCTTCCCTTTGCTCCATTCTGGGAAGCCTTAAAAGACAGAATCCCCAAATGTTCGATGCCCGCACTTTTCTTTCCTTAAACGCGTACTTTCAAAGAAAACTTTCTCGCTGCTCAAATTATTGCGATTTGTCTCTTTGCTATTTCATTTTATTTCCGAGCCTTCTCTGTTTCTGCTTTACTCCTAATAAGTAGGAAGGGGCTGCTAAGAGCTCAAATTTGGGCTTGCAAGTACCCATCGCCTGGGTGGCCTGGAGGAACTGCAGTTGTGCAATCTGCTCTTAGTAGCCTACTTGAAAATCTCCTTTCTTTGGGAAGTTCTCAGAACATAATCTAACTCCATCCTCTGCTCCATGACTCCCCCAAATCCTGGGGTGGTAGGGGCTAGGCCTCATGCCGTGCAGGTCCAAGTGGACACAGGATGCCAAGTGACCCTGGCTTTAAGAATTGGCAAGGGAACCTGCCCTGGGCTGAGAACTTTCCCTCTTTTCCTCTGCACTTTTCTGTTCTTTGCTGCCTGCAACGTTGCTGCCTTCAAAGTAGCTGCCATTCCCTTTGCACTTTAAAGAATTCCTTCCTTACTCACACTCCTCTGATCAGTTTGAGAATTCTTTCTTGTTCAGAGTCAAGAACCCTCCCCCGTCCAGGTTGAGGCTTCACCTGGTGCACAGGGAGAGACCTCCCCAGACGCAGCTGCCCGGCAACACTTACATTTCTGAGATGTAATCTACCTTGATTTTGAGTGGTGCCTCTGACTACAATAGCTATGGTCAATCCGTTTGTAATAAAAGCATGGCACTTGAAAGGGAAGTGTGACAATGGGCAAATGATGTTTTGGCAAACAATTCCACAGCCTCCCACAGATCCAAAAGCAGTGCCATATTTTGCATTTCACTGGACAATATAATTCCAAGGGAGATGGAATGGAAAATGGGAAAACCTGCACATTCAATGGATTTTAGTATACTTTGTGTAAATGATTCTGAAACAGGCTCCCAGGGCCACCAAATGGAAATGACTTCTTACTATTCTGAGTGTAGTATTTTAATTTAAATTTTTCTTCACATATGCTGCTTTTTAATGTGAATTTTATGAAAATGACGTAATTTAATATGAGTCATTAAAAATATTTGGTAGGGAATCTTAGGTAATTTCATTGATATAGATTGTCAAACAAAGGAATCTTTGAATAATGAGCAATAACTAATTACTCCTCCAAGATTCTGGTCTAAACCATATTTCACTGTCTTGTTTATGAGTACGTTATGGGAATCACAGTCAAAAGCCTTGTGAAGCCAAGATATATGGCATCATTTGTTTCCTCTGTTTATAAGGCTGTCACTGGGTAAAAGGGAATTTGACTGGATTGACCTGATTTGTTGTCCACCAATTCATGTTGGTGATTACCCTGCCTCCTGTACTTTCTAGAGCTTTGCAGATTGCTTCTGGGGGATTTGTTCCAATAACAGGAAACATGCTGGAGTTAAAGCAAACTGATCTTTAACTTAAAAAGTGCTGTCATATCTTGTCTTACTCTTCAGCCACTCACCTTCTACCTACCTCAGCCCCTTTGAAAAGAAGAGGTATTCTCATCTGTTCCTGTTTCCAGTTATTAGCTGTGCTAACTCAAAACATATAATTCATAGCTATTAAAATTTTAGGAGAATCGTTGGTTAACCTAGGTCATATATCACCAATAGTTCATATTTCAAAGTATTTGGTTTTTTTGAAGTAATTTTTACCATCTTCTACTGTATTTTATTACATCAAAGATACTTGGCACAAATTTCAGTGTCGTTTTAGTAATTGTGACGGACCTTAGGTAGATATTTTTGCAAGTGCACTTAAAAATCTTTGCAAAATTTAAGAGTATATGAAAAAAAATGTTCATTTTCACAATTCCTACCCATCTACCTTGGTTGAAGGAGTGATCATATGCAAAATCATTAAAAGAAGCGGTATTTTCAAATGCAAAGAAGAGCATTCTTCTTCTTTGCTTGTTCTTACTGTTTTCAGTTCTTGAAACTTGTCCTAATGACTCAGCTGATTTTTCCTCCTCCTTCTCCTCTTCTTCCTCCTCCTCCTCCTCCTCCTCCTCCTCCTCCTCCTCCTCTTCCTCCTCCTCCTCCTCCTCCTCCTCCTCCTCCTCCTCCTCCTCCTCCTCCTCCTCCTCCTCCTCCTCCTCCTCCTCCTCCTCGTCCTCCTCCTCCTCCTCCTTCTTCTCTCCTCTCATTCTCTGGCCCCATTTTTCTCTTCCTCCCTCTCCTTCTCATCGTGCTTTTTCTACTCCTTTATATTACAGTGGTTATTAGCATTTGTTATTATTTTTCATTATAATTTCTATTGACATTCTTCACTCTGCCATATTTAGTCAATTTGTCATTTTGCAGATCCTATATTTATGAAATACTATAGAGCTTTTGGTGCCTCTGTTTTTCTTAGTACTTAAACTCATTATGGTAATTCTTATTCTTATATTGTTTGTTTTATCTCTAAATATATGTTCTACATTTTTCTCTTTTTTTTCCCCACCCATTTCTCAACAGAATAAGAGGAGCATTCAGCTTGGTTTGATAAAATACGTAGATAATTTATTTCTCTTCACATTTTTAAAATGTATGTGCAATATTCATTATTTCTTTATCATAGTATTGAGTTATTGATACACTAAGTAAGAGTATAAACTAATTGAAGTGTATAGACAATGGAGTGCACTAATAAGAAGTAAGGGTAAGAAAGAAAATTTTATTTTTTTTGTCCTTAGTGTTTCAAAAGGTTGTCTATGATGTAAATTGGCATGGATTTCTTTGGGTTTATCATGTTTAAAAATGATTGTGCCTAGCTCCAAGAACCTGTAGGTTTATGCCTCTTGCCAAATTTGGGAAATTATTTCTTTGCATACTCCTTAGGCCACCTTTTCCTGCTCTCCTTTTGGTGCTCCCATGATAGGAATGTTAGGTCTTTTATTATAGCCCCACAGGTCCTTCAAGCTCTGTCCTTGCCCCCACCCCCACCCCATTTATTTTCTCTCTGTTGCTCAGATTGGGTAATTTATATTTGTCCATCTTTAAAATCTCTGGTTCTTTCCTCTGTCCCCTCCATTCTGCTGTAGAAACCATCTGTTGTTTTTTCTTTTGGTTATGGTATTTTTGAATTCTAAATTTTCCATTTACTTTTCTTTGCTGAAACTTCTGTTTCTTTGCTCTGACTTTCTGGGGTTTTTTTTAAAGTTGTTTCAAGAGTGTCCACAATTTTTTGTTCATGTATTTTTATGATGGCTGTTTTAAAGTCATTGTCAGATCATTTTAACCTCTGTGTCACCTGCTTGGCATCTCTTGATTGCCTTTTCTCATTCAAGTTGAGATTTTCTTAGTTGTTGGTATGACAAAAGGTTTTCAACAAAAACCTGGACATTTGGGCTATTGGGTTATAAGAATGTCGGTCTTATTTAAGCCTTCTCTTTTGGGAGGTCTCCTTTGATACCACTCTGATGAGGGAAGACAGAGGGTAGTCTCTTGCTGTCTGGCGGGAGTGGGAATCTAGGTTCCCACACACCTCATTTGAGGAAAGACAGAGTGTAGCTTCTTGCTGTCTGGCAGGAGTGGGAATCTACATTTCCACACACCTCATTTGATGCCTGGGGTATAGAGGTGATGCTCCTCATTACTGTTTGATGCGGGTAGAAATTTAGACCTCTTAATAGACTTCCACTGGAACCATTCTGGCTGGGAAGACAGAGTCCCTTGTTCCTATGATGTATGTAGCCTCCACTGACACTAGAATGGTGGTGGAGGTGGGGAGTGGAGTGGTCTCATCACTGTTCATGAACGTATTGACTTCCCATTAGGCCTTCTCTGACACCACCCTAGCATGGAGGGAAAGGGACACCTCATTTAACTCGATGGGAGGGGATGTCCATGTGGTCTGCATTGACACCATTCTCGTAGCTCTTCTGTGACACTACCCCAGGTACCTCCTCATGTCCTTACAAGGGGAAAAATCTAGCCTCGGATGGTGTGGGTGAGCATGGGGTCACTGCTTTTTCTGTGATGTTTGGCTGGAATAAAGTGGTTATTGGCTAGAAATATTCTACCATAATATTTAAATTCATATTAAATCTACTTATTACAATGTACACAGATTTGTTAAGAGAGCTATTTCTACCCAGATATTGTGATAGCAGCAAGGCTAAATTTGTAGATACTTGAAGGGCTTTGTAGTCAAAGGAAACAGTGCATAGAGCTTTGGAAAATCTGTAAACCTCCTGGGCTTAAACAGATTGTTTAATTTGGATTTTCTACTTTGACTCGCGATTTCTAGCCTTTAAGTTCTCACTCTCTCAAAATACTTTGAAATGGAGTAATGTGTTAAACACTTAGAGAAATTAGACGTTTGGCTCCAGCAAAGAAATTACTTCCATGGGAAAAGAAAGATGTGAATAAAATGTTTTAAAAATGAGGACAGCAGCTTGTAATGGGAATGTGAGAAGTGAGCATTGGAGTTCTCATTGCCCCCATGAATTTGAGTTCTGGCCTGAATAGCCTTCCACTAAGTGCAAGGCCATCTCCATCAAAGATCTTGGCTTTCTGTGTCATTGGTGTTTCACTGTAGCATGTGGGATTCACCACAGTAAAACACATGGCTTTATGAGTCTTCAGTGAGCTCTTCACATTACCAGAACTAGTTTCAAACTTTTTAGCTTTCACAAAGGATGTGATAGAAGAAAAACATTTGGTTTAATTGATCATATAGGTTTTACAGATACAGTTTTGGCTAC
The DNA here is from genome assembly GCF_040802235.1 of Manis javanica. Lineage (NCBI taxonomy): Eukaryota > Metazoa > Chordata > Mammalia > Pholidota > Manidae > Manis > Manis javanica. Next base: position 41,903,875 of record NC_133167.1, on the reverse strand, counting down.
ATAGAGATAGTCCATGTAACATTTAGGGAATGGTCATTAAGTCATTATATAAGAAGACCTAAGAAGATCTGAAAAGTATAGTTTCCCTGAAGTCTTTATAATACCTGGCAATTAACTTCTACCAATGGCTTTTTCTATTTTCCATTCGTCTTAGTTCATTTCTGACCATATTCAGTCAAAGTTGATTTGGATACTAATTGTCTAGGTCTCTGCTAATACACCAGCCTCTAGGAACATGTGACTATTTAAATTCTAATTATTTAAATGAAGTAAAATTAAGAATTCAGTTCCTCAGGTATACTAGCCATATTCCATGTGCACAATAGTAGCAAGAGGCTAGTGGATACTACACTGCACAATTCAGAATAAACATTTCCATTATCATAGGAAGTTCTATTGGACAGTGCTAGTCTAGATGCCAAATACTAGGGATTAGTTCTCTTCCTTTACAGAGAAGCACCTGAATAAGTACCTCTTTCATAGTTCTATTTATTATGGCACTCATGGAGTGTGAGTTTGGAAGAAACATTATCGTGAAATTCTTATTAGATGGCATTGGTTTTAGTATTTGTAGATATTCTAGTGGTGCACCAAGTTAGTTTAAATGGGTCAACTCTTTTGCCTAATAATGTAATTTTTAAACTTGGTTACAATGTTATTTTTTTTGCAATAGGATCCTTGCCTTACTTGGAATAAAGCTAAACTTGTGGGATGGCAAAATGATCTGTCTTTTAAGGAAATACACAGGATGAATGATTTAGAGGCAGACTAACTAGGAAAATAATAAACTAGTTATCTCTCCACCTCATCCCTCCCCTACCTAAAAAATTTCTTGAATAGCTAGGAAACACACAGAGAACTCATTGCACTGGAGATGGATTTAAAGATGGCCTTATTTAGTTTATTTTATTTCTCCCCCTCAGTTTTTAATAACGAAATAAAATTTCACTTAGAAAACTAACAATATAAAACATTTACTCATATCACTTCCAGTGTTGCTATTAAATATTCTATCATGGTTGCAACGACCTCAGCTTTGCTCATTAACAATATTATGCACCCAGATATTAAGCTTAATTTGCTCAAAAAAAATTTACCAATCTAAAGTCCTCAAGGTGGAATTCAAATATCTCTGTCAAATGACTTTGTCTAATCTTTAGCTATGTTCTTCACAATGTCCCCAGATAATCCTCCATCCTGATGTTTCTGTTTAAATCATTTTTATATTACTATACTCAAATCTTACCTGTGCCAAAGGCTAGAGAACTGCTACCTGGAGCAATGGAAAGGTATAGAGGTCCTCACACTCCCTGCTTATTCGTTTGTGTCATTATTCTCTGATGTCTGATGGATGGCAGCCTTACTTTTTCACCAGTCTCTGGAAATCACTACATAAATTTAAAGGTTGAGAACCCATGTCTATTTCTTGCACAGATTCTAATATTACAGAGAGTGGCATAGGATTGGTCTTGGTGGAGGGTTGGGTAAGGTATGTCCTATTGTTTGATGGGGGAGTTGGAATATAAACCATTTACCACCCTCTTAACCTTACCTATAAACTCATACATTGACACCTATTTCACTAATGTATAGAATATACCAAGTCTTTGTTCTTACACTCTTTCTATTGTCATTTTTTTTCATAGATTAAAATATTTTTTATACTTGATTTATATGTGAATTCTACATTTCTCCCTTATTATTATTATTATTATTATTATTATTATTATTATTATTTTAATAAAATGCTGAAGTGGTAGGTAGATGCAAGATAAAGGTAGAAAACGTAATTTAGTGCTGTAAGAGGGCAAATGTAGATGATCAGGTCTGTGCCTATAGACTAAGTATTAATCCAAGCTAGACAAGGGCAACAAAACATCTACGGATGCAGAAGATTCCTCTCAAAACAGGGGGGGTGAGGTTCTAAGCCTCCCCTCTGTTGGTCCCCAATTTCTCTCCTGATGGCCCCCCTGCAACTGTGCCTGTCTTAGGTTGTTCCTCCCTTGAGGAATCTTACCCGTCTCTGGCTAACCAGTCATTCCGGGGCCATACAGGGAAATGTAAAGTTGGTAAGTGAGAGAGAAGCAATATTGTTTGACAAGGTTAGCTTTTTACTTCTTTGCATATTTACGCCCTGTGGCTTCTATGCCCAGCATTTGTCTTGAGGTATCTTTACCACTTGAAAGAATTATGACACTCAGTAATTTTCGATATGGGGCACAAATTCTACTAAAGGGTTGTAATTAGGAAGGAAGAAGAAAAGCTATAGAAGTAGCAGATGGAAGAAAACATGGGAAGATTGATTATTTCTTTGACATATCTTCTTGTAGAGTAACATAAGTATGTATAGGTTTTAAACTACTAATTAAATTGCGCACATACATTAACATAATAGGAATACAGCTGCATAACAAAAGCAGACCTACAATTACCAGCCATATCCAGTGAAACCAAGAAAACCAGTTAGGTACCCTAGGTATCTGTGAAAACTTATCAATGATATGATGGATATTGTCTAACTGAATTTGAATAGCTTGAGAAAAATCAGACAAATTAAAACAACACATTCCTGGGAATTGTTCACATCCCATATGTTCTTTTAACAGTAGATAGTCTATAGTCACATGATTTTGGAGCACTGCAGCTTGCACTTCTCCTAATTCTTGGTTGAGTTCCGACAGTATAAATCCAGTCAAATTTGTTGTTTTACTGTATGCACAGGCCAGCTTAGATATCTCCTTATTCATTCCAATGGCAAGTCCAGAAACCGGTGGAATGACTGCAGCTACAACTGCAGCAGCGCCAGGATCTTTGTTGAACTTTTTTGATGTTCATCTTCTGGAATGACTCTTCCAGAGAATGTTGATGTTGGAAGTTCTTCTTCATATCGTATCTTAATTTGTTTTCTATGTAGCCAAATTAGGCTTTGATCCTCTGTATAAACACAAACAAACCCTTTGCCCACACTTTGATATGACCTTTATACCATTGTGAAGAACCTATTGGAGATCACCAGACAGGAACTGCTTTTTTTAATAAGAGAAAGGAATATTATCAGAAAAATGAACTTCCATAGCTGATCATCTGACACACTTTAAAAGATCAAAATTAAGGATATGTAAAGCATGCATTGATCGTTGATTTGCAGTTAGTTTTATCCTACCAGGGAGTAATCCCCCTTTTTTTCTCTTTTTCTTTTTCTTTTTTTTTTTTGTTATCAGAAAAATGTACTTCCATAGCTGGTCATCGGACACCCCCCACATTATGCATCTCTGTCCATCAGTAGAACACAAAGACATCCTACAGTATGGGAGAATATATTCATATATTACATATCTGATAAAGGGTTGACATTCAAAATATATAAAGAGCTCATGCACTTCAATAAGCAAAAAACAAATAATCCAATTAAAAAATAGGCAGAGTAGCTGAACAGACAGTTCTCTAAAGAAGAAATCCAGATGGCCAACAGGCACATGAAAAGATGCTCCACATCGCTAGTCATCAGAGAAATGCAAATTAAAACCACAATGAGATATCATCTCACACTAGTAAGGATGGCTACCATCCAAAAGGCAAACAACAACAAATGTTGGTGAGGTTGTGGAGAAAGGGGAACCCTCCTACACTGCTGGTGGTAATGTAAATTAGTTCAACCATTGTGGAAAGCAGTAGGGAGGTTCCTCAAAATGCTCAAAATAGAAATACCATTTGACCCAGGAATTCCACTTCTAGGAATTTACCCCAAGAATGCAGCACTGCAGTTTGAAAAAGACAGATGCACCCCTATGTTTATCGCTGCACTATTTACAATAGCCAAGATATGGAAGCAACATAAGTGTCCATCAGTAGATGAATGGATAAAGAAGATGTACATATACACAATGGAATATTACGCAGCCATAAGAAAAAAACAAATCCTACTATTTGCGAAAACGGATGGAGCTAGGGGGTATTATGCTCAATGAAATAAGCCAGGCAGAGAAAGACAAATACCAAATAATTTCACTCATATGTGGAGTATAAGAACAAAAGAAAACTGAAGGAACAAAACAGCAGTAGAAGCACAAAACCCAAGAATGAACTAATAGTTACCAAAGGGAAAGGGACTGAGGAGGACGGGTGGGCAGGGAGGGATAAGGGTGGGAAAAAAAGAAAGGGGGCATTACGATTAGCATGTATAGTGTGGGGGGGCACAGGGAGGGCTGTGCAACACAGAGAAGACAAGTAGTGATTTTACAGCAATTTACTATGTTGATGGACAGTGACTGTGAACGGGGATGTGGGGGGGACTTGGTGAAGGGGGGAGCCTGGTAAACATAATGTCCTTCATGTAATTGTAGATTAATGATACCAAAATAAAATTTAAAAAAAAAGAATACAATGTTACCTCTCCCGCAGCTCCCATTCAGACAACTTTCTTCTCTCAAAATGATGTCTCATTCTGCCTCCAGTTATCTGTTGTTGAACCTAAGTTCTGAAGTATGACAGCTGACAGGTGGGGTCTCTTTTCTGTCCACTCTGGCTCATGGTACAAAACTCTACCTTGGGTGTGGAACCACTGGAAATACTGGTGACCCTATGGCCTTGATCCAGCTAATGAAGTTCCATGCTGAGTGAGGCAATCTAAGATATGAGGCCATGCCCCCTTCCTTCCACTAAGCACTCAGCTCCTAAAGTGAGGGTGTCACTCACAGAGAAGTGCACCATTGTTTAGAGCCATGGTTCAGAGAATTTTCCTGGGAAGAGGAAAAACTGGTAGTCCCTAATTTCTTCTTAAAGGAACTGGCTTCATTTGCAGTTGGAAATGTGGTAAAGTTCATGGCTTAGTGTCCTTTCAAAAATAGTAGAGGTAGTTGTCAAAGGCAATTGGGAAGATACTGATAGATTCATTGTTCATATAGGTCAGTTAGTTTGCCTGAGAAAACTTAGGAAAGAGACAGCTGGCTGGAGCCCACCTGAGATCAGAACAGAACTCAAACACTGGCCTCAGGAGCTGATCCTTCAAAGGAGAAAAAAATTTGTTCATTTCAAGGTGTGGAGCAATTTATGCCCCATGGCATTCTTGAAAAAAAATAGAGCACACAGATAGAAATTAGTGAAACTTGGTAGCTTAATGTTCTCAGAGAAAAGGGACAATCAGAGAGAACCTTGTAAAAAACCACTGTCATTTCAGTTTACTGTGGGTGTATGTCCAAAGCTTTAGCTTCTGAGCAGCAGCATCACAGGCTTAACACTGTAGGGGGATTAGAGCCCTCACTTAAATAATCCAGATAGTCATCAAGCAAATTAACAAGCAAATAACAACAGGCCCCATGGAGGAGTGGCCAGCACCCAATGTTGCTATGTTATCTATGATTTCTGGTTTCTAATGAAAATTTTGAGATATATGAACAAACAGGAAAGTAATGACCCATGCACCAGAAAACAGCAGGCAGCTAAGACTACCAGATGTGAGATTTAATACACAAAGCCTCCAAGTCATGAATAGGTTTAGAAAATAAAGGAAACCATGATTAAAGAAGTGAAAAAAAGATATGATGACAATGTTTTATTATCAAAGAGTGAATAACAATTGATAGAAATGATTTAAAAAAGAAGTAAATGGAAATTCTGGAGTTTAAAGGTATAAAAATTGAAATGAAAAATTAGAGAGACTCAACAGAAGATTTTACCTGGCAGAAGAAATAAATTATTGAGCTTGAAGTTAGACTGATAGAGATTTTGCAAATCCAAGGAGCAGAGACAAAAGTAATAAAGAAAAATGATCCTCAGAGAAATGTGGAATACTATTAAGTGCTGTCAGAGTAATGGGAGTATGAGAAGGAAAGGAGAGAGAAAAGAGCAGAAAAATATCAAAGAAATAATGGCTGAAAACTTACCAAATTTAGAGAAAAACAGTATTTACACATCCAGGAAGCTCAATTAATTTCAGGTAGTATAAACCAAAAAATCCACAGACAGACAAATCATAGTAAAAATGCTGAAAGTCAAAGACAAAGAGAAAATCTTGAAAGTGGCAAGAGAAAAACAAACTTGCTGTTTATAAGAATAGCCCTTTAAGATTAACAGCTAATGCCTCATCAGAAACAATGGAGGCTGGTGCACAGTGGTATAACATATTCAAATTGTTCAGAGAAAAAAAACTGTCAACCAAGAATCCTATACTCAAAATATTTCAGAATTTTGAAAGCTGTCCTTCAAAAATGAAGACAAAAATAAAGATGGAGATAGGCAAAAAATTAAGAGTCTGTCACAACATTAAGTACTAAGGGAAGTTCTCATGCTTAAAGGTAGTAACCTCAGACAGTAATTTGAATCCATATGAAAAAACACAGAGTACTAGTAAAGGTAATCATGTAATTGTAAAAGGCAGTATACATGCATATATTCTCCTTTCTTCTATTAATCATTTTTAAAAGCAATTGACTGTATAAAACAATATGTATGTAAGGTACTGGTAGGCCATAACATATAGAAATGCAACATATTAGCCAATGGTAGCACGAAGTAGGTGAATGAGAGTCAATCCGTATTGGAGTAGAGAAATTACTCAAGATAATAATTGGAATCATAAGAACAAATGAAGAAATGATAAGAAAGTTAATATATAACAATCTGTAAATATATACTCATTCTCCTCTCTCAGCTTTTTTGAAAGACGAAGTTATGTAAATTAGTAACTTTGTAATGTTGGTCTTGTAATACTTATAAATGTAAAAGGTATAACAATAATACCACAAAAAAGGGGCAAACAGAATAGAGTAACATTTCTATATTCCACTGGAATTATTAGTACATTTGTGAAGCTGATTCTGGTACCTTAAGATGTATATGCTAAGGCAACCACTAAGGAAATAACTAAAAAAAAAAGGAAAGTATCATTAAATTTTTTTAATGAAATTACTAAATAAATATTTATTCATTTAATACAAGAAATGAAATTATTCACTTAATACAAGAAATGAAATTATTCACTTAATTAAAAAAGTAATAAAGGAGGAGTAGAAGAACAAAAACACATGAGACACATAGAGGCAAAATGTAAAATGGCAGAAAGACAAATAAAATATTATTCACCCATGAAAAGGAATGAAGTACTGATATATACTACAACATGGATGCACCTTGAAAGCATTATGCTAAATGAAAGAAGCCCATTACAAAGACCACATATTATATGATTCCATTTATACAAAATGTCCAAAATAGGCAAATCTATAGAGATAGAAAGCAAATCCATGGTTTCTTAGGGCTGGGATAAGGATGAAAGTTTAGGGGTATGATAACTAACTAGTACATTTCTTTTTGAGGTGATAAAATGTTTTAAAATTCAATGAAGTAATCGTTATACATATCTGGGAATATAATAAAAATCATTGAATTGTACACTTAAAAGAAGTGAACTTGATCTCTATATTAAATAGATATGTGAATTGTACACCTCAGTAAAGCTTTGTGTTTTTTTTTTTTAAAGAATTATCCTACCTGAGTGGCGAGACACTTGTACCAATTCCCAAGAGTCATTTGTTGAAGGCTACTTCTAGTGGTGTTTAATTCCCTGGCACATCCAGCCTCTGCAAAGTACAAAAGGAGCCTCCCATGCTTTTTAAATAGGCTTTAATCATAGAGATGGAGACACTTTAAACTGGAATTTGTCTAGAGCACATTGATTATGGTTGAGCCCTGAGAACATCCATTCCAGTCCACTCCTTGTACCACACAGATCTACCCACATCTTACATTAGGTTGACTACATCTTGCAATTACTTATTTAAGGTGATGTCTGCCTATACTTTATAAAACACAAAAAAAAATAAAACTAGAGAGTTAGTGGGGAAAAAAAATATTCATCCTGCAGTAGTTGATATTGAGGTTGCCACAAATAATAGTCTTCTTTTTCTACCTCTGGTCTCCTATTTCTTTTTTTTTGTAGTTGTTGTTATCATTAATCTACAATTACATGAAGAACATTATGTTTACTAGGGTCCGCCCTTCACCAAGTCCCCCCCACAAACCCCATTACAGTCACTGTCCATCAGCATAGTTAGATGTTGTAGAATCATTATTTGTCCTCACTGTGTTGCACAGCCCATGCCTCCCTCCCACATTATACATGCTAATCATAATACGCCCTTTTTCCACACCCTTATCCCTCCCTACCCTCCCATCCTCCCCAATCACTTTCCCTTTTGTAATATTACACACATAACAGCAAGGGGGTGCCAGCCTGCCAGCTAAAGGAAGGCAGGGGTGTGACATCACACTTTTGCGCCAACGCACCGCCCCCCATAGTCACAGGTTCCAAGGCTGCAAGGCTGCAGGGACACAGAGCACCGGCCTTTACTGGTCGGTCAGGACGGAGGGACGACGCTGGGGAGGGGGCACAAGGGGAGGCAAGAGGGGAAGGGGACGGAGGAGCAGAGATGGCCCAGGCGGCTGTGGAGCAGTACCTCAGCACCTGCTCCAAGACTGCCAACGTAGCTGCCACCAAGACGGTTGCCAGTGACCTGGTCACGGGCAGCCGGCAGTGCGGACACATGAGTGGCAGCACGCCTGTTGCCGCGGACCACGCTGGGGCGCCAGCCTTTGCTGAAGGGAGCAGGGCTAGCCACAAGCGGGCCTCTCGGCCGTAACGGTCCCAACTTGGCCGGAGGTTCGGGCTCCACTGGCCCGAGCGGCTGCGGCACGGTGGGACAAGAGCTGGAGGGCGGGAAGTGGGAGGGCATCAGGGCTGTCTGTCAGGGAGAGGTCCGTAGACCCTGAGTGTGGGACTCTCTGGGTTTTGTTTCATTTTTTTTCTTTTCTTTTCTATTCTTTTAAACTGAGTGACATGTATATTTGGGCACACAAGTAGCTATAATAGTTTTTTTGTTCTTGTTATCATTAATCTACAATTACATGAAGAACATTATGTTTACTAGGGTCCCCCCTTCACCAAGTCCCTGCCACAAAGCCCATTACACTCACTGTCCATCATCACCATAGTAAGATGGTGTAGAATCACTACTTGTCTTTTCTGTGTTGCACAGCCAACCCTCCCCATGCCCCCCTCCCCCACATTATACATGCTAATCGTAATACCCCCTTTATTTTTCTCCACCCTTATTCCTCCCTTCCCTCCCATCCTCCCCAGTCCCTTTCTCCCTTTGGTAACTGTTAGTGCATTCTTGGGTTCTGTGATTCTGCTGCTGTTTTGTTTCTTCAGTTTCTCTTTGTTATTATACTGCACATATGAGTGAAAGCATTTGGTATTTCTCTTTCTCCCCCTGGCTTATTTCACTGAGCATAATACCCTCTAGCTCCATCCATGTTGTTGCAAATGGTAGGATTTGTTTTCTTCTTGTGGCTGAATAATACTCCATTATGTATGTGTACCACATCTTCCTTATCCATTCATCTACTGATGGACACTTAGGTAGCTTCCATTTCTTGGCTATTGTAAATAGTGCTGTGATAAACATACGGTGCATCTGTCTTTTTCAAACTGGACTGCTGCATTCTTAGGGGAGATTCCTAGAAGTGGAATTCCTGGGTCAAATGGTATTTCTGTTTTGAGCTTTCTGAGGAACCTCCATACTGCTTTCCACAGTGGTTGAACTAGTTTGCATTCCCACCAGCAGTGTAGGAGGGTTCCCCTTTCTCCACAACCTCGCCCACATTTGTTGTTGTTTGTCTTTTTGATCACCGTGATCCTTTCTGTTGTGAGGTGATATCTCATTGTGGTTTCAATTTGCATTTCCCTGATGACTAGCGATGTGGAACATCTTTCCATGTGTCTGTTGGCCATCTGAATTTCTTCTTTGGCGACCTGTCTGTTCAGCTCCTCTGCCCATTTGTTAACTGGATTGTTTGCTTTTTGTTTGTTGAGGTGCATGAGCTCTTTATGTATTTTGGATCTCAGTCCTTTATCGGATCTGTCATTTATGAACATATTCTCCCATACTGTAGGGTACATTTTTGTTCTATTGATGGTGTCCTTTGCTGTACAGAAGCTTTCCAGCTTGATGTAGTCCCACTTGTTCATTTTTACTTTTGTTTCCCTTGCCCCGGGGAGATATGTTCATGAAGAAGTCGCTTGTGTTTATGTCCAAGAGGTTTTTGCCTATGTTTCTTTCTAAGAGTTTTATGGTTTCATGACTGACATTCAGGTCTTTGATCCATTTCAAATTTACTTTTGTGTATTGGGTTAGACAGTGATCCAGTTTCATTCTCTTCCATGTAGCTGTCCAGTTTTGCCAGCACCATCTGTTGAGGAGACTGTCATTTCCCCATTGTATGTCCATGGCTCCTTTATCGAATATTAACTGGCCATATATGTTTGGGTTAATGTCTGGAGTCTCTATTCCATTCCAGAGGTCTGAGGCTCTGTTCTTGTGCCAGTACCAAATTGTCTTGATTGCTGTGGCTTTGTAGTAGGGCTTGAAGTTGGGGAGCGAGATCTCTGCCCCCCCGCCTCTCCCCCCCCCCACACACACACTATTCTTCCTTCTCAGGATTGCTTTGTCTATTCAGGGTCTTTGGTGTTTCATATGAATTTTTGAGCTATGTGTTCCAGTTCGTTGAAGAATGCTGTTGGTAATTTGATAGGGATTGCATCAAGTCTGTATATTATAGCTTTGGGTCGGATGGCCATTTTGATGATATTAATTGTTCCTAGCCAAGAGCATGGGATGAGTTTCCATTTGTTCATGTCCTCTTTAATTTCCCTTAAGAGTGTCTTATAGTTTTCAGGGTATAGGTCTTTCAACTCTGGGTTTTTTTTGGTTGGGGTAGAAATAGCTGGGTCTAAACTAAATGAGTAATAGCTGAAAGGAAAGACAAAATGCTCCAATTGTCTCTGACAGGGTGCCCACAAAACCCACTTTCCAGGAGTCAGAGCGGCCCGACTACTGATCTCCCTCTTGGGGTCAAGTTGCCCGTGATTCCCGGAAGCAATAGTTTGTACTGTACAATGAAGTTAAGTGTAAAGGTAATTTTTAACTATCTAACGTTAAAAATTGTTCTACTTGCCGTTAAAATTCAGGCGCTACATCCTGCAAAATACAGTAAGGGAATTTGCACTAACAGTCACCAGCCTTTAGTTTGGTAACTGAGACTTAGATTGGAATTGTGTTGACTCTACTGGTCATCTTGGACACACGTAATTTCTTGATAATGTTGAGTCTTCCAACTCATGAACCAGATATCCCTCTCTGTATATGCAAATATACATGACATATAAATATATGATGTAAGATATATATTATTTCTGTGCCTAAGTTCACCCCCTAGTTTGTCATTTTTGTCATTTTTATAAATGAAATGTTTTTCCACATTCATGTGTAGCTTCCTCATAATAATGTAGTTTTTCATCTTATATCCAGTTACCTTACCAAAATCTCTTAATTTTAATATTTTGTTAGTATCTTGTTTTTTTCTGATAAACAGTTACATGAGAACAATTTTTAAAATTTTTCACCAATGTGTTAGCTCATTTTAACATCTTATACCAATACAGTTACTAGGACTTCCAATATTAAGTGGCATGGTATTAAATGAAAAATTCTCAGTTTTACTTGAAATAATTTTGGTGTTTTGTCATAGGATAGTATTTTCCATTGGTTTTGGTAAAGACACTTTATTATCTTTAAATAGTGTCTTTTCCTATCTCATTTGGTATTTTATGGATGAAGATGAATTTATAAATTTAATGAAAAGGCTTTCCCTGCACCTAATGGTATAATCCTATTATTTTTTATTTTAACTTATAAAGACTGTAATTCAGTATCATACACTATCTTCCCATTTCAGAAATAAACCATGCTTGCCTTTAAGTATACTTTTATGTATTTTTTAAATTGAACTCAAACATAGAAAATACCACAAATTAATACACCCATGAAAGCAAAACACTCATGAAACCACCACACAGATCCAGAAATAGAACATTGGAAATCCTAGAAAAGCCCTCTTTACCCACTCTCAACCAATATTCTCTCTTTCCTCCCCAAATACTATTGTTATCTTGATTTGTTTGTATATCCATTTGTATATATTTATGCAGTTCTTCACTATCTTATTATTAAGTCAATATTACACTGGCTTAATTACAAAAGCCTTTTAATAAATATTGATATATTTGATAGAGCAAGTAGAGTGTCTTATTCTTAGTCCTTTGCTTTTCCTTTTAAATTTTAAAAAGAGCTTGTTGAGTTCCAAAAAAATCTTAATTGTGATTTTTATTGAAATGGCATTAATTTAGAGACCAATTTCAGGAGTATTAAAGTCTTATTATGCATTATATCTTCCAACCCAAGGACATATTTTTATGTCCTTTATTTCCTCTCAATATTTGTTATTTCCCATGTCTTGATTACTTTTCATTAGATTTTTTCAAGGAACTTGATTATTTCTGTTTCTTAAAAGAGTATCTTTTAAAATTTCATCTTAAATTTGATTTCCTAATGAAATACAACAAATTTTTCTATATTGATCAGCAACTTAGCGAAGCTCAGTTACCATTCCTAATAATTTATCTGCAGATTGTTTTAGATTTTCTACATGCTTAATAGTGTTTTCTATGAATGTCAGGTTTAACTCTTCTTTTTCAATCCTATGCCTATTCTTCTTGGCTTCTTAAACTGTCTACAATCACCAGTGTGTGTGGAATCAGGCATTCATTTCTTACTCCTGATCCAAGAGAAAAGTTGACAAGAGTAATTAAGAAGCATGCCTGCTAATTTCTTTAAAATGGCATGTTAAGGAAGATGTCTTAAATTCTTAACTTGCTAAGAGCTTTCAATTTAAATGGATGTTGAATTTTGTTCAATTCGATTTTGTTTTTGTTTTATACCTATTGAGATGATTATATGACTTTTCTCCTTTATTTTGTTAATGAATTATGTTGATTTTTAAAATGTTTTAAAATGCTGCTCTAAGCTTTTATTACTTCAAATAATAATGATTTGATCATTAAGCATTATTCTTGTGTGTACCTGGATTCAATCTGCCAGTGTTTTGTTTTATATTTCTGCTTCTGTCATCATGACAGTGATTAGCCTATAATTTTCATTTCTTATTGACATTTCTTTTTGACATAAAGGTTGTGCGATCCTTATGTGTTCCATCCTTTATTTTCTTCTGGAAGACCTAGGGAAAACATGGGCTAATTATTCCCTTAAAGGTTTTGTAGAATTAACTTGTAAAACTGTCTGGGTACAAGTTTTCTCTGTTAGGTAGTTTTAAAATTTTAAATATAGGATCATTTAGGTGTTAGTTTTGGTAAGTTAGCTTTTCTAGGAATTGATTAATTTGTTTAAGTTTTCAAATATATTGGCGTAGTATTATTCATAATTATATATATACACATATATTTAAAATTGAACTCAGAGAAAATACAAAATATTTTGAATTATTTTATATTCATATATTAATATTTAAACTTTAAGAATATCAGAAAATAAAAATTTTGTGTTCAGTAAATAATCACAAAGCACACAAATCTATGTAACCTCTGATGTGAACAATAAATATAAAATAACCATTAGAAAAGCCCCATTCTTCACCTTCTTGGATTTTGTATTCTTCTCAACATTTTCGTTTTATATAGCCTTTAATTTTAGCCATTCTAATGGATTGGTATCTCATTGAGGTTTTAATTAACACATCTCTTACTAGTAGTGAGGTTTCATACCTTTATTGGCCTTTGGATATCCTGTTTTGTGAAGGATCTAAAGTTTTTACCTATTTTTCTATTAGATTGCACTTATGTTTCTTATTAATTTGTTCGGTTTTCTTTATTGAAGTATCATTGATATACAATCTTACATTTTTTTTTAATGTACAACACAGTGTTTTAACAGTTACCCTTATTATATTTTATATAATTAATCCTTTGTTGGATACAATGGTTTAAATACATTCTCACATTATATGCCTTTTCTCTCTTTCATTATGGCTTTTGAAGAATAGGTTTTTGTCATTCAAATTGTCTTTTTTTAATTATTTATTTCCCTGTAGAAATTCTTTCTAGATTCATTAATGAAAATTTGTTTTCTTCTTTTTTAGTGAGAAAACTCAAGTTCTACTCTGTTAACAAGTTTATTATGAATACAGTATTATCAACTATAGACACTATGGTATACATTAGATTGTCAGACTTTCTTCATTTTATAGCTTATATAGCTTAATTCATTTTATAACCCTTTTCACAGCTTCTCCCTATTTTCCTCATGCCTCAGCCTCTAGCAGCCACCATTCTACTTTCTGTTTCTATTCATTTATTTTTTTTTAGATTTCACATAGAAGTGATACCATGCTGAATTTGTCTTTCTGTGTCTGACTTACATCAATTTGCATAATACCCACTCAAGTTAATCCATATTGTAGCAAATGATGGGATTTCCTTCTTTTTTAAGTTGAATGATATTCCATTGTGTATATATACCACATTTCCTTTATCCATTCACTCATCAGCAGACACTAAGATTGTTTCCATACTTTGGTTATTGTGAATAATGCTACAGTGAACATGGAACATGGAGTACAGATGTCTCATTGAGAGTGATTTCATTTCTTTTGAATATATACTCAGAAATGGAGTTGCTGGTTTGTATGGTGGCTCTATCTTTAATTTCTTGAGGAATTTCCATACTCTTCCAAAATGGCTTTACCTATTTTCATTCCCACCAACAGTATAAAAGGGTATCCTTTTCTCCATGTCCTGGCCAGCATTTGTTATCCCTTGTCTTTTTGAGACAACCAAAGAAAGGGAAGGTGATGTGATATCTCACTGTGGTTCTGATTTGCGTTCTCCTGATATTAATCATGTTGAGCACATTTTCATGTACTTGTTGGCCATTTGTAGGTTTGTGTGGAAAAAATGTCTATTCAGTTCCTCTGTCCATTTTTTAATTGGGTATTTTGCTGTTTTTTGCTGTTGAGTTGTATTCTTGTACATTTTAGATACCAGCCACTTATTACATATGTGGTTTGCAAATATTTCATCCTGTTCCATTGGTTTTCTTTTTAATTTTGATGACTTCCTTTGATCTCCTAAAGCCTTTTAGTTTGAAGTAGTCCCACTTGTTTTTTTTTGCTTTTTTTGTCTTTTTTGGTGTCAAATCCAAAGTATCTGTGTCAAGACTGTCAGGTAGCTTAGCCCAAAGCTTTCTTATAGAAGCTTTATAATTTCAGACCTACATTCAAGTTTTTAATCCATTCTGAGTTGATTTTGTATATAGTATGAGATAGGGATTCAGTTTCATTCATCTATGGATGGTTGTCCTACTTTCCCACCACCATTTATTGGAGAGACTACCCTTTCCACGTTGAATGTTCTTAACTCTTTATTGCGTATGAATTGACCGTATATATACATGCTTTATTTCTTGGCTCTCTATTCTATTTTATTCACATATTTGTCTCTTTTATGCCAATACCATACTGTTTTTATTACTATAGCTTTGTAATATACTTTGATAGCAAGACATGTGATCCCTCCAGCTTAATTCTTTTTTTCAAGATTGCTTTGGCTATTCACCGTCTTCTGTGGGTGCTTACATACAAATTTTAGGACTATTTTCTCTGTTTCTGTGAGAAATGCCATTTGAATTTTGATAGTGACTGCACTGAATCTGTACATCAATTTGGGTAGCACAGACATTTTAACAGTATTAATTCTTTCCTTCCATGACAAGGGATATCTTTACATTTTTTTGTGTCTTTTTATTTCTTTCATCAATATAATTTTCAGCATATAGATCTCTCACATCCTTGGTTAAATGTATTCCTAAGCATATTTTTCTTTTTGATGCTTTGATATGGGATTGTATTCTTAATTTTTCTTTGATAGTTTGTTATTACCATACAGGTATGTAATTGATTTTTGTATATTGATTTGATATCCTGCATCTTTTTAGACTTCATTTATTAGTTCTAACAGTTTTTTGATGGATTCTTCAAAGTTTTCTATATATAATATATCATCTGCAAATAAGATACAACAATCTTTCTTTCTTTCTGATTTGGTTATATATCATTTCTTTTTCTTTCCTAATTGCTCTGGCTAGGACTTCCAGTACTATGTTGAATAAAAGTGGCAAGATAAAAGGGCAAGAAAAAAATCCTTGCCCTGCTCCTGATCTTAAATGAAAGGCTTTCAATCTAATAAACATTAGCTATGGACTTGTCATATGTGGCCTTTACTATGTTGAGGTACATTCCTTCTATATCATATATTTTAAGGAGTTGATCACAAAATGATATTGAGTTTTGTCAAATTCTTTTTGTGCATCTTGAGATGATTTTTATCTCTCACGTTGTTAATGCAGTATGACACATTTAATATGTCCAACTATTCTTACATTGCAGGGATAAATCCCAGATGATCATGGAGTATGATATTTTTAATATACTGCTGAATTTTGTTGGCTAATACTTTGTTTTGGATTTTTTATTAAGGTATCGTTGATATACAATCTTATGAAGATTTCAGATAAGCAACATTGTGGTCACTACATTCACCCATATTATCGAGTACACCATACACACCCCACCACAGTCACTGTCCAATGGAATAACAAGATGCCACAAAGTTACCACTTATCTTCTCCATGCTATACTGTCTTCCCTGACACCCCCTACACCATGTGTGCCAGTCATAATCCCCTTCAATCCCCTTCCCCCTCCCTAAATCATCCCCTTTGGTAACCACTAGTCCCTTCTTGGAGTCTGTGAGTCTGCTGCTATTCTGTTCCTTCAGTTTGGCTTTGTTGTTATACTCCACAAATGAATGAAATCATTTGGTACTTGTCTTTCTCCACCTGGCTTATTTCACTGAGCATAATACTCTCTAGCTTTATCCATGTTGCTGCAAAAGGTAGGATTTGTTTTCTTCTTACGGCTGAATAGTATTGCATTGTGCATATGTACCACCTCCTCTTTATACATTCATCTACTGATGGGCACTCAGGTTGCTTCCATATCTTGGCTATTGTAAATAGTGCTAAAAGAAACTTAGGGATGCATATGTCTTTTGGAATCTGAGATCTTGCTTTCTTTGGGTAAATTCCTAGGAGTGGAATTCCTGGGTCAAATGGTATTTGTATTTTTAGTTTCTTGAGGAACCTCCATATTGCTTTCCACAGGGGTTGAACTAATTTACATTTCCACCAGCAGTGTAGGAGGGTCCCCCTTTCTCCATATCCTTGCCAGCATTTGCTGTTCCTTGTCTTTTAGATATTGGCCATCCTAACTGGTGTGAAGTGATGTCTCATTGTGGTTTTAATTTGCATTTGCCTGACAATTAGTAATGTGGAGCATCTTTTCATGTGCCTATTGGCCATCTGAATTTGTTCTTTGGAGAAGTGACTGTTCAGATCCTCCACCCATATTTAATTGGGTTATTTGTTTTTTGGGAGTTGAGGCATGTGAGTTCTTTGTATATTTTGGATGTTAACACCTTATCAGATAGGTCATTTACTCCCATACTGTAGGTTATTGCCTTTTTGTTCTGCTGATGGTGTCCTTTGCTGTACAGAAGCTTTTTAGTTTGATGTAGTTGCATTTGTTCATTTTTGCTTTTGTTTCCCTTGCCCAAGGAGATGTGTTCAGAAAAAAGTTGCTCGTATTTATATTTAAGAGATTTTTGCCTGTGTTGTCTTCTAAGAGTTTTATGGTTTCATGACTTATATTCAGGTCTTTGATCCATTTTGAGTTTACTTTTCCATATGAAATTAGACAATAATCCAGTTTCAATCTCTTACAGGGAGCTGCCCAGTTTTACCAACACCAGCTGTTGAAGAGGCTGTCATTTCCCCATTGTATATCCATGGCTCCTTTGTCATATATTAATTGGCCATATATGCTTGGGTTTCTATCTGGGCTCTGTACTCTGTTCTATTGATCTATGGCTCTGTTCTTGTGCCAGTACCAAATTATCTTGATTACTGTGGCTTTGTAGTAGAGCTTGAAGTCAAGGAGCATAATCCTCCAGCTTTATTCTTCCTTCTCAGGATTGCTTTGGCTATTTGGGGTGCTTATTGTTCCATATAAATTTTAGAACTGTTTGTTTTGTTTCATTGAAGAATGTTGTTGATATTTTGATAGGCATTGCATTGAATCTATAGATTCCTTTAGGCAGGATGGCCAATCCATGAGCACAGGATGTATTTCCATTTTTGGGTATCTTCTTTAATTTCTCTGATGAGTGAGTGTCCTACAGTTTTCAGGATAAATTTCTTTCGCCTCCTTGGTTAGGTTTATTCCTAGGTATTTTATTTTTTTAGATGCAATTGTAAATGCAGATGTTTTCCTGATTTCTCTTTCTGCTAGTTCATCGTTAGTATATAGGAATGCCACAACTTCTGTGTGTTAATTTTGTATCATGCAACTTTGCTGAATACAGTTATTCATTCTGATAGTTTTTGGGTGGATTTTTCAGGGTTTTTCATGTACAATATCATGTTATCTGAAAACAGTGACAGTTTTACTTCTTCCTTACCAATCTGGATGCCTTTTATTTCTTTGTGCTGATTGCCATGGCTAGGACCTCCAGAATTATGTTGAATTGAAGTGGTGAGAGTGGGCATCCTTGTCTTGTTCTCCATTTTAAAGAAAAAATTTCAGCTTTTCACTGTTAAGTATGATGTTGGCTGTGGATTTGTTGTATATGGCCTTTATTATGTTGAGGTACTTGCCCTCTATACCCATTTTGTTGAGAGTTTTTATCATGAATAGATACTGAATTTTGTAGAATGATTTTTCAGTGTTTATGGACATGAACATATGATTTTTGTCCTCCTCTTGTTGATATGGTGGATGATGTTGATGGGTTTTGGAATATTGTACCATCCTTGCATACCTGGAATAAATCCTACTTAATCGTGACATGTGACTTTTTGATGAATTTTTTAATTTGGTTTGCTAATATTTTGTTGAGTATTTTTGAATCTATGTTCAACCCAATATCTAACAGATATATTGGTCTGTAATGTTCTTTTTCTTTGTGGTGTCTTTGTCTGGTTTTGGTATTGGAGTGATCCTGGCCTCATAGAATGAGTTTGAAAATATTCCCTCCTCTTCTAGTTTTTGAAAAACCTTGAGGATAGGTATTTGGTCTTCACTAAATGTTTGATGAAATCAGTGGTGAATCCATCTGGTCCAGGGTTTTGTTCTTAGGTAATTTTTTGTTTCCCAGTTCAATTTTGTTGATGATGATTGGTCTGTTCAGATCTTCTGTTTCTTCCTCAGTCAGTCTTTTTCTAAAAAGTTGTTCATTTCTTCTAGGTTATTCAATTGGTTAGCATATAATTTTTCATAGTATTCTCATAATTCTTCATACTTCTGTGGTGTCCATAGTGATTTTTCCTTTTTCACTTCTGATTCTGTTTACTCTTTTTTCTAGATGAGTCTTGCTAGGGGTGTATCTCTTTTGTTTATTGTCTCAAAGAACCAGCTCCTGGTTTCTTTGAATCTTTCTATTGTTTTATTTTCTTCGATTTTGTTTCTGCTCTCATCTTTATTATGTCGCTCCTTCTACTGACTTTTGGCCTCATTTGTGCTTTTTCTAGTTTTATTCATTGTGAGTTTAGACTGCTCATTTGTAATTGTTATTCTTTCTTGAGGTTAGTCTGTATTACAATATACATCCCTCTTTGAAAGGCCTTTGCTACATCCCATAGATTTTGGGGTGTTTAGTTGTTTTTCATTTGTCTCCATATTTTGCTTGATCTCGGTTTTTATTTGGTCATTGATCCATTGATTATTTAGGAGCATGTTGTTAAGCCTCCATGTGTTTGTAGACTTTTTTGTTTTCTTTGCATAATTTATTTCTAGTTTCATAACTTTGTGGTCTGAGAAGCTGGATGGTACCGTTTCATTCCTTCTGAATTAATTGAGGCTCTTTTTGTGGCCTAGTAGGTAATCTATTCTGGAAAATGTTCCAAGTGCACTTGAGAAGCATATGTATGCTGCTGTCTTTGGATGAAGTGTTCTATAGATATCTTTAGGTCCATCTATTCTAATGTGTTGCTCAGTGCCTCTGGCTCCTTACTTATTTTCTGTTCAGTTGATCTGTCCTTTGGAGTGAGTAGTGTGTTGAAGTCTCCTGAAATGAATCCATTGCAATGCATTTCCCCCTTTAATTCTGTTTGTATTTGTTGCACATATTTGGGTGCTGTTATGTTGGGTGCAAAGATATTTATAATGGTTATATCCTCTTGTTGGACTGACCCCTTTATCATTATGGAATGCCCTTCTTTGTCTCTTGTTACTTACTTAGTTTTGAAGTCTGTTTTGTCTGATACAAGTACTGCAACTCCTGCCTTTTTCTCCCTATTGTTCACATGAAATATCTTTTTTCCATCCCTTCACTTTTATATGTCTTTGGGTTTGAAGTGAGTCTCTTGTAGGCAGTATATAGATGAGTCTTGTTATTTTATCCATCAGTAACTCTATGTCTTTTGATGAGTGCACTCAGACCATTTACATTCAGTGTGATTATTGATAAGTATGTACTTATTGTGATTTCAGGCTTTAGTTTTGTGCTTACCAAAGGTTCAAGGGTAGCTTCTTTACCATCTAACAGTCTAACTTAACTCACTTAGTACATTATTCCAAACAAAATCTAAAGGTTCTTTCTTTTTTTACTCCCTGATTTTTCTTCCTCCTCCACTCTTTATATATTAGGTGTCATGTTGTGTACTCTTTGTGTATCCCTTGACTGACTTTGTGTGTAGATGATTTAATTTTGTAGTTGGGTAGTAACTAATTGGTCTACTTCCTTTTCTGTGGTTTTATTTTCTCTGGTGACACTGTTTAGCCTTAGGAGCACTTCTATCTAGAGCAGTTCCTCCAAAATTCACTGTAGAGATGGTTTATGGGAGGTAAATTCCCTCAACTTTTGCTTATCTGAGAATTGTTTAATCCCTGCTTCAAATTTAAATGATAATCTTGCTGGATAATGTATTCTTGTTTGAGGTCCTTCTGTGTCATTGCATTAATTATATCATGCATTCTGGCCTGTAAGGTTTCTGGTGAGTAGTCTGATAATACCCTGATAGGATTTCTTTTGTATGTGATCTTTTTTTCTCTCTCTGGCTGCTTTTAATAGTCTGTTCTTATCCTTGATTTTTGCCTTTTTAATTATTATCTGTCTTGGCATTGTCTTCCTTGTGGCCCTTGTGTTGGGAGATCTGTGGACATCCTTGGCCTTCCCAGATTGTGGAACTTTTCAGCAAGTATTTCTTCAAACACACTGTCTCTTTTTCTCTCTCTTCTTTTTCTGGTACCCCTATAATGCAAATATTTTTCCATTTGGATTAGTCACACAGTTCTTTTAGTCTTTCAGTCCTAGAGATCTTTTTTTCTCTCTCTGCCTCAGCTTCTTTGTATTCCTGTTCTGTAATTTCTATTTCATTTACTGTCTCCTCTACTTTATCTAATCTGCTTTTAAATCCCTCCATTTTGTTTCATTTCAGATACTGTAGTTTTCAAAATTTCTCTTTCTTGAATTCCTCCCTGAGGTCTTGAATATTTTTCTGCTGCTCTCTGATCATGTTTATGATTTTTATTTTGCAATTTTTATCAGGAAGATTGCTCATTTCAGTTTCACTTGGTCCTCTTTCTGGTTTTTGTGGGATTTGGGTTCGTACAAGGCCCTTTGGCTGTTCATAATTTTATTGATAACTCTGGAAGAATAACTTTGTATAGGTGGCACCCTCTAGTACCCAGAAACTCTAGTCTATGGAGCTGCCCAGCACCTGAAGCGGTGGGGTGGGGGGGGTTGCAGTGAGTGGTGCCCATGCCTATCAGGACGAAAGAGCTCTTTCCTGCTTCCCGGCTGCAATGCCTGCCTCCACTGTGAGGGCCAGTGGGCCGAGCATGCATGGAGGAGCCTCTGCGTTATGCTCCTGTAGTTGCCGTAGGCAGAGCCACCCTCTGGCTAGTCTGGCACAATAACAGGTGCCACAGATGTGTGAACCAGTGCTGGCCGGATGGAAGGACTGCAGGCTGTGTATCACAGTGGGTGGCCTTGTCATATGTCACCAGGCAAGGGAATGGAGCACCTGAGGCTCTTGAGAGTTCCCAACCTGCTGGGCTGTGTGTCGGGATGATTTTGTCCACCTGTTCTTTCTCCTGAGCAGCAAGCTTGCCCCTTTAGCAGCCCTCTCACTGTTGCAAAGTCTTACAAAGTACCCTCCTTTCTTTTGCCCTGGAGCAGCCAGTTGTAAGTACTTGTTGTCCACAAGTGGCTGGATTCTCAGTCTCTCTGAGTATTCTGCTGGTGTTTGCTTTTCAGCCCCACTAATCTCCAGAATACCATGTAATGTGGGTTTCTGCTCCTGAAGTAGAACTCCAGGGCTGGGTTTTCAGCAACCCTGGGCTTCTGTCCCCTCCCCACTCAATTTCTCTTCTTCCTGCCAGTGAGCTGGTGCAGGGGGAGGGCTTGGGTACTGCTGGATTGTGGCTTTGCTGCTTTACCCTTTTCCATGAGGTCTTCTATTTACCCCAGATATAGGCAGTCTGTCACAGTCTTTCTACTTTCTCTTTCAGAATTCATTTTATTTACTGTATTTTCATATTTCATGTGGTTTGGAAAGGAAGTTTTGTCTCACTTCTCATGCCACCATCTTAAAGCCCTTTTGTTTTGGATTTTTGCATCTATTTTCACCTGTAATTTTCTTAAAGCATACTTGCCCAGTTTTGATATCTGGGTAATGCTGGCCTTATGAAATGAGTTGGACATGAGCCTCCTCTCCTCTCTGTTTCTTGGAAGAGTGTGGGGATTCATATTATTTCATCTTTAAATATTTGGACAGTTCACCAGTGAAACCATCTCATCTAGTCCTGACTTTTTTTTGTGGGACAGTTTTTGATTACTTATTCATTCTTGTTACTAGTAATTGATCTGTTCAGATTTTCTATTTCTTTATGATTCCATCTTGGAAGGTTGGATGTTTCTGAGAATTTATACATTTATTCTAGGTTATCTAACTTTTTCAGATATAATTATTTACATTAGATTTCTATGACCCTTGGAATTTCTATGGTATCAGTCCATAATGTCTCCTCTTTCATTTCTCATTTTGACTTTTCCTCCTTTATTTTCTTGATCAGTCTAGCTAAAATAAGTCTAAGGAAAGTCTAGCCTATTTTGTTCATATTTTAAAAAATCATCACTTGTTTGCAGTAATGTTTTAACATTATATAATTATTATCTTTATCGCTTGTTAGTGTTTATTGCTTCAGGTCTGTTTTTACCTGATGTAAGCATAGCAGTCCCTGCTTTCTTTTGTTTTCCATTTGTATAGAATATCTTTTTTCATCTTTTCACTTTTAGTCTGTGTATCTTTAAAACTGACAGAATATCTTGTAGGCATCATATAGCTGGGTATTGTTGTTTTATACATTGAGTTACTCTCCATGTGTTTTGGTTGGAGAATTTAGTCCATTTATATTTAAAATAGTTTTTGATAGGTACGGACTTACTATTGCCATTTTGTTCATTATTTTCTAGCTGTTTTATAGTTGAATAGGTGTTTGTTGCATTCTTATACTTTCCAATCACTTCTTTATACATTTAAACATATTGAGTCTACTTTTTTATATTACATATTTACATATAATATAAAAAATTCAAGTTTATGAATCCCTATGAAGTCTAATTCTGATGTAGGTTGGTTTTTTTCCTATTAACAGGCATGGTGTTTGTTTCTTCTTGTGTATTTGTGTAGCGAAGGTGTTGTTATATGTGAGCTCATTTTTTAATAAAAATGTATCATGAATTCTATATTTGCATAGAATATATTATTTTATAAAACACAAATTGAACACATTAAATATGTGTAGTTCTTTCAATATCAATTACACCTCAATAAAGCTGTTAAAAATTTTTTCATATGTCTATGGTAGGTATCTGGAAGAGCTATAAATATCAGTTCATTATACGTTAATTTCTCACATGGAGTTTTATGGACCGTATAGTGATTTAGAACTGCAAAATCATATAAGCAATAATATGTGATTATGAATTCTTAGGAGATTTTTACTTTATTCTCTATCCACAGCTGAAGCCAAGACATAATTCATTTTTGCTGCTATCTCTGTGGCATGATTTTTTTTTTTTAGACAACTCTTTAAAAGGTATAGCTCCGTGGGATCCAGTATATTTTTAGGGGCTCTTAGTTTACTTCTCTCTCTCTTTTGATCCTGGTGTCTTGTTTCAAATCCTCTTGGAAGCCATTAAATTTTCAGGTATTGGTAATGCCCCAAAGACATCACCTTCAACACTTGCTAACCCCTCCAAATTTGTGTTTCCTCAAATATTTTACTCTCAAGGATTTATTTCCCTTACCCCCTTAAAGCTAAGATGTTTTTAAGGGGATTTTTTAAATGTTTTATACAGATTTTCTAGGCAAAAAATATATATAAAATGTACTACAGCATATTACTGTTAACAAAAAAATGATTTTATTTTTTATTCAGCTTTTAAACTAGTATTGTCTTCACACTTTTCTCAGGCATGTGTACTCTTATTTCCTGTTACTTCTCTAAAACTAAACACACATAAAAACATATCTATACAAACAAAGGTTCATAGGATTTAAGTAAGATATTTTATACTCATCATTGGTACCTTTTGGTTACTCATCTATTGGAAGAAATAAGGGTTAACATTTAAACCTGACCTTGAACTGGCTCTAATTACTACTTTCTATAATTAGGGAATTCTTTTTGTTTAAAAATTTCTCATTTCAGTATCTGTATAATTGATAAACACCAACCCATCATCATCTGCCTATAGAGATAAAGATTTCCTATGCTTTCTATATCCAGATTATTTATTAAAATCCAGTAATGGAATCCTTCTTGACTACATACAAAACTACTTAGACAATATTTGAGTGGAAAGAGATTAACAGACAAATCAGTAAATAAACAAGGAGGAACATATTACATAAGGTGATCAACAAATGTTAGTGAATATGATTTTTTTTCTTAACATTGGCATTTATTGCTATGAACATTTCTCTTTGGCCTGATTTTGCTCCATCTTGTAAGTTTTAGTATGTTCTAATTTTCATTTGTCTCAAGATACTTCCTGATTTCCCTTTTGATTTCTTCTTTAACTCATTAGTTCTTCAGGAGTGTGTTGTTTACTTTCCACATATTTGAAATTTTTTTCATTTTCCTCCTGTTATTAATACAATTGTGATAGAGAAAAAACTTGATATGATTTCAGTCTGTTGATACTTATTAAGATTTGCTTTGCAGCCCAACATAAGATCTATCTTAGAGAATGTTCTGTGTGCATTGAGAAGTATGTATATTCCAGTGCTGTTGGATGGAATGCTTGTATATGTCAGTTAGGTTCATTTGGTCTGCTCTTTTCCTATTAATTTTCTGTCTCGATGATCTCTCCCATGTTGAAAAGTACAGTATTAAAATCTCCTACTATTATTGTGTAAGTGTCTGTATCTTCTTTCAGTTTTTTAATATTTGCTTTATACATTTAGATGTTCATGATATTCTTCAATACTAGGGTTTCTGTTTTATTCTTTTTCATGGTTTCTTCTTCTTTATTAAACTTCTCATTTTGTTAATACATTTTTTCCCTGATTTTATTTGTCTATGTCCTCCTGTATTTCACTGAGTACTTTAAATTGACTTCATTCAATTCTTTGTCTAGCAACTCACAGATCTCCATTTCTTTGCAGTTGGTTACTAGGGCTTTTTAAGTTTCTCTTGGTGGTGCCATATTTGCCTGATTGTTCACGATTCATGTAGCTTTGCAACAGTGTTTGTGTATTTAAAGAAGCAAACATCTCTTCCCATCTAAGCAAACTGGTTTTGGCAAGTAAAGAGCTTAATCCTGTCACTTCCTCAGTCTGATGGGATTACCTGCAGAGTCATAGTCATGCTAGATTGGAGCTTATTTTAAGGCAGTTGTGGAGTCCACAATGGGGTCCACTGTTGGCAGGCTTGTGGGTCTTGAATGTTCATGGATTTTGTCTGGTCACTGGAAGGACATGACTGCCTCCAGTACCTTATTTAGGGCAGTACTGGAACAAAAGTCAGTTTGCGCATCTACAGCTGAGTCCTCAGATAGCAGGCCTACTACCATGTGCATGAACAGATGTGGCTCCTACCATCCCTGGGAGGGCTGCTGCCTGGTCACTGGATGGGGCCCTTGGACCTGGACCATGGCTGAGAGGAGCTGGAACTGAGTCCTCAGATTGTTTCACAGAGTCCACAGTCAACACTGAGGTCTGCAGACCTAGCTCCAGAGGCATGCATGGGCATATCTCTGACCAGGTGTCTGATGAGCAGGACTGCCTCCTTAACTATGCCTGGGAGGGACTGCAGCTGTGAATAGGGCCCTTTTAGAATCTATAGTCAGGCATGTTGGGTGGGTTTACTTCCAGGGGCTCTCAAATCAAAGCCAATGGGATCTGGAGCTGGTTCACAAGCCACTTCAGGGTCCACAGCTGGAGTGAAGTCTGTGTGCCTGCTATCCAAGGTATAAGTGGGTGACTCCTACCAGGTGCCTTGGCATATGGTATAACAGGACCATGGCTGATGGGGCTGAAGCCTACTCCTTTGTGGTACAGAGCTGCTCCTGGGTCTGAGATCAGGACCACAGTAGGTGAGTCAGCCTCTTGGGGGCAGACCTACCTTCTCAAAATCACTTTTTGTGGTCTTGGACTCACTAGAATTTCATGATTTCCTACCTGGATGCCAAAGCTCCCACAAAGGCATTTTTGAGCATGGATGGTTGCCAGTTAGTCTTGCTAAGGGGGTACATGAACAAGGGTCTCTTTTCCTCCATCTTGCTTACTTCATCAATTTCTTCTTCCTTGTCATTTTGTTCTGTATCTTTTCTCTTCAAAAATATTTATCATTTCAATTTCTTTCCATTTTATTTCCTTTAATTCAGGTGGTCATGATAGAAGAGACAGACATGAATGATGTGCAAGCAATTGGCTGGATTGGGGAACAGTTAAACAGGAGGGACATGAAGAAATAAGTAATATCTTAAGGATAAAGGACACCAGCAGGGACATAAAATGTGAGAAAGATGAAGACAAGAATGAAGCCTATGTTACCGGATTGGAATTGGATACACTGGTGTAAGCTTCTGCTGCTAAGCTTACATTTGGAGATGAATAAACATAGAAATAGATACAGGATATACATGTTTCTGGGTGTATATATTAACTCTGTCCACTGAATATGCCTACCAGCAATGAGCACTTTTAATGTCCAGAAGTTTCAAAAACAATAACAAACAGGAACTAGAGTTGAGAATGAATAAACAAAAGAGGGAAAATATCATTTTTATAGTAAAATGTCAACTAATAAGTTCTATAGAAATAGGAACAGTGGAATTTGAAAAAAAAACAAATTTGGTGAACATTATCATCATATTTTTTTAGGCATTTATCCTCAGTGGATACTAACATTTATGGATGAAAATGTTTTGAGAAACATACTTATGTAGTCTCACAGTATCTCCCACAAGATATGACAGACTATAACAAGATTACTGTGTTAATTACAACAGGCAAAATAGTGGCTTTATAGCAGAGAAACCTGAAAACCATGACTTTCACTCAATGAACTAAGCACATCAGTGGGACAAATTAGCTACATCATCTCTTGATAAGGTGTACTGAGAAGAACGCAGTATCATACCTATGGTGTTCTGGTCAAATATGCTTAACCTGAATCTAATCACAAATAAATATTATACAAAAACAATATGAGGAAAATTTGACAAAATAACTGGCCTCAGCCTAAAATTGTATCAAGAACAAAAGAAAAGTAAAGACTAAGGAATTATTCCAAATTGAGAGTTTAAGTAGCTATGACTTTTTTAACACATGGTCCCACCAGATTGGGTCCTAGACTAGAATTTATTTATTTATTCAGCCACAATAGATGTCAATGGACAGTTGGTGAAATTTGAATGGGATCTTTGGATTAGATAATAACATGTCAAAGTTCTGGTTTTGATCAATGTACTACAGTTATACAGAGAACGTTTCTGCCTTTTAGTAATTACACACTGAAGTATTTAACAATAATAGTACATCATGCTTTCAAATTACTATTGAGAAAAAATCTAATAGGGAATGTGTGTCTGAGAAGTTATACATGTCTGTGGAAACAGAGAAAGAAGGAGAGAGGTAGAGAGAGAACTAATGTATAATGTTCACAATTGGGAAACCTGGAATTTCACATAAGTTTGATATTACTTCAATATTTTAAAAAACATAAGCATCAGAAAAATGTATAAAAGATCTTAATAAATGGGAGAGAGAAATTCCATAAATATCCGCAATGGAAAGTGATTACCAGAGTGGAAGACTCAATACACTAATATCTATTAGCTTCAATGCAATTCCAAAAAAAACTAAAGCACATTTTTTTGTAGAAATTTATCAACTGACTTATGAATTAATTCTAAAATTTATATATCCGTGCAAAGGGTCAATATATCTAAGGCTATTTTGAAGTGGAAAAAGAAAGCTGAAAGTTGCACAATACCAGATGAATCAACAGTGATTAAGAGAGTGTGGTGTAGGTGCACGGACAGACATACAGCTCGCCGAAATAAACAGAAAACATACTGATCCATATTTGGCACCTGACTGATGACAAAGTGCCACCCCGGCATTGAAATGAGGAAAAGTGGTCTTTTCAATAGTGCTGGATCACTCATTTGAAATCCATATGAAAAAATATGAATCTTCACTCCCACTATACAAAAGCTTTAGAAAAACAGTATAGACCTAAATTTGAAAGTTAAAACATTAAAGCCTTTACAAGTTAACATATGCAAATATCTTTAAGACCCTAGGATAGGCAACAATTTCTGAATAAGCATAGAAGTAAAATATTAAAAGAAACATGGGTAAACTGGATATCAAAAATTAAGAGATTCTGTTCATCAAAAGACACCATGAGAGTGAAAATGAAGCCACAGAGCAATATTCACAAAACATGAAATAATGTATCCAAAAAGATAAAGAACTGCTAAGAGTCAATAATAAAGAACATCCCAGTAAAAAGTCAAAAATCTTGAACAAACTTCACAAAAGAGGATATACAAACGGCCAATTTCATATAAATATATGTAACATCATAGTCAAGTCATAAGAGAACTTTAATTGTATGCTTCATCTACCACTGCACATCTATCACAGGGTCCAAATAAAATAACAACATGATTCTATCAGTTGTTGGTGAGGATGTGGAGAAACAGAAACTTTACTACTGGTGGGAATGTGAATCCGAAATCCACTTTAGAAAACAGTTTGCAGCATTTACTAAAACTGGAAATAATTCACATTACCCCCATCAGTTCTATTCCAGAAATACATGTACATTTGCATCAAAGAGTATGTGCAAAAATTTGTGTAGTATTTGTATTATCTCCAAACTTGAAAGAACCCAAACGCCCATCAATAATGAGATGGAAAAGTCTGCCACATATATAAAGTGAAATACCATTTGATTAACTACTCCTACATGCAATGCCACAGATATGGTATCGATAAAATGAGACAAGCACAAATGATACATAGGTTAGATTCCATGTATGTAAAAGATTAAACGTTCAAATTTCATCTATAGTCATAGATGTCTGAATATTTTGTTTGGAGACATCATCAGTAGAGAAATATGGTGTGTTGATAATGTTCTAGGTTTTGATCTAAGTGACAATTACATGGGTGAGTTCATTTTTAGTTCATTTCATAGAGATACATGTTTAATATCTGCATTTTACTGGATGTTGTGTATGTTTCAACAGAAAAATTAAATTAACAATAAGATATCAAGCCCCAACTTACACATAGTTTGGTCAGCTCCAGTGCAGTCTGTGGCTCAAAGAAGATTGATGGCACTAAGTCAGCAGAAATCTATTTATTTAATAAGATAAAGGAGCTGTTATACTTTTGAAAACAAATATCAAAATGTGAAATGCAAATTGATGGCAATGCATGAAGCTCAACATTTAACTAAGAAAACTTTTTAATTTTATGTCTCATCATTTTAAGATTAGCATATTCATACTCAAAGAAAGTTTATGACTTGGACTGACTTATTCCCAAGCTACAAATCCAGGGGTAAAAGTTGGAAAGGAATTACTTAAACAGTGCCATATTAAAGTTCCAATCACTTATTGTTTGAATACTTATATTTCATTTTATTATAGTAAAAATACATAAAACATCATGTTCTAGAAATAAGATGATAAAATGCTTATCAAATATAAAGAAAATATAATTGTACTAGATTATCTCTTGTGTACTTGCCTCTAACATAAATCTTGGAAAGGATAAGAATTACTATTTCTGGAATCTTCCCTTTAGGGCTGTAGGTTAGAATTTGCCAATGAAAGTAATTTGTGTGAGATATGAAAGGCAGAAGTGAAGCAAATGTCATTATTTTCAGAGATCTGTTATGGTGCCTTAATCAGTGACTTTGCAGATGACTTTACAAGCTCACATTGTCCCATTGTGGCAGACATTGCAGATCTTTCCATAAACTCCTTCTTCATGTTCCCAACTTTGGCTAGACACATCCCATTACTGGACTTCTTGAACACCAGCTTTTCCTCCCACGCCTGTGCTTTAGGCCAAGGTTGTTTCACTGACCATCCAGCTGCAGCTTTCCAGTTGTTCACACTAGCTCTTGCTGCCTTTGTGTAAGTTCTAATTCCTTTTATTAAACCTTCATGTCTATAAAATTTCAATGACTCACTTTTACTAACTGAGAAACCACTTTGATATTTCTTATATTGAAATTTTCCAATGTTATTGCCACATTCACATGTTTTTTTATTAAAAGAATGAGATAATTAATGACAAGATAAGTACAATGTATGAATGTGGGCAGTGAAGTAATATTTTCTGTA
Organism: Manis javanica; assembly: GCF_040802235.1. Lineage (NCBI taxonomy): Eukaryota > Metazoa > Chordata > Mammalia > Pholidota > Manidae > Manis > Manis javanica. The sequence continues at coordinate 41,872,968 of NC_133167.1, read as the reverse complement.
TTCTATATGCCAACTTTAGATTTCTTTAATGGGAATACTTTTAATAATGCAACAATCTTCCTACTTGTAAAGATGAGTCAGTCTCCTTCCTTTATCACTTTAAAAGTCTTTGAAAACTTCATCAGTTGGTTAACAAACTTAATTTACTCCAGGAAAGACTTTTTTTTAAATTCTTGCACTTAATGAAGGCTACAGGAAGTTACTTAACAATAATTTTGGTACTGAAATATATTTATGAAGCATAATAGCTATAGATGTTAAAATTTTGCAGTGTGAGCATTTTGCGATGCTAGAACAATGTCAATTAGCAAAGGTCAAAATGTGTAATTTATGATTAGCTGCAAATTAGAAATTTAAAGTACTATCTGAGTATCTTTGGACACCAGATATTCATGGGTATCATGAGTTTAGTAGTGAAATAGTCTCGAATAGATGTGATCAAAATACTATCTTTCTAATAATACTAATACTGATACTAATTTTTTATAAAATTTGATAAGACTAAGTTACATAAACCTGCATAATTTGAATTAAAAATTAATGAGGAAAGTGAAAGTTTCCCAAAGAAATTTAATTTTATGGTCACAGGTAGGCATTATCTGTTCAAGTTCTCACAATCATTCTTGCTTAAGTAGGAAAGAAAAAACCGTATTAAAAAGAGGCAGAAAACAACACTTATAAACCACTGCACAGCTCCTTTACATATGCTATTTCACCTTTTAAATACCATAATTATTTAAAATAGAGATTATTAGAGCTGCCATTATGAATTAAAGGAACTGAGGTTCATAGCTGAATCAGTGAAAAGTTGGTAAAGGTGAACTTAAGACTATTTTCGACAAAAGCATGTTGGGACTTTTTTTTTAGAGTGACAAAGTAAATTATTTTTGTTAACACAATAATATATAAGAACTCTGAAGTGAGATAGAAATCACTTTCTAATTCTATGAACTTGAACAAGTTATTGACCCTGAGGAGGCACAAAGGATTCCATTTGCATTCCAAATTTACATGATTCAGAGATCTTATCCAATATAAAGTTTTCCTAATAATTTCAAGGATATAATCAAGAAGTATAGGTAATGCAAGAAGAGGTATTGGATCCTGACTGCATCCACCCTGGCCTTTTCTTTTCAAATTATATAATATATATATACACACATAAACGGTCAGTTATATACATCATATACATGATCTATATCATTTAACAATGATACATATACACACATATATATATATGTCCACAGATTAATATAACAATTATATGTACATATCAGAATAATGGAGGAGGTACTTAAGGAAGATATGCAGGTCACCACACAGATCAGTTAGCATTTAAGGTATGGAAATCTCCATTTTATACTAAGAAAGCTACATACTTTACGTGACATTTTCCAAGGAGCCATAACACATAAATCCATATAGCAATTATTATCATTACTGGCTACACTATTTACATTGGGAGTTTACAAAGGATTGACAATAATGTAGTGGGAGCTAAGATGTACTTAGTTTTGCAAAACTCAGAACTGTTGGCATTCTCTTGCATTCATTTAAGATCTAATCATTTAGTGGGAAGTATCTTCTCAGGAACCATATGTTTAAAAAAAGTTAAATAAAAGGCATCCAGATTGGTAAGGAAGAAGTCAAACTGCCACTGATGGCAGATGACATGATATTGTGCATTGAAAATCCCTAAAGAATCCACTCCAAAACTACGAGAACTAATATCTATATTCAGCAAAGTTGTAGGGTACAAAATGAATGCAAAAAACTCTGTTGCATTCCTACATACAGACAATGAACTAGCGAAAGAGAAATCAGGAAAACAATTCCATTCACAATTGCATCAAAAAGAATAAAATTCCTAGGAATAAACCTAACCAACAAAGTGAAAGACCCATACTCTGAAAATGACAAGACACTCACAAGAGAAAGAAGACACCAATAAATGGAAACACATCCCATGCTCATGGATAGGAAGAATTCATATTGTCAAAATGGCCATGCTGCTTAAATCAATCTACAGATTCAATGCTATCCCTATCAAAATACCAACAGCATTCTTCAATGAACTAGAGCAAATAGTTCTAAAATTCATATAGAACCATAAAAGGCCCTGAATAGCCAAAGCAATCCTGAGAAGGAAGAATAAAGCTGGGGAAATTAGGCTCCCTGAATTCAAGCTCTATTACAAAGCCACAGTAATCAAGATAATTTGGTACTGGTACAAAAACAGACCCATAGACCAGTGGAACAGAACAGAGTCAGATATAAGCCAAAGTAACATACAATAAAGGAGCCATGGATAAACAATGGGGAAATGACAGCCTCTTCAACAACTGGTGGCAAAACTGGACAGCTACATATAAGAGAGTGAAACTGGATTACTGTCTAACTCCATACACAAAAGTAAACTCAAGATGGCTCAAACACCTGAATGTAAATCATGAAACCATAAAACTCTTGGAAGGAAACACAGGCAAAAATTTCTTGAATATAAACATGAGCAACTTTTTCCTGAACACATCTCAGGCAAGAGAAACAAAGTAAAAAATGATCAAATGGGACTACATCAAGCTAAAAAGCTTTTGTACAGCAAAGGGCACCGTCAGTAGAACAAAAAGGCATCCTACAGTATGGTAGAATATATTTATAAATGACATATCTGACAAGAGGTTAACATCCAAAATATATAAAGAAGTCACATGCCTCAACTCCCAAAAAGCAAACAACCCTAATAAAAAATGGGCAGAGGATATGAACAGACAATTCTTCAAAGAAGAAATTCAGATGGCCAAGAGGCACATGAAAAGACACTCCACATTGCTAATTATCAGGGAAATGCAAATCAAAACCACAATGAGATATCACCTCACACCAGTTAGGATGGCCAACATAGAAAAGACTAAGAACAACAAATGCTGGTGAGGATGCAGAGATATGAAGGTTCCTCAAAAAACTAAAAATAGAAATACCATTAGATGCAGAACCAGAAAAGTCTCAATACCTCTCAAAGGAAAAGTAAACAACAGACACCGATACTAAGCCCCAAGATGACCCAATGTTGGAATTATCAGAAAAAGATATTATAAATTCAATTATTATAAAAATCCTGAAAGCAAGGAAAATACACTTAAAAGGAATGGAAAGATAGAAATATTTTCATGAAAGAAATAAAGGCTGAAGAAGAACCAAATGGAAACTAACTAAAAATGAATCATAGTCCTAAATGTCAAGTATAAAACATAAAATTATAAAACTCTTCATATAAAACATAGGAGAAAATCTTCATAAACTTGGATTAAGGAAAGATTTATTAGATTAAAAAAAAACATGATCCATAAAAGAAAAAATTGATAAATTGTACCTCATCAAAATTTAAACTTTAGTCCCATAAAAGAATTAACAGACTATTAACAGAATGAAAAGACAAGCCACAGTTTGGAAGAAAATACTTACAATCACATAAATGACAAAGGAATTGTGTCCAAAATATGTAAAGATTTCGATTTCAAAAGTCAACAATAAGTCAACCAACTAGTAAAAGAATAGGTAAGATTTGAAGACACTGCATCAAAGATATACAGATAGAAAGTCCGACATGACATGAAAACACATGAAGAGATGCCCAACATCATTAGTTATTAGTGAAATGAAAATTAAAACAATGAAATCCCATTATAAATTGCTATTAAAGCAAAATAAAAAATACTGATAACATTAGAGTGCTGACAACTAAAACTTTCATACATAACTGATTGAAAAGCAAAATAGTCTGGAAACTCTGAGGCTTCTACACAGTTGGTGAGAATGTCAATTGGTGCAGCCACTGTGGAAAGAAGTATGGAGGTTCCTTAAAAAACTGAAAATAGAAATACTGTAAGGCCCAGTAAGTCTACTTCTAGAATTAAGCCAAAGAAAACAAAATTCCTGATCTGAAAAGATATGTACAATACTATGTTTATGGCTGCATTATTTACAATACTAAACATATGAAAGCAACCTAAGTGTCCATCAGTAGATGAATGGACAAAGAAGATGTGGTACATACACACAATGAAATATTATTCAGCCATAAAAATAAAAGAAATCCTGCCATTTTCAACAATATGGATAGATCTGCAGGGTATTATGCTCAGTGTAAAAAGCAAGGTGGAGAAGGGAGAGATTAAAGATGGTGGCATGAGAGGTGAAACAGAAACCTCCTCCCAAAACCACATATAATATAAAAATATAGTAAATACATCAAATCCTGAAAGAGCAACAGAAAAGAAGGCTGTGACAGACTGTCTACACCTGGGGAAATGAGCAGACCTCAAGGAAAGGGGTAACATACCAAAGCTGTGATCAAGAGGGACCCAAGTCCTTCCCCCACCCCAGCTCACCACAGGAAGGAAGAGAAATGGAACAGGGAAGAAGTGGAGGCATAGGACTGCTGAACACCCAGCCCTGGAGATCTGCTCTGGAAGCACAAACCTACATTGCATGGTGCTCTGGAGAAAGTGGGGTTGGAGAGATTGAGCTTCCAGACATTTGTGGAAAACAGGGATCCACATCTGGCCACTCTAGGATAAAAGAAAGGCAGGCAGTCTGAGAAATCTCTGAAAGCGAGAGGGCTACTAAAGGCTCAAGGATTGCACAGTCCTTGCTGCTCAGAAGAAAGGACAGATAGACAAAACTGTCTGGATGCACTCTGCCTAGCATGTTGGGAACTTTCAGGAGCTCCAGGTGCTCCAACCCCCTGATTGGCTACACAGCTCCAAGGCCCCCCACTGTAATGTGCAGCCTGCTGCACCTTCCTCCCAGCCAGCACTGGCTCACAAACTGGCTGCCCCACCAATTGTGCCAGGCCAGCCAGAGGGAAGCCTTGCCTATGGCAGCTACAAGTGCAAAGCACAGAGGCTTCTCCCTTCATGCTCAGCCCACTGGCCATGGCAGTAGAGACAAGCACTGCAGCTGGGAAACAAGAAGGACCTCTTCCCTCCCAACAGGCACCAGTGCCACTCCCCTGCAACCCCTGACATTGCTCAAGGGGCTGAGCAGCTCCAGAGAGTAGAGCTTCTGGGCACTAGAGGGTGCCACATACAAATATGAAATGTCAAAGGAAACTGGTTCAAATTAAAATCCCACAAACACCAGAAAAAGGGCCAAGTGAAACTGAATTCATCAATCTTCCTGAAAGAGATTTCAAAATAAGAATTATAAACATGCTCATGAAGGTACATAAAAATATTCAAGAACTCAGGGAAGAACTCAGAAGTGAGACTCAATTATTAAGGAATACAATATCTGAAATAAAACATACAATGGAGGGATTTAAAAGCAGATTAGATACAGTAGAAAAGACAGTAAATGGAATGCAACTTAGAGAACAGGAATACAAAGAAGTTAAGGCAAAGAGAGAAAAAAGGATCTCTAGGAATGAAAGAATATTGAGAGAACAGTGTGGCCAATCCAAATGGAAATATATTCACAGTACAGGGGTAACAGAAGAAGAAGAGAGAGAAAGTGATAGGAAGTGCCTTCGAGGAGGTAACTGCTGAAAACTTCCTCAATCTAGGGAAGGAGAGTCTCTCAGGCCGTGGAGGTGCACAGATCTCCCAACACAAGGGACCCAAGGAAAACAACACCAAGACATATAATGACTGAAACAGCAAAGATCAAGGATAAAGATAAAGTATTAAAGGCAACCAGAGAGAGAAAAAAGATCACATACAAAGGAAAATGCATAAGGCTATCATCAGATTTCTCACCCGAAACCTTACAGGCCAGAAGGGAGTGGGATGATACATTTAATGCAATGAAGCAGAAGGGCCTTGAACCAAGAATACTCTATTTGGAAAGATTATCATTTAAATTCGAAGGATTAAACAATTTCCAGATAAGCAAAAGCTGAGAGAATTTACCTCCCACAAACAATCTCTACAATGTATTTTAGAGGGAGTGCTTTAGATGGAAGTGTTCCTAAGGCTAAATATCTATGACCAGTAGAAATAAAACCACAATAGAATAAGTAGACCAATTAATTACTAAGCAGATGCAAAATGAAATCACCCACCCCCAAAGTCAGTAAAGGGAAACACAGAAAGTACAGAATATGATACCTAACATATAAAGAATGCAGGAGAAAAAGGAAGGGAATAAAAGAACCTTTAGAATGTGTTTGTCATCAAATACTGAGAGAGATAGTAGGAAAGTTACCACTGAACCTTTGGTAACCACGATTCTAAAGCCTGCAATGGCAATAAGGACATTTGTATTGATAATCACCCTAAATGTAAATGGTCTGAATGTACCAATCAAAAGACATAGAGTCACTCAATGGATTAAAAAAACAAGACCCATCTATATGCTGCCTACAAGAGACTCACTTCAAACACAAAGTCATACACAGACCAAAAGTGAAGGGATGGAAAAAGATATTTCATGCAAACAATAGGGAGAAAAAAGCAGGAGTTGCAGTACTTGTATCAGACAAAATATAGACTTCAAAACAAAGAAAGTAGCAAGAGACAAACAAGAACATTATATAACAATGAAGGGATCTCAAACAAGAGGACATAAACATTACAAAAATCAATGCACCCAACACAGGAGCACCAACGTAGGTACTAACAGAATTAAAAGAGGAAATAGAATGCAATGCATTCATTTTAGGAGATTTCAACACACCACTCACTTTAAAGGTCAGACCAACCAGACAGAAAATAAGTAAGGAGATAGAGGCACTGAACAACACGTTAGAACAGATGGACCTAACAGACATCTACAGAACTCTACACCCAAAAGCAGCAGTATACACATTCTTCTGAAGTGCACATGGAACATTTTCTAGAATAGATCATATACTAGGCCACAAAAAAGAGATTCAGTAATTTCAAAAACAGTGAAATTGCACCAAGCACCTTCTTAGGCCACAAAGGTATGAAACTAGAAATAAGTTACACAAAGAAAACAAAAAAGTTCACAAACACATGGAGGCTTATTAACATGCTCATAAATAATCAATGGATCAATGACCAAATAAAAACAGAGATCAAGTAATATATGGTGACAAATGACAACAATAAATACTGCAAAATCTGTGGGATGCAGCAAAGTCCATGCTAAGAGGGAACTATATTGCAATACAGGTCTACCTCAGGAAAGAAGAACAATCCCATATGAATAATCTAAACACACAATTTAATGAAACCAGAAAAAGAACAAATGAGGCCCAAAGTTAGTAGAAGGAGGGACATAATAAAGATTAGAGCATAAATAAATATAATCAAGAAGAATTAAACAATTGAAATAATTAATGAAAGCAGGAGCTGGTTCTTTGAGAAAATAAATGAAACAGATAAACCCCTGCCTAGACTTATCAAGACATAAAAAGAGGGCCTACACACATAAAGAATCAGAAATGAGAAAAGTCACTACAGACACCACAGAAATATGAGAATTATTAGAGAATACAATAAAAATTATATGGTAACAAACTAGATAACCTAGAAAAGGACAACTTTCTAGAAAAATACAACCTTTCAACCCTGACCAGGAAGAAACAAAAAATCTGAATAGACCAATTTCCAGCAATGAAATTGAATTGGTAATGAAAAAACTACCTAAGAACAAAAGCCCTGGAGCAGATGGTTTCACTGCTGAATTTAGTGAAGACTTAATACCCACACTCCTTAAAGTTTTTCAAACAGTAGAAGAGGAGGGAATACTTCCAAACTCATTCTATGAGGCCAGCATTACCCTAATACCAAAACCAGGCAAAGACACCACAAAAAAAAATTACAGACCAAAATCCCTGATGAACGTACATGAAAAAATACTCAACCAAACATTAACAAATTGAATTAAAAAATACATCAAAAAGATAATCCATCATGATCAAGTATAATTTATTCCAGGGATGCAAGAATGGTACAGTATTAGAAAATCCATCAGCATCATATACCACATCAACAAAATGAAGGACAGAAACCACATGATCATCTCCATAGATGCCTAAAAAGCATTTGACAAAATTCAACAATCATTCATGATAAAAAATCTCAACAAAATGGGCAGAGAGGGCAAGTACCTCAACATTATAAAGGCCATATATGACAAACCCACAGCCAATATCATACTTAACAGTGGAAAGCTGAAAGCTTTTCCTTTAAGATTGGGAACAAGACAAGGATGCCCACTGGCCCCACTTTTATTCAACATAGTTCTGGAGGTCCTAGCCATGGTAATTAGAAAACACAAAGAAATAAAAGGCATCCAGATTGGTAAGGAAGAAGCTAAACTCTCACTGTTGGCAGATGACATGATATTTTACATAGAAAACCCTAAGGAATCTACCCACAAACTACCAGAACTAATAACTCAGTTTAGTAAAGTTGCAGAATTCAAAATTAATACACATAAATCTGTTGCATTCCTATATACTAATGATGAATTAGCAGAAAGAGAAATCAGGGAAACAATTTCATTCACAGTTGTATCAAAAAGAATAAAATACCTAGGAATAAACCTAACCAAGGAATTGAAAGACCTATACCCCAAAAACTACAAGACACTTATGAGAGAAATTAAAAAAAATACCTATAAATGGAAATGCATCCCGTGCTCATGGGTAGGATGAATTAATATTGTCAAAATGGCCATCCTGCCTGAAGTAACCTACAGATTCAATGCAATCCCTATCAAAATACCAATGGCATTCTTCAGTGAACTAAAGCAAACTGTTCTAAAATTCATATGGAACCATAAAGACCCCAAATAGCCAAAACAATCCTGAGAAGGAAGAATAAAGCTGGGGCAATCATGCTCCCCTGCTTCAAGCTCTACTACAACACCACAGTAATCAAGACAATTTGGTACTGTAAGAACAGACCCATAAATCAATGGAACAGAATAGAGAGGCCAGATAGAAACCCAAGTATATGTGGTCAATTAATACATGATAAAGGAGCCATGGATAATCAATGGGGTAATGACAGCCTCTTCAACAACTGGTGTTGGCAAAACTGGACAGCTACAAGTAAGAGAATGAAACTGGATACACAAAAGTAAACTCGAAATGGATCAAAGACCTAAATATAAGTAATGAAACCATAAAATTCTTGGAAGAAAACATAGGCAAAAATCTCTTGAATATAAACATGAGAAACTTTTTCCTGAATGCATCTCTTCAGGCAAGGGAAACAAAAGCAGAAATGAACAAATGGGACTACATCAAGCTAAAAAGCTTCAGTACAGCAAAGGACACAATCAGTAGAACAAAAGGCATCCTACAGCATGGGAGAATATATTTGAAAATGACATATCTGACAAGGGATTAACATCCAAAATATTTAAAGAACTCACATGCCTCAATACCCAAAAAGCAAATAATTCTGTTAAATAATGGGTGGAGGATATGAACAGACACTTCTCCAAAGAAGAAATTCACATGGCCAACAGGCACATGAAAAGATGCTCCACATCACTAATTATCAGGGAAATACAAATCAAAACCACAATGAGATATCACTTCACACCAGTTAGGATGGCCAACGTAGAAAAGACTAGGAACAACAAATGCTGGTGAGGATGCAGAGAAAGGAGAACCCTCCTACACTGCTGGTGGGAATGTAAGCTTGTTCAACCATTGTGGAAAGCAATATGGAGGTTCCTCAAAAAACTAAAAATAAAAATACCATTTGACCCAGAATTCCACTCTTAGGAATTTATCCAAAGAAAACAAGTTCTCAGATCCTAGAACACATATACAGCCCTATGTTAATGCAGCGCTACTTACAATAGCCAAGATATGGAAGCAACCCAAGTGTCCATCAGTAGATGAATGGATAAAGAAGAGGTGGTACGTATACACAATGGAATACTATTCAGCTATAAGAAGAAAACAAATCCTACCATTTGCAACAACATGGGTGGAGCTAAAGGGTATTATGCTCAGTGAAATAAGTCAGGCAGAGAAAGACAAGTACCAAATGATTTTCCTCATTTGTGGAGTGTAACAGTGAAGCAAAACTGAAGGAACAAAACAGTAGCAGACTCACAGACTCCAAGAAGGGACTAAGGGGAGGGGGAGGGGAGGGCGGGTGTGGAGGGAGAAGGGGATTGAGGGGTATTATGATTAGTACACATGATTTCAGTGGGGAGTCACGGGGAAGACAGTGTAACACAGAAGACAAGTAGTGACTCTGTGGTGTCTTACTATGCTGATGGACAATGACTTCAATGAGGTATGGGGGGGCTTGATGATATGGGTTAATGTAGTAACCACAATGTTTTTCATGTGAAACCTTCATAAGAGTGTATATCAATAATCTCTTAATTTTTAAAAAGCCCGGTGGAAAAAGCAAATGCCATATGATTTCATTTATTTTGGGAATATGAAAACAAAGCAAAACAGAATGAACAAAACAGTAACAGACTCATAGACACTGGGAAGAGACAGGTGTTACCATGAGGGGAGGTTCAGGTGGGTGGGTGGGGAAGGTGAGTGGGATAAAGGGGCACAAAAATTTTATTCATAGTGCAGGTTAGTCAGGGATAGTAGTACAGCATGGAGAATACAGCCAATGATTCTGTAACATCTTCTTGTGTTGACAGATAGTACATGTACTAGTGGGTGTGAGGATTTAATAAGATAAGGTAACTGTTGAACTACTACATTATATACTTGAAACTAATAATTAAGATTGTATATCAATAAAAAAGTAAAAATAAAATAAAGAACAAAAACAAAAAGAAACTGAAAAACAGCCAGGCAGTTTTCTAAACATTTAAACATGTGATTTGACCAAGCAATTCCACTTGTTGGTATTTATCCTAGAGAAATAAGAACATTTTCACACAAAAACCTACAAATGACTGTTTACAGCAGTACTGTTCATAAATTCCAAAACTGGAGGAAAAACAAACATCCTTCAACAAATGAATAAATAAACTCTAGAATATCCATACAATAGAACACCACTCAGCAATAGAAAAGAGGAAACACTGACCTTCAGAAGAACATGAATCTCAAATGTAATATAAGTGAAGAGACTAGACTCAAAAGTTTACATACTGTATGAAACCACTTACATGACTTTCTGGAAAAGGCAAAATGGTTGAGTCAGAGAGCAGACCACTATGGTTGCCCAGTGTGAAGGTTAATTTTGTGTCAACTTAACTGGGTCAAAGGATGCCCAGATATTGACTAAAAATTCTTTCTAGGTTTGTTTGTGAAGGTATTTATGGATGAGATTAGCATTTGAATCTGTGAACTCAGGAAAGCAGACTGCCCTCCCTAACATGGATGGGCATCATTCAGGGCCCATTAAGGGCCTGAACAGAACAAAAAGGAGGAATAGAGAATTCACTTCTTCTCTACCTGCATGCTGAGCTGGTATATCAGTCTTCACTTGCACTCAGACTGGACTTACACAGTCAGCTCCCCTGGTTTACAGCCCATCAGACTGAGAATTACACCATGGGCTTTCCTGAGCATCCAATTTGCAGACTGCAGATCATGGAACTTTTCAGCCTCCATAATTGAGTGTGCCAATTCCTTTTAACAAATAAATAAGTAAGTTCTGTCTTTCTGCAGAATCCTGACTACTGAGATTGGGATGGTGCTGTAACTAACAAATGCCTAAAAATGTGAAAGTGGCCTTAGAACTGGACAGGGTAGAGGCCAGAATTTTAAGATACATGCTAGAAAATAGTCACTATTTTTATGAAGTGACTTTTAAAGATGATTCTGGCAAGGACTCCGAGTCTTTTCTTTCCTTCAGAAAGAAAAGAGAAGAGCTGGGAGAAGCAGAAACCTGTCAAAGATGTTCTTCCCTTCCTATCAAATGAGCCAAACTTCCCTTGCTCTCTCCTAGGAAATGCCTAGGGAAGTGTGTGATAGTTTAACAACACACACATGGAGTACCTAGCCACCTTCTACCATCCTCAAAATTATACTAATTCCTTCCAGCCCTCCAAACACTTCAGAAAATTTTGCTTCTTTTAGTGTTATAGGGGTGCATGATATACAAAGCCAATATATGAAAAGAAATATTGGACTTAAGAAAGTTGCTTCATAAAAATAGTGACTATTTTCTAGCACATATTATACCTAACAATTTTTGACAAAGTGAAACTCCACATTACAATATAAATATTTTAAACAATGGACTATCCCACCTTTGCTGTCTTTCAACTGTTGCTTACTGATGCAATATTTATAGGCAATCTAGTTTGCCTTACAATATTTCATCAATCTTTTCCCTCCTGATTTCTTCCCACCTGAAATCAAAGTCTCAAGTAATACTCCCTCTTCTATGGATTTTCCCTATATTTTAGACTAAAAAAAATAAGTTAAATGTTTCCTTTTTGGCTATCATGAGTTATTCCTCTTTGTTTCCACGGTAACACATCTCAATCCCACAAAACACTCCCTCAAAAGAAAAAATGCAATCCTTCAGCCCCACAGTAGCTATTCTAGGAATCTCTTCTACAGCAATACTGTCACAAATGTATGTGTCCTATAGCACTATTTGCCACTTTGGAAAAATGGAAATGACTAAATATCCACCTTTGAGAGAAGGATTTAATCAATTATGGCACATTTATTCTACAAAATACTACGCAGTCATTAAAAAGGAGCTACGTATACATTGCAGTGAAAGCAAATAGAGCCAAAAAAATGTCTTTCATTGTATTGAACAACAATGCTGTTATATGTATACCTAGGAAAATATTAAGTGTACAAGAAATTTTTAATGAAGAGATATTCATGGGGTGTAGGGTGAACTGGGGCTATCCTTTTTGTACTCAAGTATTTTACAAAAAATCTGTGTTAACATGGAAGTTTTAAAATATTTTTTTAACCTGCCCAACTTCAACATCAGGTTAAACCTAAACCTCCTCAGAGAACACTGTATTTCTCACATTACTGTTTATTTCCTTCACACAATGTGATTATTTTGTTTGTTAAAAATTTCTGTTGTCTTTCCCATAGGTTAACAAGGCAGGCATATACTGTCTTGCATAGTGCCTTACATATAGAAGGCTCACAATAACTATTTGCCTCCAGAAAGACTGAAGGGATGTGGTAAATTTCTACACATCAATGAGTAACATGAGAAGGCAGATACCCTGTTCCTGTTAAAGCTAGGAGATCAGTGGATCTTTACCCTTAGCAATGGAAGAGCCAGCAGGGGGGATTGGTAAGTATTTACTTAATGAATGAATAAAGCAGGAACAGGAACCCTAATATACAGGAACCAGGAATATGATACACAGATTACTCATAACTTTATGAGTAATGGAGATGGAGGCATAAACATTCTGAGTTCAGGGCTTCCTAACCCACAGGCACGGTTGACTAATAGGGGAAGCTAGAACTAAGGCAACATGCACAAAAAAATCCGTAGTAAACCAGGGAGTGCCGGTCCTGAAGTTGGCACGAGTGGGGCAGAATGTCAGCTCCGCCACAGCAGCAACACTGAAGCGGAGAGAGGACGCACCAGGACCCCGGGGTGGGAGCCAGGGGTCCAAGGGAAAAAGTAAGACTCTAGGAGCTGTGGAGATTCTGTAGAAACACAAGCTGTGTTCAAAAGAACAGGGCAAAGTAAACAGCTAAGGAGAGGAGCAAAAAAGGTGGTCAGGAAGTAGAACGCTACCTTTCCACCCAAGACTTCAACCACCTGACCAAAAACAATCGGCACGAAATAAGCGCGTCATGGAACCGCGCCGGAATCACAGTTGCCGGAAAAGAAAGGTCTTGAAGGTGGGACCACCTTTCAGTTCTGGCGGAAGTAAAGAGAGAGATTGACCAGGCCGGAAAGTTATCTTACTAAATAGAAGCTTAGAAGTATCTAACATAAATTCATTGTCCCTATGTCTCCGTTTCGCTCTTACCTTTCCTACATGCGTCGTAATTGGATGTTGCCCCAACAAAAGATGGCCGCACAGCCGAAGGGCCTACCATAGAGACCGAGGCCTAGAGAAGCCCGCGCGCGCGTTCTGTGGACTGTGACGCAGGTCCTGTTACCCAGGCTCGGCCGGGGAGGTTAGGGGCGGGGCCCGCGACGGCCAATTCCCGCGACTGCGAGAAGGTGATGGCGGAGGAGAGGCTCCGCGTGGTTCGCTGTGGTGGAAGCGAGCTGAATTTCAGGAGAGCGGTGTTCTCAGCGGATTCTAAGTATGGGACCACCACGTACTACGGCCGGGCTGTCGGCGGGGCTGAGAGGCGTGAGTCCTCGCGCGTCGAGACTCGGCACCCGCGGATCTGGGCCGGGGCAGGGGCGCGCGAGAAGAGACCCCCGGGCACGAGGGAGAGGGCTGGTGCCGACGTGCTGTGTAGGAATGAGAAATCATCCCTTAGTGCAGTGGCACCGCAGGCTGGACGCGTTTCCCGTCCCCGGACAGTTTACCTGCGAGTAGACTGAGAGGCCCGGGGCCCACGTGTCTAACATGCTCGGAATTGGGGCGGCTGGAAAATGGTCCAGACCCTGATGTATGTGTGCGCCACCGAAGTTGCAGTGACACCCCCGGGGGTATCCCTTTTGGACAGAATCTTGACCTGGATTACCTAACGTTTAAAGATTCTTCTTGATCCTACCCAGGCAAAGAAGGCGTTTTGGCAACCTTTTTGGAACTTTGCGTGAAAACCGATGTTAGGTTCTGTGTAAGCCCTGATCCCTTCTCTCAGTTGTGCGCTATCGCTAGAAACCAAACCACTCCCAGTTCAAAACCTGGTTTCTACCGTTGTGCACATTGTGGAAAGAGAAGCCTTTCAAATCACTTAAGGATAGAGTGACACTTGGAAGAACTAAACTATTTCTTTCTGTCTTAGAAGAGTAGAGATAGTATCCCCCACAATATCTTGATTATAGGTGTATGGCAGATAGTTGTTGAATGCATGCAGGACTGAAGGGGCTTTCATAAATTGCCTTAAAGGTAAAAAAAACTTTCTTTAATCCTTTGTACATTAAAGAGGGCTTTGTTACTATTCATCTTATGAATCAGGAAGAAACTGAAGCTTCAAAAGATTGCCAAGGTTCTGCCACTTTGGACTTTTATCTAGAAATCCAATTTCTTCTTCCAGTGTACTGTTCTAACACCTTATTCATTATATTGCGATCCATTGTATTTTATTTGATAAGTCCAACAATTCATTTTTAAGTCTTTGTCAGCTATGTATTTATTATTTATGACAGAAATTAAGATAATTCCAATATTGATCCACCCTTCAATAGCTTAGTCGAGAGAGGAAAAGAAAAAAGCTCAGTAATACATGTTTTATATTGTGGTACTTGGGGAGCTCATAAGAAGGAGAGAGTACTTAAAACTGGTCAGGATGGAGAAGGTTGCTGAGGAAGTGACATTTAAGTTAGGCTCAGCTAGGTGGATGTATTTTGACTAGGTGATAATGGATGGAAGGCATTCCAAAGAGTAGGAGCCCATTTATATTGAACAGATTGTAATACAGTTATAGTATGAATGGTATTTGAAGAGAGCTAGTGGGAAATGAGGTTGGAAAGAGAACAAGGAGCCAGTTCTTGGTTGTTGTTTGGTCCAAAGAGAGTATATTTTCTTATTCTTTAGATGAGGGTACACATGATTATATTCAAAGATTCATCTGAAAACTATGTATAAAACTATATAGCATGTGTTGGAGAGCAGAGATTAGAGATGGTTAGGCTAGCATACTAAGGTACAGTGATGGTATAGAAGAGAGAGTTACAAAGTGAAATTTCCCTTCATTATCAAGATCTTGCAAGACTAATGGGAATTTGCCGCACCGATGATATTGGAGGACATTCAGGCAAAGTGAGCCGTTTGAAATTTGGGGGTCGGGGGTGGGTAGTGCCGTGTGCGTAAGGTCAGTGTAGTTGCACCATAAGGTGTACGTAAGTGGTGGGAGAAGAGTCTGTGTGAGTAGAGACCAAGGCTTAGAAGGCTGATACAGGCATCACAGCAAAAAATTACTTTGGTCTGAACTGAGATACTATTGAAGATGAAGAGAAAAGACAGTTTCGGAGTAATTTAGCAATTTGGATTAACTAACAAGAGATGTTGAGTTCATTTTGGGGCCTGTTGCGTACGTGCTCAAGAAGAAGGTAGAAATTCAGTACAGAAGTTTGGGGAACTTGGTGAAGATTTAAAGATATTTTATGTGTGTCTGTCATCTATATAGAAGCTAGTACTTAAAACCAGTTTTCTAGCAAATTAACAGGGTTATAACAAATTCATCAAGGATTTGAATATTATCTCAAAGGTACTACAAGGGGAGGACTGGCTTATACCAAGAGGAATAGGGTAATTTTTTTATTTTGCCTTAACAGACTTATCAAGAAAGCTGAAATAGTTAATATAGCAACAGAATTGTGGAACTTTGGTAGCTTTCTCTTGGTCAGTAGGTCTTCTTGAAATTAGGACAAAAACTTTTCTGCCTACCTGAGTGGAATGTTATGAGAGGCAAGTGGGGAGGTGGGTGCACACAGAAGTGGCTGGCATTCCTTACCAGACATGTTTGCATCATGTCATGTTGCCTACCAGTTACATTGTGCTGTGCATTATAGCATTACGTTGCTAGGGTATAGAAGACTAAAACAATGGTCATTGTTGCCTTTTACACCCCTCAAGTCTCACAAAGCTGCTGTCCTGACTAAATCCTCTTCTTTATGGATCATTCTTGTGCTCCTGTTGTAGTAATTTTCCTAAGTGTTATTGTCACATTACCCTCACCCTTATTCACTTTTAATAATGTAGAAGCCTCTGCTATATGGAAGAAAGCCAGAAATCCAGAAAGATAAAAGCAAAACCAGCATTTCAGTGACACAAAAAGGAACTGTCACAAAGTCTTTGTACTGGGCTATCTATACAAGAGACCTCACTGATTAGAGAGAACCTTTGACTTAGCATTTGAGAGCTGGTGTCCCCAGTAAACCATGGGAGTTGGAGGACATGGACAGAACCACTGAAGAGTAATGGTGTCTAGTGAATATACAGCATACAATTCTGAATATATAGTTCTTGAAACAATTGTTTTGAAAGGAACCTCTGTTGAAAGTTAAAATATTTGCACAGACAATAAAAAGATTATAGATAGTACATGAAACTTATTTTTCTCTCTTCTTTTCAGATACATCTTCTGTGTTTCTGGAGACTTTGTTAAAGTTCATAGCACAGTGACAGAAGAATGTGTACACATATTGCAAGGGCACAGAAATCTGGTGACTGGAATCCAACTCAACCCCAACAATCATCTTCAGGTGTCAAGTGATACATATTGAATATTTTAATATTGGCTTTGTTGTTGCCAGAAAATTATGAATTAAATTTGGCTGAGAAACTTTCTAGGTTATAATCAGGAAAGTATAGGTATCCCCTGCTTTTAAAAGTTCGCATTATGCCACTTTGCTTGTACAAAAGATCCATGTTAGTACCTGTTTTCACTAACAGAAATTCGAGGATGATATCTACTTTTATGAAAAAAGACGAAAAGCAGAAAGAGCATTCAGTGTTTGTTTTGCAACCAGGCTTTGCTTTACAGAGACAATACACACCCAAAGCAGACAGCAGCACCACCAAGCTCCTTCCCCAGGAACTTCATTCAGCATCTCAGCATCCTGTAGCCATAGCTTTGAACTGTGTTGTGCATGTCTGTGCTTTATCTTGATTTATTTTAACCAGATGTGTCCTAAGTATCAGGAAAGTCTGAGAGACATTAGTTTTTGGGTCTTGGAATGCTCAAAACTCTTTATAAATTACAGTGATAACTGATATTTGATAAATTTGATAAGTGGTAATTGATAATTGATTCTTTGTGTTATGCCATTTTGGCTTATGAAAGGGTTTTATAGGAACACTCTACTTTTGCATAGTGAAGGAAACCTGTATGTTGATTTTCTGACTCAGTATCTTCCTCTTAGTTATTAAAATAGGGTCACAGCCTAGAATCACATCACCCATGCTATATTCTGTGACCCATTTGTTCCACAGGATGCTAATAGGTATGTTACTTGTAAGAAGAGATTCTTGGTTGTATGAGTTTCTGAAATTTAGTGTTAGGCAAAGTTAAATGAATTTTAATTGTAGGTCTTTTCAGGGTCCTTTATATGCAGTGTAAATATCAAAATGGGTATATAGTATTTGGTGTTTCTCAAACTTCTATACCCTTGGGCTCTTTGGTTTCTGGAACACATTTTTGAAAATGTTCATAGAGAAGTATTGATTTTGTAGATTTATTCCTTCACAGATGAGGCTTTCATGTTCAGTCAGATGTTACCTAATTTTAAGGCCAGTGTCCAGATAAGAAGAAGTATCAACCAGCTAATTTGAGGACAACCTTGGGAATCTAGCCTGGAACTCACCACTCTCTGGATTTCACTCTACAGAGCAGCTCTTGCTTCTCAGAATTCAAAAATAATAAAATGTTACTTAATTCTGTTCTTAACTTTCAGCAGCTACTAAAGAGTTATCTCAAAAACATTTAATTCTTGCTGTAGTTTTTGATCAAGTTCCATATCTCTGGATTAGTCATATCCAGTGGGGAAGTTGTTGCTTGATATAAAAATGGATTTGCATTGCCATTCACTGTGCTAAAACAAAAGAAGTAGGGCATAAAGTTACAGTGATGCTTTCTTTTCTTAAAAATCAAAATTAAGTAATTTTTTTGCAGGGTCCAAGCACACATTTTCCTTGCTGCCTCTTAAGGGTTTGATAAAACAGCTTATGTGTAGCATTTGAATGTTTTTCATAGCAAACGTATCCATTAAAATTGGAATTTGTTAAGTCTATATTGTTTTATAGCAAACAAAAACCACATATGCACTGCATAAAAGATGTATTTAATGTAAATGAAGTTACTAATAAAATTGGAAGGAGGGCAGTTTTATCAACAGGTTTGGTTGGAATTGCAACAGGTGGGAATTGCAGAGATTCTCTGAGCTTTAGTCACAACATTTGTGTTTTGACATTTGTGTGTTCTCACAACCATCGTTTTGACATTGATTATATGTTTGCCTTGTTATAGTTTACTAATCCATGTTGTAATTCTTATGTTACATATAGCAATTGTGATGTATATTTTCTACTTGATACAATGCTTTTGCTTGGACACTTTCTTATTCCGTCATTTTTTATTTCTATTCTCTGATTCCATGTCCTTTTTGGCAGAAATCTTAAAGTGCTACTTTTTCAAGAAACTTAAAATTCTCTATAAAACATTATAATCAGAGTGTTTTCACAGTAACAGTAACAAAAAAATCCTGCCCATCCTTAGTAAAACTAAGTCCATGCTGGGACAAAAATAAAAATACATTACTAAGGCCTTGTGGTGCTACCAAAGTGTGTTCCACAGACCAGTCCACAAACTTTGGTTGTCAGTCAACAATGACATAAGTATAGAAATCGAGTGTCCCACAACTTTAGAGCACTAAGACATTGCAACAACATCTAAGTGCATAACAACTTTATTCTATTTTGTGAAGTATTGGTCCTTGATGAGTTGGAAATTTTTTGTAAAAAAAACGACATTTTCGGATCATTTGAGAAGCACTCCTTTAATACCCATGTAACATGAAAGTGGTTCTGTCAATAAAAGGACTGAGCTCTGGGAGAAACAGCATTAAGATCGTAAGTGCTTTTCACAACTCAGTACCTTACCATCTCCCTCTTGAAGATAGAGGATTAACTTTTTTCTCTTTCATTTAGTGAAAACTTGAAACTGATAGCTCTGCTTCCTCCAAAGAGCTGTGATAAGATTGTCTATTTTGCAAAACCAATATAAGTAAATGATTCCACGTGTTTAAGGTTTATAATGAAGTAATTAACAGAAAATGCCTTCTGTATCAGCACTTAATTATTCATTTCATATCTTAATGGAATTTTGTTTTTTTAATAAATTTTGTACTCTTACCCCTTTAGCTGTATTCTTGTTCCTTTGATGGCACAATTAAACTGTGGGACTATATAGATGGCATTTTGATAAAGGTATGTAGATTGGTCCTCCGTTTTCATTATGTGAAAGGAATGGCAACATAATTTAATGACATATTGTTTCCTTCTATAAGGCCTAATCTCAGGTGGCCTTCCTAATCAAGTGGTGAAAAATCACATACCATAAAAGGCAGATTTGTCTATTTGAAAATTTTAAACTTCTAACAAAAAGATGAGTGGTAAAACTAGAAGAAAATATTTATAAGAGATATTGTATCCCTATACATAAAAAAAATGATCAAAATCATTAAGGAAAAACTAATCACCCAGTAGAAAAAATTAGCCTAGAGTAGGAATATATAAGTCACAGAAAAAGGAATAATAAATAGCCGGTGAACATGAAGAGATGCTGAACCTCATTGAAAAGTAAATAAATGTGAATTAAAACAAATGCCACAGCATTTGTCCATATCAACTTAGCCAACTTGAAGACTGAAAAAAATCTGGTGATAAGTGTAGAGAAAGATACCTTTGTACATTATCAATTACAGGAAAGCTGGAAATGAAAAAATAACGTTTGCTCCAGCAATCCCTTTAGGAATCTCTTGTTAAAGTTATGTCATGTATATATAGTCCTTACAGCCTTGTCTCAATAGAAAAAAACTGAGTAACTTTGATGTCAGTTAAAATTTAGTATTCATTCAATAGAATACTATAAACCATTAAAAAGAAACTTAACTGGAAAGGTTATTCAAAATATAGGTATTGAGTGTCTTCTGTAGGCCAGGTACTCATCTGATTTGGGGAATACAGCTGAGAGCCAAATGGATTAAAAAATCCCTGTCCTTTATGGAATTTATATTCTAATGGAGGCAGGAATGAAGACAGACAGTAAACAATTGTGGTGCTTTTTATCTTTCAGACTTTCATAGTTGGACATAAACTTCATGCCCTCTTTACTCTTGCCCATGCTAAGGATTCTGTGTTTGTTATAATAAATAAAGGAAAACCAGGTATAGTATAATTGTTTTATGCAGCATTGAGTAGTTCTTTACATTTCACAGTGTCTCAAATTTCATGTTTTGGTTTGACTCTAAAGTTAAAAGTTTTTGGAGTTGGCATTTTAATTACTCTCATTGTTATTGCAGTCATTTAGGGGAGGCTTTGCATCAGTTCTGAACTGTGCAATAAGGGATTGATTACTTTATATGTGGTTTAAATAATGTACCTCAGAGCTCATTATCATTGGAACATCATTCTATCAAAATTGCCATGTTTCTGAATATTTTAGGAATTCCTGGCATATCTTCAGTGGTTATAAATAATTGCCCTTTAGTAGAGAATTTGATACATCAGAACATTGACGTGAAGGATCTACCCAAAGAATTTTTCTAATATCAGAATTCAAGAGACACCTTCTGGTGTCCTCTATAAAGTACAATTATATTCAGAATTCAAAGTTCAAAGCAGCTTTAGAATGATAACTGAGCAGTCAGACTGGCTCATGGCTCATTAGCTAAGTGAATCCTCCCATGGTGTTTTGTGGCGGGTTTTTTTGGCTTAAACAAATTTGTTTATTATATATTGTGACATCTAAGTAACCAGAGAGTAGTCAAAGCTGTGAAAATCGGTTTGTTAACTAAAACTTGCTTGGTGTAAGTTTTAGCTAAATGGGCAATATTTTATCTACCAAAAGCATGACATGAAAGAATAAAAGTATTTGTTTAGTTTTCTTGAGTGGCCCATTAACCATCTGTAAAAGATATAACAAAAAATGTTCTGGAAATGGCAACATTCTTAAAATAATTAAGTCACTTTCCCAGATGAACACCCTAGATAACACTCCAGTATTTAAGTTCTGTTTTGTATATAAATATGCAGATTCTTATTGTCCGTCCACATACTTACCAAATTCAGATTCCTAATCTCTCTGACTGACAGTTGATTGACTAGGTCTGAGATTTAATCTAGAATCTGCATCTTTATATCTCCCCAGGTGACTGCTCATCATTCACATTCGGTGGCCAGTCTCTATACTCACCCCATGATTCCTCAGTTGGAAGCATAGTTGCCAATAGCTATAGCAAAACTTTCTATCCTCATCAGTGAGACCAGTGACTATTCACACAGACTGTGCATTAGAATCACTCCAGGGAACTTAAAAAAGTAAGCTTTTCTGTAGTGGGGCCTAATTATTTACTTAGATATTCCCTATATGAGTCTAATGTGCAAGCCAGCATAGAAAACTACTCATCTAAGTAAAGATCGTGGCATTAGCCTTTTGGAGTTAACCGTGGAAACTTCCAAAGCTATAATCTAATCTGATTCTATTAATGGTAGAATCTAGTGTTACTTTCCAGAACTTGGCACATCACGAGCACTCAGGATGTGAAAATCTAGGTATTACATAGAAGTATGTATCAGGCTTGAAAAGATTCCCTGTGACTGACATCTCATAAAATAAATACATATCTTCCTTCATTTGCTTCATCTTTGTGCCACAGCCCAAAACCAAAGTCTCTGATAAAAAATTGCATAAATCATACTGAAATACACTTCTCTGGTTATAAACAAATTAATCTCTTATTTCCACATTATCTGTTACGGTGCCATTTTTTGATTATAGTAATTTATACATTTCAGCAGATAATTAAAAACCTACCATATGCCAGATGCTATTCTGGTTATAAGATACAAAACAGACAATCCCAACATTATTCAGACAAGGTCAGTCATAAAATAAGATGAAAGGTTTTCTAGAGAAGAATACTGCAAGGGCCAGAAATAGGCAAAATCAGGGGAATATTTATAAAGTAAGTGGTCAGGGAATGTTCTGAGGAAGAAGCAGCTGTCCAACTGTGTTGGAGAAGCAATATAGAGCATTCTTTTCTATATTATCTTGGTATCGAAATGAATTCTAGGGTACTAACAGTTTCATGTAAGTAAATGTACACCTTCACTTTAGAGGAATTTTCTATTAATATAACTTTCTTTGGCTAGATATATTTCAGCTGGTATCAGTGAAACTGCGAAAATCTTCAAGCCAGGAAGTAGAAGCTAAGGAGCTCTCCGTTGTTCTGGATCACATAAACCAGTCACCCAAATGCATTGCCTTTGGGAATGAGGTAAAATTGGTTTTGTTAGTTTTGTATGTAAAATGTCTTTCCTGCAGTCTTTCCTCTGAGCATTTTATGTTACTGTGATTTCATAGTGCTTTGAGTTTTAATATTTTTGTTGGTAACTAAGAACTCTGTTTCATTTTGGTAGCATGTATTTATGGTAAAAGTTTTCTAAGGCCATTGAAATTTTGTATATACTGTCTTACTGCTCTTGTAAACCATCTAATTGTTCCACAAATATTAATGTTTTGGCATTTATAGTGTGTTTCTTAGTCTGTCCCATTTAAAAGCTATTCACATCCTTTCATTTCAGACTATATGTGGTTAGAAAAATATGAACTCCTTGTCTATAATTAATATGCCCATTATAGAAAATTTGAAAATTTAATCTCTTCAGTGATAATACCTGAGGAATCTTTTTCAAGGCTTTTTCCAAACTATGTGTAAAATAACTTTTCCCAAACTGATTAGTGTCTGAAGGCTACTTACCTTTTTTTTCTCCACTTAACATTGCAGCATGAATGTATTATTAAATGTTCATCAGAAATAATATGTGTGTATGTTCAAACCATGATTTAATTAGGTGTTCCCTACCAATAATCACTATTATTTTAAAATCAACTGCCACCAAAAGCCCTTAGACATTATTGTGGGGCATGTTTCTTTTAGTCTTAAGTTTTTTAGATTATCTTGGCTTTGTTCTGAAAAGGGTTACTTAGAGTAGAGAAGACTCTTTAACATTATCAACATCATTAATCTTCAGCATCATACTCACTGGTTAAATAAATTAAAACCTCAGTAAGATATCACTTCGCATCTGCTAGAACAGTTAAAATTACAAAGATTATAATACCAGGTGTTGGCAAGATATGCAGCAAAGTTAACATATACCTTTACCATGACCCACCAATTCCACTCCTAGGTAGAGAAATGAGACAGGACCATAAAATGACATGTAAGAATGATTAATATTTGTAATAGCTCCAAAGAGGAAAAAACCCAAATGTTCACCAATAAAAGAATAGTTTGTGATATACATTCATTCACTGGAATTCAGCTTGATGATAAAAAGGAACTAATGATATACCTAAGAGCATGAGTGAGTCTCAGAAAGGTGATGTTGAGATAAAGAGCGCAAAAACAAAAAAGGATATACCATATACCTGCTGTTCGAATGGCATTCTAGAACAAGCAGAGAAGTAAACTGTGGTGATAGAAATCAGTAGTTGCTGGCAGGGGTGGGAGCATTGAGTCATGACTGGAAAGTGGAAAAAGGGAACATTACTGAGGTGAAGAAAACGTTCTGTATCTTGACTGTGGTCGTGGTTACACGGATGATATACACATACATCATGGATATACACACGTCAAACATGGCATTTTGTTGTAAGTTATGCCTTAATGGAAAAAATTTAAATCATTGTACTTAAAGCTAGGCAGTCTAGTTTTAGGATCTAGGACCCCAAGTTCATCTTCTAATTGTCTGTGGTCATTTTAGAAATAGAATCATCGTTTCCAAAGCTAAACAGTATCATTCTAAATTAATTTACTCTTGAAAAAGAAAGCCTATTACTGCATTAACATTTATGGTGAGACTATTTCTTAAAGAGTATGAACTATTTCTTCTCTGAAATATTACCTTCTCTGAAATAACAGGGAGAATATGTTGCTGCAGTACGGGACTTTTACTTGTCTGTTTATTTTTTCAAAAAGAAAACAACATCAAGGTAAGATTTCCTTTTTGATAAGTTTTATTAAGAGTTTGTTATAATTTAATTTTTCCTCACATTAACCAGTTGTCTCAGATATAACTTCTTAGGCCTATTCATGCCACCAGGTACAGAGGTAGTTAGTTTCATAGTGGGTAGGATTGAAGGAATCCTTAGTCTCAAAAAGCTAGGATACTTTGTCCACCCAAAACCCTTTGTACACTTAGACTCTGGTATGCATATTTGTTGTCAAAACTGAATGTAGTTTGCAGAGGTTTCCCCAGGTAATCCTCATTGCCAATTTTTGGCTACATGCTTTAGGATACCTGGGTTTAAAATGAGTCACATTTAGCCATTTGAACCACACTACACCTCAAATTAATATTTATTTTAAAAGGAGATAATATCTACCTAATAGAGTTGTAAGGATGAATAAAATAACATACTTAATGATACTAGTGCTAAGCATAAGTAGTCATTCTTCAAGTGACACGTCACTGTTCCCTTTTACTCTGCCAAGAATAACATTTGATTTTCTTTGCAATATGAAATAAGACACATTTGGACACATTAGCCAGTTGTCTCAGATATAACTTCTTAGGTTTATTCATACCTCATGCTACAACTTAGCTTCAACAAGAAATTTGAACAAACTTTGCCCAGGCAAAAAGCCACTAAAAGGATTGCTGTTTACTTCTATATCAGTGGCTTCTGTAGATAAGTTATTTTTGTAGAACTTAGTCAGTATGAAGTTTATATTGTATACTAATAAATATTTATAAAACAAAATTCTTAATCACAATTGTTTTTAATTGTGCATATATATTCCATGAATTATGAGAGCTATCTGGTTTTGGTTGGCTAGTGTGGGAACTCACTTTTACTTAATGGCATCACCACTTACCAAGAGATTTTAATAATAGAGGAAAATGTTTTTCTTCTAGGTTTACTTTATCATCATCAAGAAATAAAAAACATGCTAAGAACAATTTTACATGTGTAGCATGTCACCCAAAGGAAGACTGCATAGCCACTGGTCACAAGGATGGCAAAATTCGTCTTTGGTCAGTTACACATGAAGAGCGTGATGATCATGTGTACACTATTTTGTATTAGCTATCTCTGGGTCCAGGAAAAAGACTAATACTGAAAAGTCAGTGCTGATAATAGAGATTAGGCTTTGCTGACACCCTCCCTTTCTTGCAGTGTGCTATTCACTGTATAGACGTGCTATTTTAGGGTGTTTAACCTTGGGCTTGTAGAAAGTGAAACATTCCATTTTGCCTATAATTGTTTTATTGAAGGGAACTTTGTCAGCCTTTGAGTAAACAGGGTAGTGTGACAATAGTGACTATCTAACTGCTAGGATATCATGATGGCCTATTGTTTGTAGAAATAACTGGATAGGAGTAGGAAATGTACTTTTTGTGCATTAAGATGCTAAGCATGCCATCATTTTCCTAACTATGCTTTTGGTCAAATTACGGTTTTCTCCAATAGGAGGAATTTTGATGATGATAAGAAATACACATACACATGTTTACATTGGCACCATGATATGGTTATGGATTTGGCTTTTTCAGTGACAGGTGAGTGCAGGTGTAATAATTAAAATTGAAACATGAGGTATGTGAATGAAGTTTGTGTTTTGTGTGCGGCTCAGTGCATTTTGGCATGCTCATGTAACTGTCACATAGATCAAGATACCAAACATTCTCACTTTTTTTCCCGTTCATTAATTAATTTCATTGATCCTCCTACCCTCCCTCTCCTATGACAACCACCAGTCCCTTCTGTGTCTGTATGTTTCCTTTTTTTCATTTGTTTGTTTTATAAATTCCACTGATAGATGAAGTCATATGGTATTTGTCTTTATCTGTTTGACTGACCTCACTAGCATAACACCCTTTAAGCCCATCCATATTGTTGATTCCATTTTTTATGGCTGAGTAATATTTCTCTGTGTTTGTGTGCATTTACCCTATCTCCTTATATTTTTTATTCATTCATCTATCAGTGGACATTTACATCACCTCTTTATCTTGATTATTGCAAATAATGCAGCAAAAAGCACAGGAGTCCATATATCTTTTTAAATTACTGGTTTTGTTTCCTTTGGGTAATTCCCAAAAGTGGAATTTCTGAGTCTATATGGACTTTCTGTTTTGTTTTTGGGGTATTTTTTTTTTTTTTTGAGAAACCTCCATTCTGCTTCTGTATTGGCCAAAATACTTTCCCACCAACAGTGTACTAGAGTTCTCCTCTCTCCACATCCTCGCCCACACTCTTGTTATTTCATGTCCTGTTCATACTAATGTAGTGATATTTCATTGTAGTTTTGATTTGCCTTTGTCTGATCAGTGATGTTGAGCATCTTTTCATGTGTCTGTTGGCTATCTACATGTTATTTGGAAAAATGTCTATTCAGTTCCTCTGCCCATTTTTTAATTGGCTAATTTGGGTTTTCTTGGTATTCATTTGATATGTATTCTTTATATATTTGGGATATTAACCCTTTATTAGATGTATCATTTGCAAATAAATTCTTGCATAAAGTAGGTTGCATTTTCATTTGTTGGTGGTTTCCTTTGTTGTGCAGAAGCTTTTTTAGTTTGATATAGTCCCACTTCTGTATTTTTGCTTTTGTTTCCCTTGCCTGACAAGACATCCAGAAAAAAATTAGTAATGTCAGTGCGAATTCATTGTCTGTGTTTTCTTCTAGGAGTTTTATAGTATTGGGTCTTGTATTTAGGTCTTTAATCCATTTTTAGTTTATTTTTGTGTATGGCATAAGACAGTGATTTAGTTTCTTTCTTTTGCATGTAGCTGTCCATTTTTCCCAGCACCATTTATTAAAGAGACTGTCTTTTTCCCCATTGTATATTCTTGCCTCCTTTGTCATGTGTAGGCATGGGCTTATTTCTGGGCTATCCTGTTCCATTGGTCTGTGTATCTGTTCTTGTGCCAGTACCGTACTCTTGATTACTGGTAACTTTGTAGTATGGTTTGAAGTCAGGGAGCATAATATCCCTAGCTTTGCTCTTCCTCAAGATTGCTTTGGCTTTTCTGGGTCTTATGGAGTTTAACACAAATTTTAGGATTATTTTCTCTAGTTCAGTGAAAAATGCCATTGGTATTTTGATACTTCAATAGGAATTGTATTGACTGTTGACTGTTTTGGGCAGTATGGCCATTTTAACAATATTCTATCCATGAGCAATGAATAGCTTTCCATTTATGTGTGTCTTCTTCAGTTTCTTTCATCAGTGTCTTACAGTTTTCAGAGTATAGGTCTTTCACGTCTTTGGTTATTTTTATTCCTAGGTATTTTATTCATTTTAATACTATTGTAAATAAGATTGATTTCTTAATTTCTCTGTATTTATATATAGGAATTCAAAAGATCTATACATATATATGTTTTATATCCTGCAACTTTACTGAATCCATTTATTCTAATAGTTTTTTGGTGGAGCCTTTAGGGTTTTCTGTACATGTTGTTATATCATCTGCACATAGTCACAATTTTAGTACTTCCTCATGAATTTAGGTGCCTTTTATTTCTTCTTCTTCCCTGACTGCTATGGCTAGGACTTCCAAGTACTATGTTTATAAAAGTGGTGAGAGTGGGCATCCTTGTATTGGTCCTGATCCTATTCCCTCTTTACTCGCTTTGTTGAGAGTTTCTTTCATGAATGGATGCTGGATTTTAGCAAATGCTTTTTCAGCATTTATTGAGATGACCACATGGTTTTTATCCTTCATCTTGTTAATGTGGTGTATCACATTGATTAATTTGCAGATACTGAACCATCCTTGCTCGCATACCTAGAATAAATCCTACTTGGTTGTGATGAATGATCCTTTTAATGTATTTCTTTAATTTGGTTTGCTAAATAAGGATTTTTGCACCTATGTTCATCAGATATATTGATTTATGCTTTTCTCTTTTTGTAGGGTCTTTGGTTTTGGTACTAAGGTGATGATGGCTCATAGAATTTGGAAGCTTTCTTTCCTCTTAAGGTTTTTGAAATAATTTTAGAAGGATAGGTATTAACTCCTCTTTAATGCAAGTAGGTTGCATTTTCATTTGTTGGTGGTTTCCTTTGTTGTGCAGAAGCTTTTTTAGTTTGATATAGTCCCACTTCTGTATTTTTGCTTTTGTTTCCCTTGCCTGACAAGACATCCAGAAAAAAATTAGTAATGTCAGTGCGAATTCATTGTCTGTGTTTGGTAGAATTCTGTGAAACCATGAGGCACTGGACTTTTGTTTGTTGGGAGATTTTTTATTACTTCTTTAATTTCATTAGTAATAATTATTCTGTTCAGATTTTTTATTTCTTCCTGGTTCAGTCTTGGGAGATTAGATGTTTCCAGGAATTTATCCATTTCTTCTAGGTTGTCCAATTTGTTAGCATGTAATTTCTCCTAGAATTGTCTTATAATTGGATTTCTGTGGTATCAGTTATAACTTCTCTCTCATTTCTGAGTTTGAGTCCTCTCTTTTTTTCTTGATAAGCCTAGCTAAAAGTTTGTCACTTTTATCTTTTCAAAAGAACCAGTTCTTAGTTTCATTGATCTTTTGTGTTGTTTTTTTCAGTCTCTATATAATTTATTTGTGCTCTGATATCACTTCCTTCTACTAACTTTGGGCTTTGTTTATGCCTCTTTTTTTTCTAGTTCCTTTAGGCGTAGGGTTAGAATGCTCAAGATTTTTCTTGTTTCCTGTTATAGGCCTGTATCATTAAAAACTTCCCTCTTAGAACTGCCTTTGCTGCTGCATCCTGAAGATTTTGAACCGTTTTTGTTTTCATTATGCTCCAAGTATTTTTTGATTTCCTTCCTGATTTCCGAATTGACCCATTGGTTGTTCAGTAGTGTGTGTTTAGCCTCCATGTGTTCATGTTTTCCCCAGTCAGTTTTTCCCTTGTAACTGACTCACAGTTTCACACTGTTGTGGTTGGAAAAGATGCTTGGTGTGATTTCAGTCTTCTTGAATTCACTGATAGTTGCTTTGTGGTCTAATGTGATCGGCCCTGGAGAATGTTCCATGTGCAGTTGAAAAGAATGTATTCTGCTGTTTTGCATGTAATGTTCTATGTATATTTATGAAGTCCATTTGGTCTAATGTGTCATCTGAAGCCATTGTTTCTTGATTGATTTTGTATCTGGATGATCTATCCATTGATATAAGTGGGATGTTAATGTTGATCTTGTGAAACAAATTGGAAAGTGTTCATTCTTCTTTGTTACCTGGGAAACTGTGAATTGGTTTATTTTTTTTCCGTAAATGTTTGGAAATATCCACCAGTGAAGCCATCTGAGCCTAGAGGATGTTTATTTTGTTCAGTTTTTCTAGTTTATAGTAGAAGAGTTGGTCAGCAAACACACTAGTCAGACACTGTTGGAAAGGAAAATACCTAAACCAGTGATCTTAAAATCTTTTGTCTTAACAGTATTTTTACAAATATGAAGACACTTGTTTGCATATTTTAAAAAAAGTTTATTTTTTTAAGCTAGTAGGAAAAATTTTAATATTACATTTTTCTATTTTTTTTTTCCCTCAAAACACTGTCCTTTTCATATTTATGGATGGATGAGAAGGTACCAGTCTGTTGAGTGGTGGTCGTGAGTCTGTCCTTGTAGAGTGGCGTGATGCAACAGAGAAAAATAAGGAGTTCCTCCCCCGTTTAGGAGCTACTATTGAACACATCTCAGTGTCGCCAGCAGGGGATCTGTTCTGTACTTCTCACTCTGATAATAGTAAGTCTAAATCTGCTATTGTAAGGAAATAAAATTTGTGTGATGCCTTGATTAACCTCTGTAGGGAATGGAAGGGACCTAAGACTACTCAAGTGTAGCATAAGACTTAGTGAGCATTTTTTATTCCATTCCTCCTCTTTTCTCTACCCCTTTCTGCCCCTACATGTCACCAGAATCCAATGTTTTCAGAATTGTTTTTATGAAAATGTAGGGCTAAGTGTATTTGATTATTCTTATGCCACTTATATTTCAAAACCTTTTTATGTGGGATGATGTGGGGAAGTAAAGTGAAGGTTTGAAGTGAGCATTTGTGCTTTCCTTAATATAATGGCATTTTCGAAAGAGCACTGGGAGAGTCTCCCTTAATACAGCCATTATCTCTGCGTGGGAGTCCGTGGATTCTGAGAGAGAGGGGAGCAATCTTGTATTTCTCAAACTTTTTGCTTATCCTGTTACTGTTCACTAGATGTAGATCCTATAGCCCGTTGCCTTCTTTCCTTTCAAAAAAAAGAACATAACTGTGAGCAATCCATTAGTGCAATGAATCATTTCAAAGTCAGCTGTCTCTTTTAGGGTATATAAGGTTCTGAAGTAACACTTAAAATATATTGAAAGGCACTCAATAAAACTTGAGACTCCCCAACTGACAGTCCCTTATCCCCATCCCTAGTTTTTCAGCTGAATCACAAAATATATTCCTTATTTTCCAGTAACCAGTAACTTACTCACTTGCTTTGTATCCTGGTGTATTTCAGAATTATATAAATTCAAGTGATTTTTTTTTGACCTTGAAGTTCTGACCTATTTATGTTTAATTTTTTTTTCTTTTTTTAACCACAGAGATAATAGTTATTCAGCGAAACCTTGAGGCATCTGCAGTAATCCAAGGCCTAGTGAAAGGTACTGCACAACCCAGTGGATTTGA
Source organism: Manis javanica (assembly GCF_040802235.1). NCBI lineage: Eukaryota > Metazoa > Chordata > Mammalia > Pholidota > Manidae > Manis > Manis javanica. Next base: position 41,841,538 of record NC_133167.1, on the reverse strand, counting down.
AGTCATGTACATTTTAAAAGTGAATATTTGTCTCATTTCCACTACTGTTTGTCACTTCTTTTGCAGACAGCAATATCTTTACTGGTTTGATGATTGATCCAAGAACTAAGGCTTTGGTTTTGAATGGAAAACCTGGCCATTTGCAGTTTTATTCTCTCCAGCATGATAAGCAGTTATACAATGTAAGATTTTGATCCATTAAATGACATTAAAACTAATGAAAGCTCTTTACAGCACCACTGGGGTCAAGTTACTTATTTAGTAGCTTCTAAAACAAGATTCTCTACCTACATTTACTGGACATAGTAAATATTGTCTGTGGTTACTTAGTTCAGTTGTTTACAGCATAATTCTAATGAAGTCATGGCTGAAGAGTTAAGTTTACGTATAACCCAGTTTCACTCTTGTGCTGGCTCTCTCTTTGTTTTACTTTGTTTCAACCTGCACTCTAATTAGCTGTCAAACCCATCTGTACCTTTTAGTCACAAGGATAGGAAATAAGAATATGAAGGTTGACAATATAAATATGTTTCTGCTTTGTGTTGAAACATGTCATATTTACATAGTGACAATAAAATTTTCAATTCTTCTTATTAAACCTGATAAATGTAATCCAGACATCCTACTTCTTCCTCTGTGTCCCACAGTACCCTTCGTGGATTACAGTCATGGCAGCTGTAACCCTTCGATCTTCTCTCCATTGCCTTAAACCTCTCAAAGTAACGATACTCACTGATCTTTGTACATTTATGCCTGGAAATAATAGGCACATAGCAGGTGTTTAATAAATACATGAGGAATTGGGATAAAAAAGAAACAACCATAGATAAAATGTTGGCTTACTTACAATATTGCTTTTTACTCCCTTCTTAAAAATTGTAGACTTTGTTTTTGCTCTTCTTTTTAGGGAAGTGGAATCTAACCTTGAGATTTTTTTGTGAAACTATTTGTTCATAGATACAAGAGAGGTGCATTACTATAAACTAAAGGTTCTGTTTTATCTTATAAATGGGTCATAGTCCACTAAAATTCAAATGAATCAAGAATACTCACCACTGAATTGGTACTATATAATGTGCTTTCTTTTTTAATGACAACTTTTTTGCCCATAACTAACAATTATTTCATCTTTCCCTTTGATAATCTATTACTATAGAGTCTAGAAGTTGGCTTTGTAGTTAATTACCATTCCTTTAAAGCTTTAGCATTTATTTATGTATTTACATTAATTGTCATTTTGGATTTTTTTAACCCATCAGTTAGATATTATACAGCAAGAATATATCAGTGATTATGGTCTGATCCAAATTGAATTAACAAAGGCTGCATTTGGCTGCTATGGTACCTGGCTTGCAACAGTGGAACAACGTCAAGAAAAGGAAACAGAGCTTGAATTGCAAATGAAACTGTGGATATACAATAAAAAAACACAAGGGTAATACTATATAGCCATTTAATGTCATAGTAGAAAATATTTGACTTTCTATGTCTTCAGTTGTTGGTCTTTGAGGGGTTTCATTTTAATGAGCTTTAGATTTAGACAAATGAGAGGTGTTATAAAGTCTTCAAGCTTTCTGCTCTAAGAACACAGTGATATCTTCCAAGTTACAGTGTCATCTTAGTACATAAATGAGGAAACATGAAAAAGAGACACCCCCAAGGACATAATACCTAATTCCAGGCAAATCCAGGATTAGAATTCAAATGTCTTGGTTCCTTTGCTCTTTTATTAACATACTACTACCTTCTTTGGGAAAATGGTAGTGGTAGGAAGCAGAGATGAGCACAGTGTAGCGTGTGTTTTGATTAGGTAGAGTCTCACTAGTATCTCATACCATGGTTGTAGCCATTTACCAAGTCCTTGCTGTGTGCCAAGCACCAGGATTAGTGCTTTCATACCTGTTGTCTTATTAATCTTCATAGGGACACTCTAAGATAAGCTTGTTTTCCACATTTCACAGGTGAGGAAACAAGCCCAGGGGGATTAAGTAATTATCCCTAGTCACCCCTCTTAGAATCTAGACTTCTTATAAATCACACTATCTTGCCTTGATGTTTTAATATGCAGCAGTTATCTTCATTCACAGCAGTGCCCTGTCAAGCTGGAAACAAGCTCTGAGAGGTAGTTCGGGTGACTATAAATATTAAATATTGACCAGTGCAATGTGAATAGGTAGTTTTCTTTCTGTATTTTCTTTCCATAAGTAGGAACTTTGGCAGCCATTCCATTTTTTGCTTATGCTCACAGTAGTGAAGCATCTGTGTTCTATATAGTTTTCCTGCAGAGTATAGTACAATAGGCTTTCAAGTAGTATTTTGTGAGTGACCCCTATTTTATACTCCTTTGTACAGTAAGTTGACACTGTACATAATCATCTCTATGTCATGGAAGTTACACAAAGATAATGTGTTAGAATTCTTGCTTCCCTTGGCCATTAGAGCGCATTCAGTTGTTTGTCATTCGAGGTGATAATATATCAGTTGCTCTTTCTTAAAGATGCTATTGTAAAATGTACAGTATGTAAGAAATTCTTAAATGTCAATTTATGAGATTTTCCAGATGTAAGAATAAATTTATGGTTTCCTTCCTACTAGGTTTGTTCTTAATACAAAGGTTAACATGCCACATGAAGACCACATCACAGCTGTTTGTTTCTGTAATGCAAGAAAATCTAAAGACCCCACTTTGGTTACAGCTAGTAAAGATGGTCATTTCAAAGTATGGATATTAACAGATGATTCTGATATATACAGTAAGTTCATTAAGTACAGGATATCTAAAGAATATGTAATTTTAAGAATTGATATATTTATCTCATGAATTATGTCCATTCTGAGAGAACATTTTCTATATTATTTAATGCTACAGTATACTGCCTAATTTTAAATAATTTAAGAGCTGACATTTTTACATGTCTCTTTCCCAAAAAACTATATAATATTCTTGTTTAATCATAATGCTGATTATTCCACTTTGAGGATATAGTATAAAGGGTTTTCACAATTAGTTATTTCATTGTACCACTAGGGGGCGGTCAGGGTTTTCAGGAAGGGGCATAAATTTCTAATCAGTCAATGCTTTGTAGCATTTCTAACTAAAGTTTTAGGAATCAGGTTTGTTGTTTTGTTTCTTAATCCCAATTGCATATAACTTCCCTAAGATATTCTCTAATATTTGTACCATTTCTAAACTCTATCCTCTACATTTCCACAGAAAAAGCTGTTGGCTGGACTTGTGACTTTGTAGGTAGTTACCACAAATACCAAGCAACTAACTGTTGTTTCTCTGAAGATGGCTCTTTACTAGCAGTTAGTTTTGAAGAAACAGTTACAATATGGGATTCAGAAACATGGGAACTTAAATGTACATTTTGTCAACGAGCTGGGAAAATTAGGTAAGGAAAATAATTTGGGAGTGTATAGTACTTTTAAAAATTTATTAAGTCCTTTTACATAAACTTCAGTAATAATTTATTTTTTCTCTAAAGGTAGTCTGTGGGCCATTGGGGCCAGCAGCTAACCAAAATGCTAGGAAGCTAAAAATTCTAGGTATATGAGCTGTGTGCTATGATTCACCCATTTCTGAAATCAGGATTAACATTTAATTCTTACAGATTTTTTTCTTTGTAATAAATACTCTTCATGGGTGTGCTACATGATAATAGAAGCCATACATAAGCCTCAGTGGACCCAAACAGTGCTTATCTTGTATGTTTTCCCATAAAAATGATGTCAGGCTCAAAGCTCATTGATTCAAAGAAGGGCAGGGGTAAATAAAGCAGTATCTACACTTGACCTCAGGTAACTGGGCAATAGAGGCACAGTGACAGATGGCTAAGAAATGTTTCTAGTTCCCAACAGGCCTGATTCTGAGTTTACTATGTGAAACTTTCTTCAGAATTCATTTTGCAGGTTTTCCTCCTCTAGGTAAATGAGCATTAAAAAAGGTTTTTTGTTAAATGATTTTACATGCTTCACATATATTTTCTCTATATATGTTAATTATTATACTGCACAGGATATTGGAGGAAAGAATTGGTCATCATACTGCTCTTCTAAAGAAATAAAGTTGCTAAATAAATAAACCTTACCTTTTGTACTCCTTAGCCCCTTTTTCTGCAGTATATCTAAGGACAACAACTTAGGTGTCTTTCTAAATATCTGCACTGCAGAAAACTAATACCGTGCCAAGAGTCCTCAGTTCTCTGAGACTGTGTGTGCTAGAAGGAACTTGCTGACATTCGTGTGGTTTTGATCTAGGCATCTTTGCTTTGGGAGACTGACTTGCTCAAAGTATCTTCTCGGTGCTGCTGAAATTGACTTTCTATGCTGTTGGAATCTGCTCAGCTGTGCATGTAAGATATTTTTTACTGTAAGCAACTAGGCAAAGCACATAGGAAGTGGCCATTAGACTTCATATTTTAGGACTCCTGGGTGATAATCTTCATGTGTCTACCCAGAGCATATATAATTTTTCACATGACATATTATACTATTATAATTTGAAACACTAGGCCTATAATAGACTTAAACTATTTATAAACTTCCTAATTGTCAGTAAATCAACTTCTACTGTCCTTACCTTTCTTCACTGTGTGTGGCTGTCTGTTACCCTCCATACTTACTCTCAGTCCTCATAACAGTTTGAGGAGTATTTCTGCTAATCTATAATGCATGTTAACATGCAGTATTCCTGGAAGCTTTCAATTTGATTGTAGCCTGCCACAGTTCTAGCAAATATGGACTTAGTGGCATTTTACTCATTTGAGGATATGTATGGAAGACATGGCAGTTGCTTAGTGATGAGTGTGGTTGGTAACACATTTTTTTATATTCTCGATAGTGACTAGTTAACATTTTGCCCATGTTTAACAGCAGCAGAAGCAGAACAGCACCAGGCAGTAGTTGCACTGAAAGAATAACCATTTCATAGTGTATGGAAGGAGTGCTTTGTTTTTTCTGCATCCTGCCCCTTGCTTTAATGCAGCCTTCCACAGATAATTTCAGTGTGTCTCCTCTCCATGTGTTATTTGGAAGTGTAAAATCCCTCTATCTATGAATAATAGAATTGATGGTCCCAATAAAGACTAAGAATATGAACTTAAAATAGCAAACTTAAAAAAGCTTTTGGTTAATCTCTTCTTAGAAGTGAATTGTGGGTTTTCTTCCCCTAGTGGAATGGAGTACAAAATTAAATATTAGAGTTATGGAACCTGATCCTAATTCAGAGAATATTGCTGCAATCTCTCAGTCTTCAGCGGGTTCAGACTGTAAGTACGGACCATACTTTGATAGTAGAGATCTATTACCTAAGTTTTCTTTTTAACATTTTTAATATAATGTAAGCCAAACTTGCCTTAAATCAGATGTTCATTTGAAGCTATTTTGCATAGGCACTTGCCTTCGGTTCTTGAGTTCTTTCTCCAACACCTGTTAAATATGCATTCATATTTAGTTCTTGGATGGCTCCAGAACATTCCTCATTTTTCAAAGTGCCAGTTCTTACTAAGCATTCAAAATCCAGGATTTCACCCCTTTGAAGTATTTCCAGTTTTCCTTGGAAGCTTTCATTATTCCTTCTCTACTCTTCATGTGCTTCCTACAGGTCTCCAATCCCATACTTAAGACAAAATGTGCAGTAGTTTTGGTGTCTGCCTTCTGCAGTGGGCCCTCATCTCTGGGGCAGAGCTGCTTCTTTATCTTTTTCATCTTCACAGCCCTCATTCCAAACCTGCTCAGCATGTCATAAGCATAGTAGACACCAGTAGATATTTGCTGAATCAAAGCTTAAAATAATCATGACCTGGGCTATTTATTCAAAGGCGCAAGTCCCAGGATTACCGTGGTCTCCCAACCTGAGGCTAGAACTCACATTTGCAGGCAAAATATTATTGTCTGTCTGTTTTTTCCCTCTAGTGTTTGTATTTAAACCTAGTGAGCCAAGGCCATTGTATATTCAAAAGAATATCTGCAGAGAGGAAGTCACCTGGGGAGTGTTTGTTCCCCGAGATGTCCCTGAATCATTCACCTCAGAAGCTTACCAGTGGCTAAACAGATCACAGTTTTATTTCCTAACAAAATCACAGGTAACCATCCCATCTCAAAAAAAGACAATCACTGTGTATATGTAATTTTCAGTTGTTTTAATATTTAAAAGTAACAGCCCCATAACAGGTGGAATAGTTTCATTAAAGGTTTACTTCCCAAAAGAAATAATTTAATATGCTCAATACAGCAGTGTGAATACATTAGCATCACTTTACCCCACACCTCTGAGACTCCTTAAGTATTGTTTTCATCAGAAGACGACTAAAATATTTTAAATTGTGCTTATTAGCCTAGTTGTTTTTGTTTTGTTTTCTGTTTGTTTAGTTGGTTTTTTTAGTATTTGATGTGGCATAAAGAGAACAGTGGCTTCAGTTTGATCCATCAGTTGAATTTCATTTCATTACCACTTCTAAAATATCTCTCAGAACAATCTTGTAACCATCACAACAGTTATTAAATAATGTTTTAATGTGTTACTATTTTTCTGTGGGCAGATATATACACACACACACACACACAAGGTGAAAAGTTGGCCTTCTCATTTTCTAACTTTGACATCTTTATTTAGATCTGCACTCTCGAATTTATCCTTTGCATGATTAAATCTCCTTTTTCAGAGTTTGTTGACGTTCAGTACAAAGTCTCCAGAAGAGAAACTCACACCAACAAGCAAACAGGTATGTTTTAGCCACTTGTAGTGCAGACTACATTGCCTCCCTATAAAGATAAGGTTATCTTTTAGAACTCAGCTGAGAAAAATGTTTCACCTGCCCTAATTTGAAATTTAAAACCATACACTTATAAACTACTTGTCTCTTTTGAGGCTATAGTACTTTTAAATGTTTTCATTTTTAGTATCAGTAAGTTATCCTTGTGATTTAAAGAGCTAAATAGTTCTGTAACTCTTCTCAGGAAAAACTTTTCTAACACCACTGCCATTACCCACAAAGATAATAACATTCAGCTTTTACCTCCATATCTCTTAAGAAACACGTTTACATTGCTAATTGTAGATTTTTCAGATTTATGTATTTGTTAGCTGATCTATTGAAGTTAACACTTTAGCTCTTATATCAGCATTCACTCCATATACATAAGACACACACCCTTCCTGCCCCCCAATTTTCTCTATATAAATTAAATTTATTCATTGTTATAACCATGTAAACACAACTCATAGCTGAATCATATAGTAGCAAATTTTTCCCATTTTTTTCTCAAGTTTTTGTTTTCTCTGAAGTTAATGATTGCCTTCTTTTTTCATTTGCTTAGCTTTCAATTTACTTCTTATATAATTCACCCCAAAATTCTACTAAAGTTATGCAGATCTCTCAGTATTTTCAGACACATTAGGTATTCTTCTGAGTCTTGAAGAAATATTTCCAAGAGCCTTCTGACCTTCAATCTAGACTGATTACTCTATAAACCTGTAGCACAGTAGTCATAGGATCTATATTCACCATCATTCTGGGAATTCATTTCACCTCTACTATAAAAAATCCCATAGTTCTCTTTTCTCTTTGGTTTCTCCCTTGCTTTGGTGAAGCACATTCTGTTATTGCATGGAAGCAAATTTAAGACCTTGAGTGTTTGGGAATGTTTTTGTTCTCTCCCTCTTAATTGGTTAGTAGGATATTGAGTAGTAGGTTGAAAATCATACTTGTCTTAGAACTTTGAAGGTATTATCTTATAGCTCTAGCTGTTAAAGAAATCCCATACCATTCTTATTCTTTATCCTTTATCTGTAATGTGGCTTGTTCATTTTCCTCTGAAAATTCATGGTTTGTTTTACAACTTTGTTATCATCAATATTGCTGAGGGCTATTCTGGATTCTTGGGATACAGCAATGAGCAAAATAGTCAAGTGTCCAAACTTGTGGTGTCTATAGCTTAGTAGGAAGATAGAGACAATGAACAACAAGTATTAAATAAGTAAAATGTTTAGTACTGTAGAAAGTGATAAGAATTATGAGGGGGAGAATAGAGGAAATGGGAATGTGGGGTGCAGCTTGCCATTTTTTTATGCAGCAAAGTAGGCCTTGATTAAAAAACTGGCTTTTCCTCTGGGTGAAATGCAGAACCTCTTATAGAGTTTTGATCAGAGAAATGACTAAGGTAGAATTACTCCTTTGCCTCTATTTCCTCTGTTATTTTTCTGGAATTCCTATTTAGTGCTGGGCCTTCTAGAATGGTACTTTAATAAATTTGTGTTTTCCTCTTGTTTTTTTTCTGTTTTTCTGGGAGGTTTCCCCATCTTTAGCATCAAAATTTTTTTTCCTCTCGCGTGGTCCGTTTTCATAATTTTTTTGTTTCTTTCATCTGTTTTGTTCAGTCTTTCATTTTGTAGGCTTTCATCAGGTCTGATGATTCTTGGCTATCTGCTTTTATTTATAAGTGAGGGAAAAAAAACATTTAGAAAGTCTCTGCCTAGGTGGAGCTTGTTCACTGGCCTCCACTATCTAGCTGAGTTATTTTGAGAAAGTCTCCAATGTCATTATTTTTAGATCTTTTTTCTCTTAAGCTGACCCTCCTTTTTATATTGAAGTAATTCCCCCTTTGTCCTAAATCCTTATAGCTACTAGCAGAAGAAAGTCTTCCGACAACCCCATTTTATTTCATACTGGGAAAGCACACACAGCAGCAGGATGAAAAATTAGCTAAGACTTTGGAAAATGAGCTGGTACAACTACCCTTAACAGAAAACATACCTGCAATTAGTGAGGTAAGTAATTAATGAAACAAACAATATGAAACAGGTTAAATGCACTAAAGCACCTTAAGTCAGAGTTTTTATACAATCAGTTGGTAACATAAACCTTTTGAATAATAAACCAAATAGCAGAAACTCACACTATGGGATTGTTGTGGCCCAACCTGGGGCGAAGGGAAGGGCTGTTGCTAGTATAAATGTAGGAACAGAGTTTTTGTTTAGTTTGGTTTTTCTGTGGAGAAAGCTCATGGCATTTAACCTTTTTAAATGAAACCCGATTTTTCTCTTTTTACTCTAGCTTCTTCATACTCCAGCCCATGTGCTTCCTTCTGCTTCTTTCCTGTGCTCCATGTTTATAAATTCATTGCTGCTGTCTAAGGAGACTAAGAGGTAAAACAGGTTTTAAAATAGATCTAGATATTGTTATGAGAAACAAGATGATTTGTGTAACTCTTTGTTGGATTATTCTACTCTATTTCTATTTCAGCTTTAACATACAGTAAAGGATATAGGATATTAAGCCAAACAAAATACATTGAAAACAGGTGTTAGAGATGTTTTGTGAGTGTGTTTTAAGGATAATTCAAAACTGTGCTTTTTATAAATTTACCTGCTCTTTAGGTATCCATAACTTTTAAAGTGGACTTAATCGGAGGACTTTTCATTTACTTTGTCCATATGATTATATTTCTATATAAGTGTCTTGAATTAGAAATTTCTTTTGAATATTGTTTATATTTTATTCTGTTATTATTAAAGTGCTGAAGAAACTCCTGATGATATAGAAATGGAAGAAGCAAAAGAAAGTGATGATTCAGATGAAGAAAATGATTTTACTGAAAAGGTCCAGGATACAAATAACACAGATTTGGGGGAAGACATTATACATCAGTCATCAAAATCTGAAGAAAAAGAACTGAGAAAATTCAGGAAGGTAGACTACAGCTGGATAACTGCTCTTTAAGCCATGGGGGAGGGTTCTTGTACTTTGTCTTTTATTATGTTTATATTCCAAAAACATGTATTTTAATGTTATTTCTGTTCGTAAAATAAAATATTAAATATTAGCAGGTTTCAGTTTTTATGCAGCCTGTAATATTGCGTCGTGCTTTACAGTTGATGGGTACATTCATATAGATGACATCTCTTTTTTATTTTGAGTCACATCAGCCTTATAAAATAGCTGTGATGATACAGTAGACCCTGAACTTAAACTTACACAGCATATTGGTACAGCCACTGTGGAAAGCAATATGGAGGTTTCTCAAAAAACTAAAAACAGAAATACTATTCTACCCAGTAATTCCACTTCTAAGAATTTACCCAAAGAAAACAAAATCTCTGACTCAAAAAGATACATGCACTCCAATTTATCACTACATTACTTACAGTAGCCAAGATAGGGAAACAACCTAAGTGTCCATCAATAGATGAGTGGGTAAAGAAGAGGTGGTACATATACACAGTGGAACATTACGCAGCCATAAAATGAAAAGAAATCCTACTCTTTGCAACAACATGGATAGATCTAGAGGGTATTATACTCAGTAAAATAAGCCAGGCAGGGAAAGACAAGTACGTAAAATGATTTCATTTATTTGTGAAATATAAAAACAAACCAAACACAATGAACAAAACAGCAGTAGACTTAAGACACTGAGAAGTGACTATTGATTACAGTGGGGGAGGGGTTGGGGGAGAGAGGGGTAAAGGGGCACAAAAATTCTCAATCATAAGTTGGTATGGAGGTAGTAGTACAGCATGGAGAATAAAGTCAGTGATTCTGTAACATCTTCCTATGTTGACAGGTAGTAACCACACTAGTGGAGGCAAGTAATAATACGGCTAACTTAAACTGCTGTGTTGTATATTTTAAATCAATATAAGATCATTTATCAATGGTTAAGTCGATTGAAAAGAAATTATACAGCATATGTCCCATTATCTGCACTTCGGAGAAAAAGTTTTGAAAATCAAAAGATATTTTTGATAATTCTGTTGTTACTAAGTTTGACACCAAAGTTCATTTGGTGGTCAGCTATGAGCTGAAAGCTGATAAGAGGTTTTCTGTAGTTCTGACTCATCCTTCTTAGTGTATTTATTTCTGAGAGAAATGATTGATTATATGGTATTCCACAGACCCCTCTGAGGAAGTTAACATAAAACACTAACATGTACAAATGATAAGAGCAAATGGCAATGAATGTTTACAAAATTGCAATAAATGGCTTTTTAGTGTGTTTGAGTCAGTGTCCAAGTAAGGCCTATCCAGTTCTTTAAATAACAACCAGATTGAGATATAACTCACAAACTATATAATTCAGTAGTTTTTTAGAACACTCAGAGTTGTGCACCATTAATTACCATATTCAACTGTAGAATATTTTACCACCCCAAAACTTGGCCCATTAGCAGTCACTCCCCATTTCTTCAACCTACCCCAAACCTCACCCTTGGCAACCACTAATACTTCTCTACAGACTTGTCTCCTCTGGACATTTTATATAAATGGAACCATATGTGACTGGTTCTTTTCACTTAGCATCCATGCTGTGGCATGTCTCAGTACTTCGTTCCTTTTTATTTTCATTTCTCCTGGGTATATACCTAGGACTGGAATTACTGAATCACTTGCTAACTCAATAACTCTCAAGAACCATGACACTTAAATATCAACTGTACCATTTTACATTATTTGCAGTATGTGGGGCATAAGTGATTCCACAGTCTGATCCATTAAACCTAGGTCCCTTTGGAGGGTTAGTTTTTGAGGCCAGTCTAAGGATTAGTCTGATCCCTGGAGGATTGTTTTTCCCAGTAAACTAGCTGGTTTGTGATTTTACCTTGTTGCTCTCATGGAGCTACCAACCAGCATTTTCATGAGCAATGAATTTCACTTAGTCTTGAACTTCACTCTTTGAGTAATAGCAAAGCTTGATGTTTATGGGACTGCCTCTTGCTCCTGGGCAAAACCAGCCACTGCTCCAGAACTGGGGGCAGACTCTCAGAGTGACACCCCTGCTTTAACAACTGGTCAAAGAAAATAACCTCTGGTCTTTGCTTTGTCTTTCCTGGCATGAAACCTCTGCTCTAAGCAAGCCAAGCAAGCCTATGCCCAGATTTCAGTATTCTCAGCCTGGGGAGTGGGGCACATTGACATAGTTACCAATACATTTATTATTATTTTGCCATATCAGACACTCACATGGTACTTCTAAGTTTTAGGGCTACTTATTTTTTATTACATATGAAAGGTTTCATGGTTTCAAATTGTTAAAAGAGTAAGGCCACAGGCCCAGTGTAGTCACTCATGCTAGGCCAAATCACCAAACTGGGACTTCATACCTAACAAGTTTCAAGCTCCCCCAGAGATGTAGTCTTAACAGGAGTTTTCTGGTCCACATCAATGAGCTCGTCATCTCACGGGCCCTCCGTCCCCCAAGTCATGAGGGAAGGTGCATAGTAAGAACCCCTGCTCTTGCCCACCCTCCGTATAAAAGCCTTACATTTTGTACAACTCCTCAGAGCATCTCTGCTAGATGGTGCTGCTAAATTTATGGGTCCTTTAATAAAGCCAATTAGACCTTAAGTTTGCTTGGTTGAATTTTGTTTTTTAACAAAATCAAAGTAAATCTGGAACATGTCTTAAATCATGATTATTGTATAATCTGAATAGTTGCTTTGTAAGTGTGGATTTAAGTCTACAGTTGATCACTCCTATTACACTAAAACATGACAACCTTGTTTTATTCTAATTTATTCTTAATTCCTGCACCAATATCAAAGTATTTTATTTCTCCCAAAGACAGCTACACAGATAAAAGGGAAATGGCTGCTCCATTCCTTAAAATCTGGACTTCCGTTCAGCAGATCTGCAGTGCTGTCCTTCAGTTTCTTCCCCACAGAAAACTCGTCCCTTTATAGCACGTGAGCCCATAGAGATGACTCACCTTCTCTCTGCCCCCCTCCACGTGATGTACCTGTCAGGTACATGTCCATTAGCAGGTGCTCTCTCTAGTGCAGCCTTGAAGTATAAGATCTCAACCTCGTGGAAAATGGGCCACAGGTTAACCACCTACCACATGCCATGCATTTCACACACATCACACTCAACAATTCCGTATCTTGGGTATCTACCCCAATTTGAGAAAGGAGGAAACTGGCTTCAGAAAGAATAAGGAAGTAAAATGAAGTGCTCCCTCCCCATACAAATGTTTTTGGTTATAACACTACTACTACTGTATTTCAAATACAGGAAAAGAGTATAAAATTTGGATATTATATGAAATTATGCACCTGACTATACACAAAATTTTTATGAAAAGTCTAGGCTAACTGAATGACTGCATACCAATTACAATAGGTTTCCTTCGTTTTTTTCCTCATTATAAACTAGCACCAGTGTAGAAATTATAGAATATGTTGTAATGTTGTCAACAATGTATCTTAACTTCAAGTCTTTGTGCTATGACTATAATGGAGCTTTTAACAGAAACCTACTAAGTTAAACATAACTAGTTGGTTAAAATTAACTAAACCTGTAAATGGCACTAATTTTTCTGTGAGGCTGCTATATCTGACCTACTACTTCTGATAACTGCTTTCCTCTGTTAGCTGTGCTTCTCCATAGCCATGAAAACAGCGAAAGTATCTTAAACCACCAAAGTCAAGATTCTGTAAACCATGAAATCTTAAATGAAATAGTAAAAGATGAGATCCAGAAGGATTTAGGATCCCAGGTAGATAATTTATCACTTAGATTATAGAGAAATAGAAATGGAAGTAACTGGGATTCTAGAGGAGTATACCATGGGGCTGGAAGGGAGATGCAATCAGTGATTAAATTGCTCACATTGCTTTTGTTTTCCTAATACCATGAGCAAACCACTTACTCTCCACATCACAGTTCCTTCATCTAAATTGCAGAACTAGGCAAAATGATCTCTTCCAGCTGTGACCACAAAACTAAGATGCCAGAGTGACATAATAGCCCCCACTCCCGCCCCATGCCCCAAAATACCAAAGTCTGGTCCTGCAAGTACTAAATTAGTGGTGCCTGTATTATAAATATGTAGAGATACAGCTATCTTAGTTTCTCATCTTCAGACATGACATACCTCTGGCTTGGAAATTCCTTGGGAGATCAGAGCATTCAGCTCAGAAAATGAAATAATCAGACATGAAAGCACAGCAGTTCCTCCCATTGTTGGGTTGAGTTTTGATAATCCTTGTTGCTCAGTGGTTACCTACTTTAACGGAAGGACAAATATAAGCGCGCTGAAAACAAGCACTGTAAGTGCAAATATTGATATTATATTCTAGCTCACATAGGAAGGTAAATTTAAACTTCTTGTTCCCTCAGAAATGCCTGTCTGCAGTTCTGAAATTTGAGTCCACTAGCCCAGCTTTATTTAGTGAAAAGTGCCTCATGCCAAAAGACCAGGTCTAGGAGTCAGAAGTCCACTAGTTCAAGCTCTGCTGCTTACTAGGTCTGTACTTGTATTAAGGTTATTTTAGGCCTCTGTTTTTTATCTCTGAAATAAGAGGACTATGTTTCATAAGATAGTCCTCTGAAGCCCTTTCTTGACTCTCAAATTATGATTCTCCAAAGTGCCCAGAATTCTATTGGCCCTACTCAGAACTGTGTGCTTTTGCTGCTTAATTATAGTCCTTTGGTGCTAGAGAGAAGAGTAAACAAGCAACTCAAAAAGTTTCATTTCTGAATAAGAAGATTCTGCACCTATACAGGCTGTAGATGTCCTTGGCCTGAATCTCTGCAGCTTGACCCAAGAGAACAAATCATAATCAGAACTTCTTGCCAGCAACTTCACCAGAAACTATGAACAAAAAAGTAAAAAATAGAATGAGGGAGCAGGCAGGATGACACACAAGGGGCGCTCCTATGTGTTGCATGAAGGATACCATATAGACAAAAAGAAAACAGCTTTACAATTTTCACTTATATTCACAATCGAGATGAAAACGAAGGCCAAAGCTTGCCCTGTCAAATCAGATCTAATTACCAGGCTCCAAGTACTCCCAAAACCCACTGAATTACATATTTGCAACACAGGCAGCACAGTCCATGAATTGTAGGCAGGCAGTAGGGTAGCAAAATAACTGAATATAGCTTTTCCAGTCTTAAGAGTGCAGCCCTGGATATTTGAGGCTGCTCTCCACTCCCCACATCCCTCCAGACCCAAAGTTTGAGAACTAAATGAGCATATGAATTGTTAATTTACTAGGTAACATGCAATTAAGAGTCAAAGTGAGATTTTGTTTTAGGACTGGCTCCCTTTCTACAAAAAACTGTTGTGGATTCAAAGATCTCTGTTGGCCTGTTCTCTCTAGTAACTTGATCTTTCCAGTAACCAGTTCTGAAACCACCACTATTCTCAGGCAGAGAGGAAGGTAGCATATGTGTGGCTGCAAACCAGCCTTAACAAGAAAAGAGTGATGAGTCTCACCTGGAATTAGGACCATCCTAATCTCTTTTCTGAGGCTTCAATCATCTCACAACCCCACAGGGTTATTATGAACATTAAATGCAATCATGTATGATGAAGCCCTTCATAAAAATATACATTTTTACATAAATATTAAGCAAACCAATTGACAAATTTAACCACCCTAGTTAAAATGTATCCCCTTGAACAGCAAAAAGATTTCAATTTCATTTGGGATATAACTGAAATCTGTCTTGAAATTAATACTTGACATTTTTATTGCCAAACATACTGTATCTGTTTTTTTAATCAGTTCCTTTAAGACCAAAGTGCAAAGCTCTAGAATGAAAAGATCTGAATACCAGTAACAGAAACCAGCCATCTGATTTCTGAACTATACAGGTAACACAGAGTGAAGTAGAATGTCAAGATGAGCCCCATTTATGTCAAGGAGGTGTAAATCAGCTTTTGGCATATCCCCAGTTCACTGAGTAATCAACCCTCTGGTTCTTTACAGAGTACATGCTCAAGAATTACAGCAGGCTTGCAGGACTTTGGTGCATTACAACTTTCGGTAAAGCTTATTGCCTGAAGTATGTGGTACTTCTGTAAAAAAAAGTTTAACCTAAATCCAATCATGAGGAAACAGCCAAGTCCAAATTGAGGGACATTCTGTAAAATAACCGATCTGGACTCAAAAATGGCAATCTTGAAAGAGAATAAAGCTAGGGAACTACAACAGATTGAAGGAGAGAAAAAGAGAGAACTAGTTGCAATGTGTGATCCTTGACTGGATCCTGGATTGGAGGGAAAAAAGCTATAAAGGACATTTTGGGGATACCTGGGGAAATCTGAATATGTACAAATTTTAGATACAGGATTATAATCAATGTTAAATTACCTAAAGGTGATAAGTGAATTGTAATAATGCAGGCATGCTCTTGTTCTTAGAAATGCATAATGAAATATTTAGGTATGAACTGTGATATAAACCATTTAAAATTAACAGGAAATGGAAATAGTTCTTTTTTTTAAAAGGTGTGTATATGATAAATAGAAGCAAATCTAGCAAATTTTAAGTATTGGTAAATCTAGGTAAAGGGCATATGGATATTCAGTGTACTTTTACAAATTTTCTAATGGTTGAAAGCTTTCAAAATTAAAATATAAAAAGTTTCAAAACATTGTATTAAAAATTCTACTTCTGCTATCTCTATTGTTGCAGGACCATGAGTTTGAAACCTGTCCAACTTTCTGTAACTTGTGGCCAGAGCTGCTCAGATTCCCCACCTGATGGGCATCTAATGACTCTTGTTTTCTCCTAGAGTTTTACGAGCCTCAGCTTTCCCAGCCACCATTTCCTCCCAAGCAATTTTATCTGGCTTCCTTTTTGGTAACACAACACTTTGCTTATTCCCTTTACTCCCTGCCGCTTTGGTCTCCTTTGCCTCTCCTGTTGTATTGCATTTGAACCAGTTGTCATCCTCCAAGTTGAGTTCTGAGACCTTTACCATTCCTAGGTGTCTGTGTTCAGGGCCCTAAGCAGTGCTCCAATATTCTCTCTATGTGACATCATCTGTTCTGTGTTTCTACACTATCTCCATTCCCAAATTTGGGAGATTTTTGGAACACCTACTAACTGAATATGCCCAAATCCATTCCACTCTATCCCTCTGGTGTATCCAGCCTGTGTAATACTCCCATCCCCACAATGCATAACAATGGTAGAAAATACCCTATTGACTCTATAAGACAATCTGAAGGAAACATAGAACATTACATTGAATACTACAGAATATACAAACATATCCAGATCCCTTAAATAAAGGAGCAGGGAGATGTAGATTGGCTACTGAAACCAAACTACCCAGAAAGCACACCTTTACTGGTGTGTCCAATAATTGGGAATATCTTGAACCAAGAACAAATTGCTATTCCATATCTTATCTTTGTCTCCTAACATTTCCAACTTTCTCATTTAATAGGAAATTAGGCCACCCTGCATCTCAGACATCTCTTGAAGGGCAAAGAAACTGTAGGTCAACCCCAGCTCAGTCACAGTGGCTCTGTTGAATTCCTGAAGAATCACTTAAGCTTCCATGATCACCAATTTCCTCATCCATGAAGTGGGAGGAGACTGTCACCTCTGAGATGCCACCAGCTCTGATAGCCCTTTATTGGAAGAGTGCAACATACTTTTTGCAATCAAGTGTTAGTAAGAATAATTTTAAAGTTGTTTACTCATGATGATACAGAGATTTTAATTTTTGCTATGATGAGAGCTCCATGTATGTTTCATGCATGATGCATTTTATCTGATCCAAATTAAATTATAGTCACATTAAAAATTTTACTTAAATCTATTTGTATAGCCATTCTTGGCTGGAGTCCACTAACTGGGTGACCCTGGGCCAATCTTGTGCTCTCTTTAAGCCTTAAATTTCCACTTAGACAAAGCAGATGCTTTGATAGCAGTAATTCATTGTTGAATATACTTGACATTTATTCAAGATAGTAGATTAAAGAAGCAAGCCTACTATGGTGTGCAGAATTCTTTATGCAATTAAAAGCAGAAAGCATGATTTAACAAAAACCTCTGCCCATACCACAGTGATGCCAACCCCAGTCCTGCCTTCCTGGTGCTCAAGTTCATATGCTGTGTGTGTGTGTTTGGGGGTGGGGAGGGTGGAAAGAGAATCAAACATGAAACAACCCATCACAGAGATAATCCCAACTTGCTTAAGGGTCCCAGAGGTATAGTAACATAAGGAGAATAATACCCAACATTTATTTAGGGCTCACCATGTGCCATTAAATCCATACCATGGAATGCAGTCACATGTTAAAATACAATTTTGTTGTCTCTATTTTGCAGGATAGGATACTGAGGCCAGGGAAGGATAGAATTGCCAAAGGTCACAGTGCTACTCAGTGGTGGGGAGGAGATTTGAACTCCATTGGCTCTAGGACCAGATCCTTTAGCCACTGCGGTTCCCCAAGGCCAGCTAGCAGGCTTCCTCACCACCACCCCAAGGCCTCTGGTGAACACAACACTCGCTCTCTTGAACATACTCCCTCTGAGTTTTGGTCAGAGCTGCGGTCTCTGCCTCGCCTTGCCTGCTGTGTGGAGACAGAGTGATCACCACCTCTACCCCAATCCCCACCCTCTGGAGGCCATTTGGTTTCCTTCATACCTCTTTGCTAACTGGCCATAGCCTTAGCTGGTCTGCAAATCCTGGACCTTGTCCTGACATTGCTCGCCCCCTGCCTCATCAGCTGGATCATTACCATCCCAGCTGGTATGAGAGGGGCTGAAGGTGTCCTTTGTGGTGCAGAGCATGGGTCAGAGGCAGTACAAGGTGAACGCTCCCACTGCGGGAGCTTCCCTCCGCTGCAGGATGCCCACATTCCTTTACATCGTCATCTTTCTTACAGCCCCACTGGGTCTGCTAGTCTGCCTTGCTAGGGCCAGGTATAACACCTGTGTAGAAGACAAGGTGCCCATGGTCTTCCTGGTGCTCACCTCTGGGATTTCCTTCATCACTCTGATCCTGTCCCTGATCCCCATCTGCTGGACAGCCCAAGTCATCACCCAAGACTGACAAGCAGCTGGAGGCAGGAGGCCCCAACCCTTTTGCTGGATAAGGGTAGGGAGGCTGGTATTCTGTAAGTGCCCCTTGGAGGGACAGAGCTCCAGCCATTTCATGGCCTTTTACTCTGTCTCTGCCCTGCCTGGTACCTCTTTGGGAGCTTCTGAATTCCCACTAAGAATTACCTCTTAGGAGGATGGGGGAATAGAGGCTCCCCTAACAATCATCAGAGACAATGATGCTTGTCGGCTTTGCGAGTTGGTTTTATTTTTTTATTTTTGTTTTTTGGCTGTTTTTGTTTTTTCCAGTTTTTGTCTTTTCTATTTTAATCCATTGAATGACTGAGCCAAAAAAATTACTCAGACTCCCACCCTGGGCTCTCCTGCTGGCGTTCTCACCTTTGGATGATGGAGCCAAAAAGATGATGCTTTGAGGCTTCTGGATCATCCTTTAACCCTCTTCCAAGCCATGGAAATCCAAGCCCCTGGACGTGTCCTTTTGGTGGCAAACCTGAGGCTGTAGATGTAGCATGAAAGGCTGCTTTCTGTCCTGGCTCTCCTGACAAGACAGCTTGTCCCTAAAGGACCCGCTGCAGCTGGAGGAGGAGCCTCCCAAACCAGAAGGGATACATACCTGCCTTCCCCTGAAGCCTCTGGAACAACCCCACCCCAACCCAGTGATGCAACTCCTAGAAAAGCAGCAGAGAAGTTACCAAAGAACCCTCACATCCAAGTCTTCTGACCTCTGGCTCATGTGTTCCCTTTAACCTGTTACCACATGCCCTGTGTGGGCGAGGACTTCTGCCCCTCCCCAATCCCAGCTATGTTGTAATCCCCAACCCTTTCACTTCTCAGTTCAGTCATTAAATGCTTCTGCGTGTGCCCTGCCCAATACTTAATAAGGTTTTTTCCTAAACAAAATGTGGCTTAAGACAAAAACAAAAAACAAGAGGGGATCAGGGAGGAATCTCAGTGTTCAGACCACATCTTGACCATCGATATCCTTGGCTAGAAACTGAGAAGACAATTTTATAATTATGTCAAGACCATTCTTTGAGTTTTTGATGTTTGTCTTTATTAATTGTATCTTGAATATGCACATAAGGTATTCTGAATCAGAGACAGGCTGCATGTTAATTACCTTATAGTAAACAGTGAGTATGCTGGCCTCCCAAGGGTATCACAGGGAGAGCCAGGTCAAATGTCTTGCCCAAGTGGCTGGATACTTCACAGGCGAGTGATGACAAAAAGTGAGTTTTCTGTTTCTAAAGGGAAAGAAGGCAACTGTCCTGCTCCCCTCCTGAAACTGTCTCCTTAGGACTATTATGAGTCTGAATTCTTGCTCTTTATGTGAATAAAACACCTCCAAGGGCCAAATAGCCCCACGTGTCAGTTTTTATTACCTAGAAATGCCCCCAAGGTCTGGGTTTCATACCAAAGGAGAGAGCACTGCTGCAGATTGACCTAGCACCCTGAGGCTTAACCAAGGGACTGAAACTATCATAACCATTTGGCTTTCTCAGGAATACAAGAGAAATCTGATTATCAGATCAGATCAATTAACCAGACAAGCAGATACAGATGTAATTCTTATGGTATGTGAAGTGTGTCAGGAAGCTTGGGCTTTTTACCAGAGGAATCCAGGGAAGCTTTATTTCCTTGAAAAGATAATGTCCTAATCATACAAAGGAGGACCTGGCAATTTCTGGTGTCCAAAAATCTAATTTTTTTCAACAAGTTTTTGAGTTTACACTTTGTCGTAGAAGTATAAAAGACAGACAGTGTCTTGTAAGTTGCAACAGTGCATATGGTCGATTGGCTCTAGACCAGTGGGACCTAATACTACAGCTTGCACGGTTTCAGAGCAGGCCCATTTAGGCAAGCTTCATGTTAAAAGCCAGAGAAGATTCTAACCAGATGTCTGGCCTTAGAACAAGCACATAAAAATTGCTGCTTCACTGTCACTGCAAACAGCAGTCCTGGGAACATAAACTATTTTTTTATTAAGATATCATTGATATACAATCACATGAGCAACACTGTGCTTACTAGCTTCCCCCCATTATCAAGTCCCCCCCACATACCCCATTACAGTCACTGTTCATCAGCATAGTAAGATGCTATAGAGTCACTACTTGTCTTCTCTGTCCTATACTTCCTTGGGGACATGTACTATTAATAAAGACTAATCTATCAAGACCCCTCTGCAGTTTACCAGATGTAAGGAACCTTAATTGAACTATTATTGGTGGTACAGAGAATTATAGAGGTATTTCATAGAATACCTCATTAATCTCCATAACCGTAAAGTACTGAAATGATTAGTATAACCCAGAAGTTAAGTGATTTGCTCAAAGTTATATCATGAATAAATGATAGAACTCAAATTCTAATTCCTATCTTTGATTACAATACCAGATTATCCTCTCCACAAAAGTTCTATGTAATTCCATGTAACCACTCACTAATATTAATATAATGTTAATTATTGTAATAGTTGCTGCATCTCTCATCCAACTTTTTGTTGTTGTTGTTTGATAAATTAGCCCATTTATTATTGTCCAGCACTGCTTCAAATAGTGGTGCTCTGGTCTTTCAGTTCCTTCAGCCTTCCGACCACAGACTTTACCCTGACAAAGAAGCAGTGTTGTCAGGCCAGGCACCGCCGGCTACTATTTTCACGCAGGAAGCACAGTTCCAGAGCCCCACAGCTTGTCTCTTCATCTTGATTTTGCAACAAAAGGAGCAAGTATACTTGCTGTGCTGGCTTATTTCAATTTTCTTCACCATTTGCCCATGGTAGACACCATAATGGGTCGCATACTTACTGATGATTTAGACCTCCCGGAGTGCATGCAGCCGTGTCGCTGCAAATTAGGTGCAAGCCAAGAGAGCTCTCATTCAACTTCTCGGGACATGAAGGTGTTAAAGAAAATCTGAAACCAGACCGATTTAAGAAATTGTATAAGAATGCACTGGAGCGCCCTTGTTGCTATACGGCACAAATTGAATTGTGGGAAACGGCTGCAACAAATGGGCTAATTATGTGATGACCTAAGATCACATCACTTTTTTAATATTCAGTCCCCACAACCTCCACCACATAGCGCTTGGCAACCACTGGCTGTTTTATTGTCTCCAAAGTTTAACCTTTGCCAGAATGTCAGAGTTGGAATCACACAGTAAGTAGCCTTTTTAATTGTCTTATCACTTGGTAATATGCATTTAAGGTTCCTCCATACTTTTTCAGGAATTAATAGCTCATTTCATTTTACTACTGAAAAATATGCTATTGTCTTGCTGTGCTACAGTTTATTCACCTACTGAAAACATCATGGTTGCTTCCAGGTTTGTCAATTATGAATAAAGCTTCTGTAAACATCTATGTGTAAGTTTTAAGGTGGGCATAAGTTTTCAACTCCTTTGGAAATTGAAAATACCAAGATATGCAATAGCTGGATCATATGATAAGAGTAAGTTTTCTTTTATAAAATACCACCAAACTGACTTCCAAAGTGACTGTATCTTTTGCATTCCCACCAGCAATGAATGAGAGTTCCTGTTGTTCTACACTCTCCTCAGGATTTGGTGCCGTCAGTATTCCAAATTTTGTTCTTTCTAATAAGAACACAGTGGTATCTCGTTGTTTTAATTTGTATTTTCCTGATAACTTACAATGTGAAGCATCTTTTTTATATGTTTGCTTGCCATCTGTATATCTATTTTTAAGGGTATATCTTTTTAATTGAAGTAGAGTTGAAATACAATATTATACTGATTTCAAATATACAGCACAGTGGTTCAGCAGTTACACATATTATTAAATCCTCACCCCAACTAGTGTAGTTACTATCTGTCAACATAGAATGATGTTATACAACCACTGACTATACTCTCCATGCTGTACTTCCTTCCCCATAAATACGATGATTGAGATTTTTGTGGCCCTTCATCCCCCTCACCTACTCTACCTACCCACCCAACAACCCCTCCCCCATAGTAACCACCAGTCACATCTCAGTGTCTGAGGGTCTACTCCTTTTTTATTCATTTTTTTTGTCTTGCTTTTTAGATTATACATATAAGTGAAATCATATGGTATTTGTCTTTTTGTATCTGGCTTATTTCTTTCACTTAGGATAATGCCCTCTAAGTCTATCCACTGCATGTTGTCCCAAATAGCAAGATTTCTTTCTTTTTTATGGCTGAATAATACTCTATTGTATATATGTACCATCTCTTCTTTATCCACTCATCCACTGATGGACAGTTTGGTTGCTTCCATATCTTGACTATCATAAATAATATGGTGACACACATAAGGGTGCATATATATTTTCAAATCAGGGGTTTTATTTTCTTTGGGTAAATTCCTAGAAGTGGAATAACTGGGTCTTATGGTATTTCTATATTTAATTTTTTGAGGAACCTCCATACTGCTTTTCACAGTGGCTGTACCAGTTTACATTCCCACCAACAGTGTAGGAGGGTTCCTATTTCTCCACATCCTCACCAACATTTGTTGTTTCTTGTCTTTTGGATAGTGGCCATTCTGACTCATGTGAGGTGATATCTCATTGTGGTTTTGATTTTCATTTTCTTGGTGATTAGCTATGTGGAGCATCTTTTCATGTGCCTGTTGGCCATCTCTATTTCTCCTTTGGAGAAAAGTCTGTTCAGGTCCTGCACCCATATTTAAATTCTTTGTTTGTTTGTTTGTTTTTCTTTTTTGGTGTTGAAGCATATGAGCTCTTTATATATTTTGACTGTTAACCCCTTATCAGATAAATCATTTACAAATATATTCTCCCATACTGTAGGATACCTTTTTGTTCTGCTGATGGTATCCTTTGCTGTACAGAGCTTTATAGTTTGATGTAGTCCCAGTTGTTCATTTTTTATCTTGTTTCCCTTGCCCAAGGAGCTGTATCCTGAAAAATATTGCTCATGCTTATGTTCAAAAGATTTTTGCCTACGTTTTCATCTAAGAGTGTTTGGTTTCACGTCTTATATTTGGGCCTTTGATCCATTTTGAGTTTACTTTTGTGTATGGAGTTAAACAGTAATCTGGTTTCATTCTTTTGCATGTACCTGTCCAGTTTTCCCTACACCAATTATTGAAGAGGTTGTCTCTTCCCCACTGTATATTCATGGCTCCTTTATTGTATATTAATTGACCATGTATGTGTGGGTTTATATCAAGACTCTCTATTCCATTCCACTGATCTATGGGTCTGTTCTTGTTCTGTATAATACTGTTTTGATTACTGTAGCTACATAGTATAGCTTGAAGTCAGGGAGCATAATACTTCAGCTTTGTTCTTCTTTCTCAAATTGTTTTGGCTATTCAGTCTTTTGTGGTTCCATATGAATTTTAGGATTATTTGCTCTAGTATTGCCATTATTATTTTGATAGGGATTGCACTGAATCTGTAAATTGCTTCCAGCAGGATAGCCATTTTGACAATATTAATTCTTCCTATACATGAACATAGGATAGATTTCATTTCTTTCTGCCTTCCTTAATTTCTCCTATCAGTGTCTTATACTTTTCAGAGTACAGGTTTTCCACCTCCTTGGTTAGATTTATTCCTAGGTATTCTTTTTATTTATTTATTTTATTAAGGTATTATTGATATACACTCTTATGAAGGTTTCACATGAAAAACAATGTGGTTACTACATTCAACCATATTATCGAGTCCCCCCACAAACCCCATTGCAGTCATTGTCCATCAGTGTAGTAAGATGCCACAGAGTCACTACTTGTCTTCTCTTTGTTATACTGTCTTCCCCATGATACCCCCCATACCATATGTACTAATCATAATACCCCTCAATCCCCTTCTCCCTCCCTCCCCACCCACCCTCCTTAACCCCTCCCCTTTGGTAACCACTAGTCCCTTCTTGGAGTCTGTGAATCTGCTGCTGTTTTGTTCCTTCAGTTTTGCTTTGTTGTTGTACTCCACAAATGAGGGAAATCATTTGGTACTTGTCTTTCTCTGCCTAGCTTATTTCACTGAGCATAATACCCTCTAGCTCCATCCATGTTGTTGCAAATGGTAGGACTTGTTTCTTTCTTATAGCTGAATAGTATTCCATTGTGTATATGTACCACATCTTCTTTATCCATTCATCTGCTGATGGACACTTAGGTTGCTTCCTTATCTTGGCTATTGTAAATAGTGCTGCAATAAACATAGGGGTGCATATGTGTCTTGCCAATTGGTTTCAGCCCTGGGCAAGTTCACTATGGATTCAATGTGACCAAAGAAACTGACAGCAGAACATTTTTTGGGGTGAAAGGGTTTATTGCCCGGCTTGTTCTCTGGTGGTAGGTCAAGCACTAGTGCCTCTGCCTCTGCTCAGATCACTGGACCGAGCTCTCTATATAGCACAATAATGGCTTATTGTCTAAAGGTGTGGAAGCAGTAGCCTAGCAACAGGCCAGTTACATCATCAGGTGGTTTAAGTTCAGTGAGGATCCTGGCCATAGGAACCCCAACTTCCCCACAATATGTCTTTTTGAATCTGAGAACTTGTATTCTTTGGAGTGAAATTCCCTGGTCAAATGGTATTTCCATTTTTAGTTTTTTGAGGAACCCCCATATTGCTTTCCACAATGGTTGAGCTATTTTACACTCCCACCAGCAGTGTAGGAGGGTTTCCCTTTGTCCACATCCTCACCAGCATTTGTTTTTGATGTAATTCTAAATGGAATTGTTTTCCTGATTTCTCTTTCTGCTAGTTCATTGTTAGTATATAGGAACACAATAAATTTCTGTCTATTGAGTTTGTATCCTAAAACTTTGTTGAAGCTAGTTATTAGTTCTAATAGTTTTTTGGTGGAGTCTTTAGGGTTTTCTAAATATAGCATCATGTCATCTGCAAATAGTGACTAGTTCTTCTTTGCCAATTTCAGTGCCTTTTATCTCTTGTCTGATTGCTGTGGCTAGGACTTCTGGTACTATATTTAGTAAACATGGTGAGAGTGGACATCTTTGTCTTGTTCCTGATTTTAGAGGAAAAGCTTTCAGCTTTTCACCATTGAGTATGATGTTGGCTGTGGGTTTGCCATCTACAGCCTTTATTATGTTGAGGTATGTACCCTCTATACCTATTTTATTGAGAGTTTTTATCATGAATGGATGTTGAATTTTGTTAAATGCATTTTCAGCATCTATTCAGATGATCATATGGCTTTTATCCTTCCTTCTGTTAATGTGGTACATCACATTGATTTATGAATATTGTACCATCCTTGCATCCCTGGACTAAATCCCACTTGGTCAGGATGGATGATCCTTTTGATACATTTTTTAATTCAGTTTAATATTTTGTTGGGGATTTTTGCTTCTATGCTCATCAGGGATATTGGTCTAAAATTTTCTTTTTTTTGTAGTGTCTTTATCTAGTTTTGGTGTTAAAGTAATGCTGGCTTCATAGATTGAATTTGGAAGTATTCCCTCCTCCTTTACTTTTTTTGAAATACTTTAAGAAGCATGCTTATTAGCTCTTCTTTAGCTGTTTGGTAGAATTCAGCTATGAAGCCATCTGGTCTTGGACTTTTGTTTGTTGGGTTTTTTGATTATCAATTCAATTTTCTTACTGGTAACTGGTCTGTTCAGATTTCCTGTTTCTTCCTGGGTCAGTTTGGGATAGTTGTACTTTTCCAGGAATTTTTCCATTTCTCCTAGGTTGTCCAACTTATTGGTGTAGAGTTTTTCATAGAATTCTCTAATAATTCTTCATAGTTCTGTGGTATCAGTTGTAATTTCTCCTTTTTAATGTCCTCTTTTTTTCTGGATAAATCTAAGGATTTCTCTATTAGGTTTATTTTCTTGAAGAACCAGCTCTTGGTTTCATTGATTTTTTTCTATAGTTTTATTTTTCTCTTATTTATTTCTACTATGTCCCTCCATCTGTGGAAACCAAACTCCTTTGGGTTTCATTTGTTCTTCTTTTTCTAGTTTCTTCAGTTGTGAGTTTAGACTGTTTATTTGGGATTGTTCTTGTTTCTTGAGATAGGCCTATATTCTATGTACTTCCCTTTTAGAACTGCTTTTGTGGTATCCCACAAATTTTAGATGATTGTATTTTGTTTTCATTTGTCTCCAGGTATTGCTTGATTTTTGTTTTGATTTGTTCAGTGATCCACTGATTATTAAGAAGCATGTTGTTTAGCCTCCATGTGTTTGTGGGGGTTTTTTGTTTTCTTTGTGTAATTGATTTCTAGTTTCATGCCATTGTGATCTGACAAGATGCTTCATACAATTTCAATATTTTTTAATTTATTGAGGCTCTTTTTGTATCCTTACATGTGATCTATTCTGGAGAACATTCCATGTGCACTTGAGAAAAATGTATATCCTGCTGCTTTGGGGTAGAATGTTCTGTATATATCTGTTAAGTCCATCTGACCTAATGTGTTGTTCAGTGCTGTATCTTTGGTGGGGTATCTCTTAAAGTCTTTGGCTCATTTCTTTTTATTAAGGTATTACTGATATATACTCTTATGAAGGTTCAACAATAACCTCCTCAAAGGCACTTTCTCTCTCTTCTTCTCTCTCTTCTTCTTCTGGTACTCCTATACTACGAATATTGTTCCATTTGGATTTGTCACACAGTTCTCTCAATATTCTTTCATTCCTAGATATCCTTTTTTCTCTCTGTTCCTCAGCTTCTTTGTATTCCTTTTCTCTAATTTCTATTTCATTTATTGTCTCCTCCACCATATCTAATCTGCTTTTAAAACCTTCCATTGTATTCTGTAATGATTGGATTTCTGACCAGAATTCATTCCTGAGTTCTTGAATACTTTTCTGTACCTCTATGAGCATGTTTATGATATTTACTTTGAAATCTCCTTCTGGAAGATTGACAAGGTCAGTTTCATTTTATCCTTTTTCAGGTGTTTGAGGGATTTTTGTTTGAACCAGTTTCCTTTGATGTTTCATATTTGTATGTGGCACCCTCTAGTACCCAGAAGCTCTACTCTCTGGAGCTTCTCAGCCCCTGGAGTGATGTCGGAGGTCACAGGGGAGTGATGCTGGTGCCTGGGGGGAGGGAAGAGCTTTTTCCTGCTTCCCAGCTGTTATGCCTGTCTCCACGGCCAGAACCAGTGGGCCAAACACATAGGTGTAAGCCTCTATGCTTTGTGTTTGAGGTTGCTATAGTCAGAGCTTCCCTTTGGCTGGCCTGATGCCAGGGTAGGGGCTGCCGGTTTGTGAGCCAAGTGCAGGCTGCCTGGGAGGAAGGCACAGCAGGCTTCATATCATGGTGGGGAGCCTTGGAGCGGCATATCCAGCCAGGCAGATGGAGTGCCTGTAGCTCCTCAAAGTTTCCAACCTGCTGGGCAGAGTGAGCCTGGACAATTTTGTCTACCTGTCCTTTCTCTTGAGCAGTAAGCTCCGTGTAATCCTTGCCCCTTTAGCAGCCCTCTCACTGTTAGAAAGTCTCTCAGACTGCCTGCCTTTCTTTTGTCCCAGAGCAGCGAGATGTGGATCCCTGTTTTCCACAAGTGGCTGGAATCTCAGTCTCTCCAGGTATTCTGCCTGTCTTAGCTTTCCAACCCCACTAATCACCAGAGCACCATGCAATGTAGGTTTGCGCTCCCAGAGAAGATCTCCAGGGTTCAGTGTTCAGCCATCCCAGACCTCCACTCCCTCCCTGCTCTGTTTCTCTTCCTCCCACCAGTGAGCTGGGGTGGGGGAAAGGCTTGGGTCCCACCAGATCACAGCTTTGGTACATTATCCTGTTCTGTGAGGACTGTTCTTTTCTCCAGGTGTATATAGTCTGGTGCAGCCTTCTTTCCTGTTGCTCTTTCAGGATTAGTTGTATTAATTATATTTTCATATTATATGTGGTTTTAGGAGAAGGCCTCTGTCTCACCTCTTTAATGCCATCTTTAATCCAATCTCATTGGATCATTTTTTAATCAGGTTCTTTTCTTATTATTGAGTTTTAATAGTCCTTTTTATATTTTTAACAGTCCTTTATCAACTGTGTCTTTTGCATGTATTTTCTCCCAGTCTATGCCTTTCTCATTCTCTTGACATTTTTGTCTTTCCTAGAACAGGAGTTTATAATTTTAATTAAGTCTAACATCAGTTTTTCCTTTCATGGATTGTGCCTTTGGTGTTGTATCTAAAATGTCACTGTATATCCAAGGTCATCTAGTTTTTCTATGTTTTGCATTTTACATTTAGGTCTGTGATCCATTTTCAGTTAATTTTTATGAAGAATGTAAGGTCTATGTCTAGATTTTTTTTTTCTTGTGGCTGTCCAATTGTTACAACACCATCTTGTTGAAAGACTGTCTTTTTTCTATTGCATTGCCTTGGCTCCTTTGTCAAAGATCAGTTGACTGTATTTGTGTGCATCTATTTTTTGGCTCTCTATTCTGTTCTACTGTTTTATTTGTCTGTTCTTTACTAACACCACACTATCTTGATTACTTAGCTTTATAGTAAGTCTTGAAGTCAGGTAATATCAGTCCTCCAACTTTGTTATCCTTCAATATTGTGTTGGCTACTCTGGATCTTTTGCCTCTACATATAAATTTTAGAATTAATGTGTTAATATCCAGAAAATAACTTGCTAGGATTTGGATTTGGATTGTGTCAAATCTACAGATAAAGTTGGTAAGAACTGACATTATGACAATATTGAGTCTTCCTATCCATGAACATGGAATCTCCCCATTTTTTTTTAGTTCTTCAATTTTATCAGAATTTTGTAGTTTTCTTCATATAGATCTTCTACATACTTTGTTACATTTATACCTAAGTATTTCATTTTTTGGATACTAATATATATGGCATTATGTAAATTTGAAATTTAATTTCAAATTCTACTTGTTTATTGCTGGTGTATAGGAAAGCTATAGTGAGAGTTTTTATCATGAATGAGCATTGAATTTTGTCAGGTGCTTTTTGTGCATCTACTGATATTATCATAAGATTTTTCTTTCTTAGCCTGTTGATGTGATGGTTTAGAACAACTGATTTTTGAATGTTGAACAAGACTTGAAAATCTGGGACAAATTCCACTTGGTGGTGGTATATATAATTCTTTTTATGCCTTTGTTGGATTTGATTTGCTAACAGTTTCTTGAGGATTTTTGCATCTATGTTTATGAGAAATATTGGTCTGTAATTTTCTTTCCTTGTAATGTTTTTGTCTGGTTTGATATAAGGTAGTGTTGGCCTCATGGGTGAGTTAAAAAGTATGCCGTTTGCTTTTCTTCTCTGAAAAAAAAATCATAAAGAATTGGTGTACTTTATTCCATAAATGTTTGGTAGAACTTATCAGTGTACTCATCCAGGCCTGGTGCTGTTTTGGAGAGCTATTATTTATTCAATTTATTTAATAGATACAGCCCTAGTCTTTTCATCTATTTCTTCTTGTGTGAGTTTTGTCAGATTGTGCTTTAAGGAATCTAGATTATCAAAGTTGTTCATAATATTCCTTGCTTATCCTTTTAATGTCCATGGGATCTATTGTGATGTCCCCTCTTTCATTTCTGATATTGGTAGTTCTGTCCTCTCTTTTTGTCTTAGCCTGGCTAGAGGCTTATTAATTTTATTCATCTTTTCAAAGAAACAGATTTTGGTTTTATTGATTTTCTCTATTAATATCCCTTTTCAATTTCATTGATTTCTGCTCTAATTCTTATTATTTATTTTCTTCTTCTTACTTTGGATTTAATTTTCTCTTTTACTAATTTCCAAAGGTGGAAACTTAGATGGATTGTAGAAATTTTTTATTTCCTAATGTACACTTTCAATTCTATGAATTTCCCTTTCAGCACTGTTTTCACTATATCCCACATATTTTGATAAGGTGTTTTCATATCCATTTAGTTGAAAGTACTTTTTAATTTTTCTTGAGATACCTTCTTTGACCAATGTGTTATTTAAAACTGTTGCTTAATCTCCATGTACATGGGGATATTCCAGTTAGTTTTCTGCTTTGATTTCAAGTTACTCCATTGTGTTCTAAGAGAAGATATTGTATGATTTATACTCTTTTAAGTCTGTTAAGGTCTGTTTTATGTCCAGAATGTGGCCTATCTTGGTGAATGTTCCACGTGAGCTTCAGAAAAATATGTATTTTGCTATTGTTGGATGAAATGGTCTGTAGATGTCAATTATATCCAGTTGATTTGTGGTTTTATTGAGTTCAACTATGTCCTTACTGATTTTTGCCTGCTGGTCTGTCCATTCTGATAGAGGAGTGTTAAAGTCTCCAATTATGATAGTGGATTCATCTATTTCTCTTTGCAATTATATTAGTTTTGGCCTTACATTAGATTTTGATACTACACTACTTTTTTTTTTAGCAAAGGTATTTTGTACTCTTTAAAAAAAATGTTATGAAGTCTTTAATGCAAAATGCCTAACACTTAAAATTACCAAAACTTCACTTAAGTTAAAAACTCATTTAATAAAGATGATAAACTCCAATAATTGTACTCAATTTCTGCCACAGAATGCCAAACCTATGTAATACAACACAGTACTGCATCATTAACTGTTCCTCCATTCTTCTTCTCAGTCCTAAAGGGCAGAGGAGGGGTACTTAAGCATGAAACAAAATACAATTGAAATAAACTGTGCAGAGTTATTCTTAACAGTTACAAATGCATTCTGACTAAGCTATCCAAATAAGTTGCTAGGGGATAACTGTAGGTATTGCTCCAGAGCTGATAAGAGGTTTTGTTTTTAGAGCTTAATAAAGGTCCTGTTCTAGGTGAGAAGTCATAGGTTAAGGATGTGTGTTCTGTAGTGATTACATATCCACACTTAGAACTAGTAAACACTAGAAACATACATCAGAGTATCCTCAAAAGCTGGTGCAGTTTTTTAAAAATTGAAGTAACATGATTTTCAGAGTCCACAGGAATCTTGCCTCAAGAGTTTGAATAGCTGCCAATAATGCACCCATTGTGTGGGGGATAAGGCATCTCTGGGACCCTTTGCCAAAACTGGATTCTCTGGTTTTTAGTATAACTATTGCATCTTTCATTGCATGGCAGATAACATTCTTCATCTGTAATTTATCTTCATGATTGGTATGAGTCTGTGATAGAGAACAGAATTCCTGAGTAAGCCAGAACCATTGTTTAACATGCTCTAGAGAGACAAAAGCTTCAGCCAATTTGATACAGCTATATAAATTAGGAACCTGACATGGAATTCCTCCTGTGATAAATACCATATCTCTGAGAAACTATTTCACAGCCCAGCCTTCAGCTTCATACACTTGATGAAGATGCTTTCTTGGTGATCAGTCTAAATACTAGCTCTGATTACTAATAGGATCATGGTTCCTCAGTTTTATTGAACTTGCTCTTCTGATACCTTTTTAAGGAATTCTCATATTTACACACCCAGTGCAAATTGAAGAAGCAGGATTACACACATCACACATTTCTTGAACATATTATCAAATGCCAGAAGGCCCCTGGCTTCTCTTTTCCTTCAATAAATTGCCTCATTGTGAGTTTATGAGAATATCCATCTTGGAAAGTTTAAGTACTTGGTCACACTGTCCTTGGGAATTCCCACATAGACCATGACATTAGCTGCATCAGAAATATCCCAGTAAATATATTGCTCCCCACTTTCAATCTTTTTCAGTAATTAGCCCACAAGCATTATATATCTCAGGATTCTGATCCTGCCAAACAAAGTATTTTGGAAACCTAAAGAGAAAATCACTTTGCTATCTGACCTTGTGTACTCAAGCAATGGAATGTTGGCCATCAGATTATCAAACCTGGAAGGCATCATATCTCTAAGATTTCTGCCTGGTAGTCAGTCCTTAAATTTCAACATCACTAATTCTTTTTCATTTTTTCAAGAGGTTTAGCATAAATTCAAATCCATTGCAAAAGTCTCCTACTGTGGTTTCTGTGATGATTTGACTGGTTTTTGCTATAGACTGAATGTTTGCGTCCCTCCAAAATTCATGTGTTGAATTTAATCCCCCATGTGATGGATTTTCAGGTAGAGCTTTTGGGAGATAATTAGATCATGAAGGCAGAATACCCGTGAATGGAATTAGTGCCCTTATAGAAGGGACGTCAGATAGCTTCCCTGTCCAGTGAGGACACAGCAAGGAGATAGCTTTCTATGAACCAAACATGGACTCTCACCTGACACCAAATCTTCTGGCACCTCATTCTTGGACTTTTCAGCCACTAGAACTACAAGAAAAATGTATTTGTTTTTTAAGCTAGCCAGTCTATGGTATTTTGTTATAGCAACCCAAACAGACTAAGACAGTCCTACAATTAACTAGTTCAACTTCCTAGTCACCAAACTCTGGAGAAGGACTCAGGTTTCCAAAATGCAATGGTTAATTTATGGTACAACCCAGACACCATCACTGGCTGCCCTTGGTTCCAGTACTCCTTGAACACATTCCAGATGCTCCTGTTTGGGGAATCTTGCAAGCGCAGCAAGCAATTACCACACAGCCTGTAGTGAGGGGGTCAGAATTCTGGCCGTGTCATCAATCCTTGAGGTTCTGATAAAAATTACAGGAAGTCTTATTTTCTATCAGAGAGGCATATATATCATCAAAGATTTTTTTGCATATTCTTGAATCCATTTTCTGTCTTTTTTTTCCTTGTTGACATTACCTCTGGTTAAGTCTTCTGGCTAGTTTAAAGAGGTGCTAGTTGGACAGGTCACCTCCCTGTGACTGGCTGGCATGGAGGCTGCACCCCAACCCCAGCTGCAGGTTTCAGTACAGAGAGATTCTGCCGGAACACAGCACCAGGAGTGGGGTATTCTCCGACTAAGGAAGTCTGTTTTATGTCTTCATTTGAGGCTGGCTTTGAAAAGTGCTTAAATCACCTATTTGAATAAGGATAATATCTTTATTCCACAGGGTGCTCTTACAAAATGAACAGTCACCCACGTCATAGAGAGCTTTTCTAAGAATGATCTGTATACACATCATATCCCTGGTTTGTTTACCTGACATTTCATACATCCCAGCCAACCAGAAGTCTTATAGGTAGCACCCTCTTGGCAATTTTTCATCTTCATCTGGTTGTGATCCACACACACACTCCAAAGTTACACTGGTGACACATCCAGTGCAAAATGAAGGAGGATAACACACATCCCACATTTCTGGAACACCTCTGAAAGCTCACTCCTAGCAACCCTTTAAGACATGCCCTTCTGTGCGGCTCCACAGTTGACATACCTTTCTTTTCAGAACCCACTGTTTGATACATTAGACTCCAGTGTTGTCCAGGATGTACTTTCTGTATCCAAATCAGTCCACACTATGTTTTTGGTTAAAGGCAACCATAAGCTAATTGCTTCATTGTTATTGTAAACATTTTGACAAAGAGGCAACAGAGCAAAAAACACCAAACTCTAATAACCTAATAAAAAAGGGTCCTTATGGTTTATGTGAGGATATTTGTTTTCACACAACTCTCTTGTCTCTTTCATCACTCACCCCAGGGACACAGTGACTAGGATGACTACACTGACATGATTTCAGGTTTAGTAGTTAGGAATGCTGAAGCAAACAAGAAACATAAAATCTGACTAAATGAGAAGTGTAGAGACAGGTTGTTGTTGATGTTGGCCAAACACCAACTGAGTCGTCAGGAGCCTAGACTTCCTATTTGTTTGCTCCAGCATCAACTGTTCAGTTTTTGTCTTTGTACTTTCAACTTATGGTCTCAAGATGCCCACTGAAATTTCAAGTAAGGAGGAAAACAGAAAGACTACTTTCAGCCCCTATTACGCCTCTTATCAGAGAAGCAAAAGCTTTCCCAGAGGTCTAATAGATATTGTTACATATTTGGCCAAGACTGGGTCATTTGGCCACTACTAGTTTCAGGAAAACCTGGAAATCAAGTGTATGGAAAAGAACAGGATTAGCTTAGGGCAACTATGAGTCATCCTCTGGAGCTAAGCAGACTGCTGCCTGTATTAGTCGGCTACTGCTGTGGTAATGCCCCAGGCAACCCCCAAAATCTTAGTGATCTATAAGAACAAGCATTTGTTCCTCACTTATAGGCATGCAGGTCCTCTGTGACTCTGCCACATTTGGCTGGGATCAACTGGGTTTGGATCCAGTTGGATCCAGTCGGCTGTGTGCTTTTAGGTCTGCCCCGCGTAGCTTCTTATTCTCACATTATTAACCACCCACAGCATATTCTTCTCATGATAAATGGCAGGGGCACAAGAAGCCAGATAAAAATCATACAAATGCATTTAGAGTCCTTGCTCATGTTATGTACGGCAGCAATCCATTTGCCAAACAAATTGCCTGGCCCAATCCAACACAAACCCGGCAGATACATATACTCTGCCTGCTCCAGTGGCAAGTGCTACAAAGTCACATGCCAAAAGGTAAAGCATAATTCTGTTACAGAGAGAGAACAAAGAATTGGGAACAAAAATCAAATCCGTCCCATCTTTCCAGACAAAGTGGGGCCCTGAGAGCCACAGGGAAAGGAAGAGCTGTTGGGGAGCCGCTAGGAGCGCCTTGCACTCTGATGTATTTGCTCATCAAAAGATACTAGCTATAAACTTAATCACATAAAGGCCTGGAGAATATTTTATGTTAAAAAGGTGTCCTCGCTCTTGACAAATTTGGGATCATAAGTCTGGTATTTTTTAAGTCTTGCAGAAATAAACTAAGGAAAAATACTCAAGTATAAAACAAGTGTGGTTTCTTTTTCTTTAAATCTGAGACTGGATTTCATTTATTCTGTTATGGGTGTCTGACATTTACATAATACTTTGCAATTGCTAGTGGTCCCCAGTACACTCTAGGATAATTATGACCATTGTTATTAAAATTTCTCAGCGTTGGGGACGGAGGCGCCCTGGACGCGGGCTTGGCCTCCAATGGCAGAGGAGCGGGAGGTCGGCTGCAGTACCAGCTGGTCCGCTTGTCCCCCGCCACTCCAGCTGCCGAGCACGCCTGACCGGTTACTGCGGCGCAGGTGGCGCTGCTGAGCAGCGCTCCCCCAGCGGCGGAGCTGCCACCGCCCCTCCCCCGCCAGCCGCACCCACGCCGCAGGACCCCCACTTCGCGCTGCCTCAACAGCTGCTTCACGCGCAGGCGTACCGCTGACTCCGCAGCAGCCCGCTCCGCCCAGCAGCCTGCTCCGCCCAACAGCCACGTGTGCCTTCCATCTCCAGAGCAAAATTTTTGGAGCATATAATAACAGAGTCATTATCAGAGGTGGAGCATTCACAGGTAGGTCTTGGAGTGAAACCTGTACTGGGGGAAGTCAGGCTCACTCCTCAGCACACGAAGCACCTAATTCTCCAGTTTCCATCTAGATGAAGAACAACCAGCCGCCCTCTACCATCCCACAAGTTGAAATAATACGTGAAAACCTCTTAAAAGACAGGGAAGATCAAATTCGGGAGGGGTATGAGCAAATCGTCTCTATCGATCTAGCAGAACAATATCAATCTTTTGTGAAATTCACACATGATCAGATTAAGCAACGATATGCGACAAGGCCAACGAGCTACATGTCCAGAAGGTTTTTTTTGCATATCTGGGTACCAGGTTTGAACTCAAGGGATGCCTGCTGTAAACTTATTGCAACTGTTTTGATACCACATTTCAGCCCCAACTTGTTACCCTGAGAACACTTGAACCTTTCTGCAGGTGCAATTTATACACCTGGAAAGCACTTAAAACTTTCTGGCTGCCACAAGCATCTCTTTTCTGCTCATCCAATAAACTTTGTTTCCCTCATTATTGTTTCTGGAAAGGAAAGTTCTGTTTAAGTGGTTTTAGTTTGAATATAGAATAGTTTTTTTAAATAGGGCTTATTTTGCAAAATACTGAGTTTCAATTAAAATGGGAAAAAAAAGTACAGGTAACCTCACTAATAAATATAGTTGCAAAACTCCCAAATAAAGCATTAGCAAATTGCACTCATCAGTGTACAAAATATAACACTACATCTTAATCAGTGGTGGATCTAGGAATGCAAGGATTTCCCAACATTGGAAAGTCTATTTATAGAAGTCACTGGCATATAAATACCATATAAGTCCTTGGTAGTAAAGAAGATTCCCTAGGACAAATAAATTAGA
This sequence comes from Manis javanica, assembly GCF_040802235.1. Lineage (NCBI taxonomy): Eukaryota > Metazoa > Chordata > Mammalia > Pholidota > Manidae > Manis > Manis javanica. The sequence continues at coordinate 41,804,641 of NC_133167.1, read as the reverse complement.
TAAGAGAAAGTGATTCCCAAGAATGTAATCCTCAATATTTAAAACTTTTGCAAAGGAGACCCCCAAAGGAATACCCAATGAAATGGGGCTGGAGTGCGGAAGAGGAAAAATCGTTGTAAGATATTCAAGAGAAGAAAGTGTTTCAAGTTGACCAGTGCTGAGAGGTCAAGTAAGATGAAGACTGAAAACTATTAATTCAGCACAATGGTATGTACTGGGTCCATGATAAACAATCTGAGTAGTCATGAGAGAGAAGCCTGATTGGAATGGGTGAAGAGAAAATGTGAAATGGGGAAATGGAGCCAAGACCACAGAAAACTCATTTAAGACATTAAGCTCAGAAGGGAACAGATAAATGGGGTGGTAGCTTGGCTCTTTAGTGGAGTATGGTAAAAGAAAGGCTTTGTGTGTATTTTGTTTTGTATTTGTTGTTTAAGGATGATAGGTATGGAGCATATGTTGTATCAAAGGAAATAATGAGTACAAATTTGATTTTGTAGGAGAGAAAGGCAATTACAGAAGCAATGTCTTCTCCCTCAGCAACAAGCCCTTGCCAAACTCCCACTCAGGTGAAACTTAACTGTCTGCTGCGCTCCTGAACTCCAGCAGCTGAACATAAAGAGGAAAAATACACAGCTGGTCCTGCTTAAAATCCATGACCATAAATCTCAAAAGAGCACTTAACACTAACCAACAAGCCTACCATACTACCTAGTGTGATGGCTTCTCCTCTCTCCAAAGTAACTACATCACACGTTCTCCTCTCACCAAAAACTTACTCATGTCCGTCACCCCCTTCACTCTGTTGTTCACCTTGCCTCATACATCATGAGGAAAGCCAGACATCCTCTCATCTTCCCACCCCCAAATCTACCTGCTGTACTGCACTTGCCTTCCTTCTGTCTCTCCATGCAGTCTGGACCCTGCTTCATTATAATAGAAAACTAGCTGAAGTATAACTGGACATGTTAACCCAGAAAACTTCAGTGTTTCTCAGAAGAAATAATGAATGTGAATGAAACTGAAAAATTGCTAAAACTATACACAATAAAAAATTGACTAAAATTAATGGAAGAATCCAATCTCCTTGAAACAATTAAAGTTACAAATCTGACCTGAAGAAATTAGACTTGGTAGTAATAATGCACCCAAGTAAAGGTCAAATACTGTGTGCCATCATCAATAAAACTTTCATTATAAAATTTACACAGAGAAGCTGTCCCCAAAGAAAATAACTTCAGTAAAATAAAAATGAAAATGCAAAGTACATTGAAACTATGAAAATCAATTGTTAAAAAAAAAAACAAAATTCAACTGAGTGAACTTGAAAGATCTAACTGGCTTTATTTAATGATTCATGAATGGGCAGCATTGCATCTAGCAAGTAGAAAAGAGATCCAAGGAGCTGTACCAAATGGAAGGCTGCTATAGGCAAAAAGGGGCAGAAAAAGCAAGGTTCTAACAAAGAGTCAATTGTTTCAGGCACAGTCATCTTCCTTTGGAGGAAGAAAGGGGCTGCCTATCACACAGATCACGTCACTAATACTCATCAGGTAATTCCAGATAGACTGATTAAACTACAATTAGGTTAATTAGGCTAATACTAAGTCTTGATTTGTTAATGTGGGTCTTAACACAAGTGACTCCAGTTGGGGCCTGTTGTCTCTTTTTTTCTTAAACAAAATTGAGGCCATGAATAGTCATTAAACTTGCTGATATTTAGAAACAAATTCAAAACAATCATACAAAAATATTGAGGGAAACTTTGTCCAACGGAGAGGTTAAAGTGTCTTATACAAATCTGGTATATTTCCTTCCAGACCTTTTCCTGTGTATTCAGACAGAACAGTGGAGTCCACTCCCCATTGCTCAAGTGTAGGGTTCTTTGTCAACCCCATTCCTCTCATACCACCACCACACAAATAGATTCCTTTTGCCCTAAGGATACTGCAAGGATAGTCATGTAGGCAGCCATGCAGAAGAAGAAAGCAATGACTGGTGGCATGGTCTGGGCACTGTCTTGCTGGATAATGAGCTGGTGAGGATGGTATAGAGGACAGCTCTCCCAGAGTACAGACTGAATGATCAGCAGAGGTCCTGGGTACAGGCCATGTGAAGTTCTCTTTCATGGGAAGACTGGGCAGTTGACTGGCAAGGTCTCTGATCCCATGTAACCCTTGGCGCCCACAGCAGTCCTTCTTCAGACCCACTGCCCTTACACCTTCTGTAAAGGGGCTCTCTCTTGCACCACAGTTTCCATTTAGGGGCTTCTGATGTTCTACCTTTCTTTCCTACCCCCTTGCTTCTTCCTCTGCTCTCCTTTTTTCCTAGACTTATTAACCTAATAATAACCTTTAATGCTCATTAGCAAGAACCTCAACGTCTCATTAAAAACTGATTTCAAGTCATTTCCCATTCTGCATATAAAGAGCTTGGCAGTAGTCATTCCATCCTAAAGATAAGTAAAAAGCTAAACACACTGTAAAATCAACAATTCTTGGATCCATAAGAGAAGGGAGGACATGGCAAATCTCTGCCCCTAAGGTTGGAGAGACCAACAGGCAAGTCCTGGGAGCCATTGACTTACCAGGGCAGAAACTCACTTAGCAGACACCACCTCAGGAACCAGTGCCCGGGCAGGAAAATTTGACCTACAACTGACAAGACGTTAGAGGCTCAATGTGAACAACAATGAGAGTTAAAAACTCAAGGGGACCCAGTGTGGATAAACTGAGAGTTCCTGTGGCCAGGATTCTCACCTGACCATGGTTGACTACCTCACTGCACACCTGTGGGCAATACATGGCTGTTGACTCTATATAAAGAGCTCTACCCAGTGCTCTGGGTGCAACACGGTGGCAGGGCTGCAGGGCTGCAGGGCTGCAGGGCTGCAGGGCTGCAGGGCTGCAGGGCTGCAGGGCTGCAGGGCTGCAAGGCTGCAAGGCTGCAGGAGAGCAGAGCAGAGGCTGGAGTGGTGGCAGCACTGAGGACAGAGGCCCAGAGGATGGCTGTGTGGGACGACTGTGCAGAGGCATAGACCGGCTAGCTGCCTGCAGACTCACTCTGAGTGAATGGGATTCTAGTGACTGACCTGCCACCTGGAAATAAAGTTGGGTATAACCCTTTCACCCTAAGAATGTTTTGCTGTCTATGTCTTTGGTCACACTGAATCCATAGCGAACTTGACTGGGGCTGAAACCCATTGGCAAGACACCCAGTCATAGGGGGCTCCCACAGTTTTGTGAGATTTACCTCCAGGCTCTTGAGCAGGTCCTGCTTCTGGCCAGAGGAGGGGGAAAAGCTCCCATTTTGAAATCCACAAAGGACAGCTCTGCCCACAGGAGAAACTGGTTAACCAGAGCCTAACTCACCTGGAGAAGGGAAACCACCATTCCGGAAGGTCAGCTCTAGCCCTCCATATGGGGGAAGGGAAATGCCCAATGCCAGCCCATCCTAGCCATCCTGTCCCCACTAAAGGGGGAGAAAAACACAGAGAAACACTTGTGAAGTTCATAGTGCAGAACAAGACTCACCAAATAAAATACTGAGACCTAATCATAGGACTATAGAATGCTTTTCCCCTGCCCCCAACATACCTCACCACCACATTACTAAAGGCCTATTTATAGCTGTTCCTTTTACCTAGCACATCATGTCTGGCTATTGAAAAAAAAAAATGAGGCATACTAAAAGTAAAACACAACAAACAAAACAAAACCACAAACAAAAACAGTGTCTACATAGTATTTCAATAGATGAATGCATATTTTATTTAGACAATCTTCCATTTATGTTGTTTAAATTTTCCACTATCCTAACGCAAGTCCTTGTACATATATATTTATGTATCACATGATAAATTTCCTTAGAATATATTTCTAAGACATTTGCCAGAAGTTTGAAGATAGTAGATTATTGGGCTTGTTTAATAAACAGCTCTGGCAGAGAAGGTGAGAAGAGTATGGGAATGGAAAGAAGAGAAAATAAGTCAGTCTAGGAAAATTTATGACCACATATTTTTCTTTTTTCTCCTCTTATAATGTTCACTTTTTCAATATTGTAGAAAGATCATTGGATCTCAAAGAATATATGCAGAAAAACAAGTCTGCCACTCCTGTCTCCCAGTTCCCAGTTCTCTCCCTAGTTTCTTATTTATTCTTTTAGATATTGGGGCTAGCCCTACAAAAAAGCCATGTTTGCAGATTAAACACAGTTTAAAGAATGCATTATGATTCCACCTAATATTATGTGTACGCCCATTTACTTCTCCTGTATCTGATCAAAATATGCTCAGTGACTTTGTCATATATTTCAGGATGTTTTGATATCAACTCTTTTCCTTAGTGAGGACAAGCTATCTGAAAGCTAGCTTTTAAAAATTAAAACTGCCGAGGAATGTTAGATGAATGGAGTAGAGGAGGTCTTGGATGTAGTGTTACTTATTTGCCCTAAATGAATAAGTTTCCTTTAACGTGAAGAGGGAGCAACACTTTTGAAGTCTATAAGTTATATAAACAAATGATAGGAAGACACAATGAATGAAGAAAATCTGCTACTAACAAAGCCCTGTGATCTCCTAAAGAATCCTAAATTCAGCCTCTGGCTATGCAGGCATGCAGGCTAGAGGGCGCTATGGTCCAATCTCAAACTGCTGGTTCCTTTAGCCAGGATTTGGGTTTTAAGAGCCAAGAGTTCTTTGCACCAACAAAAGACTATAGATAAATTATCTGTGGCAAGCCCACTTCCTGAAGTAGATTTTCTGTTTGAAAAGCTAGAGGGAATTACTAGATCTTCTCAGCTACATAAGACTATCTTTTCAAGGAAGTATTCAGATTACAGAACTGAAAAAAGACCTTAAAGATCATCGAGGTCCATGGTTGTTAACAGGGACTTATATCAGAATTGCTTGTGGCATTTTGGCTAATCATCAAAGTGCAGTAAACTGTTCTGGTTTTTTTTTTCCTTTTTCTTTTTCAAGTATGAACCCAGGCCTTTGGACACTGCAGCATTGGAAAATAATGATTGTTTCTATATTAGTTGTCCAGCTTTTCTGAATTACCGCTTGTCACCTTCTCTCAAAATATATTCAGTATTCTCTCCAAAATATCCAGAATCACGATATTCCAGTCAACTCTACCAACCCATAAATATATTTCCTCACTCCTGATCCCTGAAATAGGTATATTGTTCAAAGAATCTAAGTTCTATGCACTTATATATTGGGTTTATTCTGACCTTCCCTTGTCTCTCTGCTGTGCACGTTTCTGTTAGTTTCTAACTTAAAAGTATTAGGTTGAGTGTTAAGCTGAATATCTGCTTCAATGGGAAAATGTGTTCCTATAAGATTAGAAAATGGCAGTTGGACTTCAAGCCAGACCACCAAAAACTATTTAATCTATGATTTACCTGAGCCATGAAGCTGATGGTCCTTTTTCACTTATTTCTCCACTCCGTTGAATAAGCATTGAATAGGTGTGCATTGGAAAATTCTGACATGGCCCAGAAGTGGGACACCAGCAACAAAAATTTCTCTTAACTTCAGTCGGAAGCATGGTCTCTGGTTATAGAGTCAAAAAGGATAATGGGCATCAGTCTCAATGTACACTCACTGTATTTGAGTACCCCTGGTCCTTGGGTGTACTCTTGTTTTATGATCAGTAGATATTTGTTATACTGGAAAATAGTGTGTAGTGCATCTCAAGCTAATGAAAAGATGAAAATATGGCAGTCAGAGCAGTTAGTTCTGTTTTCAGTTTAGTAATAAATGAGCTGAACCAAAGCAAGTCAGCCTGCAAAGCACAGCCATCCCAGCTATTTCCTGTTATTTCAAGCTAAGCAGCAGATATGCAGGCAGGATTAGGACAACAAAAGATTTAGGGAAGACAGAAGACTTCTCTACAGTTTCTCAAGGAGGAAGTAAAGAGCGTAGGGAGAAATTTGAAATGGAGATATATAACAAGGTTGTTGGGTGAAGAGCATAGTCAGCTCCCACAGCCTGGTTAGATGTGGCTTGTTCTGGTCCATTTGTGAATGATTATATGAGGTTCTCCTAAAAGCAACAATGATGTAGCTGCTGTTTTCCCAGTGTAGGGACCAAGGGCAGGCCGCCCCATAAGATGCCACCGCGACGTGCAAATTGTTTCAGAGTCGAGAACAATCAAGGCCCAAGACTCAAAAACTTTGACCTCCCACCCTCTAACTACACAAATAGAATTTAGAGAGAGGACATGCTCCAGGAAGAGAGCTATCACCTTAAATAGCTATGCTATAATGTCAACTAGGTGTGGTAGACAGGGAGGGATGTGGCTAAGTGTGTTAAAATTCCTTCCTGTGTCCCCTCATTGTTTCTGCGTGGCCCAACAAACGTGTGTTTATCAAACATTTACTCTTTTAGTTGTCCTGTGAATTACTTCCCTTTTCCTTTGAGGTCTCAGACCCTTCTTTCTGGTTCAGGATGACATATATACCTCATTCTCCCTGACTGTCTTTGGAACCTATGCCTATGGCTTCCCCATATGTAGATAATTAAACTTTTTTTTTTTTCCTCCTGTTAATCTGTCTCATGTCAGTTTGATTCTTAGACCAGCTAGAAGAACCTTGAGGGGTAGAGAAAATTTCTTCCTCCCCAACACCAGTTTTTATCACCTTATAAACAAGAACATACCTGGACAAGATTAAAGACTATGACTCCAGCTTAAATCCCTAACCCCCAGCTAACTGCCTTTCAAATTGCTTATAATGTCACCAGGAATGAGGCAAGCAAGTGTGGATAGATCTGTGAAAATCCACCAGCACTAATGGCAAACAAATTCTAGTGTCTGGTCCAGGGTCAATGAGTTGATCACATCCTATTTATAAGAAAAAGACAACTGTATTTATTGTGTGGACAATGGTTTATTAATACATAATTTTTTTCCATTGTATTGATGTGTTCGCTTATGAGTGGACATATTCACTGCACAAAGACAAATGCTTTCATGCTGAGCAGAAGGTAAATACTGCAGGCAGGGTTTTTTCTCTCTTAGATGAGCTTTGCTGTATGAATGGAAAATGGAGGGTGATGTGGAAATGGGGAGAATGGATTATGGAATAAGCAGCAAGTGTTTTCTGGTGCCTGGTTTACATAAGATTCAGTGCAATTACCTATTCCTCTGACTCACTAGAAAGTTTCCCCATCAAAGAGGCAAGGTCTACACCTGGTATTTGAAGGAAGCCAAAGGGCCTTTCTTATTACTTACCTACCAGATTATCCACAATTCTCATAAAACGTTAGCACAGATCATTTGACTGGATTAATCCATCATCCTCTGTGGTCATCTATGAGAGAAAATGTCCTAGAAAATAAATCAACCCTGCTGACATTGAGGTGTTGTGATGGATAGTGAGTTCTATTGTCAGGTAGAAAGGTAGACATTAGCAGCCATGGAAAGGGGAAGGTAAAGTTCAAGGAAAAACTGCCCAAATTCTGCCCAGGTAGGGGGGGTCCCACGTGAAGGTAACAAAGGCTTTGCAGGGAAATAACTTCTTTGCCTATCAGGACCAGCCCAAACTGGCCCTAACCTAATCCCAATGTGGGTGCAGTCAAGCAAAACTAGTGACTGCCCAAAACATACCTCATCTCAAGAAAGGACATGCACAGTGAGAGGGATGGCTATACAGGTGGACCTGTCAATCAATGACTCCACCTTATCAATCAAAGAGACACCTCCTTGCCAGAATGCAAAATATAGACCTCCCACCCAATGTATCTAGGCCTCTGTCTACCTTAACTCTGACCTGCTCCACCCTTGGAGTTTATTCAAATAAAACTTTCACTCTGATTTGCTATTGTGTCTGCCTTTCAATTCTTTGCTGCGGTGGGAACAAGGGACAAGAAGAACGAACTCAGCCGGTAACACTATATAGAAAGGGAAGAGTATTATCATAGGACCAAAGGACATTTTCCTTAGTTGAATTCAGGACAGGGTGTCATGATATACAGCTAACAAATGTGCATTTGTAGAAGTACCAAGTTTGAGTTCTTAGCTGGAAAAATGTACAAGGAATGGAAGGGGTTAAAGTCTCAAGCTTAAATCCACAGGCTTATGCTGACACAAAATGTATTATCACCTCTTAAATATTATTGCACACCTCTATGCATCTTTCTGCCAGGGAAGATCTCAGATTACCGTCAAACAGAATCAATTATATTCTTTCTACTCAGCATGTCATGTAATGCCACACCCCATCATCTCTGGAGCTATAACAGGAACCTTCTGATCCAACCATGTGATTTCACTCATGGTAAGAATCTATTTCTGGGCATCTAAAAATGGATCTAACAATGGCAAGCTGTATCAATTGCAGAGCTGGTTTTAATAAAAAGCTCAAATATATTTGACCCAGTCAAAGATATTTAATGTTTGACCATCTTTCGATTGGGAAGAAAATTACAAAACATTTGCTTGAACAAGTTTGACTTCTTAGTAATTTATCAGTAACAAAAGGAAATCTAACTTATTATTTTCACTATTTGGTGAACACAAACATCACAGATTATATTTTGGGACTTTTAAAAATAATGACCCAGTATTAATGTAAATTTTCTTTACAGACTTTGCCAAACAGTGGATATTTGTTTGTAATATTATTGGAGATCCCATTAAAAGGCATGATTTCTCTAAATCACTGACTATAGGACAAGATGGTTTTAGGCAAGAAGTAATTTAGGAGGAATTTACATAAAACAGAAACTAGTGCTTTTCTAAGATGATTCTGAATTAAAATCACACTTACTTTCTTATAATTTTTTCCCAACTGCAGCTATTCACAAAAACTTTCTAAATTTTAGACTATTGACTCTTCCTAGTAATACAACACTTCATCCGACATTTACACTAGAGCAGAGCTGCGCTCATCACAGCAGTTTCAGAGCACTTACAATTTTAGATGAGGCAATGGCAGAGATATAACCTGTACTAGATCCACCAACATCTGAGGGAGTCAGTCCCCAGCATGACTTTAAAGGGTAGCTGTTCGGTAATGCACTCTACTCTGGTCAAGATATAAACAGGAAATGATTCTTTTCAGCCGAGCAAATCAAGCCCATATAATGTATTACAGTAAGTTTTCCTGTGACTACAGATGTTAGATTTTACAGAAGCTGTTTCAGATCAAATGAATTCATCTCTATTTTCTATTTCATAAGCCTGTTTTCAAGCCATCTGTCTGAAGTCACATTATTTAATGTGGATGTTTAGGAAGTGTATTATTTATTTTAGTGTATTGAAGTTTTAAAAATTCATATACAAGACATTGTCTGATTCTTCTCTATACATTCAGAAAGAATGTACGTAAGAAAATCTAAATGAGAATTTTTAAAAAGAAATTATCTAGTTGTCTGTAATTGCTCATCATTTAAATGTTCCATCTTCTAAAATATGCTTTGTTGCATACTATCGTGGGATGTTTGCAGTTTTGAAGCTCACAGCCCTAAAGTTCTCTGAAGTGACATATGTGGCAAACAAAATCTCTTTGTTGTGCCTTCCTCCAATGATTCAGCCTAACTACTGTACACTAGAAAATAAACAGCCCCACAGAATTAGCTACCCAGCTTCCTCTATTTTGAGATGAAAGTTTTCCTAGTTCAACTTCTAAAACACAAAAATTTTCTTGTTAACGTCCTTGTGTCTAAAATAGTGTTCTGTCCTTTCCCACTAAGCTGGGAGGTTTGTTGTCTGTCTGGTCACTTGTTATTAACCACCTCTGCTGTCAGAGAGATTCGGTGCAATGGGGGACCCCTGGAGCCCTTAGGCCCATCACTCCCGCCAGCTTCCTTTATGTGCCTTGCCCTTAAGAAGGAAAGAAGCTGCTTTCAAACTAGTGTCGAATCTAACAATTTGTGCTGTCTGCGCAAGTGTCTGCACTTTCCAAGGATATAGAACAGCTCCTTTTAGTCTCTTTCTTTCTTTCCAGAGACCCCACAGAGAATGTTAGTCACGTTAACATATGGGCACTAGAACCATCACCTGTTTGTAGGTGACCTTCAAGTAAATATATATGTAGCCAAGAATTAGACTTTAACTGTCACCATAAAATTTGCCTTAAGGGAAAGACATTCTTGATAAAAGTCATAAGCCCAAATCAGAGTGATTCCCTGCACTGCAATTATTCACCACAGTTTTGCAGTAGCAACTTTCTGTTATTCAGGACTAACAAACCTTGAATTCTGAAATGGACATTCAAGATATTTGTGCAACTAAAGGACCAGCAATAAAAGGCTGCAACTGCAACCCTGAATTATTAGTGTGTGCTCTTCTTTTCCTTCTGCTGGAAAATGTATAGTTTGCCCCACTTTAGGATGCCAAACCAACTGTTATAAAAGCTTATCGATCTAATAATTGGTTTGTATTTTGGATAACCCAAAATAATATAAATATGATGTGGTGGTATAATAAAAACATAATGGTTGAAATGATGGGCAGTAACTGTCATTCCACAGATTTGAGGATATGTCCTGTTGTTTTGTAAACCTGCTCAGCAATTCCCTGAACATTATAATTAAAAAACAAAAATGGCCATTTGACAAAGACAACTATATAAGTCAAATGTCTCTTCCTCAGTGTTAGAAAGATTGATACAGATGGAGGTATTCCCCCAAATTATACATATATATATATATATAAATAAAATATGTATGTAAAACATACATTGTAATATATGTTATATATGCTATATATAAAGCTGTGTGCAAGCTACATCATTTATGGAGTATTGTTAACCATAAAAATGCAAATTCATACTTGACTGAGTGAAGAAAAATCAGCTATTATCCAGCAGTGGTAAACTAGGGAACTTGGTATTGGAAAATCTGGAATGAAGTCCCTGCACAGTCCCTTATTAACGAAGAGAATTTGAGTTAGTCACTTAATCCCTCTAAGTCTCATTTTCCACGTCTTTCAATTAAGAAATATATATTATTTCAGAGGGTGTTTGGGGATTCAAATGATGTAACAGAAATGCATATACTTTGTAAATTATAAAATGCTATACCAATGTTATTTTAAGACATTTGAAAAATAGAATCTGAGACAACTTCCTAGCTGAGTAGAGCTTTCAGGAACTATTTAAATAATCAGAAAAGTGGAGCAACCAGAAGTTGGACACGACACAATTAAGAATGAGACAATCACAATCCATGCTCACTTCCAAGGCCAGTATACCTATTCCAGGATCCCCCTGCCCTCTGGCTATGGAAGAACTACTCTGTGGAGACCTGGGGGCCAGGGAAAATTTTCAGAGTCTTGAACAATTATGACTAGTTGATTTCTTCACTCATTCTTTGTATTGGATTCAGGAGATACAGAGAGGACTAGTAGTCAAGGTACTTCTTCTAAAGATTAGTCTAGTGAGAGAGACACAAATTAATTAGATAATACAAATAATCATCCAAATACGTAAAAACAGTGAAAAGCTTTGAAAGGAAGAGTTCAGGAGTATCTGAAACACGTGACAGATGGACTTGATCTGTTTTGATGTTATTCAGGAAGCTGACCTGGGAAGCAAAATTTGGGCTAAAACATGAAGGATGATGACTAAGCACCAACTAGATGAAGCTGGGGGTGGGTGGAGAGAATGGCAAAGAACTACACCAGGCAGAGGGAACTGCTTTAGCAAAGACCCTGAGACAGAAAGAACTGAAAGGAGGATGTGTTAATAGAGTCTGAGATTGGTGGCAGCTGGAAAAGAAAGCAGGAGCCAGTCTTTATCTAAAAGCAGAGAAGTGACAAGAGTACTTATTAAAAGTAGCATGTAGAGAGTCAGTTGGCAGCAGTGGATAAGAGTGAATAACTGTAAGTTTAATTTAGCACGATAGGTCTGATTAAATGGAGAGAATTTGATGGCTTCAAAAGAGGTATAGGTGATGTTCCATATCTGTGGATGTAGATTAAGGGAAAAGGTTTAGAATAAGTTTTGAGGGTCTCCAACTTTTAAAGTCTCAATAGGGGAGGAGAAGTCTAAAAAGAGAGGTAAGAATGTAAGAGTGACATTAGGAGTTATAGAAAAAAATTGCTGCTTAAAGATTAAGTGAGATGACTGAAAAAATTGCTCACTGGATTTAGTGACATGGAAATCATTAGCAAGATCTATATTAGAGGACAGATGGGGACAAAAGCCAGGCCAAAGTATGAGAAGGAATAAGGTTAATGGGGCTAACTTGTTAAAGAAATGTGGTTGTGAAAATTAGAAGTAAAAGGTTGTGGTAGCTAAGGGGGAAGATAGGCAGGGAAATATTGGGGGACACTTTACACACCCCTCAATTCATAAGTCACTCCCTTAGTCTATTGGTCTAGAATTCCTTCCTCCATTTAATTTGGGGTGGTATTGGTCCTATCCAGACTATAGCCTTAGAAAGTGTTTGATGTGGATGGAGATGATCCCAAAATCAAAAACAAAACAAACAGGTTATTCAGTTATTCACTTCAGACAAGCCCCATGCCAGGGTTTATAGTTCCAACAGTCACTCTCAGTGGTATGGTCTGGAAGGAAAGAAAAGAGATGTAATACTTCTCCATATAGATCTAGGACTTCCCTCTCATTCAAAGACTTCTTTCCCCAAACAGTGATACAAAGCTGTGTCCTATTCCCTCCTACCATCTCTCATTGGTCCATCTTACCCATCTCTGTCCTCACTGGCTTGGAAATATCCCTGCCCTTAGGCAGGTGTGGCCCTGGGGCACCACTGCTTTCTCTACAACAGACATTAGCACTCACTCCTTTTCACTCACTGTACAGAGACTTCCACCAGCCATTGGTGTCCTGCTTATCTGTTCTGTGGCTGACCAACATGAGACTCCAGCCAGCCTCTCTTGGCACTCTGTCAGTTATCTATTGCCACTCTCTGATACAGCCACATGTCAAAGGTTGGTAAACAGTACTTGTCTTGTAGGCCCTGCTGAGCCCAGCTCCCCAGTATAGGTTCAGCACCTTCTTATACACCCTGCTGTCTTTCCTTGGAAGTTTCCTTCTGGCTGAAAATAGCTGTTGATGAGGAGTACAATACACCCTACAATTCAGGTTATTTTAAAAATGTAAATTTATTTTCCATTACTGACCTAATTTATTAATTGAAACAATTAACTAAGTGAAACTATTAGAATCCTTAAAGATCTCAAATATTTGATGCAATTTAAAAAACAATTTAAGAGTGTTCTGGAAGCCATTTCTGTGATTCATGGTTGCTGAGCTCTCATGTGAAAAATGAGTACAAATATAAAGCTTATATCTACAGGAAATATGTTGGCATTTATGAAATAAAATAATGACAAAGAGCTTTAACAGACAATCCTCAACTTCCGGTGGTTTGACTTAACAATTTTTCAACTTTATGGTGGTGCAAAAGTGATGCACATTCAGTAGAAATCATATTTCAAATTTTGAATTTATATCTTTTCCCAGGTTAGTGATCAGCTACATGGTCAGGAGGGGAAACACCCAAAACACTTTAACAATCATTCTGTACCGACATAACCATTCTGTTTTTCACTTTCAGTATAATATTTAATAAATTACATGAGCTATTCAACACTGTATTATAAAATAGGCTTTGTGTTAGATTATTTTGCCCAACTGTAGGATAATGTAAGTGTTCTGAGCACATTTAATGTAGGTGAGGCTAAGCTATGATATTCCATAGTTTGGTGTATTAAATGCATTTTTGACTTATGTTTTTAATTTATAATGGGTTTATTGAATTATAATCCCATAGTAGATCAAGAATGATCTCTATATGGTATCAATGTATTTCCCAATTTAAAGAAATCTACAACTGAAGTTAGAAAGTGATATAGTTTAAAATATAAAGCAGGATGGACATGAATAGACATTTCACTGAAGAAGATATATGGATGGTAAATAAGCACGTAAGAAGGTATTGAACATTTTTAGCCTCAGATAAAAGCAAGTTAAAACCATGATGGTTCCAGTCACAATGGCCTCCTTTTAATTCCTCAAATGCATGGCTTATCAAGCATTACATCATCTGTCTTCCTCTTACTTCTCCATTCTCATCTTTTTTCACTTCCTTTCTCCAGACATGCTGAATTTTCAGTTCCTCAAAAGCTTTCACTGGGATCCAGGATTTCACACTTGTTTGTGCTTTTGCTTAACATTATTTAGCCCCCAGCTCTTAATCATCCTTATAACAATACCTTTTTATTCCATGTTTGGATCGTATGGTCCATCTGTGTGCATACATGGTGGGGAGCTGTAGAGCATCATGACTTAATGGGAATTAAAGTAACACCTGTTGAGCATTTTCAAAATGTTGTCCTGGTTATACCTGTTTACTTGATAATCTTTGCCATTGGACTGAATGCTTTGTGAGGTCAAGGCAGTGTCAACATGGTAAATGGTCAATACATATTTATTGAATGAATGAATAATCAAACTATAATTTTCCAATAAATCCCTCCAGTGAAATGTCTCACTTCCACTTAGACTGGATATACAATAGGCATATTTACACTCTTGTGAATATGGAAAATCTACCATCCTAGCATTACCTGACCCTGTCTCAGGTAAATCAGTCTTTTATCTATTTTGATGGTGAGAAGCAAAATGTGGTTGCCTTAGTTTAAATACATTAATATCCTGACATAAGAGAAAAGCTCAGACAGCAAATACATCACCATGTTCACAGACTAAGTGTGCAGGCTTCCAGTGAAAGGAACTTAAAAAGCCATTCCATTCTTTATTCTTATGTATGAAATATTGACTTTGACAGTTTGTAGTCCAAAACACAGAAACCTCAAAGTTGGCAGAGAATGTTATCTGGAAGGCAATACCTTACCAATTACTGAATGATTATCCCATTCCCACAAAATAGCTTCCCTATGAATTACTGTTGCTATGATTCTACCATAAGCTTGAAATTGAGGGGAGTTTCATAAACAGTCTAATTTTTTTTCTTAAGGCAACTTTGAAGCAATGTTTTTCAGAGTCAGTGGAAACAGAACTAATGAGACTTGAATTGTTTTTCGCTGACCAAAGCTACCCTCATTTTTGCTGAATCACCAACCACGCTGTTTTGCTTTTTGCTGTGAGTGAAGTGTGTTTATATATCTTACCAAAATAGAAACAGTCACTGTAATCAGTTGCCTTGGAAAGGAAGGAAACACTGGCCCTTCCTTTAGAAGAGGATGCTCGTTCATGGGAACAAGTACTGCACAGTAAGTCTTGACCAAAATACAAGGAGCTTGGATTAATTTTTTATCAGTCTTCTACATCAGAGCAGGTTTCAACTATGCCAGAGAGTCAATACCTGTTAAAGAGTAAAATGCGAATTTTTCTCTAAGATTTACTGTTTATCACATCTAATTAATACATCTAGCTAATCAACACATGAAGATACACCATTTCACTCTTAAACCTTTTAAGAACGAATGAAATGATAATCATTTTAACCTCTAACTTCAAAATCTAGATTACCTTTCAAATAGTTTTATTATTAATCAAGGCACTGTCCAAGAATATACATTAATCTTATTCAACATCTTTAAATCCTAGGATTGTCCTGAGACCTGAGATCAGAATGTTCAAATCACAGATCCTGAAATTCTCAGATTAGCTCAAAGATCCTGGAACATGCCTAACTAAGGTAAAATGTAATGAAATGAGGTATGGGGAGTGGGAATGGTTTGGTAAAGCAGCAAGACAAGTCCCATAGGAACAAGATATAGAAAGGAGAACTTGATGGTAAGGAAGAAGAAAGTATGGCAGATCCCAGTCTTGAGTTAAGCCACAGACTATCTTAGGACACTGACTGAGAGAGCAACAGGTATGTCATCAGCGTTCCTGAGTTGTCAGAGCAACTTGGCCAAGAAGGGCAAACCCCAGTCATGGGTTATGTTGTTTATTGCTTTGAGCAAAATGATCTTCTTTCTTACCTGTTGCACATGCCTATCATGTGAACATCTAGTTATGTAGCTTTCTTTTTAAGCTTCCTGAGGCAACTATCTGTATCTTATGATAATCCATACCACCATGTAACTGTGCCAGTGGAGCAATATGCAAAAGAGACTGTTTAACCAATGAATAAATGAATTTTTACAATATTTGAGGTTCAGTGAAGCAAATCACAGAGAAAAGTATTTTTTCAACATAGTTCAATATGTGCTATTTATAGACAATATACAATATGTTATTTGGTTAATATTTCTAAATGCATAATTCACCAATAGAAAGTGAAAACAATGTCTTCTTATTTGGAGTATACTGATATTTAAATGGAACTAAACTCTGCATTTTAAATTGCTGAGTTTGGGACTAGTTCTGCTTCTCATCTTTGCTGATCTTCATGTTTGTCACTGGCATAATCATTCTCTGTATTTATTCTACAGCATTAGTTCAGCTCTAAGCAAAAAGTGATACTTCCCCTCTTTGACATTTTCCATTCCAGCTTCCTCAATAACCACCCCTTCATGCTCACTAAAGCTGGTTTTCACCTTCACTGTTCAACAAAACATTTACTAGTAATAAAAAAAATCCACTGGCCTTTATGATTTAGAACAAGAAATATTTTATTATTTAATCTCACAGAAACATTTTACCCATGAAAAAAACTTAGAGTTCAGAAACTTACGTAAATTGTCCACAGTCACATACATGTCAAAGCTGCTCTCACTAAAACATAAATGCAGCTCAAAAGAGGGGTGAATGCAGAGAAAATAGATTTCATATTGGTAGTTGATGGCATATTGGTAATTGACACTGTGGAATGCATGACTACCTCAGGGAGAGAACATTTAGATTAAGGATACCAAGTAAATACTAGATGAACAGAAACATTTAAGGGTCAGGATGAAGAGGCAGAAGAAATGAGAGAAACTGAGGAGGAGAAGTTAAAAAGGTAGGAAGAGAACTAAAAAAAAATGATCAATAATGTTACAAAGAAGTCAAGGAAGGGGAGAACTGAACAGGTTCTGGATTTGTCAATTATAAAGTTACTAGTAATCCTAACCAGTGCCTTTTCTAAGGAGTTGTGGAGATAGAAGTCAATTTGCAAGGAGAGATCAGAAAGTTAGAGAGAGCAAATATAGACAAATCGTGTATGAATTTTGGTGTCGAAAGAAGAGAGATAAAGCTGTAGTTTGAAGTGGAAGCAAAATCGAGGGAAGATTCTCTTAGTCTTTTGGGGCTTGTTTTTTTAAGATGGAGGAGGCAAAGTGTAGGATATGAACAAATTCCAAAAATAGGGGGGATAGAATTCCTTTGGGAGTCAGGATTAGAGGAGAAAGTGGTGAGTGAAGCTACTCAGGCTGAAAGGGTAGGTAAGGAAAATAAATAAGATTAATTTTTTTCTATGACTTACAAGATAGTCATACACTTAGAATGAGAAGATGAGTAAGATAAAGAATCGCAACAAAAAAACTGAAAATATCTGAGACCATCTCAGTGGGAGAAAAGACAAGAAACTAAAAACAAAGAACTGCCTGGAAGCATTAACTGTCCAGAGGGAGAGTGGGAATTACCATAATTTCCTCAATTTTCCCAACAGAACTCAGGGTCCAAAAGTTCCCTGCCTGCCATGGCTTTTCAAATCAAACACTCTTTCCAATAAGAGAATGTTGAAGACGGGAAGCCAATTTGGCCAGGTTGGGAGTGTGAAAATCAGTAAAAGGAAAGCTCAATAGCATGGCACGGGGAGGCCAGCGGGGAAGCTCTCCCACCCATCACTCTTCAAAATTCGCAGACCACGGAAGAGAGGGAAGCCATACTGTTTCAGCCACTTCACTCCCTGCAGAAGTAGGCTTCCACCTTCCGCCTCCCCGCGGAGCCAATGAAAGCCTACAACATGTGAAGACTTGTTTACCCCAGTGGACGTTTTGCTTAGAACAAGGCTCCCAACTCGGCTCCCTTCCTCAGTAAGAGTGGTCCTCTTCTTTGTTCTGGGACCATGCCTGTGGATTTGCTGTAGCTTGCATGCCCCAAATTATGATTCTCTACAATTCCCGAATAAACCCGTATTTTGGCTGGTAAAATAACTGTTTCATTTTTAAGGCTAACAGGAGGTTGCACTCTATGAAATCAGCTATACTCAAGATACAGCAGAGGTTTCCAACCCAGAAGCAGTGCTTAGTTGCCCAAGTAAATACAAGCTTAGTTGCCTGTATTTCTACCCTCTCACCATCCTCCACCACTCCTCCTTCCCAAAGGATGTACATCCTTCACTTTACTTTTCTTTCTCCTCACCTATTTTTTCCAAACTTTACCCAAGTAGTGCCAAACCGCAGCTGAAAAATGCATGTGTTATCTTCAAATCCACATGATTGGAGAATATTTCATTTATGTTTCACATTGTCTCAGGTCAATGTCCCAGGTTATTAAGCCAGTCATAAGTCTCAGCAATCATTCCTAGAACTGAAAAGCTAAGAATTCTGTGACGGGAATGCTGACAAAGTGGAAGCACGTTATGATTTGACTGAGTTACTAATCAGAACTTGCCATTTTGAGAATTTTCTTTCAGAATTAAAATTCCATATCCTAGTACTCTCATCTCTCGGTATATGGATTAAAAGTAATTTTAAATTAACTCACATTTACGAATGAAATGGAAAATTGGGTTTTCAGGTACCTCCCACCCCCAAACACACAGTCAACTTTTAAGATGACAAATTTCTCATTAATTCAATCTTCCTTTATTGGAAATTTGGGGTAATTCAGAAATAGGCTAATTAAAAAATTTCATTTGACACATTCCTGAAGAAGCAAATTAAGAGAGTAAACACAGTTTCAAGGGTAATTTTTACTTGAATGTGTAAACTGTATTAAAGCTTACAGTGAATATGTGCCAATGGAAGCATTTCTGTGGTGAGGTAAATCAGGGCCGCATTCCCTGGCTGACAGAGCTGCTGATCATGCTATATTGCTTAAAGCAGAATCTCTCCTAGAACACAAGCTAACCTACATCCAGGTCCTATCTCTATTTGAAAGTAATTATATTTGTATTTAAATATTTTATTGATTCAAGCAGTTATTAATTCTAATCAGTCTTGGTCTTAATTACTTAGTGTTTTACTATACTTTCATGCTTATTTTACTTTGATATTTTAAAGTATACTTTGATTTTATTTATATGAAATTTCTGAAAATAAAAATGTATTTCATCAGTGTCAGCTTATAATGCTTTCTTTGGTTTCAGAACAGAGACACTGTTTCAAAAGGAACATTTCTCAAAAGCCATGACTGTGTCTGTCACATATCTGAGTTACAATGGAGAAGAATCTCCATCAGGCTGCATTTTTAAAGCCTAGTATAAGATATTCTGTCTACTTAAAATAAGAAGGCACATCTGCTTTAAAAAAACAATTTCACTATTACATTTTGTATTAATTCTGACTAGGTATCTAAATTATTTATTGACAAATACAATTGCTTAGTGAAACTTTTCATGGAAGGAGTACTTTTTCTTCTTTTTTTTAATTTTGATATCATTACTCTAAAATTACATGAGGAACATTATGTTTACTAGACTCCCCCCATCACCAAGTTCCCCCCACATTCCCCACTGCAGTCATTGTCAATCACCGTAGTAAGATGTTGTAGAATCACTACTTGTCTTGTCTGTGTTTTACAGCCCTCCCCGTGCCCACCCCCACATTATACATGCTAATCATAATGCCTCCTTTCTTTTTCTCTCCCCTCTTATCTCTCCCTTCCCACCCGTCCTCCCCAGTCCTTTTCCCTTTGGTAACTGTTAGTCCATTCTTGGGTTCTGTGAGTCTTCTGGTGTTTTGCTCATTCAATTTTTCCTTTGTTCTTATACTCCACAGATGAGTGAAATCATTTGGTACTTGTCTTTCTCCACCTGGCTTATTTCACTGAGCACAATACCCTCTAGCTCCATCCATGCTGTTGCACATGGTAGGATTTGTTTTCTTCTTATGGCTGAATAATATTCCACTGTGTATATGTACCACCTCTTCTTTATTCATTTATCTACTAATGGACATTTAGGTTGCTTCCAGCTCTTGGCTATTGTGAATAGTGCTGTGATAAACAAAGGGGTGCATTTGTCTTTTTCAAACTGGGCTGCTGCATTCTTAGCATAAATTCCTAGGAGTGGAATTCCTGGGTCAAATGGTATTTGTATTTTGAGTATTTTGAGGAACCTCCATACTGCTTTCCACAATGGTTGAACTAGTTTACATTCCCACCAGCAGTGTAGGAGGGTTCCCCTTTCTCCACATCCTCGCCAACATTTGTTATTGTTTGTCTTTTGGATGGTGGTGATCCTTACTGGTGTGAGATGATATCTCATTGTGGTTTTAATTTGCATTTCTCTGATGACTAGTGATGGGGGAGCATCTTTTCATGTATCTGTTGGCCATCTGAATTTCTTCTTTGGAGAACTATCTGTTCAGCTCCTCTCTCCATTTTTTAATTGGATGATTTGCTTTTTGTTTGTTGAGGTGCATGAGCCCTTTATATATTTTGGATGTCAACCCTTTATCGAATCTGTCACTTATGAATATATTCTCCCATACTGTAGGGTACCTTTTTGTTCTATTGGTGGTATTCTTTGCTGTACAGGAGCTTTTCAGTTTGATGTAGTCCTACTTGTTCATACATTAAAGGAATTTTTATACTATTATTTGGAAGAACCTTAACTTTCCCATCTATTTCAGAGTAATTACCTAACAATGACTCTCTGAATATGTAATTTCACTGATTCTGTTCATCTTTTATAGGTCTTATGCTTATAATACTCTCAGTAATGCTACAAAATTATTCATGCTACAAATTTGTATTGGGGATATATTACATCTCGCCACACTCTGTGCTAGAAGCAATAATCCAGAGATGCACTCTGCTCTGGAGGAGCATATACTCAGGTGAAGGATCCAATCAGGGAAATAGATTCTGCATAAAGCAAGATGACTTACGAGGAACACACAAGTGCATGGGGGTGGGGTAGCGCCTACCACAGCGCACAGGACTATCTCACAGGGCAGGTGATGCTGAGCTGAGTCCTAAAGGAAAAGACCAGGAAGCTCCCTCACACTTGGAGGTGGGCTCTGTGAGGGAGGAGAGAGGCTGTCTAGTGCAGGCAAAGGAGTGGGGATGTGATCTGGCTGACAGCAGTGGGGAAACATTAGAGAAGCAACATAGCTACATTTTCAGGTGCACAGAAGGGGAGGGGCTTGTTCTCCCTGACTTTACAATTATGTGAAGACTGGACTTTAATCTTAAACTCAGACTGCCTCAACATTGAAACAGTTTGTATCTAAGAACATGACTGAAGTCATGCTCCTCTGTTCTTGAATACAAGATGAGAAATGGATGCTAAATAGTTCCTTCACTTTGGAAAAGGAAATGTTCAAAAAGCAAAACTTTAAACCATGGAGCCCTTTTGAGGAGGAATGCACCAGATGAAGCAGAGGTTCAGTGAGCTTGTGGGTTGAAAGAGCAGGAGATGGGGTTCAGGACTCTGAGTTCTCTCCTGTATAGCCCCAGCCTGGAGTGATTTGGGAGGGCTGTCTCAGAGATGTTACCTGGTAATGAAGGCAAGTCATATGAACGGCTATTTCCTTTCTGATTATTTTACTTTTAGCCCAACACAACAAATAGAAAGCAGATTTTCCAAACACTCCAGAAAAATTCGAACTGCCTGAGAAAAAATCTGATATCTGCAATCAACAGAGACTTTTTCTCAAATACTTTGTATGAATAATAAATTGAAAGAGCAGCCAAGCAGGACACGGCAGGTGAGAGAAAAACAAACAAACCCAGAAGCCAAAGCTGAAGATAAGTACCTGATAAAATCATTTTTCAAAGAATGCCAAGAACTCAGATTTGAAGGTTGGCAATATCAACTTCTTAAGTCTCTGATTCCTCTCAAGAAAAGATGTGATGCATAGATAAGAGTAATTCATAAATGATCAATTCAGTAGTTGCTTATAGAGTACCTAAATGTGCCTAAACACAGCTATTTTAGTCTCTTAAATGTTTGGGTATTCTATTAATTTATATTACAAAGAAGATGATTGACTTAGTAAATTACATATCAGTCCAGCCAATTATCACAAACCTGAAGCAGTAGAGTCCAAACCAATGAGGCCATACTGATGTGTGTTTGCTCCATTACTAATTTAGCATTTGCAGCTAGATTTAAAAGCAAAAACCTATTACTCTTCTTATGAGGCTTCATCAGTTATTAAAGATTATGCATTCTTACACATTAAATACATACATTAAAGGCTTCACTTTAACAGACAAAAACATTATAAATAGACTATAAAGCATGATGAACCTCCCTAGCCAATTGGCAGGGTGCTCCCTGTTGTAAAAACATCCTGGCAGTAGGGAGTCAGTCATCTGTTAAGAGGCAACGGAGGCTCCGACTGCCTGGGAGGCAGAACTCTTCTCTAGCTATGAGAACCCCAACTCCAGCTGGGGAACAAATCAGGAATTACTAAGAAGCCCTTGAAATCTCCAGATACAAGAAAATACCTCTTAGATATTCTGAATTAAAAGTTTGGGGTAGAGTTTTAGAGACAGCTGACCCAAAACATGGGTGAGGCTTGATAATAGACAGGTTTAACTGAGAAATTTCTCCCTCACATTGAGATCAACTCTGTCTGTAGCTTCCTTTTATATTTTCCAGTCATAACCTTTAGGTCAAATCTGGTTTTTCTTATTTTGAGCATTTAATAAACATTACAGGCCCTAGGGAAAAAAACAGACAAGACTAGACTGTATGCATCCATAAAAGGCTTACAAGCAATTTCTGTGGCACTGCAGACCCCTGAAGGCATATGCATGGCCTAGGGGCTTTAAGGTTAGAAACTCTTCAGTAACAACCCCTCAAATGTTGTAAGTGGAAGTGCTCTTCCCCTCTATGCAGTGCACTGTGTCCACCTACAAGGACTTGCATTCTTCTCTCCCCACTGGATTTCATCTGCTTAGATTTTGGTCATTCATTTTAGTTCATGGAGACCTCTCTGAATCCAAATTCTGTGATCTGATCTACTCACTTTCCCTCCTACAAGTCACTTTTAGGCTCGATCAGCATGCTCCACTGTTTTCACCATAGCCACTGGCAAAGATAATGGCCAGGAAATAGTTGGAGACAGACCTTATAAACTAGAGTCATGAATATACAGGAAGTGTGCACACTCAACAAACATAATGCACTCATATTCAGTTTACCCCTCCAAGAGACCTGCTTTTGTTCTGATTTCTTCAATGTTGGATTAATTCAGGAATTGTGCTAACCAACTTAGAGGATATGAAAACACGTAACAGCCACGTGATTGAGGATCTAGGTACTGATGGCAAAACTTCATTTTACACTTTAGCATGTGACCGTAGGAAACCCCCATATTTTCCCAGGTCTAAAGTCCCTAAAAATCCTAGCCTTCCTAAATACACAGAATGGCCATCCAATGGCTGTCTTTTGACTTGAAGGATTCTCATGGCCAGTAACTTTACACATGCCATGTGGGTACTTGGGTTTTAAAAAATAGTTTAATTTACTTGTTTTAACATAAAATTTTCATGCTTCAAGGGAGCTTTTACTTATAGTGTTCTAAAATTTTGTGGACAAGTTCACGTTGATCCCATCCATTTACGTTGTAGATTTTATAGATTAATCTTGTCCCTTCTAGTGTGTCACCTCATAATTAAGAGTCTTAATGTAGCCAGTCTTGTGGAGGAAGACTGAAGAGATTTAAGTCAGAGGACCCCACTCTGTCACTAACTACCCAAGTGATCAGGAACAATTCTACTATGCTTTCTGAGCCTCTTATTTCTCATATGTGTAGGAAAGAGTCAGGTTATTTCTTCTCTTAAAGTCTCCAGTTTTCAAAATTCTGTTATTCTGATTTTATTAAGAATCAACAATAAGAAGGGTGTACTGAAGCATCAGAATGGAGACAAACAGCAGCATATGGATTCCTTTCTGTGCCTTAAGCTTCAAGGCTGAAAGTATGATTTTAATACATAAGAGCTACCACACAACATAATTTCACTCTATTAGTGATGCATGGTGGATCACAGGATGCAATTCTCTAACCCAGTGTTTTCTAAAGTTGGTTGGACATTGGAATTTTTAAAAACTGGTGATGCCTAGATCTTGTCCCAGAATGTTTTTATTTAAATGGCAAGAAGGAAAGCCACCTGGACCAGCAGGGGTATAAAAACTTCTCCTGTTTAGAACCACTGTTCCAATCTATAGTTCTCAATTCTGAATGTATACAAGAATCACCTGACAATTTTTCAAAACCGGCCAATGCCTAAGTCCACCTTCACATTCTGATTCAGTTGGTCTATGGGACCAGGGCATTGACATGCTTAAAACACTCCCGGTGATTGTAATATGCAGGCAGGGCTAGGGACTACTCCTCTAATCACTACCTCACAAGCTCTTTTCTAGTTGATCATCCTGACCTCCTACTCCATCCCACACTGGCCACTCATCGGCTGAAAAAACCTTGGACCTAATTACAAGGTACAGCTCCACCTCCATCATATCAACCTGATGCCTGAACGTCCTGCCTTTTCTCTAGGACTATAACCTCTTACCTTGTCCATTAACCAATGCTCCCTGTTCTGTGACCTTACTTGCCATGCTTCAGTCTCTCGAATGCTTATTTGGGTTGTAGTCTCACTTCTTCTATCAATTTCTATCTGCATGATTCATCACTTCTCCCTGGTACTTTGAATGCCTTTGCCCACTCCTTCCAACTGTCCTCTGCATCCTAGATTATCCTCTTCAAATTTCTCCTGTGATTCCATTAACTACTATGGAAGGGAATCTAAAAAAGACACCAAACTGAAAAAGATCTGCTATTATTGCCAAAAACTAACCAAATGCTAAGCATACACAGTAAGTGACTTGGAAAAGACACACACGCTCACACACACACTCACACAAATGATTTATGAAACTATCACACTTTCTCCCATTCAACACTGGCTTCAGTTCTGGGCAGGTACCTTAAGAAACACAAGGGTCAATCTTGCAAAGGCACAAAGATGACACCGGTGTATTACCAAGGGAGCTAAAGAGTTACCAGAAGTAAATGAAAGCAAAGATGAGAATTTCAGGTAGAAAAATCAAAGCTGAGGGCCAGTCATTTCAAAATGGTGACAAAAATAATATTATTTTCTCAAGTATGAAACATAGCAGCTGAAAGAACAATGTTCTAGGCAAAATAAAAGGTAATACTGCATAGTAATTATGAAACAAAATGCTAAGGAGAGTAAAAATAAGTAGGTTCATTGGAGTCTTACATAAATTTGATAAAAGATTGGGATATCAAGGGCTTTTCAGAACATAAAAAGAAAAAAAAAGCCTAACATTCAAGGAGGGCTTTACACGTTTTTAAAATACCTTCCTATGCAACTTCTTAAGTTTTATTTTTTTAAAAAATCAGAAGTTAGAGCTGTTTTGAGGACCTTCTGACCATTTTGAGGCCAGCATTATAAAGGCATCCATCATCTTCCACAAACTCCCCCTTGAGATGCTGTCTGATGTAACACCCTGCTGTGTTTCCTCCAGTGGCATGTATACCTTTCTGAGCAAAGGGGGATTTACCAGGAAGCTAAGGAAGCCTTAAGCCTTGAGCCCTTCTCTTGCCAGTGTTCTTGCTAAGCCTTAGAGCAGCCCTGGCAAATGGTTCCCATGGTTATGTTTTTGTCAAACAGTAAAAGTAAATTATTGTGATTTGTTGAAATTTCATTTTTCATTTTCATACCTTCTTTTGTTTATACTCTGTATTGGCATTTTATGTTCTTTTTCTTAAATATGGAATGGGGATCCCCTTCTGCTTATTATGACCCATTATTGCTGAGTCATCGTGTCCTGCCAAGCACTGCAAGGCTGGTAATACCCTCCTTGCTGTCTTTTAGCCCTCCTTCCCCATGAGCACTCGCCCCATGAGCTCCACCTGTCCCCTGCTCTCTCCTCAGCCGTCTTCCTCATTTCTGATGACCATCTCCTCACAGAGAGTGTCTCCCCCAGGGAAACACAGCATATCAGGTAAAGCTTTCCGGTGATTCCTTTTCTCTTTAAATGTTCTTTCCCTGCATCATTTTTCCTCCTTTTCCTCAACCTTGGAGACTCAGCTTCTACTTTGGACCCTCCCCCGCCTCCTCCCAGCTTTACCCTCTCATTTCTGTTACCCTCCCTTCCCCTGCTCCTCTGGACATTTCCTGCTGCCTATGAGCACACTCAGCACTTTCAGCAATTCTAGTCTCATTTAGTGGTTTCTCTCTTCTAAATTTCCATTCCTTCATCCAAAGGGAAAAAAAATACACTAAATTCTAAAAACGCCCTTTATCCTGAGCCATGTTGGCGCAAGAGCCCCAGAAGAAAGGAAGGGAAGAGGATTTGTGGCAGTCGCTCCTGGGCCAAAGCGGCTTTCCCCCTCAGTGGGAGATGTTGCCAAAATAGACACACACACACACAAAACCCAGTACCACAGTTTTCCCTCCCACAAAATGTGGCTTAGTGCACCTGGAGGTTTAAAGTCAGATGGAACTGGGCAGAAAGGATAGCCTGGTGATGTGCGTCACCAAGATCTACATTTACACACATGCACACACCCACAGAACCTGGGCCAAAAGTGCCAGTCAGGACTAATTTTGGGAATTCAGTCATGAAATCAAGATTCTACTGTGTCTGTTCTAAACTGCCAATCCAACACAGGAAGGGAGAAACTTTTACTTTGTATAGATTTCAATGACACTGGTTGAAGCTCAAACAACTTAGGAGTTTATCTGGAAGAGATAGCTAAGTAGATTATCTCAGGAACCAAGTATTTTAGTTATCATGGTTTTTTCTGGATTAATTAATACAAATAGTGATTCTGGAAAATACTTAAGAAATATTATAACATTATGGTCTCTTAATTTTCCTCCCAGAAAAACCTCTAATAGTTTGGAGTGAATTTAAATAGAGATCTGGATGAAGTATTTAAATGAGAGTCCTGGGCAGGATCAGTGTTGTGGTTGAATAGAAACACACAGAGTCTGCCAAGAAAAAAAGAGGAAAGGATTTGAATTTTGGCTTAGATTTGGTCTAGAAATTTGCAGTACTTTAATGCTATATATTTTGTTCAACTTATAAAAACCCACAATGTTTATGGAAGGCCAAGAGAGCCCATTTTTTCTCAATAAATATTCTTGGTACAATAAAACATTAACACTGTGCTAAAATTACAAGTTTTTACATATGCAAGGGCAAACTTGTGATGCCCTAGGTGCAAGACTTAATAATTAAAATACATAAAATTGTGGGTAAACACATAACCCTAGATGTTTTTCACACCTGTCATTTGTTAGCTCCCCAGTACTAATGTAAATACCAATGTACTGGGATTTCTCTCTAGTGAAAGAAAACAAAAGCATACAAATAATAACCAAATCCTGTGAATACCTGACAGTTTTAACATT
Source organism: Manis javanica (assembly GCF_040802235.1). Taxonomy (NCBI): domain Eukaryota; kingdom Metazoa; phylum Chordata; class Mammalia; order Pholidota; family Manidae; genus Manis; species Manis javanica. The sequence continues at coordinate 41,777,203 of NC_133167.1, read as the reverse complement.
TGTAACATATAAACATTTAGTTAAATATATATGCTTTGATTTTCTCCTACCCATGAACACCGCACTGGCCATTCACTCACATGCAATAGTGCAATGGTGCACACTCACTGCAAATGCTGAATCACAGTGATATGAAGTATTCATGCAGCTCCTGTTTAGGATATCTGATGAGGAAAGCTTAATGATGCTTAGCTCATTATGACCAATGTGGAATATAGTACACTACTAACACTGGCTATCTTTCACTCCTTTATTGAACTAAAGCTTGCATTGCCTCTGGCATGAAGAAATAACTGGCCTCACAAAAATACAAGTTAGATGATTCCTCACAAAATTGGGCAAAGGCTTACAGCATAACAAAAAGATCTGTGAGAGAAAGCCAAGATACCCAAGCTGAAGGCAGTAACCAAAACGCCAACACTTTCCTGAAAGGGTTGAACTAGTTTCTTAGTGTCAAAAGAGGCAACCGAAAGAGCAAATAACTGTTGAGTGTATAACTCTGTAGCTCAGAAATGAGATCTGTATTGGAGAAACCAATCTTTAAGTCATTGGTGTACACACAGTACTTTTTATAAAACTGTGCAGTGGATGAAATGTCATAGGAAAAGAACATAGGGTAAGAACCAAACAAGGGTCCAAGACTATCTTTGAAGGACTCCAGTTGCTGAATAGAGGAGGAGGCACTATCAAAGGGGGATGAAAGGGTTGGCCAGACAGAATAGAAAGAACACTAGATTGTGTGTTATGCTAGGTTGTATATTATAGAAGCCAAGGAAAGAGAATTCAAATGAAGAAAGTGATCGCTCAGGGAAGTCAAGTAAGGGGAAGCCTGAAAGCATATGTTCAATTTTGCAAAGTGACCACCACTGAGATCTTAGTCAGTGCAATTTGAATGGCATGGTGGATTAGAGAGAACTTAACTCTGAAAGGGAAGTAAGGCATTAAGAAAATGTGCATAGATAACTCTTTCCAGAAGCCTGATCATTGGCAGAATTTTGAGGTTCTATCCTCGGTTATATAACCTACATTTCTCCATTTGTGAAATAAATGAGGATGTGAATATAATCATATCCACAAAATAACTTGAGAAATACAAGGGTAAAGTCCTGTGTTTGGCATCATTCCATTCAGTTAAGTTCAAAATATATTTGTTGAGCACATACTAGATCCTGGGACACAGAGATGAATAAGATAAGGTACATTGTTGGCAAGAGCTTATGACTTGGTAAAGGAGAAAAAATAAAGCACATAAATTTAAGGAAATGCAGTCAATTTGAAGATAAAAGTACAAATGATATGTTAGGGAAGCAAGGAAGAGGGACATTTATCCTAACTGGGAAATTTGAGAAACTTTCTGGAAGAGAAGACATATACACTAAGCTGTGAAAGAACAAACAGGAATTAGCCAAGTGGTGAGAAGATGCACCTCAGAGGGAACTTATGAACAGATAACAGAGGCCCAGAGAGGTGGGACACAGTTAAAATCCTTGGTACACCTGTCCATGACTAGCTCAGGGAATCCACAAACACATCAGCTACTAGAATATAAAGTTGGAGTGTGAGAGCTGAATATGGAGAGGTAGACAGGCCAAGCTCATGAAGAATTTGGGTGGCATGTGAAGACGATTTCACTTCAGTAACTCTCTGGGTTCAAATATAAGATCAACCAGTTGTTAGTTCTGTAACTTTGAAGAAGTTACTTAAATCCCTGGAGCCTCAGTTTGCTCAATCAGAGTTTTTATGTTCAACTTCCTTTTATGAGAGCTTAAATAATGTCTACATTCTAATATGACAATGTCATCAACTCTCAGTAAGAGTTAAAAATCATTGTCAGAGCGGGAAGCAGCCATAGACAGTCTCATCCATCTATGGGTTCTACATTTAAGGAGACTGAGTTTCAAAGAGATTGATAACTTATCCAAGGTCTGTATTGAAGAAGCAGCAGAGCCTAGAGCAAATCTAAATTCTTCATCTGATATGATGACACTATTGAACATTCCTTTCTTCCAGGAGTTAAAGAAAAGCCTGAAGCAAACAAAGAATGAAAGAGCAGGCAGAGGGCAGGTTGTCAACTGCCGAAATGTCAGTAGAGATGCCATTTTCTGATGGTGGGCCACAAACTGAAGGTGGAGAATTAAGACAGGGACAAGGGGTGGGACGTGGGAACTACATCTCCAGGTATTTCTTCCCACCTGATGCAAATCGCCATGAGCTCACAGCTTGGTACATAGATCACAAAAGGCATGGGTTTTGACAGAAGCAGGGCCAGGTTCATATCCCTGTTCTGCCATTTACTAATTATGTGATTTGAGTCAACTGTTTTCTGTATCTGTAAGATCTGAAAATAATGCCTTACTTACTTCTTTTGAAGCTTAAATGAGTTAGTATGTATGGACATGCTTAACACATTGCCTGACACAAAGAAGGCACCTAAATATTTGTTTTCTCTATTTTTTCTAACAAGAACACAGGGCCCACTCCACCACAGACACATGTTGAGTCTATTTAATGACATACCCAGACAACTTATTCTCAAGACACCCCAGAGAATCTAGAAGTGAACAACAGACTACTTTGTAGACAATTCTGTATCTTCTGGATTTCAGACTGACCTGCTACGTCTGGACAGCTGATGACAGACCAGGCAACAGCTCAGAGACCAAAGTTCAGAGTCTGAATTGGATTTGGTGGAGCCTTTAGTTAACAAGAAAGGGACATATTATGGGTGAGAGGGACAGGTGTGGCATCTGTCATAGAAATAAATGCAATTGAAGGTAAGAAAATTGAAACAGGTGAAGTAGTGAAAGAAGCTGTCAACCAGCATGTCATCATCCCAGACACAAAAGTACTCTGGCTGGGCAGCCATATAATGATTTCTCTGAAATTCTTAACAGCTGTCGCCTGAAAATTATTTTGAGCTTATTTCAATGTGAGTAGTAAGCCAGGAAGAGTAAGCACTTTTCTTTAACTGTGTGACCTTTAAGGAAGAAAGCATAAAGATTTGCTTAAGCCATGGAACTAGTTGTGTGGCCTCCACATGACGGGGTGCCCTTTGACTCTGGGGGGGAAGCAAGCAGGGATCCTGGCAGAACACACCACAGGCAGGGGACACATGAGGATTCCAAACTATGCTTCATTTATGGTCTTTCCTTGCCAGAAATTTGCAAACTTCTCTGTGTTGGGCATTTGGTAACATACAGATTTCCTGTTGAAACAAAACCAAAGGCAGGCTAAGTAAGCTCTACATGATTTTTAAATCTAGAGCCTCAAAAATATTTTTATTTGCCAAAGTCACACAACACACCATCTCTCTTCATCCTTCCTATTCTACAGTCTTCTAGGTCCTCAGCTCACAGCCTAGGTGAAGACAAAAATGAATCTCTCTATAACTCCTCCTCCCTTTTTCTATTTAAGAAATTCTGATAAAAATAAGTAGGAAACATAGATGTGTTTCATTCACTTTGCAACCATTCACTGAATACTTTCACTGGGTCAGGTATTCAGCCAGGTACATGAGACACAAAGATAATAGGACACAGATCTTGCTCTCAGGTATTCTCAGTCTTTCAGAGAGACAAATTTGAAAACTAGTCATTTTACTGCAGTGTAACATGTGCTATGAGTGAGGTAAGCATAGGAGTAAGAGGGGCTCATTCTATCTATAGGCAGATCAAGACTTGGCCACAGAAGGGGAATAATAGCAGCTGGAACAACATGGCAAACACAGGGAAGTATGAAAGGACCTGGAAAACTGGAGTATCTGCTAATAATGGTTTGTCATTGAAGGTGTGATGGGATAGAGAAGGACTGGGGAAATGAGGCACAGAAGGGGGCAGGGGCTAAGTTAGGAAGAGTTTTCTATGTCATGATAGGAGGTTTTAACTTTACTATGAGGGCAATACATGCCCATTGAAAGGTATTAATCCAGGAAGTGAGTAACTACATTTAAAGTTTAGAAAGGTCTTCCTCAGCAGGATAGAGAAAGGATTAGAACTGGGGAGAGTTGAGGCAGGATTTTTAGTGAGAAAGTCACTGTACTGGTTCATGTGAGTGATAGTGGGAACCTGAACTAGAAGAATAGCAATGAGAGTGAAGGAGAGGAGACATATTTAAGATTAGTCAACTAATGAAATATGTAGAGTGGGGGCAGGGGGAAGTAACAGAAGATGAAGGCCAAATCTGGGACTCTAGCTCCTGGGTAGGTGGTAAGAAAATTAACTGAAAAGATGTTATGGGGAAGACTAGTTTGAACTTCTTTTTTATTTGCATTTTATTGTGGTAAGAACACTTATAATAAGATCTCTTAACAAATTTTAGTGTAAAATATAGGACTGTAAACTATATGTACAATGTTGTACAGCAGATTCCAGAACTTCATCTTGCTTAACTGAAACTTTATGCCTATTGATTAGCAAGTCCCCATTTCTCCCTCTCCTCAGCCCCTGGCAACCACCATTTTATTCTTTGATTCCATAAATCTGACTACTTCAGATATCTCATGTAAGTGAAATCATGCAGTATTTGAAATCAGGATTTCACAAAGATATCTGTCCTCCATGTCCATTGCAGCACTATTCACAGCAGACAAGATGTGGAAACAGTATAAATGTCCATACATATATGAGTGGATAAAGAAGATGTGGAATATACTGAAAGTGGAATATTATACAGCCTTTAAAAAAGGAAGTTCTGACACATGTGGCAACATGGAGGAACCCTGAGGACATTATGCTAAGTTAAATAAGCCAGTTTAAACTCTTCAAAGGACACTAAATTGGTCCAGTAAGTACTTACACATATATATGGAACTTCACCTGAAGAAGGGAGATAACTGAACAAAATCAATACAAACCCTAAAGCTAAGAAGGCAACCAAGACATTGTACATGGCATTCTCTGCCTCTAGAAGTCAGATTTGCTTAGACTATTGAGTAGGAACTGTAATGATTTAGAAAAGCATGTTTCCATCTTACCATCAAAATAAGAATAGAAGAAAACTGGAAAACAAAATTGAGGAAGACAAGCTGATTAACCTGGAGGATGAGAAAGATTTCCTAAGACAAAAGGCCAGGAGACACTGATAGGAGAGGGAGAGGATGCTCCCAGATCTAACTGATCTTTCTGAGGATTTTAGAAAATGGAGTAGAAAGGTCAGTTACTGTCAAATCAAAAATTGTGAACTGCAACACAGGAAAGGAGACACAACCTGGGAAGGCAGAAAACCATGGAGGTACATCTTCTTAAAGCCACAGAGGCAGAAAATCAGTTAGGTAACTTTAAATATTGCGAGAAGTATACCTAGGGGTTACAGAATATCTGGATGATATGTTGGGGGAAGATACGGAAGATCAGCTTAAGATGCTCAGAACATTATTTGGGTCCCTAAGGAGAAACAATGAGTAAGCAGAACTATGGGCAGGTATGAAGTAGAAAAAAGGAGAGTGAGGGTTATGGGTAATGTAGCTGATTGGTAGTGACAAGAGCAGTCCAAGCAGTCCCAGAGGGGTTGAGTCACCATGAAGATGGAGAATTGACTCTCAATCTTCTGACTCTGAGGAAGCCATGAAATAAGCCAGTTCCCAAAATGTGTTTCATCCCCTAAGAGGCCCATTATAGGGCCACTCCTGTGTTTCCATGCAATTTCTGTTGCCTTATTTCTACATATATATTTACAGTAAATCCCTCAGGATTTGGAGTAGTCTGAGATCATATTGTTCTTTCCTTTTCTGGCAGCCAATATTGCTTAACATACCTCTCCAAACATGCCTAAGCAGTTAACTACAGCCTTCTTGTGTAGGAGCCAGACATGAGTGAAATTCTATAGGTCAGACTATCCAATAAAGAGTAGAGAGGGATTATAACCTCTTGACTCTGAACATCATCCTCTTTTGTTGGCAGCCTTATCACACTGCTAATTTTGTCTTTCCATCTATTAAGTCTCAATTCTTTCATTCCTTATTTATTCATTAAAAATACATTTACTGAGCTCCTATTATACGCTGAGCACTGTCTGATAAACTGAAGATGTAAAAAAGAGCAAAAGCCAACACAGTCCCCTGACCACATGCAGATTAGCACCTAATGGAGCAGACACTGAGCAAATAATCATACTTGTGAACTATCATTCATTATGCATTAGTGAAGAGGTGGCCCAGAATCACTCATGCCCCCTAAGACTCCCTTCCCTTGCCCTCCACTGTTAGGAACAAAGAGGGAGCGCCAGGGTTCCCTGCCAAGGAGGCTCACACAGTGGGTCTGTCCAAGGCAAAAGCTCCCATGACTGGAGTACAGAGAGCAGGGAAGAGATAACTGAGACAAAGCTGGGAGGTATTCAGGGGCATGGTTGTTGTTTGTATGTGAGAGGAAAAGACATGAGAGGAACTTGATGTGGGGGTAGATGTATGTAAGACCCAGTCATATCTGTGTAATGAAAATGTCACTCAGGCTGGTGTGCTGAATGGGGTGAAGAGGGCCACAGTAGAAACACTGAGACCAAATAGTCCACAGCAATAGTACAGACGAGAAATGAGGGTCCCATAGACTAATAAGGCAGTGGTAGAGATGAAGGAGTGACAAATTCTGAGATTCTAGGAGTTAAAATGGACAGAGTCTAGAAAGCAGTTTAAAATAGGGAGGAGGAGAGGAGAGAGAAAGAGGCATCAATGATGATGCCTAAATTTACTAACAGAACACATGGTAGTAATATTCACTGAGTCTGGGATACTGGGAGAGGACCTGGCTTCAAGCGAATGGTTTAAGAGTTCAATCTCAGACATGCTGCCTGAGGAGTGTTTCAGACATTCAACTCCAAGAAGAGGAACTGGTTGAGCTACTGGACATATGGGGCTGGAGCTAAACAGAGGTCTGCCCTGGAGACTCGTATTTCTGAGCTGTCATTGTAAAGATATTAAAAATCCTTGAGATTGAGGGGATGGCCCAATTTTGAACTGAGTTTTTACTAAAGCACATCTTTCTGCCTCTGTACTGGCATAGGTAGCTTTTCAGACAAAAGCATAATCATAATTGTATTCTCATTTAATTTCATCTTGTTAGAAGTCAGATTATTGCTGTAGCCTGTTATAATTTTAAGATTTTTCACTCTCATGTATTTTCCCTCTCCTCTTTGCAGCTCTTATGTATTCTGCAGTAATAACAGTCAACAGCAGCATGGCATGAATGTCTCCCAACTAATCCATCAATAGGAGCAGAGAACCAAACAATGCAGAGAATGTTGCCCTTGGCACCACACTTAGGCCCGCCCTTCAGAGTGGCATCAGTAGAGGCAAGCTGGTACACTAACCACTTCCCATCAGTCAAGATGGAAAGCTCGTCTAAGTCTACTATTCTACAACCCATCTTGCCTCCCAAGGATGGCACGAGACAATTTGTAAAATTATTTACATATCAAGCCACTTCAGGAACATGACAAGCATACTCTTAAACCTAGTGTTCAAATCCCAAGTCTATCGGTTCCTTAGTCTGAGCAAGTTGCTTAAATTCTCTGGGTTATAGTTTCCATCTGTAAACTACTGTAGTAAAATACTGACCGCAATATCTTCTCCACAGACCTGTAGAGAGGATTAAACGAGGTGGTGCACACAAAGCATTTCACACCTAATAAGTACACAAAATAGAAGCTAATTTATTTGCGTGTATTACTACTGTTTTCTCCAAATCTATGTGCGTCTAACTTGCTATGATAGTATATCTTTTTGATAACTTAGTGGGCTCGGGGAGACTCATTCCTGAAGATAATAGCAACACAAGAAATTGTATATGTGCAAAGTTGGTCATACAATGAACCAGAAGAGCTGTCCAAGAATAAATTACCATAGAGGAATATTTTTATGTATAGCGTAGGGAATAGAATGGATATTATTGGTTGAGTGGAAATAAAACTTCACAAGGTTTTTTTTTGTTCAAATGTTTGGAACCTCAGACATGAACTCTTACTATCAATTTGACACTGAAATATTTACCACACTATCTAAATGTCTTAGGTACTAAAAAAATAGTGCACTTACAGAAATTTACATTGACAAAAATATTGACTTACAATGGAAAACGTAACTTATAATGGAATTTTACTGAAATCTGGTTCTTTTTCTAAGAAAGTATGCACTGGGAAAAACAAGGGTTGAGGAAGAATCCAGTTTTTGGAGTCAGTCAGACCTAGGTTAGAAATCTAGCTCCCACTCACATTAGCAAACTTTGCCATGTGTCTAATCTTCAATTTCCTCATCTGTCAAATGCGAAAATTAATGCCAATGTTAAAAGATTGTTCAGGTATTAAGTGACTTAACATATGCAAAGCATTTTATACAAAATAAACATTCAATAAATGTTAGCTCTGCTTTCCTAAATACTGCTTATTAAACATAGGTAAACAATGGGGAAATAAAAGCATTATTTTGTTCAAATGAACTGCACCCAAACTGCTCTAATAATACACTTTACAAACTTCTTGCTATCTTTTATTCTAGCACTTTCTTTGCAAACCTGTTCTTTGGATACCACCATTCATTACAGCCAAGAGAAGACAATGAAATGGTACCTATCTTTAAACACAAAAAGATGCAAAAAGGAAAATCTATTTCTAACGATTTCATGCTTGGTAGATGAAAAATGAGTCCCATTCTTTGATTGTGATTGCTCTTAGAAGCCACTTAATTTAAAATATGTGTATTAATCAATACATGTATGTGGTAACAAAGCAAATAGGACTTCTGATGAAAGCAAAAATAACATTCTCATCCTTCTCTTCTTACCCTCAATGCCACACCCCAAAAGAAAACTTTTAGTTGTTCCTGCTTTTCATTTTGATGATTGCCTCCCTGATTTCAGATGTTATAATTGTATCTATGTTTTGATTTATCCCACTTTAGACAATATCAAATGAATCCTATACATATGAGAGCTTAAAATTCAGTCCACTTACTCATCTCTACCCTTCTCAATGTTATTATTTATAGTTTCTCTATTATCTTTATATCTTTAAATAATATATTTAAACTTCTATTTCTTATACCATCGTTTTTGCAGTATCTCTTCCAGCTTCACGAATGGCTTAATGTAATGTAAGCTCCATGAAGATATGGAGTTTTGTCTGTTTTTTTTTCCTTTCTCTGTATCCCAAGTGCCTAGAACAGCACATACACACAGTAAATATTTGTCAAATGAATGAATGAGTGAATGCACTAATGTTATCAACGTATTAGCCCAGCCTTACCTTCCCTGCTATTTGTCCTTTTCCTCCTCCTAGCAGCTACACTTTTACTTTTTCACACTGTAAGGCTATTAATATTTACATATTGTCCTGCAATCATGGCAAAGCCTTCTGTGTTTGGTGTATAGGGAATTTAAGGCTGGGTTTCTTTGCTTTCCCCAAACATTCTTCTGTGTACTTACAGAGGAGCCCTAGATGCCATCGTGTCTACACGGCAGTGTGGGGAAAAGAGACTGAGGGAGGCACCCACCTACTGGTGGCGGGGACTGCACAGAAGATCTCAGGTGAATCCCTGATTTCAACTCCGGTTTTCACTCACTTGCTGTTTGCCCCTGAGGCCAGAGAGTTTCTGGGATTTTGCAGAGCAGATTGGCTCTTACCTCCTTGTAGCTCTTTATCATCTGAAAACATGGCTTTTTGGGCCTGTTTCATTCACCAACCCATTCCTGATCATTTTCTTTTTCTTGTCTCTCCCTTTCCGTCCTCCCCCGCTTCCTCCCTTCCTTCCTTTCTTGTGCTGCAAAAAGTTTTTCCATTTGGTCCGAGGCTTGGAGAGGTCTCCAAAGTGGTTAAAAAACTGCCTAGGGAGAGGCAGGGAGAGAGGCTCAGAGAGGTCAGGAGGAAGCCCTGACACCGGGGGCTGGCAGAGGGGCCGCTCAAAGGCTGCCGGTCTCCTTGTCACGCTTTAGGTGGCCCTTTGTCAGGGCCACTCGCCCCGCCCGGCCTGGGGCCAGCCAGCCTGCGTGGGTGGGTCGGGTGGTCGCGCACTCGCCCCCTCGGGTCCTTCCCCGGGGCCGCGGCGCGTCGGCGGCCCCGGGATCTCCCAGGCCCCTGCGCACGGCTCCCGCGCTCCCCTGACGCTCCCGCCGCGGCCGGGCGCCCTCGCGCCGCCCCTCCTCCCCGGCTCGGGGCCCGACAGCTACGTGGGGACGTGAGCGGGCCGCCGAATCTGGGAGCTCGGAGCTCTGCTGGAGGGCAAGCAGGCGCTGACCCCAAAAGAAGGTGTCAGCTGGTGTCGGAGGCGAGGACAGCTGAGATGGTTCCGAAGGGCGCGGCTGGGAGAAGGGGCGGCCTTGGGTCTGTTGGGGCCAAACGCTGCTGAAGCAAGAGACCTGCGGACCCACCGGGCGCGCCGCCAGTTCCAGTTCACTTTCAGTCTCCTAGAAATATGTTAAAATCGTTCCATGGTTCATCCCCAATCTCGTTTTAATGTTACTGATTTATTTCTTTTTGTACTTCTCTACTGTTTCACTAGATGTCAAAATGAAAACTTTTACCCCAGTTGCCATCTTAAATCACAAGTGTTAGAAGTATTTTTTTTTTATATTTTACTTGATGTGCGTGTATCTGAAAAGAATTATGGGAAACACATGCTTTGTTACGGACTTTTTTGTGCCTTTCCTGCTCTGCATCTGCCCTCCCATATGAACCATAACATAGTGAATATGTGATTGCGGATTCTCTTCGCATTTTTCTTATTTTTAGTTTAATTCTGAGGTTTATGTTAATTCTGTGCTGCATCTTTTCAGACACATTAAAATCTTTGGTTTTATTTACCAAAAAGGAATCAAAATAAGAAAATACATTTAAACAGTAACCCCTCTCTCCTCCAACTCACACTGTGGATGAGCACAAATCCTGCCTCAGAGAGAATGGAGGAGAGGAGAGAAGGAGGTGAACCAGTGACTGTGACCTGACCTCCTCCTTATGCTGCCACATAGCCAATGTATTGACCTAGCCAGTATTTTCCATGAGGGATGAGCCTGGAGAATTCTAGAAAAAAAATAACCTAAAATCACCTATACTTAACACAATTCCACACAAAGAGAAGCAATTCTCTTACCAAATTCATTCACTCATCTAACAAACATTACTCTGGAGGAAAGGAGTGTCACATTTACTGATCATACCATAGTCTCACTCTTTTACCTATGTTACACTTTTTTTTCATAGTTACAACAAACCTAAGAATTAGGTATTAGAGTAGATTCTCATCATATGAATATTTAACATGGAAAGTTTTGGCTATTTGCCAGTAACCCCAAAAGTGTAGGACTTGTAATCTGTCTAAAGCATTCACTTAAAGCTGATGCCCCCCTTGGAGACTGAAGTAGTGGATGGAGCAAGTATTAAAGTAGCAAGACCATCTACTTCAGCTTGAGTTTGCTTTACTCATCCCTCTCTCCCATCTGTTGTAGCTCTCCTGAAGTGTTTCAGTGGTAGTTTTGCACTTAAGGATTGCTTGTCCCAAGACTGTATCCTGAGTATTTCAAGGATCTGTTACAATCAGGCAAAATAAGGTAACAAGGTTTACCTGAGAAAAAATGGCAAACGGGTACAAGACCATTTTTCTAGACTCTAAAATTCATACTCTCCCTTAGCTTACCCACTGAGCTTCCCTCTGAAGCTGGGAACAGAACTGCAGCAAACTTTTATCCCCACGAAATCTGAGGCCCCAGGAGGAAGGGTGCACTGCTCCCAGCAGCAGACAGCTTCAGGCAGTTGAAGGCCAGGCAATCAACAAGGAGACATGTTTTCTTTGTTTGCAGGAGGATACAAAGCTAACTCCCTCCTGGCAGCCAACAGCATAAGATGAGAAAACACAAGCTGTTCCATTAAATCAAGTGGCCAATTTAATAACAGGGAGAGATGTGTGACCTGAACAGAGTATGAAATAGTTGTGAAAAATCGACAAAGAAACCAAAATTGAGTTAAGAAACAATAATCTGTGTGTTGCCTAACTCAGAGAGACTCCATGACTCAGGAAGCCCGTGGTTCACCAGCCTCATAATCAGCTGGAGGGGTTCTAGACAACTCCATTGTTCTAGTTCATAAAAACGTGAAACTTAGGTGTTCCAGTTGTTTCTAGCAACTAGTATATCAGTGTCTTTCTGCATGGGAAATATTTTGTCACTGACCAAGTCTGCTTCTCCCTCCAAAATATCATTTCCTTCAAACCAGTTAACTTTGTTTTAGTAAGGGGAGGTTTGTCCAAAATCTTTAATGAGATTAGTAACACCTATGCTTCCGTACAATCACCAATGTGCAAAAGGACCCCAAGTCCCCATCCTCTGACGGAGACTCCGCTAGATATTTACAAGCTTTTCCTATGTATGGCATGTTTTATTTGATACAGATATTCTGGCTTAGTTCTGGAATTTTTTCCAAGAAGAAAAGTTCAAAAACAATTTTTTTTAACTAACAGCCTCGGGGCTACAGTCAGCTTAGTCAGCTGCAATGCCCTTAGATAAATATTATAATCATTTAAAAGCTATGTAGCTGGATAATCAGTGAGATTATTGATGTTTTCTCCTAAAGAACACTGTATACAGAAAAGGTAAAATCTATTTCAAATTGCACAAGTAATAACTCACTACATTTATGTGATGCTTCAGAATTACAGAGTACCTTCACATCCATTTCTTCAGTTGGTCCTTGTAAGATTTTTGTGAAATAGACATTACTCTCTTTTGTAACAAACTGAGTAACTTGCCTGAGGTGACCCAGATGCTACATGATGGACTCCAGCTCTACAGATCGCTTCTCCGTTGAGGACAAACCCAGTACCCTTACTGAGGAAGCTGGGGTTACAACAATGAATGAGACAGGGTCTCCACACTGTGCTGGCAGTGCGTGTACATGTGTTCTCAGTAAAATGGCTAATACTTGCTAGAACGTCATTTGCCAGCAGACAAGAAGACCCCAGCCAGCCATGATTCCATTTCAGCCTACCAGCCCTGCTTTGGCTTGGACCCAGACAGATCATGAGCCATGCAAAAAAGGCTGCTCAATCATCATGCCGATTCTGTCTTTGCTCAAAGCCATGCAAGTTGCCCACAAAGCTGAAAAGCAGCCTGATCGATCAGTGCTGTCATGAGGCCAGTTCATGTCACACTCACCGTGTTGGGTTGCTTCTGTGGCCACACTCCTCCACCCAGAAAGAGGGGCATCTCCTGAAGTTGCAGTGACTGAGAGGAAACCATGACCTGACAGAGGTCACATATGACCACAGACATGAATGAAAAATTATTTGGCTTATATCTAAAATGGAATATAGTGATATGAACTAGTATTCACTCTGACATCCCCAAAATTCCACTAAAATATTTTCAGAAAACCAACATGTAAAACTTTCAAACTGCTGGTTAAAGGCAAAGGTTAATGGTCTGATTAATGGGAAGTTATCCCTGCAGGCATGTAAGATGTTACAAAGAACCATACCTGTGTCAGCTTCCCCCTCCACCTTCTCTACCTACCCGCCTCTACGCTGAGAAGCTTCCCGCTGGTAGATATGGGAATGGGCTTTGTCCTGTATGTCTTTCTGGAACTATGTACCCAAGAGTTGCCCCTCCCTACTCTGTAAAGCTCTGCCATCTGGAGTAGCTCATACTGCAGCTGGGAATCCTCTAGAATTCATAATCATGGGTCCCCTTCAGGGGAAACTGCCAACTCTTTCACCTGGGACCAACAGACAAGAAAGACAGCCATTCTTCTTTATGCTCAAGCAGTTTCCCTCAGCCTCACCTCCACAAAGCTGTATAATATATCACTTGTTCCAAATTGCAAAGATAACCAAAAGCACTGGGCCAAGAAAGAAAGAATTTAGTTCAAGAAAAATAGTCCTGGGTCAAAACAACCAACAAGCATTAAGGCCTTGCAGCAGTTCCTACAAGGACTGTCGTCACCCCCAAACCCTGTTGCTCTGTCTGCACCTTTCTCGTGTCATCTCTGCGCTTCACATAACCTCTGCCATGCACATCTCCATCTTGCAGAAACCCCACTCTTAACCACACCGGTTGTCCTTCCCTCAGTGCTCATTATACCCCAGCTATTCCATCTAGAATAAATCCCTGGGGTCCTCCAGCTGGACAGCCCAGGTGGTTTGTGGACTTCTTCATAATGCAATGCAACCCAGGGTGGATGTGGACTATCATGTCCCTGTCCCTTCTGAAAACCTCCCATCAAAGTGAGCTGCAAACATCCCTCTTTCTCCAGGTATGCGGAGACTAGCTTGACTCAGGTACACACATCTCTAAAGGAGAGACATTCACTTTCAGAGATGGTGTAGCCAGAGTTTAACCAGAATTCACAAAAGAGCGGCCACAGACATGTTTTATTTGGGCCTTCACTTTTTAAAAAATGGATTGATTTTTGGGGTGGACAGAATAATCCACTCCCCCAGCACCCCTCACCAATGTCTATGTCCTCATCCCCCAAACCTGTGACTCTGTTACCTTCCAAGGCAAGAGGGACTCTGCAGATACGATTATGTTCAGGATCTTGAGATGGGGACCGTGTCTTGCATTACTCAGGTGGGCCCAGCATAATCACAATGGTCCTTACAAGGGAGCAGGAGGGCAGATGGGACAGAAAAAGCTAAGGGGCAGAGTCAGAGATTAGAAGATGCTATATTGCTGGCTTTGAAGACAGACAAAGAGGCCACAAGCCAAGGAATGCAAGCGGTCTCTAGAACTAGAAAAGGAGAGGGATTTTCCCCTAGGACTTTTGGAGGCAACAGAGCCCTGACAATATCTAGCTTTCAACCCAGTGAGACCCATTTCAAACTTCTGACCTCCAGAACTGTAAGGTCATAAATTCATATTGTTTAAGCGACCAAGTTTGTGGTAATTTGTTACAGCAGCAAGATAAAGCTAACATTTAAAAAAATCAGATTTGACAGTAAAAAAAGATTCCCTCTGGTCAGTCTTGGAAAATCAGGAAATCTGTCCACACTTGGCTCCCTTTCCATGGCAGAGTTGGGCTGAGGAGCAGCGGCCCCTTTTAGCAGGAGGAGGAGGCATGCAGTTCTCTACCATCCCTCCATTCCCTGTCCCCAAACGCTGAGGCCGAGAGCCAGCTGTCCTACCAGGCTGGCTGTGGCGGCTCAGCGCTGGCTGCCTCACGCAGCACTCTGCCATTACAGGGAGCCACCCCACTCCTCCCCTACCCTTTTACTGACTTGAACATTGTCTAAGTGGACAGCCATTCAAAATTTAAAAACCTGTTGATGGAAGACCTCTACTCTTTATTTCTGAAGAGTCCTGAGTAGAGAATTGGAACAAACCAGAGAAAGGAGATAAACGTGTCCACGGGAAGCTGGAAGGAGAGACAGGATCATCCTGGTCTCCCCAGGGAGGCGCCATGCTCTCTTCGGTCCAGACAAGTTTATGTTAACAATACTATTTGGAGTAATCATATACGCACATTAGGATTCTGCATATAAGGATCATTTGAAAGCCCTGGCTTTTTGTAGTTTGAAGAAAGAGGACCCTAAATTAGATTTTGGCAATATTTGGCCATTGATGGGTTTATATCATGTTTTATAAAATTATGTTTTAAATCCAGGGGATGTTAGCCAGAATTGGGGTTGTTCTATCTGGGAAAAAGCTTTGGCCATAGGACAACTTCAAAGGTCTTGTAAACAGAAATGCATAATGTTGAATGTACCAAAATAAAGTATTTTTGCCCTGGAAGCCACCCACTCAGCAACTTGACTACCAAAAAATGTTTCCACTGTATAGGAAGATCTTGTGCCAAGCCAGATGGAACCATGAAGGGCTGCAAATGTCTAAAGTCATACAAAGGCTACTTTATAAAATGGCAGTTGGTATAGTTTACCAGTAACACTGAATATCAAAAGGCTACACCAATAGTACATTTCCAGAAATCATCATCACTTCCTCCATTAAAAATACCTATTCAAAGTCTTCACTTGTTAATAGGCAACTTCATTAGCTTTATTTTTATAACACTTCCAATGGTTCAACTGTGCAATTGCCAATCATTGAGAAGGGGCCAGTTCTATTTTTAGATTGGTTTAGAAGAGTCTGTGGTCCCAGAAGTGGAAGAGATTTATTCTCCAAAACAGGCTGTTCCCTCTCACTGTGAACTCTAGTCAAAGAACTACTATCTTTGGGAAATGAAATGGATTTATAAAATGAAGCAGTTTTAAACTGCTTATGTGAATATATTTTTTCAAAATTGAACTAAGTGGGACTCTCTTCTCTCTGTGGGACATGAGATTTCAGTGTGCACCACTTGGGGAAATACATCATTGACTTACTTGTTTCTGGACCTGTATTGGTTTACCAGGACTGCCATAACCAAGTACCACAAACTGGGTGGCTTAAACAACAGAGATGTAGCATAACCACAGTTCTAGAAGCTCGAAGCCCTAGATCAAGTTGTCAGCAAGGCTGGTGCCTTCTGAGAGCGGGGAGAGAATCCGTGCTGTGTCTTCCTCCTTGCTTCTGGTCTGCTGGCGATCGCTGTCATTGCTAGGGTTTGGCTGCATCACCTCAATCTCTGTGTCTGTCTAATGTCCCCTTTTAATAGAGACTCTAGTCATTTGGGATTAAGAGCCCGCACTACTCCAGTGTGACCTCATCTTAGCTCAGTACATCTGCAATGGCCCTATTTCCAAACAAAGGTCACATTTTGAGCTATCAGGGTTCAGAACTTCAACGTATTATTTTGAAGGGACACATGATGGGACCAAATCCATGTTTTGTATCAGTTAGACCAATCTTCTAAGAAATTATACTAAAAGAAAGAGAACTTGTAAACTAATGTTTTTCTCTTATATGCCATCGCTCTGTTGTTTTCATTTGGAGGAAGGATTCATATTAATGAATGATAGGCCTTTATGACAATAAAAATGATGGATAATTTTGTTCAATGTTTTAACATTGTAATTAGATTTATTAGATTAATTTCCCCAAACTGGAAATGGATAAAGTACTATTGTTAGGCTTTATTTTAAGGGCTGAAAATAAAAGAATGAGAATGTTTCAGGTAAGATACTTAATGTTATTTCTTAAAATGGAGAAAACTTGGCTCAGAGGTAGGTTTTTTATACAACAACCCAAGAGACCTTTCCCCATCACTGTGTGTCCTTTGCCACTGTTGATTCCTTAAACTCCTCGGCTCCTATGCCTCGCTCTCCATTTGGATTATTCTCCTGCTTCATGCTCTCTCTTTCACACTTCTCTTTCCAGCCACTTGATGTAGAATTGCCTCCAAATTATAATCCAATCCTGTCCTCTTTCCTTGCTCTATCCCTGTGACTACATTTACTCCTTGGATCTAATGATCATGTTTAAGCATCTGATTCCTAAATGGTCATTTCTAGCCTTTACTCCTTTAGCTGCAGACTCATGTTTCCTGTTGTTTCTACCTGAAATTCAGTAAAATTAAAACTGAAAACATCATAGCCTTCTCTCTGAGCCATCTTCTCCTCCATATTACACTGTTTCTGTTCATTTATTATTCCTGCACTCAGCCAAGCTCAGCACCTTGCAGTTGTCATATATGTCTTTACTCTTGTTCTCATACATCCAGTCTTCCTAGACATTCTGTTAGCTCTACCTCTGATATGTAGAGGATCTTTCTCTGATTTTTCCTAGTCCAAGGTCATCATTATTTTTCACCTGAGTGGTTTAAGTTGCTTCCTGTTTTCTCAGCCTCCATCTGCTCCATTCTGAACTATACCCTGCTTCTTCAACTTCCAAAAGTTTAGCTAGAAAACATGATTCCCTCATTCTCCATAAATTTTAAACTAAGACCTAAGTTTTAAGCTGGCATATGTGACCACTATACTGTGGATATGCCCTTCTGGTTGTTCTTATCTC
This sequence comes from Manis javanica, assembly GCF_040802235.1. Classification (NCBI taxonomy): domain Eukaryota; kingdom Metazoa; phylum Chordata; class Mammalia; order Pholidota; family Manidae; genus Manis; species Manis javanica. The sequence continues at coordinate 41,759,348 of NC_133167.1, read as the reverse complement.
CTGCCAGCACTGTACAGGTACCCCCTCCTTTGGTCAAACCAGAGTACTTTTCTTTTTTTGTTTGTTTTTAATGGGTTTGACAGAAATGGATTCTTCCAAAGAGTGTGTTCTTTAGGCCAAAGACTTCTTTATTCCATATTCTTCACAAGGTCATTTTCTGATAACCCAACAGTCTCTGATGCTTAACATTTTAGTTGCACATCATTCCACTTAACACAAGCCCCAAAAGAATGATGGGATAGTGCATGCACTCAACAAAGGTCTTAACTGACTGCCTTTCCAGTATGCCCTGCTTTAGACTTACTGGCATTATCCAGTCTACTAGAGTGCAAGGTTGTAAATAGAGAGGATTCTATTTGATTATCTCTTTTGCATCCTGTATGTCCTTCCAGGCCCTTACCTGGGCCTTCAAAGGATTGTTAATTTAAGCTAAAAGTGATACTGAAAAATTAACTTGACACAAAAGGAAATTGTGTTATACATTAGCCAGCCAATAGATGAGCAGAGAAGTTTGAAATTATTATTTGATCTAAATACCTATTTTGTTAAATTTACATTAATTACTAGATTACATAACCTTATCTTTGAAAGATCATTACAACCTTCTTATGACTGTTTCATGGGCTGCTGATGGCCACCTCCACAATCTAATTTTAGAACATTTTGATCAAGGTTTTTTTGTATAATAAATTAGCATGTCTTTTTTGCAATTATTGTGCTCTACTTGCCTTCTTAAGAATTCTTCCTACAGTCCCTGTAAGGCTATCTTGATTAATAAAAGAAACTACTTTATCTAAGGAACTGCCAGTACTTTGAAGTTGGAGAGTTACATAAATTTTAATTAACATGAGGACAATACTGGGTGAACTCCAGCTTCCTGGCTGTCTCAAAGAATGTCTAAGATCAGTTAGGCTGATAGAACAGAAAAGAGCAATGGCCCAATTATTATTTTTTAACAGTTGGGTTGTAAGTTGGCTTTAGGTTGGACTCATGCCCTGAGAATGAAATGAGTTCCTTTTCCCAAATGCACGTCATATTTTTAAAAGACTAGACAAAGGGGGAGTTAAAACCCTATATCCTAGGTGGTATAGAGAGTACTAAAAAAATGTCACAGGATGGGGGATCATAAAAGGCTTTAAAATTCTGAAAGCTGAAGGATAAGTCTAGATAAAAAGTGCTCTGAGGTGCATTCTATAGGAGCAGAGTGTGTTGCTCTTTATTTCATCACTTAGCTAAGCACAAATGGACTAAGACCAGCTATTCATGATTAGATGTTGAGGGAGAGGGCTGTTTAGTGTTAGCTTGAGCAAGGCACAGAAAGTGAGTCCCTGGGCAAGCCCTAGTGATGGCATTCCAAGGCCATGGTTCTGAAGTTGAGTTGGGATGGCCTGAGAATGAGGTCAAATGGCAAATGAAGGAAAATTGGAATCGCTTCATAAATTTGCCTGGATCCAGCTCTGTTCAAAACACCCACAAACACACATCAATCCATTTTCAGACTCCTTGGTTCATATACACAGAATGAAAACATACTGGATTTTGGGTCTTTTAAACAAGCCAATAGTTTCAGAAGAAGCTGAACACATATATTGTTGCCAATCTCTAGAAGTTTCTTGGACTAGGTCAAGCAACAGCTGCACAAATATTTCTTACATTGACTGCCTGCCACACTCCACTTCTTTGGAGGATGGAACTTGGCAGACAGAAATTCTTTTTTCCAGTTCAGTTTACTACTTGCATCTTATGAGGACTGACTGAAGAACATTGTTTCTGGAACTAGTAGTATCCCAAGCATAACTATGACTTCTGGCAGCTAAAGAGACACTACTAAACAATTTTTCTCCTTGTCTCTCTGGTTTACTCCTGCTCATCCTTCAAGACTTAGAATATTCAGTATCAAGAAATTAAAAGATTCTACATGAATAAAATTACCAACCTTCATTAAGTATCACAAAGAAACACTCAAATAAATGGAAAGACATACCTATTTCATGGAAAGGAGAATTTAAAATTATGAATAAGTCAATTTTTTCCTAATAGGATTTATTCTCTATAATGGCAATCAAAATCTCAATGAGCTTGTTAGGATTTGACAAAATGACTCTGATGCTCATTTAGAAAAATAAAAATGCTAGAAACATTAGGAAAATTGTGAAAAAGAATAAGAGAACTTGCCCACACATATGTTATAAAGTGAGAATAGATATTGACCCATGAATTTCTAGACTCCAGTAAGTGTAGAGTCCAGAAATAATCTATCATAACATGTGAATTTGGTATCCATAATAGCTACTATTTAAGCTCTTTATATACACTAACATGTACAGTCCTAACAACTCCAACAGATAGGTTCTTATCCCCATTTTATGCATGAGAAATCAGGCTCACAGAGTTAGTAAGCAATGGAGCCAGAATTTGGACTCAGGCAATCTAACTCCAAGACTTATTCTCTTAATCACCATTCTATACAGTATTTAAATAAACAAGGGAAAAAGATCACTCAACATAGGCAACTAACAGAAAGCATAACTTAATTTTTATACCACAGCCAGATAGATGGCTTAAGTATTTAAATATAAAAATAAAAATATAAAAGTAACTGAAGAAAATATGGACTTTTAGAAATCTTCATGTGGAGAACCTTTTTACAACCCACACAAAAGTCAGAAAAGAAATAGGAAAGACTGATAAACTTGACTCAAATGTTTTAAAACCATAATTAAAGTCAAAGATGTAAAATAATAATCATAGTACATTTGACAGGTGAACATTATTAACATCACTAGCATCCAAAGATCTCTTACAAATCAACGAGATAGTGATAGACATGCCAATGAAAAACATATGTAATTCATATAAATCATAAAATAGGCAGAAAACATGTGAAAATATGTTTAAACTTACTAATGATTAAAGAAATGCACATTAGGATAAAAAGACAGTTTTCATTTATCAGACTGGCAAAGACGTAATAAGTAAAATTCAGTGTTGGCAAAGGCATAAGAATATATGGAAATTTGATTTAGCACAACCTCTCTGGAGAGCATTTTGGCATTTGTGGATCAAAATTTCAAATGTGTATAACTTGTGATCTAGTGATTCTTACAGAGACTTAGTGTGGACATCATTGCCCAAGTATTCAAATACATATACACACACACACACACACACACACACACACACACACACAATGATATTAAGTACAGCATTATTTAAAATAGCGAAAAACTGGAAACAGCTAAACTATGTGTTGATAAGGGACTACCTAAATAAAGCCATAAAATACAATGGAATACTACATAGCCACGAAAAACTATCATATAATTTTACATTCATTGATATGGGATGATGTCCAGGATATATTGTTGAATGAAAAAAGGAATTAAGATACTGAAAAACATGTGGAATATGGCCACATTTATGTAAAATTGTATCTGTACACACAAACACACACACATGCCTTGAAGACTATTCACCAAAATGTCAACTGTGATCATCTCTGGATAAAGAGATATATGGTGAGTTTTACTCTCTTGTTTAAAGTTTCATATGTGTTTGGAACTTTTTAATAAGTAAATAGGCACCACTAAACAAACAGAAGAGACACAGTTCAAGCCTTGTTTTCTCCAGGAAGATTTCCCCAACTCCAGGTTGGTTTAAGTGTTGTGCTCTGACCTCCCAATGCACCCTATGTACATCTCAACTACAGCAAGTCCACATTACAATGTAAGCATCTTTATGAGAATGTGAATCCCTTTCCCCATTAAATCATCCACTCTTGAAGATCCCTGATATCTTCGTTATTTTCTTTTTCCTGTGCCAAGCTGAAAGAATGGCACAGAGCAGGCACTTAATGACTCAAACTATTTCGAAAACATCCTAAAAAGTGATGTCTTGTAAGAGACAGTTAAGCATGAGTTTTATGAAATTGAGATATGGGTTTTTTCCCCAACAGTTTCAATGAGATAAATTGTGGAAAATGTAAAATAATGACCTCTTTTTTTTTATGGATCTGCCTACCTTCAAGCAAGATACAGGGGTCTCAATAAATTAACTTACATGCTTAAGAATCTTTCTTATGAGCACTGCTGTTTAAGTCTTGACAATGACTGACAGTGATCTGTTATTGGGAACATGCCTACTTTTCTGGAACAAACTTCTGGCTTGTGCAAACTGGAAATGAGAATAATTCATCAAAAAACAGGCACCTACTTCCAATGACTGTAGTGATGAGATACAGCAAAGAGTATTTGTTTGAGGGCTCAGCCTTTGGCATGCTTTATTTCAGCTCCAAATTTTCCAGTGACCTCTGTCTCTATTTTGACATTGAAAAACAATGTTTTGGCACTGAGGGACACTAAAAAATGTTTCACAATAAACTCCTCCTATCAGTTTGTTGACTTCACATGTAAGGTTTTCCATTAGCCAGATTACAAATTATATCCTCTGGTTGGTACTTTTGAACTATAGTAATATACATGATTTGCAGGCAGAAATAGTCTCTAACTAGTAACTATTATTAGGTATTAACATGAAATATAAAATTTCTGTAAAAGGGAGTAGATAATAATATCAGATACCCCAATAGTAAAAAGGAGTCCTCTAATTGAAATGAGTTAAAAACTGAAAGACTTATACTCCACATCCAAACTGCATTCAAATGTTCTAGAGGATAGTGTTGGTTTTGTGTTGTTGATAGTGCTATTGACACTTAAAAATATTCAAACGGAGGTAATGGTAGTAACAGAAAAGTTAGACCTCTACCTCCTCTTTACACCAACTAGAGACAATCAGTTCACATTACTCTTAGGTCCCAAGGTAGTTACCTCAACAACAAGGCTTGTTTCCGTGTATTTAGGCAGATGTGATTTTCACACTCTCCTCCAGCCAATGAAAGAACCAACTTTTAATGATCACGTGAAAGCTGTGGCTCTTATTTTATAAATATTGACATTGTCAGGTCAGTCAGTGTCTTTCTGTGTATTTATTTACTTAGTCTTTTGGCAATTAAGCTTAGAATTTCTACAACATGTTATGTTAAGCATGTGTCAGCATTTTGAACATAAAACTGTTTGTAAGACCTGTAGGCACTGCCAAGCATTTATTTACTTAAAATCAATGGGCCAAAAGTTTAAGAAATGTAAAATATTGTAGAATACAAATGAAATACTTCTAGGAAAGAGAGTAAGACAGAGGGAAAATTAAAGAAATGAAGATTAGAAATAAAATGAAAACAGAAGTACCAGATGCAAGTAACCTACAAATTATAGTCAAAACAACTGCACATAATGAAAATAGTATAAAATACATTGTAACACACTATGACATATATTTATATTATAAATACTATAATTAACTTCCACTTTACACAAACATACTTTTCACTTTCAAAATAAGGCAATTTGCTACATATTTAGTCAAATCAACACATTGCAATAATATTTTAAAAAGTATGCTAGTGCCTTCCTAAACTTGTATTTCCAAGTGAACAAAGTTTGTTTCCTCAATAATTTGATCATTGGACTCATTAAGAATTATAGTTGAGGGGAATAAGCTTATTAATAAATATATAGAGACAAGATTTATTAGGATCTGCTACAGTGGCTGATGTTAAGCCAGTGACATCTAATTCTCAGTACCTCTGATACCTCTTTATTTCTTAACTTGGACAATATAAGACAATATCTCCCAATAATTCATTGTGACAGATAGTAATTCATCTCACATTACTTCCTGTTTTCCCTGCTTTCAAATAGTATAATTCATATAATGTCATATAATATCCTTGAATTCCCTTTATTGTTTCATCATTTTTAAACAGTATCTTAATTCTATCTAAAATGAAGAAGTGAGAATCCTATACTATCCTTCATCTCTTCCCTACTCCCAGCTTCCAGCTTTTGTCAACTATACCAAGACTTATAAATTATCAGTATTTATTTACTGTTACTGTGTCAGTATAGCAACCTGTCTTTGTCTTACAGCTTTATTAAAAAGCTTCTGAGCTTTCTTAATGGTTAATTGTAAAAATTAAAAAGAAACAGCATATTATGTCACCACTCAAAGAAAATCATTTAAGAACCAAAGTAAAATTAATTCTGTTTTTCTCCAATAATTCCTTGGAATCATGCCAGTTTATTTTCTTTCCTATATGGAAATGACTTTCTTGTACAAGTTTTTTGGGTTTTTTTCCTGAAGTTTCTAGTTGCCTTTTTTTTCCTATTAGATAACAAACCTATGGACCCTTCACTGTATCATTTAAGTAATCCAACTCCTCCTTATCCCCCCACCTCCCTTCATTATATCCTCCTTTTTTCTGTTTCCTCTTACTTGATTTCTCCATAGAAAGATTTTGACATCCTTGATTAATCTTTAAGGTCACTTATTTTTCTCTCATACTTCATTTTTATCTTTTTGCTCTACTTTTAAATCCATCTTTTCATTGAATTTTGGGAGGCAGTCAAATTTCTAATTCCTAGTAATGTCCTCCTGTTCTCCTTTTTAAGAAAACCTTGTATTTACTTTATAAATATCATTACTTTTGAAATATTCCTGAGGATATTAACTAGAATTTTTTAAAAAATGTTTTCTTCTCTGAATTATCTCTATTTTGGTGTTTTTTGGTCCAATGCTTTCTTTACTCTTCTTAGCCCTATTATTTGTTGCTGTTTGTATCCATGAGACATCTGGTCATCATTGGTAATCTGCTCATACTCATAAAAGAAAGACAAGATTGATGAGTTCATGTAGCTTATGTGGATTTCCTCTACTGTTTAGTGGATTATTTGTTTCTCAACAGACATCACTCTGACTGGGAAGAGTTTTGGATAAATGAGCAAGTCACGTCAATGGGTAGGCTTCTTTAAGATACACGGGCAGAGAGCACAAAGGCAATCAGGGTTTCTCCTGATTCCTTCCAATATCAGAGCATAAGGGCTTTTCTCTGGGGCGCACATCCTCACTAGGAGAATCAGCCCTCTCCGGACGAATTGTTCACTTTACAAGCAGCACCATGTTGAGAACACCACACACATGCTCTCTCTAGGTGGGAAGCAGCAGCTGTTTTGTTATGCAGGCCTCCTGCCCACTTCCCTCACTGGTTCTCCATCCCCGTCAACCCAAGCTACTCCAGGAAAGGTGGCTCACACCCGTGCTACAGCTTTTTGTGCTAGAGCTTATCTCACTATATTCTCCTCTGCTTTCTTTATGTCAGAAATTTATCTTTGATGATTTTACCTTAGCCTGTTCTCAGAAGAACAAGCTGAAGTTTTCTGTCATTTGAGTGGCATTTGAAAAGAAAGAGTAGACAAACATATGTATTCCATTGACTCTCCTTGTCTAAATCTTGTTGTGAATTCTCTCCCCACTTTTTTATAATTCCCACAAGACAAATCTCAACTATTTGTTTTTAAAATCTAAATCTAAGTTCAATATACTATTCTTCCAGAGAGATATGTTTGTAACTTCTGTTGTCAAAGTGATTATGTCACATTAAAAGAAAAAAAATGAACAGGTAAAATTAATTGGTATATTTAATTGAATAGTTCATCCATGACACATCTGCATAAGGATAATTCAGGTAACAATAAAGTATGTTGAAATGAACATCCTCAATTCTTCTTCATATGAATTTAAGAAACACTTTATTGGGTGATATTTATCAGTTACTGAGCTAAGAGTGCTAATCCCCTATGAGACAGGTATAAATATTCTCATTGTACAAATGAACAGAAGTTCAGGGAAGTTAAACTATTTGTCTAAGAGCACAGAAGCTAGTAATTGGCAAGGCCAGAATTTGAACCCAGATCTCTGCCACTCCTAACTTTGTATTTCCTATTCTGCTTCATACAGGTGTTAGGAAAGCCCCAAAGTATTGTTAAGTGCTACACAAGGACCAACCAAGACATTTAAAATTGGGGTAGCATCTATGAATATTGGAAAAACTAGCTCCTTGGAAACACAATTAGAAATCCTAATGTTCTATGAGTCAGTTAATAGAGTTTACCCATTTCACTGTGTAAGTTAAAATATGTTGGCATAAACAAATAGACCCCTTAAAGGATATTAAGGATTTTCTGATACTTGCCATTAGTAAAGCTCACGCTAGGGTTGTGTGGTATAAAGAAAAGAAGACAGCTCTTAGGAGATAGAAAGAAATTATTTTGTATTCTTCTGCCATTTTCTAGCTGTGTAAGCACATGACACTCATTCTAAGACTTGGTTTCCTCATCAATAAAACACAGATAAGAATATCTTCTTCACTGAGTAACGGTAAAGATTCTGAATAAACTGATGACAAATAATGGATGTTTAAATGTTAGTTCTTTTACACTGTTACTTAAATACCTTAAAATTAATAGATAAGATATGCATTTTTGGTCAATTCATAGTACTAAATAAAAAGTAAATATATCATTGGACATCCATTCTTTCTAGAATATGAATGTTAAGCTCAAATATTACTTTAGGTATGACATACTATAAGACTATTTTGCCATATGCACCTCAATGTTTATCACTATTTACCATAGCCAAGATATGGAAGCAACCTAAGTGTCCATCAGTAGATGACTGGATAAAGAAGATGTGGTACATATACACAATGGAATATTATTCACCATAAAAAGAAAACAAATCCTACCATTTGCAACAACGTGAATGGAGCTAGAGGGTATTATGCTCAGTGAAATAAGCCAGGCAGAGAAGACAAGTACCAAATGATTTCCCTCATTTGTGGAATGTAACAACAAAGCAAAACTGACAGAACAAAACAACAACAGACCCACAGACTCCAAGAAGGACTAGGGGTTACCAAAGGGAAGGGGTTGGGGAGGGTGGGTGTGGAGGAAGGGAGAAGGGGATTAAGGGGCACTATACTTAGCAATCACAATGCAGGTAGGTCATGGGGAAGGCAGTACAGCACTGAGAAGATAAGTAGTGACTCTATAACATCTTACTACGCCAACAGACCGTGACTGCAATGGGTGGGGTGGAGGTGGTACTTGATAGCATGGGTGAATGTTGAAACCACAATGTTGTTCATATGAAACTTTCATAAGATTGTATATCAATGCTACTTTAATAATAAAAAAAAACTATGCTTTGCTTATTAGGGATTATTTGTTCTAAGTAAGGTCTTTGTAAATTAGTTCTTCAAAATATTTTTCCTGGAGTGTTTCAGTCACCATAAAACATACTTATCCTCTTACATCTTCACTTTAATTAGATTAACTTTTGTGTTATCATTCCTACAACCACATACATGAATTAAGGATAACGACTCTGTAAAATAATTTTGAATATAATTTAAGGAACTTTGTAGTTCACTTTTCTCCCAGTAAAATACAATAAGGAAAATGTTCAAATAGAAAAATACATTCTAACTCACCTAAAGGCCAGGGTAAAGAACATGGAAAAAAGCACTTGTACTTTGATCTCTCATTTGTCCATTCCTCAGATAAAATACTTGCTCCCATTCGGACTTGGGAAATGTAAACAAGTATCCATATAAGGAAAAAAGTCATTTAACTTCTTAAGTGTGACTAAACGTAGCCAGTTCAGACTTGTTTGTGATACATGCTTGTGTGTCAGCACAAGGTTCTTTTACCATTTCAACTCTATTCTTGAATTGCTGCCTTGTAAAGCAAAAATGTTCTGGTAGCAAAGATTATTCTGAAATATAGTTCAAGAGAAGAAAGGAGACTTTATAAAAGAAGAAGCAAGGTTTAACTGAATAAAGAGATTCAAGTAACTGTCAATTGTGGGGGAAAGGTAAAAGTGGTTTTGGTTGAAAGGACTCTCAGACTAAATTTATTTCTCAGTCATAGTAAATATACGAGCTACGTAGTTTGTATACCTACTTCTATGTTTTTAAAGTTTTTAATTACCCTGTTTTATGTTAAAAAATTTTTAAGTACTGTATTAACAGGTTTAATGCAAACATGACCTTAACCTTCAGAATTTTAGGGAGAAGGTAAACATTCATCACTTAACAGATAGAGACAAATATTGATATAATCTTGGTGAACAAACAAACTGATGATATAAAAAGCTGTAATATTAAAAATAAGTTACTTCATTAAAAAGAATTTTTCTATAAGGGGACACCCTAAAATGTTCATAATGGGTACTTCTTAGGATTCTGGGAGTAGGGTGGGGAGAGGGGACATAATAATCTAAAATTCTGTGTCTGCTTTTCCTTTTTCAAAACATAAGCACACTACTTTTATAAATCAGACAAACTTAAATTTGTTTTTTTTTAAATCATCATTATCCTTTAACCCAAAAGTGCAAGCAACACATAAAATAAGGAACAATAGGGCAGAATTCTCACCAACGTTGAGATGGCAGGTACCAAATGCATAAGGGACTGACCTTAAATGATATCCGATAAAAGACACCTACAAGCTTAATATTTTTCACAACATGTATTTGTGTATATAGGCAATTTTTATATATATGCCTCCTCTCTTCCTATGCTTTATTCAAATGCCTTTTTCTCACTTGCAAACCATCCTCTTAGAGAAAAGTTCAAAAAATGGCAGCCCATGGTGGCTCATAGGTAGCCAAGAAGTACATTTTGTTTGGCTAGAAAAACAATCATTTTCACATTAGTTGCCAGTATTTAAGAATTTGGAGATTTTATGCAGAACTCCAGATTCCCAGCTTCTCTTGAAAGATCAAAGGCCGTGATAGCACAGGGCCCACATTCCTGAGTGGCAGCGGAGTGGGAGTGCTTCCAGCTGCCCCGTTAGCCTGTGAGTGCCCGCCAGCTCTCCCGGCTCTCTCTCCACAGCCCTACCACACCGTCACCTCCCACCAGCACTTGCATGCCTTGCTGCCATGCTTTGCTTTGCACTCCTCTTGCATTGCTTTTTGTCTGATGGTACACAGGGAAAAATTTCTTATACCCACTCCTTTCCTTTTTTGAGAGGGGTGGGAGAGGAGTGGTGGCAGTGAAAGGCCTATCGAGCAAACCAGGTGTTTCAAGAAAACAAAATGGGCATAGGCATATTTCTTTATGGAAATGAAAACGGTTTTCCTCTGTTTAATACACAAAGGATGTCTGTGTTGAGCCAATTTACTAACCACAATAAGAAGCTTGCATGGAATCGAGTAAAGCATGAAAAAAAAATAATTTGTTTTTAAGTGGGAACAAACTGATACTTTCATGAAATACTATTACAAGTTAAAGGAAAGACTATTTTTCTCTATCTACTACACTTCATTCATTTGTATTACCTAATTACCCTGTAAGTATTGAGGTTTGTCCCTATTTAGAAACACACCCACAGGCCCACATCCCCGTCCCCTACCCCTGCCCTACTTCCATGCCCTGGGCAGTAAACAGCAAAGGCTGCCAGCCCAGCAAGGATTCTTCTCCACTTCCCTTCTCTGCAGTGCTCTGAATGGCACTCTGCAAAGATAAGGGAGGCAGCTGTAAAAATTCCTGTTAGCCCTCCAGCTCCGTGCTCCTTCCTCCTACACAGGCCTCTCTCACTAGGCCCACAATTTGGCAAAATGCCCATATTAGCAAGCGCTGAGACTCTCCTTTGCTAAGATGGGTCTATTCATTTCACAAGGTCACAGACCTTCAATTACAGCTACAAACACTCAGAGCAAAACTCTAAACCCAGCCCACCCCTGTGGGAGGGAGCCAATGACCTGGTTAAGACAGCAGCCCAAACTGAACAGAGGCATCTACTGCCTGTTCAAACATCAAGAGCAGATCAGTAGCTGGGGGGATGATGCCAAAAATTCTTAAGCTCCCACCTTTAGGGGAAAGAAAAAGGGCCTCTGATTAACCATGTCTTAGTTAAATCTGCATTCAAGGGCCCATCAGTTGGGGTACAGATGAAGTCTTCAGTAAATGTTTGCCATATACAGAATGTGGCTCCACTCTCTCTGGACTATTAGCAGAGTATATCTTTAACTCTCTATCATTAATTAGGTCCAATTTCCAGTAATAATACCACTTCATCTAATACTCCACAAAGTGCCTCCACAAGAGTTAATTAATTTGACTTGATCAAGAAAGTTGTGAGGTAGGTAGGGTTTTATAGTATCTCCAATTTGAAGAGAAACCTGAACTCAGTTTGATGTGACTTCTTCAAAGTCAAAGGATGAGGTACTGAGCCTCATGTTAACCACACATTTATCCAAGCCACCATAAACTATACATATGCATGGAGATAACACTAAAAATTACTACTATTAAAGAGAAAAAAATACATTATCCAAAAAACATATTCTGTAACAAAAGCAATTATTAAATAAATGGGGAACACAATTCAGCAAAAAGAAATCAAGATTTTAAAAATGTTTTTATATAGAAATATTTTACAAAGATTTTTACAACATAGCAAATCATTTTGTCATACTACAGAAAGAAGATTAAACCTCAAGGATAAAGAAAGTGCTCATAGCGACGTATTGCAGTCTCCATAAAAGTGCATAAACAGTTAAGGCAAAGTACCATGTTGGTACTGGCATGTGGCAAAATGACTTGTAAAACAGTTTTTAAAAACATATACAAAAGTGTTTTTTCCCCTCTCCATTCTTCTCAGAGACATTTGAAAGGGATACATTTATGAGCAAACAGTCTTGCTCTACAATTATGTAAAAATAACTCCTGGGTACAAAACAGTAGAAGTAAAATGCTCTACTGGAGCATGTTTAAAGTAAATCAAATGATTTATAAAATAAAACCTTTCCAAATATGGGCTTGCTTTCTATGTTTAACTTACCAGGCTGAAAGATGAATCCCTCATATTCCAAGACAGAGATCGTTAACGACAGTGGCATGAGTTAAGCTCAGATCTTGCCCTTGTGTGTGACTTTTAGCTTCTAGTTTCTATGGCCAAACTATTGGCATATTTGAAGTCCTTATGCATTCACTGTCCTATGAATCTACAGCTTTGCTTCTACGTGCAGCTTACGTGATAGCTATTTTATGAAGTGCTACATATGCTTAATACATGATTTTGTGCCATCTAATAATAAAAATACAAAGGTGCTCTCTAAAGTTAAACCATAAGCCCTATATTAGAGAATTCCAGTTAAGCATTTCATTTTTGTACATACATGTAAATCCCTTAAGATGAATAGGATCAATAAGGATAATATTGGTTATCAAACTTTAATCTTCATCCTTGGAGCAGAATTTATTTGTTTTTATAATAAAACCAAGAGTAAGAAACCAAAAAAAGAAGTAAATTAGCTGGGCTTGAATAAGAATAAGTTTTAGAGAAAAATGTCATACCTGAATTTACATACAGATAATAAATATCTGCCAATTAACAACTTAATTCCCATGACTAACCATTCTTCCATGTAAAATTTTACCTACTCATGATAAAATAGGGAAAATTAGAATTACCATTTTAGTCTCCATATTTAAACTGAGTTTTTCTTTTCCTATCCTTCCATGTAAGGGAAATTACTTCTGCTGACTTAGGTTTCCTAAATAGCTTTTAGCCCTCAAGGTATAGCTGTGGTAAAACTAGAGAGAAACACCCAGCTGTTTATTGGAATTCTGAGGTACAGAATAAGCACGTGCACTCTATATAATCTAGTAACAGGGACAGCAACAGTTAAAGTGTCTTACACAACAGATGTATTAGTTTGATTTTCATTCGTAACTTCTTTTTCATTACCACCACAGACAAAAAGCTGGTTGCCCAAAGTTTTCTGGGCATATCGGAAATACATGATATGACCCATTGCCACAAAGGAGACTGAAATCAATACAAGTAGGCCAAAAGCTTCAGGATTCGGGGCCAGGATGACCATGATAAAATGCAGAAGGTCAAGAAGGTAGTTCATGGAGTTCTGTACACCATTTATAATGCCTCTTTCAGATTCAATGACATTCTCTTGCAGCAATTGTGTCACAGTTAAATCAAAGGACCAAAGACCTATAACAAAAAAATATTTAAGACTGAATTTTAATTTACAGCTTTACATTTTAGATTTACAGTTTAAAAATCTGTTGACATGTGCAAGACATACAATTTCATGCTATTAAAGTCATTTTATATATATATATATATATATATACACCATAGCCTTACCTTAGATAATTATTTTTCATTAATAAACACTGGGTTGTTAGTGGTTCCAAGAAATACTTTTACAGACAAAAATAAGTCTAGTCTACAAACTTTGTAATTCTGTTTTTCTATGATTATTCATATTGTAAAAGCAGGACAGAAATCAGAGACACACTAAATCCTATTATAAGTACTAATATTTTTAAAGCTTAATATGAGCAGACCCAATATATCGTTATGGTTGGAGTGTAAGGAAACTTTAAACCATCATTACATTTACTGCTTGGGTTCCAAAGCCCCTACAATAAAACTGTCTTGCTTGGATATTAATGTCTTTGACAAATTAATGAACTGCTTTGTATCACAAGATAAATACGGGTTCATTTCAAGAATGAATTCAGGCAGAGATATTTCATCAGAACTCTATTAATGATTACTTAAGGTTTGCTTTGTATGAAGTTTTTACATTGTGTTTCCTTGAAGAGCTATAATATCCATTTGTTTGGCAAAGTGGACAAAAAATACACATTAGCTAAAGAGAAACTCTGAAGAATGTTTTTCTTCTAACTACCATGTCTTTCGTTTTTTAACCAAAAACATTTTGTTACCTTGTCCTAGAGAAATAGCCTCTAAATTATAGTCCTTTCAGTAGAGCTATAAAGACTCTATAAATTACTAAATAACATTATAATCATTACAGCTTTTAAAAAAATTAAATTACATAAAAGAGTAACACTTAAGATATTTAGAAAAAAATTTCAAGCCCTAACCATGTTTTAAGAAAGTATATGTACATACATACACACATAAATGCAATTTTTTAAGCTATACTGTAAAAATTCCATAAAGACTGGATTATACTGGATTATACAAAGATAGTGGATTTTGCTTAAATTAACATTCAAGGACACTTTAGTTCATCACTACATCGAGAGATGCCTTACCGATTCTAGCAGCAATGACGCCTGCGAACAGCAGACTGACAGAGATTATGGGCACAGATTTGGGGCTCATCTCTGGAACAATGTTAGCGGAAGTAGACCCATTTGACCTGTGCATTTCAGTTGCAGAGACGATGTCAGGGACGTTTGTAGGTGTAATTGTAGACAGTGGCTCTGCTTGAATGAACCTAGAATAGATATCTTCAAAAGGAGAAATGGACAAGTCCAAAGGGCTTCCAGGCATGAACACGGAGATCACACACAGGATCAAACAGGAAAGCTGGGCAAATCCTGAGATCACACCAGTGCGAACCAAGCCACATTTTTTACGCAGCCAAGTAAAAGCCACAGTTCCCATTATTCCAGTTATGGCTGATGCTCCCATCAAAATACTGAGGACAGACCCGCTCAGCCCCTGAGTGTAGGCGTACCCGGTGGTGATGCAGTCAAAGCCCAGGACTGTCATATAGAGGAAAGCAAGACCCATGCCTGCCAGAAACACTGACTGGTTGTAATAGGAGACCCATCCATCTCGGAAGGTGCGGAAGGGCTCGGCCATCTGGGAGGCGCAGCTTGGCTCCTGCTCATGTTCCAGCTCAGCGATGTTAGTGTCTTTCTCACCCATTAAATGAGTTCCCTCCAGGGATTTTGGCTCAGTTTCTGTAAACAAACGACATCATTATTAGGGGGAAAGGGCACTGGGAAAAAAGCCAATTATCTTACTCAGTATTTTTTTTCCTCCTTCCCTCCCCTATGGGTATCCTTGGCTACTTATGATACACACTTTCTTTAACATATCTAAGAATTCCAGCCAGGGAACAATCTCCAAGTAGCATTTATGTTAAACAAACAAAATATTATTGATTACCACCCCCACCTTAGAAACTATACTCCCACCAAAGTAAATAGCAGGCAAACCTATAAGATCAAAATGTAACAATTGTCAGGGTAAACACGGCATCTTATTCTTTGGAGTCCTGTTAAGATTTCATTTACCTGGAAGCCCAACTTACTCTTCTCTTCTTCACAAATGCCCACCTTCACGTCTTCACTCCATTCCATTGTCCTATAAATGGCCATGTAACTCCCCTCTTTATAGAATCCTAGGAATTCTCTTTTTCCCTACTGTTCTTCCCATTCCTATGGCTCAACTCATTCAGCCATCCTTAAGCAACTGCCCCTGTGTGTTCTACTGCTCATATTAAGGGAAACAGCCAGGGGTCCCATTCGTATCCCTTGAGATTAAATCCAAAGTTGTTCCTCAGACCCTCACAAGCCTGGGTTTTGACTCAACCACCAAAGTGATACATTTAATCTCATGCAGGCCTTCCTTGCTAATAAACCTGATAAAAATTCTAAATAGTTTTGGTCTTCACCAACATATAAGGTCTTTATATCAGAATAAAAGGATTGATCATTGTGTTGAGTTTACCTTTGTGTAAATTCAGCTGTTTCAATTCAGCTTCCTCTACTTTAAGAGCAGCTTTCACAGCAAGAGCAGGTGTTTTCTGATAGACCTTCCAGAGCAGAAAGTACTCTACACACATGGACATCAAATTCCATCCCGAAATGAAACCACAGCCAATTACTGCAGAACCAAATGTCATGATCTGGCCGACAGCCATGGGGGCTAAGATGTTGGTTAGCTGGTCAATCCTTCGTATAGTAGCATTCATATCTATAGAGGTAGGTGAAAGGGGCAGATAAGTGTGCAAAGAGAGACTGTCCACTTACATAACACAAACTCATAAACAAAGAGCATAGATTCCTAAAATATAAAGTTCTAAAAGCACTCTCAGAACAAACCATTTTGTTAGGATATCATTTGTTGTTTGGACCAAGTCACATTAAATTTGCCACAAATATTGTGATTCCTTTGAAATTACATAATTTAGTTTAACATCAGCTTTTAAAATGAAAACAATAGTGCCTCTACATTCATTCTTTTTTCAACAAACATTTATTAAATGTCTGTTATGAGCTAGGCACCATTCTGGTACTAAAAAGAAAATGAAAAATATCTTTTTCTGTCCCATGGAGTTTACATTTCCATGAGAAAAGATAATAAAGCAACAAGAGCACTGTGATGGTGAGAGCAAATGGCAGTTCTCATTTCTTCCATGTTCTCAGTAACATAACAAAGTACAGTGCAGTCACTGAAAGTGAGGGTGGGAGAGAAGGTAATTAATGTCTGAGGAGAAAAGAGCAAGTGAGAAATAGTCCTTTAGGGAAGTGGGAGAAGGAAGGGGCCAGAGAAAACAGAATGGATCATCTGGCAACATCACCGGGCCCACTGGGACCGGTGGGAATGAGGACAGAGAGCAAGGCCGCGTGTTTTCCTCCACTGTGGAGAGCTGCATTTGACCAAGGTCTTATAAAAGGAGAGTGTCAAAAGAAGAAGAGGCCAAGTGAGCTGAGAGTATGTGCTAGGAAGCAGTCCTGTGCTCCAATGACTGACCTTGGAATTTTAATTGGGTAAGAAAGGGAGACAGAGACAAAGAAAAGGAAGTGTAATGAATGACGCGTGGGTGCCGACCAGCTGGAGGACTGTTGCAGACCGGATCCCAGAGGAGCGAGCTGGAAGGTGGCATCTCCTCATCTAGCAGGTGGTCGTTCAAGACCTGCTGCCTAAGAATGAGATTCTGGAAAGGGAGGCTTTAGTGGTGGTGACATGGTCTAGGGTACGTGCATGGGAACATACAGCTGAGTCAGAGTAGAGAACAAGACGAATAAAGCAGAGGAAGTCAAGAATATGACCTACTTTCTCATTCTCTATCTCACAGAGTAGAGTGCAAAGTAATGAGACAAGTCCTTATCAATCATGTGGGGTACCTTAAAGGAAAAGCAGTATGTGACTAATAGGTATATTAACAGAAAATCACCTTTATTCCTGCTTTAGTTTTTCCTGGTCCTCAATTACCTTCCAGCTAGTCCTATGAGTGTATAATGGTTATATAACAGGAGAACTTTGACACATTTCACCTTTCACTTGAGAGGCAAAGGCAGTTTTCATTGATCTTACACGTGACCATTTTTACAGAGGCTTCACTGGCTTCCCCCTGCCCCCAACTAAGACCTGGCAGGGGAGACGCCATCATCATGAAGTTTCCTATTCATATGTTAACATATACAAATAACTCAATGTTTTTATTCTAAAAATCAAGTATTACTGAAAATATACACTTGGATCTGAAAGCCCCAGAGCATTAATTTAGTTAAAATGATTTGTTACACATTCACTATCTCTGTTTACATATGCTTATGAAGCTTCTTAAAGCCACCAATTTCTGTTTTATATCAAATTTAGGAAGTTAATAATGTTTATGTATAATGTATCAGAAACAGCTTTTATTTTTCTGAAGAAGAACGAATTAAATAATAATCTTTAAAAAGGCCTAATCATTTTACTAGTAACAGGCTAAAGGAGAATCAGTCTTCTGAGTATGCAAACATATCCTTTTTAAAAATTTGTATTTATTCTTTGCAAACATAAATGTGTGCCCATTTAATCCCAATTCAACTATTTTCAGCCACAGCTGTGACACAGAATATGACATTAAATAACTACTTGCTATTTTAAAGGGTATATTATATCTCACAGAATAATAATAAAAAACAGATTTACTGAGCAAATAGCAGCCAGCAGGTTTGTCTACCTTAAATGTGAAATCAATTTTTAGTCAATAGAGTTCAAACAAGAAATTCATCTGCCATACCTGATCAAACTGACCAACAGATATTTCTTTAGAATGGTGGACAAAAAAAACCTCAGAAGCTATAAATAATGAGTGATTAACAAAGGAAATAGGAAAGGAAATAAAACAACAGATGGAATAAAAAGTACGGAAAAGGAAGTGAGCTTCAAACAGACTTGACAGGCTTAGGGTCATGGCTCAAGGGAATGCTTTAATAAAACACTAAATCAAGTCTCTGGACAAACTGATGAACAGATTAACAGTATTTATGTGGAAAAATAGTAAAGATACTGTTTTTTTCTCTAAGCTGTCTAAATTACATGGTAACAGCTGTTTATATTTTGGCCTGATGCCACTGAGCCAGCTTTAAAATCTACTCAGAAACACACACACATACACACACACACACACACGGGCAGCCAACCCTGTCCAGTCTCTTGCTAGGGTTTCTAACAATTTTTGGCAACAACCTCAAAAATCAGCTTACATAAATAAAAACCACTCTTGACTGTAGTAGGTGCATCAGCGTATAGTGACCCAGCCTTGGAGATGCCCAAGGCAGCAGCCAGAGTCCCCTCAATGTGTACTTTTTCACTTCCCTCTTCTATTTTTCCTTTAGCCGCCTCCTTTTTGTCTGTTCAGTAAGTCTGCCTTATTGAAAAAATGGAACCAAAAATCCATGGTTAGCCCTTTATTGACCCTCAGAACTAAAGAATTTTCTATATCCTGTTTGGAAGCAGGGTTTTTAATTTTTTAACAATGCTGACATCAAAACTTGAGGAGAGACAGTATGAATATTTTCCTTCATGAGGCTGCTGGCTGATGTGAAAGAGCACCATGTACTAAAAGCTAACTCACAGAGGACAAGAGTTCAGCAGGCAGCTTACTTCCTTTCTTAAACTTGAGAAACTTCAGAAAGTTAGTAAATAGACTGGTTGGCCTAGATTCTTCTGCTTTGCAATAATTCCAAATATAAGAAAAGACAGAGAGAAGTGGCCAGTCATATTTCTGTTGTTCTGGGACATCACTTTATAGTCAGAAAGATCCCACAAAGTTATATGCATCTTTGTTTTATTATTTATTTAAGTATGTATTTAGACCAAATTAAAGACTTCTTTTTACAGACTGTGCAGACTTCAGAGTCAAAATGAGTTAAGAAATTCATATAAGAAAAAATTATTTTAAAATCCAACTTTCCCCAAAATATATGCCAACAGATATAATATGTAATCTATTTTCAAAACATATTCTTTTGTACCCTTTGAATTTTAAACATGGACACGTACTACCTACTCAAAATAGTACCTTTAGAAAAGAAAGGAACTAAACACAAAAAAAGGACAAAGCCTTATCTTATAGTTCAATGTGATAGAAAAGAAATAGGGAATTATTTCCTATTAGTAAATGATCCAGGAAGAAAAATCAGTAAGAATCACTATTGAGCTCCAGAGAGAATTTCCTGCAGTAGATTCCTAAGTGCTAAATTTACCATATGCATATACCATCCTCTCAAATCCCTGTGATATTTCTGTCTCAATTATAATTCTGCTACCACAAAGTGATGACTTCAGCAAATTCTTTTCTTTCAGACCTTCCACAGATTTTGTTCTCTTTCTCTAACTACCGACTTTCTGTCTTTTTTTTTCAACCACACGGTCCAGTCAAAGTTGCTTGCTGACCCCAGCACCTAATCTTGCTTCCTGTGTCATGGGATAAGCCATTAAAGTCATCAAGAATGGTTTTCTTGTCTGTCAGGATGGTTGGGCAATGTGTTTGTGATACCCATTATCTCAATGACCAGCAGAGCTGATTCAGCTTCTCTAATGTGTAGATAGGTGTACCCTTCCTCCTTTAGCCCATGTAATTATCAATCCAGTTTGTGTCTGTGTAAGGGAGGGCAGGGAATACTGAGTGAGTAGGGTATTCTGAGCCCAAATATCATTGATGCAATAGGACATGTTGCCTTATAAGCATTCTTCAGTCTTTTTTGGGCCTCTTGTATGTTTCCAATGGACAACCAAGATTGTAAGCTTCTTTAAAACCATATTCTGCCCTCTCACTCTTTAGTATTTGTAAGAGCAATTATATTACATCATATGTAATGTAGTAAAAGTTATAGATTATAATTTCAAAGTTTAAGGAATTGACTTCTAGAGTCTCTCCTAGAATTAAGTTGTTTCTATTTGGTTTGGAGAAGAATAATATCTATAGCATGACCACTAAGTACTGGTAATAATATCCACAGTATGACTGACAAAATCCTGTGTCAGACACTCACTGTCCCAAGTGTTAAGTAAATATTTAGAAACCATGAACAGAATTTAAAAGAAAGAGCTCAAAAGAAATGTTCTTCCATTTGCCAGGTTTCCATAGAATAAAAAAGAAGTACATTATCCTATGAATTCACTCCCTAACAGTGAGATTACTCTGCACTGAGATTGATAATGTGGTAAGAAAAAGACTATGCTTTCAATTTAGTCTTCTTAAAAAAAATACCCAGAAAAAAAAAAAGGCTTGAGCCTCATTTATTAGCACTGATTTGAAGTGAATCCTAATATACTAGACGAAAGAAGAAAAACAGATCACCTGCTAATTTGCTTCTGTCTTCTCCTGCAACGACAACAATCCAGTCCCTTTGGATAGTGATTGTAGTGGCGGTACTGGCCAAATTTGCAATATTTGCAATAGTGATGATCAAGATATAGCAGGAAGTCTGAGGAATTACAGGGGACAATTTAATTAAAATTTCAGTTTACCACACTTCCCCTACCTCACTGTACAATGCAGTTTAAAATGGTCTTTGCCGTCATAATAATAAAATTTGTATTCTGCTTTCATTTCATAAAACCAAAAGAAATCATTTTACTTTGTAGACTTGAAACAATACCAGTAGTCAGGTCAAAGAGCATAATACCTTCCTAATCTATATCATCTGTAGTACACATAATACAAAAATTATAATAGTTATATGCATATTCATATGGCAGAGCTCATAAAGTGTTAACACAGGGGTAGTTTTTACTTTCCCCTACAAGTATCTCCCCTTCAGGAAAAAAATTAAAGTAGGACCAAGAACACTTGTATTTAAGTCAGAGTTCTGACAACTTTTTAGTTGCACGATAATGGACAATCCACTAACATTACTGTGCCTTGGGTTTTTTCATCAACAAAATGAAGGGAATAGACTAGAAGATTTCTAATGTTCTACCTGCCTTTGAAACTCTACAATATCAATCTAAATATATAAAAGAAGATTCAATAGTGACATCAAATCCATTGTGTTCTACCACACCCCATCTCTCTCCTCTTTTCCATCAAGCTATCATAAAATCATAGTGTGACAAGTTACTTAGTCCATGTCCCCAAACAAAAATACCAATTATTATTGGAGAAACACAGCATGACTAATTTACATATATATAGACAACATTTCTTATATGGTGTGAACAAATTACAGGTTAATTCTAACAAGCTGAAACTAACAAACAACAGGACTATATAATAAACTCTTAGAAATGCCATAAAAAAATAGGAAATAAACCAATAGGATGGAACTTACAAACAAAAGTTAATGAGAGCCTGTTGGGGGCAAAAAAAACAAGAACAAAACATAACAAAAATTGTAGGGGATATTACAGTAGACACAGAGATCAATATTAAAAGGTCCCATTTGCAAAAAAACACTCTCTAGCCTCAAAAGGTTTTCATCTCTTTTACCATGACCAGATGTGCAAATTTCTGCCATCAAGAATATCATTGAGAACTTACAAGAACCCATCCATGGTAAAGGGTCAGAAGATCATTTTTATGCAAGAAAACCATCATCAAGATGATGCCACACAGGATGACAGAAACATTCTGTACCACCAGTGAAGTCCGGGCCACTGTTGGAGGGAGGAACAAAGTGTTCACTATACAAAACATCTCGGTGGAGCTGCTTTTAACCACACAACCTTGTTCTACTACACCAGCATATCTGCAAATTACTTTAAGAAAAAAACACTCCTGAAGTAAATCCTGAATCAACAATTTCCAGTAGGATCCAGCAGGTCACACAAGACCAGTAAAACTTGCAGACAGAATGATGAAATACCCACCGTTTTTTCTCTGTTAGTTGAAGCCTTTCATAATGGCCATATTTTCATTTAGTTTATTCTCTCGAAAGTTTGCCATCATAAACAGAACTATATTACACAGACTAGATCCATCTCTCTGCTCTTTTGTTACTTAAGCTAAAATAAGAACATGTAGTAGGTAATGGAGGAGGTTAAGGAAGAGGTCATGGGATCCTTAAGTCTCTTACATAGAAGGCTGCATCTGATAAGATGCTGTGGATAAATAGGAAAGACATGTAAAAATTTGTCAGGAATAAAGCAGCAGTGTGTTCCTTTTGGCATAATAATGCTATTTGCCATTGCTATGAAATTCTAAGCTTCACCTTCCCTCCCAGAAAATGCTAACTTTCTTAGCATAAGGTACTCATGTAGATGAAGTCCTGGAGTCAGAATAGGCAGGTAGGTCAGGTTAGGACACTTAGTAGTCTTTTCTCTGCCACTCACTAGGGTAGATGATCTTGAACAGGATACTAAATGTCTCTGTTGTCTGTATCTATAAGGTGAGGATGATAAAACATATCTGCCTTCCTTACTTTAGGAGGCCATTATGATTGTCAAAAAAAATACTAATAAAAGCACTCTGAAAAACAGAGTTTTACATGAAAGGTATAATTAAAGCTCTTCTATTCAAGGACAGTAAAGCTCATTCTGGCTTAATAAGGTCTTATCAAAGCCTCAAGACAAAATAAACTGCTTTCTGAAATTAGTTTGAAATAAAATCCCAACATATCACTCATTCATTCACTGTACAATGATTAAATATCCACTGACTGAGGTTCTTAGCTTTCAGAACCTCACAGACCAGAGGAAGGATAGACTTGTGAAGAGATAATTATGAAATAACAGAGAAATTAACAAAGCGTTCTTGGGGCAGAGGGAGAAATGGCCAACTCAGCCTAGAGGCATCAGAGACCATTTTCCTGCAGGACGACATATGAGTTGATTACAAGGGCTAAGGAGGAGATTGCTATCCCACCATACTCTTCTTTATTCAACTCTACATTCTTTCCTAACCTGTGATTTTAATAGTCAACAACCATAAGGTTAAAGGTCTCTACGTATAATATTCCTATGTTCCTATGTATAGTGATGTAAATAACCAGGAATTTTTTCTAGGATGCGAAACTTTCTCTATATGTGTTTTGGTTCTCATTTGGTTCCCAAAACAGGCAAATGTCTATTTCAATCACTTTATTAATAGCATAAGTCCTAGAATTTGATAATCCAGTTGCTCTCTATCCAGAGGCAATCATCCTGTACTGAGAAAATCTGCTAGCTCAATCTTTCCCCAATGTCTAAGAGAGACACGGCCTGGTCTTGGCATTATCAACTGAGCAATTCAGGAAAATTTTGCCCTGAATTATTATTCACATTGTCCTTATATTCCGAATAACTGAATTGCTCGATTGCTTTCTCCCTTTCATATATAAAACTGAATGATTTCAGTATTAATGCACTAGATGTCAATATGCTATCACTTCTTTTTCCCTCAAAAACATAATTCAGTTCCCTGTGATCCAGACTCAGCTATTCTCCCTAAACTTATGGCTTTCAAGTCCCCTAAGTACACTTCTATATGAAGCACAGCAACCCAAAGGACTGGCATTAAAGCTGTCCCAGAACCATCACACTAAGTGGACACTGGTGCAAGTCACAGAGAGGATGCCAGAGTTAAGTAAACTTCTAATGTTTAACATGGTTCCCAGGATACTGCTATGGTGTTAATCATTAACATCTGGAATTAAATCTATAAGCTCAATATCTTGGCATCCCAACTCTGTGCAGAAGCCCCAGGACCTCCCCTCACTCAGGTGTGGAGCACAGACACATAGTGGGTCTCTCGCCAGTTCAGGCACCTGTCGCATGAATAACTAAGTCATCAGCTCTAACACCACTTACCTTTAAGTCTGGCATTCTTATCCACCCAGTCACCAATGATGGCTCCTAGGAGCAGAACAGACCCTGCCACGACCAGCCCATAGACTGCAGTCAAGAGGAGGCTGTTTCCATAGAGCTCTACCAGGAACACAGACACTGCAAAGTGCCACATCCGATCACCCTAAATTAGAAGAAAAGAGAAAATGTTTCAATGAAATATTTTTAGTTTCTAGTCAGTTATACTCAGGAAGTTGCTTCCTTATCAAAAGCTTCCAGTTACATCATGAAATTTTCAAAGTCAACAATTCCTCTATGGAATGAATACTGGTCAGGTGTTAAAACTGTTCATCCTGGCACAATGATATTAATGAAAAGCACGTATGCCTTATCATTCTAGAAAACAAATTATTCACACTTTCCAGACCCAACAGGGTTTTTTGCGACAAAACCTCTTCTCTTTTGTGTCAGGTTTCTACCTGGGCCTGGAACTGACCTATCCTGATTTTAGAAGCTTTGAGTAGTTTGCTACTGAACCGGAATGAAACTACTGGATTGTTCATAAACATTAGTATGCCTTGAATGTCAAGAAAAAGCCAGTTTCCCAATTTGTAAAATGATAAAACTGGATGATATGATCTCTAACATTTCTCTTACCCCTAACAATCTACAGTATATTTCACAAATAAATTTCAACATCATAAAACAGTAAGGCAATCAGAAAGATGGAATTAAAATGGGCAAATTCAGGCACTACAAGAATGAAGATGTCAAAAATAAATGCATAGGCATGTAGTTTTTTTAATATTTTAATACTGATGGATTTTGAAAATGGACAAAACTACTTATTTATTCACTTCAGAGTACATAAGGAATTTGGAATTCATTACTGCAAAGTGTGGGATAACAGACTTTTAAATAAGTTGGGTAAATTGATGTGTAATAAGTTTATAATGGCCTATATTATAAGATTTTAGGCTCCATCTCTGACTTCTGTGTTAACATAATATAGGACAACAATATTTTATCATAACTCATCCCTGGAAATCACTGTAGGAAGCTAAATTCCCATGCAAAATAAGCTCTTTCTGGATTTGACCCTATGTGGTCAATCCAGTAGGAGTACTATACTCCTAGTTCTTTCTAAGTCCCTTAACATCTTCTTGATAAATTTAATGTATCAGGAACAAAGTATTATTCTGCTTTGTCAAAGGACTTTTTAAAAAATTTATTAAAGCCAAGGCAACAATCTTCTACATTCAAAACTTACACTAATGCATGTATACAATAGCCATAATTTACAGTAAAATTCATGCAGACCAGTATTTCTCAAGTGAGGGTGATTTAACTTTCCAGGGATCATTTGACAATGCCTAGTGCTGTTTTGGGTTGTCACAACTGTGGGGCACTGGGGGTACTACTGGCATCTACGAAACATAGGAAAGTTCCCAACAACAAAGAATTATTCAGCCCAAGATGTCAATGTGCCAAGTAAAGAACTTTGGTATGGAAGATTATGAACATAATTTAAAACCACTATTCAAAATTAATATATGAAAAGGGCCTTGGTGAATGAAATGGATGTGGTCAAGTTAATATTAAAACAAACATTGAAAGCCATGGAAACACCATGTTTTAAAGACTGATTCTCACTTGATAGTCTGGAATATGAACTCCAGAACTTTCTGCATGCTTAACCTTCAGCACAGTGCTTGGCCTAGAGTAGATACACAATAAATAACTGGAATCAACAAAGGAGTGGACACGCAATGGGTCCCAGTTGTGAATGAATAAATATAGAATAAGTAGCAAAACCCTAGACTGATTTATTAAGTATATTGCTCTTGTACATTACATTTGATCCATTAATGCTCAAAAATCTTGAGGATTAATCAACAATATAATAAGTATTTCTGAGACAACTTTTTTTTTAAGTTTGCTTTGATAATAGTTTTCTTACTTAAATAGAAATTGTTTAAGTTTTAAATGCCATTGTACTAAATGATTAAAAATGTATGATACCCAGAATAGCCAAAGTAATCCTGAGAAGGAAGAATAAAGCGGGAGGGTTTAAGCTCCCCAACTTTAAGCTCTGCTACAAAGCCACAGTAATCAAGACAATTTGGTACTGGCACAAGAACAGACCCATAGACCAATGGAACAGACTAGAGAGCCCAGATATAAACCCAAGCATATATGGTCAATTAATATGTGTTAAAGGAGCCATGGACATACATGGGGAAATGACAGCCTCTTCAATAACTGGTGTTGACAAAACTGGAGAGCTACATGCAAGAGAATGAAACTGGATTATTGTCTAACCCCATAAACAAAAGTAAACTCAAAATTCAAAGACTTGAATATAAGTCATGAAACCATAAAACTCTTAGAAGAAAACATAGGCAAAAATCTCTTAAATATAAACATGAGCAACTTTTTCCTAAATGCATCTTCTTGGGCAAGGGAAACAAAATAAAAAATGAACAAATGGGACTACATCAAGCTAAAAAGCTTCTGTACAGCAAAGGACACCATCAGCAGAAGAAAAAGGCATCCTACAGTATGGGAGAATATATTTGTAAATGACACATCCAACAAGGGGTTAACGTCCAAAATATATGAAGAACTCACATGCCTCAACACCCAGAAAGCAAATAACCCTATTAAAAAATGGGCGGAGGATATGAACAGATACTTCTCCAAAGAAAAAATTCAGATGGCCAACAGGCACATGAAAAGATGCTCCAGATCGCTAATTATCAGGGAAATGCAAATTAAAACCACAATGAGATATCACCTCACACCAGTTAGGTTGGCCAACACAGAAAAGACTAGGAACAACAAATGCTGGCGAGGCTGCAGAGAAAGGGCAACCCTCATACACTGGTGGTGGGAATGTAAATTAGTTCAACCATTGTGGAAAGCAGTATGGAGGTTCCTCAAAAGACTACAAATAGAAATAACATTTGACCTGGGAATTCCACTCCTAGGGATTTCCTCTAAGAATGCAGTATCCCTGTTTCAAAAAGACATATGCACCCCTATGTTTATCGCAGCACTATTTACAATAGCCAAGAAATGGAAGCAACCTAAGTGTCCATCAGTAGATGAACAGATAAAGAAGATGTGGTACATATACACAATGGAATACTATTCAGCCGTAAGAAAGAAACAAATCCTACCATTTGCAACAACGTGGATGGAGCTAGAGGGTATTATGCTCAGTGAAATAAGCCAGGTAGAGAAAGACAAGTACCAAATGATTTCACTCATTTGTGGAGCATAAGAACAAAGCAAAAACTGAAGGAACAAAACAGCAGCAGACTCACAGAACCCAAGAATGGACTTAACAGTTGCCAAAGGGAAAGAGCAGGGGAGGGTGGGTGAGAAGGGAGGGAGAAGGGGAAAAAGGGGCATTATGATTAGCACACATAATCTGGTGGGGGGCACAGGGAAAGCAGTATAGCACAGAGAAGACAAGTAGTGACTCTATGGCATCTTACTACGCTGATGGACAGTGACTGTAATGGGGTATGTGGTGGGGACTTGATAATAGGGGGAATCTAGTAACCAACAATGTTGCTCATGTGATTGTATATTAATGATACCAAAAATTTTTTTAAATGTATGATACACTGTTTGAAACCAGTAAAAAGACAAGTCTATATATTAAGGTAAAGATGCCAATAACAAAATAAGCTGTTTTCTTAATCTTTAACATGAGAAACAAATTTAGATTTGATTACAATAAAATGAAATGAAGAGAGTGGAGGTACTTGATTCTAATCTCCATTTCTCTGAATTGCTCGCAAGGTAAAAATAAAAACACATAAATGCCCCCAAATGATAGGTTGCCTCCATGAATGAATTTCTTCTTTCTTAACATAAAGAATAAGGGCTACTATTCTACTACTATTGCTTCTTTGTTTTTTCACTGTTATCTCTTTTCCAAAAAAGTATGTTTTAGATTCCTCTAAAGCAGGCCATGAAAACAACTGTTACTGAATTAAACTTTTCTCTTTTCCTTATCCCTGGATGGCATGCCACCTCCTTGATGGAGAGGAATAAAATTGCTACCGTTACCCTAATTTCCAAAGGGTTTAGGCTTTAAGAAGCCATGGATTCTATTCTATTCTCACAAAGCCCTAGAATCATGTAAAGTTTCAGTACATGCTAACCAAGTGTAATCTCAAACCCACCCCTTCCTTCTTTATGCCCATTTCCTGTACTCCCTCATGCTGCCACCACACTATGATGATTTGTTTACACGTCCATCTGCCCCCAGTGGACTGAGAGCCTAAGGCCAACTGAATATCTGTAAATGAATGATCACAGTCATTAATCCACTTAATACTTACTGAGAGGCTCCTATGTACCCACTGCTATTGTAGGCACTAGAAATTCAGCAGTGCACAAAAATCAGGGTGCATGTTTTCATGCAGCTTGCATCCTAGTGAGCAGAGACCAAAAACAAATCCAGAATAGGTCAGGTGGTATAAATGTTATGAGGAAAAATAAAGTAGGGTGGAGCAGGAGGAAGCAGTCAGACTTCTAGGAGGAGAGAAATGAAGGAAATAAGGGCTGGAGCCATGCAGACATCTGGAGTATACATAGAGAAGGTCCACAGGATAGTGACATAAGATAAAAACAACTGGCCACCCTTTTTCACTACCTTACACTGTTAGTTACCTTTTTGTAATTAGATATATTTTTTAAAGCTGATACTAAATTACACTGTAAGTGACTTGATAACAGGATATATTTTTTACAATATTTTGTATTCTGATAGTAGGAGTAAAATGTATGGATCCCCTGGCAGGTAGAAATGAAGTCAGAAATAAAAAGCATTCAGTCCCACACAGATGTAAACATCTCTATATTCAGTGTCCAGGAAACCATGAGTTGGCAGAGTTGGCAGGGGAATGTGTAGACAAATATGTACACATACATATATATATATACATAAACACATATTTTGTTGTAATAAAATCAGGCAGGGTGTCAAACAGGAGGCAAAATTGAAAAGGTAGAATTATCTAGAGTTAGAGCATTCCTCTTTTGCAGTCCTTTGCAATAAGAAGAAAAAATCCACTAAACCTTATATGGTTGTAGTTACTGGAGTTTTTTAAAATCCAGCTATCCCCCAAGAACTTTCTTTGCTCAACTTACTGTAAGATTGGGGTAAGCACCTGTCATTTTTCTTGTGGAACTTTTCATAAACATGACAAAAAATCCTCCTGAAGCAACCACAGGTTCTACTCTTTTGGCAAATGTGACCTCCCAACCTAATAACAAAAGGTCACATAAACCTTAAACTTGATCAGTATTTGGAAGAGAGGCACCTTCTTCCCTTAAGAGAAAGATCCAGACCTCAAGATGACAATTTCAGACACTATCTCCATCACCTATTAGTGGGTTTTTTAAACATTTACTGGATTAAATTGGAAGAACAAACTATTGGTTCAGATTAAGGGTAGTTTCATGAGATTTCTACTTAGAATAATTAGCTGTTGGAAATGAAACAAACTTTGTTTACATGTATTTGCAGAGTCATCTTTGTCTAAGCTGTGGGGAGACAGGAGCTGTCCTTTCTAAAAAGTCATCTTTGAACTGTTATTTCTTAAAGAGCTGATAAACTAGCTTAATAATTTCCCAAGGCCATGGGTACAGATTTCCTCATACAGTAGTTTACATTCATGTCTTAAGGAAGATCCAATAGAAGTTTCCAGTTAAAAAAAAAAAACAACCTTCATAAAATATAGCCTCAAAATTCTTTCTTCTTACTCATGGTTCTTTTTAATCAAGTATCACATATGAGGCATGAATAGACTAGACTCAAATTTATTGCTTTTAAACAATAAGAAGAATTGCTAATTTTAAAGATTCTAACCGTCATTAATTAAACACACATCCAGCATGCTTTGGGGGCTATTCTTTTTGGGGGGCGGTGCAGGTTGATGAAAAAACCCAGGCCCACAGAAACACTGGGATGCTTCCAAAATCACATTGGTAGTCAGGAGAATTATGAATCAGTTGCTGATTTTCATTGGATGATGATGATGGTTTTTAAGATAGTCTGAGATCACATAGATCAACCTACAGATAACATTTTTAAAGACGAGAATTTTCATCACACAGCTATTTGCTCTTCAGGTCAATTATATTTAAATTAACTGTAGAATGCAATTTTTAGCCTAAATTAGTCGGTGAACAGCACTCCACTATTCTACAGTATTTTCACAATGCAAGATGGTGGAACTTAAAATTTTAACATAGGAAATAAGAGAAATATCTTACAGTGTGAAATAATAGAAAGTATATGAGACATTCATCCATTAGTAGCAGATATTACCATTTACTCAGCCTATTAATGCAAAGTACAATTCACAAACAATGCAAATATTCCTGTCTTTGTTGATCCTGCATTTGGATAGTTGTCATTCTAAATAAAGTATGATAACCTGATAATTAAATAGCATTTACTAACATCTCTGGGAAAATAACTTTGGTGAAAATAACTTTTTCATTAAAGCATGTATATTTGAACGGTTGATTTGTGCAGCTGTATGACAAAACTGGAAGACGGCTTACTACAACTGGCTCGAATGAAAGGAAACAAGAAATTGTGCAAGCATGTTGTAAGAATTACTGTATATTCTCACTTACCCAAGTCGATAGAGAATGACCAAGGTAGAGAAGGAATTTTGCAGAGGTCAGGTAGCTGGTTAAGGATTCTGCAAAGACACATGGGGGGCAAGATAAAAAGCATATTTCCTCCCTTGAGTGAGCTGAGCTTGGATTGCTTATTCATTTGCTCTTACTAAACATGATTATTAAAAACTACTTTGTGGGAAATACCATGCACAATTATTGAATTACCTAGGAATTGATGTTTACTTAATACCCCACACTTAAACACAGCATGACCTGTTGGTCAATAACCGCATAACTTCGCATACAGTGAAGAAAGCTCCTGTTTCAACATTCTTGAAACAGGCAGTCGAAACTGCCCAGTCTACTCCATCCTTGCCTGCGTGCAAGCCCCTTTTCCCACACCTTCAAATTCCTTTCTCCCTCAGCCCTTATTGAAATATGAGTCAAACGAGCTCCAAAGCATTCTGAGCTGCGTTCCTCCCGAACCTGCGTGGAGCTGCTGGCGTCCACCGCCCACCGCACGCGTTGGGTCAACTCACCCCAACATCCTCCCTGGCCGTTTTGCTTTCTTGCCCTGGTCATGACACCAGGCGCCCCCCGCTTGCTCTTCTGTCGCCGCTTCTGCTGAGGTGCTTGTTAACAGGAGTGCAAGGAACTGAAGAGAGCACCGAGGAAAACCCAGGAGCCTTGTGCCCAAAGACCCCAACAACTACTACGGCGAAGAACAAAAGAGAAAGGGCCCGGGGTCTTCTTTTGGTCTTCTTTCCAAACTTAGCTAACACTGTAGCTGAAGTTGGAAAGGCAAAGCCTTATGGAAGCGGGCGGGGGGTGCTCAGCAGGCCTTCCGATCCGAATAGGGAACCCTGTGCCGCCGCACACGCCGCCGGGGCGCTGCCGGACTCAGCTCTTATACCGGCCGGAGGAGGAGCTCGCTCCCGCCGCCGGCTCGGGGCCGCCCCCTCCCTCGCCGGGCCCCCCGGGCGTCCCAGCCCCGCGAGGCCAGGCGCTCTCCAGCCCTGCGCGGTGCCGCCCCCAACGCCCTTCCCAGGAGGAGTCACCGCCCGGGGCGCGGGCGGCCCACCAACAAGCTAAGCGCCCTTCGCCTAGCGAGCTCCACTCGCCGGCTTTCCCACCCCCTAGGAAGCCGGCAGGGAGCTCGGGAAGGCCGCGGGGCGGCGGGGAAGGCGGCGGCGGTGCGGGGCCTGCAGGGAGAGGCTGCGCGCAAAGCAGCGGGGAAGGGAAGCGCCTCGCACAGGCCACCTGGCCGTTCGGGAGAACGGGCAGGCTCCGCACGGGCGCGGTGCAAGGTTCCAGCCCGGACTCGGGGAAGAGGGTCTTTTTTTTTTTTAAACCAAAATAATTTTTAATATAGGTGTCTAAATAAATACAATCCGTGTCACAGAGGCTGCTTTCCTGGCCTTCCTATTCCGGCCTGCCTGCAGCAGAGAATATCTTTTCTTCCCAAGACTGCAAAGCAGAGCCTCCCTCAAAAGAACCAGAATCAAAGGGCAGGAGGGCCACAGAGATCAGAGTCGAGGCCTCTTGAGGGAGTAAATGGAGGCTTGGAAAGGTCAAGACCCGTGGCCAGTGAGGGACCCACCCCCAACCCAGAACACCGTTCTCCAAATGCCTCCTGGAGCTGCAGCCAGGAGGAAGCTGCCCTAGCATTTCCCTTCACCATCCTGCCTCCTCCCTCAACACCCCCTCTCGCCCTCACCTCCACCCGCGCGTCCCTTCCCCACCTCTCCAAATACCCAAGTGTCTGAATGGCAGTTTACCAGGAATACCGGTTATCCCAGTTGTGTCCCTGGGTTTGACCTTGTCCATATACAGCCATTCGGTGGCCTCCTGAAGCAGCAGGTGAATGACTCAACACCGGACTTAAGCCTTCCATGAGTTTTCTACAATCCCCACCGCGCCGCCGTGTCTGAAACCCCTTGGCCTATCAGTCCCCATTGCCTGCAAGTTACCTTACCCTTCTCAGTCTTGCCAAAACCCCAGGAGTAGATCCTACACATTGAAACTCCAACTAGATTCCACACCCTGAGCACAAGCTGGACTAACACCCAGTAGTGAAGGGAGAATCGGATGAATATATGCCCTGTATCTGGACTCTCAATCAGGAGCCCCAAGTCTGCTGGGTGGGGTGCAGCTGGATTCGTTGGGATGTGGTCTGGAGGACAGAGATAGGAGATTTACAGTTTAGCTATACTGTTTTTAATGCTTTTTTCCTTTTCAAGTCCTTTCTCTTCACTCCTGAAGGGGTTTTGCTTTTTCTTCTGAAGTTGGAGAACAGTCATGTATCCATACAATATGAGGGGCTTGAAGAGGGTGGTAACTGGTGAATTAAACCTCTCCACATTATGGCAATCTCTTACTGGAGATGGATTTTGTTGATAGGTCCTCAAGCAAAGCACAAAAGATAGATACTTTGGACATTTGCCAGAGTGTCTCTCAGCAAAAAGGATCTCTAAGTGCTTTCACATTAATTATTCTTGTCATTAGAAGTGTTGTGTTGTCCCCGACTTCCAGGTGGCCTAAAGGAAGTTCAGTTAGTTAAGAAAAAATTCACTTCTGGTCAACTGCCTAAGTGTTTGTGGGAACAGTAGTTAAGTCAACATATACCTCAAAATGTGATAAGGAGACTGTTTTCCATTGTTATCAAGTGTCCCCAGAAGCCAAAGCTAAGAGAACTTCCTTTTTGAAGATGAAAGACTACAGAGGAGAGACTACAGTGAGGCATACAGGAAAGATACCTTGGAAAGAAAACAAACAAGATCCATAACATCAAAACCAATGAGGTGTTTGAGCTTCAGCAGAGGGATCTTTAATCTGTGTTAATGGGAATGGTCAAGATATATTAGTTGGGGTTCATGAAATGGAAAGAAATTAAAAATGAAAATGAATAAAATCCTCAAAATACATTCAAAATGCAAAATGACAGTAATCTCCCATCCTTGACATTTGAGATTACAAAGCACCATGTAAATCACAAGATCTAATAGGCCCTTTCTCCTTCTGAGAAATTGACTGGTTGAAAATTAAGATGTCTTTCAAAAGTCATATGCATTTTTCCCAGAACTCAGAAAACATAACTTTCCTGTCAATGTAATCATAAGTAAGAAAGCCATGCAACTCTGAAATCAGTTCACACATACAAAAAAATTATGCTCTACAAACCATTTCCCAATTCATTTTCAAAGATTTCAAGTTTATAAATAGGTTAACTAACTTTTTAAAAATTCTAGCCAGGATAAAATGTATATTTAATTAAGAATTGTTAAGCATTTATGGTTGGGAAATAAAATGGGTTTTGTTTTTAAGCTGCTTTTTCACTTACACATCAACATCCTAAATTTCCTCTGCTGTATCTGAGATGCTCACTAGGACAAATGCAGAATAAAGAATTTCAGCACTACACTGCTCTAAAGAAAAGTAATAGGGTTATCATCAACTGTTACAGGAAGAGCCTCATGGCTTACAGGAAGAGCAGAATAGAAGACTTCCTGGATGGGTGGGAAACTCTTTAGCCTAACATACTTCTGCTGGGTGTGAAACTCTGCAGCCAAACTGAGGAGCGATAAAGCTACACTGCCACTGAAAAGCCTTTCTCTATGTTGCAGGCATATTTCAAGAACTGCTTGACATTTCTATAACCTATAACTGACTGGGCCCTTGAGAAATTTAAGTTCAGACACTTCAGTTACAGACTTCTAACGGAAAAATAAGTATCCTCCCAGGTTTTCATTTTGTTTGAATATTTCAAAGAAATTTGACTTTGCAAAGTTTCTCATGAATGCTGATTCTCATTTCTCTCTCTCTCTGGTACACTCAGTAGTCTACAGTTTCTAGTTGAGAAATTAAATGTAGAATTCTGAAGATCCCAAAAGAAATATATTTGTATGGCAAATCCATACAGACAGAAAGCATACGAGTGGTTGCCAAGGGCTAGGGCTGGGGAGGGAGAAGGAGTAGTGACTCTTTAATGGGTGTGTGGTTTCCTTCTGGGGTGATGAAAGTGTTTTGGGACTAGATAGTGGCAATAGTTGCACAACGTTGTGAATGTACTAAAAGTCACTGAAAAGTATACTTCAAAATGGCTAAAATAGTGAATGTTATGTGAAGTGTACTTCAGTTAATGAAATAAATTCCTATATGGGTATGGAAAGTTGGACATTTTTCAGTATTTCAGTAATAATGTTCATTGAGGTACTAGGTTCAACGTGGCATTAGGAGATCTCAAAAAGAAGGAGAATTTGAACAGAGGAACAGACATCTTGTCCATAATACTGGAAATTAATGTGTTTCGGTCCCAACTTTTGCCATAGGTAGTTTCTTTTGCTATCTAAGCTAACTCTCGTGTTACAGCATAACGTCCATTCTCTGATATCCTGTTTTAAGGAACACAGAAGACAGACATTAGTATCACCACAGTATTCCCTTCACATTCTCAAGACTGTGCTTGGCCTTGCCTTCCTCAAGCTACAGCAGCAGAGATGGGTTTCCCAGGCATTTCATTTTAACTGGTCTTCTTGGCACTCTTTTCAATTGCACTATTTGCTTACAAGCCCCTCACGGGAAGACAGCCCAGAAGGACTCCCCCATCTAAGCAAAGGGCTCATATCCTCAATCTTCTGTCTCAGACACTCCAACACTGCATACCTCTTTCTAAGAGCACTTTGAAGCTGAGTTCCACTAACCTGGCCTTATGCTTATGAATGAACTTGACATTCTGAGTTCTATGCAAAAATTTCAGAGTTTCTTCATTTTCCTTTTGGGACATAGCCCCTAAGTTCAGTGCAAGAGTCCCTATTTTCTAGCTCCTTTCCAACTCCAACCTCAGTGATGTGATTGATCATTGTGTCTGCTCTTCTATTTTGTTTGATTGCTTTTTATTTCAGTTTTATTGTTACTTCCCTACTGGTTTGTTCTTCCTATCTCATAAAATGGCCAATTAAATTGACATGTAGCAACATGTCAATTTGAGTGCAGCATAGTGAAAGATATTGGTGTCTCACAGCCATAAATCCTGATTAGACTATATGCCTATTCTTGGGTCCTTGAATCTGTGCTCACACAGACCAACAGTGTAAGAAGGAAGACCCTAACACAATAAAGAAAGCCCTTAGTATGTGTCCTGGACAAAGCTCTCCTCTCTGATGTCATTAGAAAATACTCATGAATGCTGATTCTCATTTCTCTCTCTCTCTGGTACACTCAGTAGTCTACAGTTTCTAGTTGAGAAATTAAATGTAGAATTCTGAAGATCCCAAAAGAAATATATTTGTATGGAGGGTTAAAAATATAATAAGAAGGTCCCTCCAAGGATGTCTGTCCGAAATGTTTCACTGCATTGTTATCTCACTGAGCCACATATATAAAAAAGGCCCATATATTTGGAGCACTATACAAGTGCAGATATTAAACAAAGTGCTTATCCGATATTACCTCATTTCATCTTCAACACCCCTGTGAAATAATACTATTATCTCCATTGTACATGTGAAGAGACTGAGACTCAAAGAAGTGAAATAACTCACCCAAAGTCACTCAGCTAGAGAAGGGTAAAGCTGGGATTCAAGCCTAGACTTGTCTGGCTGCAAAGCCCTTGTTCTCTCTGCTTTGTTATTCTGTCACCACCTAATAAGCGTGGGACAACACAGGTGATGCCAATTAGCATAAATAGGGCTTTTCCTCCCTGATGGCTCCTGTACGGGAAGACAGCCCAGAAGGACTCCCCCATCTAAGCAAAGGGCTCATATCCTCAATCTTCTGTCTCAGACACTCCACACTTGGGGACTTGGAGCACCAGTAGAGTCTTAGAACTAAGTGTCAGTGGTGGAGGCCAATGTAAAATTAAAACTGGGGGAGGGGTGAAGTGGGAGTACTACCATCCCTTTGGTGGGGTGGGAACCACTTAATCCCAGTAGCTGTTGGAGAACTTCCATGTGGTACCTGCTGTCCAAGTCTAGCTGAAAATCCAACCCTCCTTTCAGAGCACTGTACGGCTCTAAGATGGATAAAATAACATGAAATAGGTTGGTGACAAGCTCAATTTTATATTTTTAGGTATGAAAAAGGACAAATAGGTCAAAATAAAACACTTTGGGGATTTTCTATTTTTAATTTTAGGCTAATTACTGATGAATTTTGTAATCAGCATCAAAAGTTAGGGCTTTATAAAAATGTTTTCTCAAGAATAGTCTAAAGGACTTTCTTGGCACTGTGAGGGGAAATAAGAGAATTTTAAAAGGGAGCATAATCAGCATAGATTGTATATGACTAAGGAGGCTATTCTTAAGCTGTTTATAAATCAACATTAGATACATATTTATTATTAGGTATAGAAGATGGCAATTCTATGGTGCCAGAAGAAATATATTTTTGAGAATAAT
The DNA here is from genome assembly GCF_040802235.1 of Manis javanica. Lineage (NCBI taxonomy): Eukaryota > Metazoa > Chordata > Mammalia > Pholidota > Manidae > Manis > Manis javanica. The sequence goes on along the minus strand of NC_133167.1, from coordinate 41,721,622 downwards.
TTTTCATATTTAGAAAATGTTCTACCTGAAAGAGTAGTAAATTTGCATAATTATTTTCGTCTACAATGTGCTTTGATGGTTTCTTTCTTTATCCTCTAATAACTGTACAAGGTCTTTGATCATGGACCTCTTACATCAAATCAATCCCACAGGTGCATTGCCTATGTGCTTATTCTCTCTCACACACATGTGAACACGTGTGTGCACACACACACACACTCACACACACAGCCTACATTTCCTTTGGAAGTAGGAAAGGTTTTGAATGATGGATTTGTTGATGAAGGGTATTATGGGTTTGGCAAGGTGACTGGGTTAAGGAGAATTTAAGGAACTGAAGGTAAAAGTGAATGAAAGAGCAAAGAGAGGGGCAACATGGTACATCAGAAATGAGCTTCTGATTAGAAATCAGGAGACAGAGTTCTATCTTTACTAATAAGCACCTTTGTGCCCTTGGATAACTTACTTTACCTCTGAGATCTGTTTCCTCAGTTGTAAATGAAAGCTTTATTTGATCTTGAGTTCAAATCCATCAAAATGGTCTGTGATTCAGTAATAGTAGGTAGCTTTAGTGGTTTTTATTTGCTTCTCAATAATCTTCTATATAATGAGCATGTATTATTTACATACTTTTATAATGAACCATACTTTTATAGTATCCAAAAGTAACAAAAACAAAGTATAGTACTAGAAACAAAAGTATTAATTCAAATTTTCTGTAGTTTTAATTCCTTCAACCACGAGAAGATTTTTAAGTCAATTTATACCACCTCAGCCTTTGAACAGAGCTAACTGTAAAATTCTCTTCAAGGCAACAGTAAAGTAAACTTTTAAAATATAACTTGCAATAATAGTTTTTAAGAAATCTCAGTAAGTCTACCATGTATGTGGGTATTACTTCATTTAAGAAATTAGGTGTTTGTGTTCTATACTTAGTTTTGCACCTGAACTGATTACATTATTATACCTCTGGGGAATTTTGAGGTATTCATTAAGACAGCATATGATCTTTGTTTATTTCTATACAACTTTATTTATCTACTGGATCCATAGATAAATATTCATAACCTGGAAAATAATGGCACCAAGTAAGGGACCTTGGTCTGGTAACTCTTTTGGTGTTTCTGTACTTTAATTAATTAATTGCCTTTTGAAGTGTGTAACCCATCTGTTATCTGAAATGTAACAATGGGTATTTGAAGTTTTGCTTCCTGAAGAACATTACATTTACACATGAAGACTGGTTTTCAATGTACATCTAGGGGGTTGCCAAAAATATATAAAACATGCTGCTGGAACTTACTGGCAAAAATATTTTCAAGGCTATCAATCTCAAAGAAAGTGTCCTTAATCTTTCAGGTTTCACCTGAATTTGGAAGTCCAGCTTAAGCTGGCTTCAGCTTCTTCAAGAACTGTTTTCTTAGGTTTACCTCACTCTCCATCAATACGGTGAGTCTCCCTTATTCCATCCCCACCCTTTCCCTCTGATAGACAGTAACGGCCAATTACTGTGCTGTGGCAAGCCAGCATCCTATTTCTTGTGGTCATGAGGTGTGTACTTTTGTATTCTCCTGAGCATTAAGATGGTTCCATCCTTTGAAAAAAACAATAACACATCCCTAGGAAGTCACATTAGAAAACATTAATGTTTTGACTAATTTAAAACTGCAAATGAAGAACACCTAGACTACAATTATCAGTTTATGAGCATATAGGATATCATTAAAGGAGTTTAGTGATCTTCTTAGTAGCAATTACTTTAGACATGCATAATTTGTTTTCCTTTGTATGTGCAACTTATTGTCCTTTAAGGTCAAGTTCACTGATGTAAAATGATGATTGTCAGCTCTTCATACAGTGGACTGTCTGAGCTAAAGCTGAACACAAAGTTAAATGGTTTAGGGAAGGTTCACATTTGTGCCATAGGATTCTCTTCTGTCCACAAAAAAAAAGTCCCATTTTCTAAGCAGTTGACCAGCTCAAGTAAGACTGTAATCAAAGCAAATTAACTGTATTCAGCTACCTATTGTGAGCTTACACTGAGCTGGCAATTAGATATTCAAGAAATAACTCCTCACTAAAATCTCATAAATAACATTAAATTGGTGTTCATCTTTATTTCATTGTGCTATCTGGCCCCAGGGAAATCTGGCATATTTTCTCTTTCAAATTGTTGACACTTTTTAAAAAGTAAAAGTATATGACATCTCTACTGATTTCTTCTGTTCACATGTTTCAGAAACTGCTTGGTTTATCGATGCCATTTATTCCAAACTACTTTGCAAATCATAACAGTATATATTAAAAAAGGCTCCATGGTACTAATGCTCATGAAGTGCCCTAACTGCCTTTTGGTCAAATTAACTAGCTATGGTCTTCAAAGAGAAAAAGATAAAAAAAACTTACCATTGTTTTGATACCTCCAGTTCAAAATACTTTCACTTATATGGCAAACATGTCTGTAGAAAGACAGTTAACCTTATACAAATAAACCAGAAGTCCAGCCATATACGTAAACTGGCTCAACCAAAAGAGGAGTGGGTGACCATTTCTAAGGTGTTTATAAGGATTACTGGTCAAAATATCTCTCCAGTAAATTTCCCTTCAGATATAAATAAATAAACATAGTTTTATATACATACATATATGGTTTATATATACATCCAGATTAACTCTGGTTGTAAATATTGCATCAATGTTCAAATTATACTCGTGTAACTACCACCCCTTCAAGAGAGAGAAAGGAAACTTTTCTATTGGAATCTATTTGTTTTAAAATTAAAAGGGGGAAGAAGATCCTTCTGATATTTCGTCTAGATTCTTTAAACTTAAATTTCACTTGCTGGCTATGCTGTTAAGAAATTAGTCTTTTGGACTTTTCTGGGTTGCAAGACAGTTACAGGAGCCCCAAGCCCCACATCCTTCTATAACCATGTTCAAAGACAGAAATAGCCAGTGGTACAGGGCAGATGGCTTCTCTCAGTACCCTGACTTGTATCAGAAAGGAAAATATTCCCCAAGAGACTCAACAGGGATTTCCCCTTACATTTCATTGGTCAGATCTGAGTCACATGCTTGCTCTTAGGCCAGAAACTGGAACCACTTTTCCTGAGATCATAGGATCTCCACCTAATATCTCACTAGGGATTCTGTTAGCAAGTAACAAGGAATAGAACAAGAATGCATTTGCCAACCTCAAACTTATTGTGGTATCAGAGTTGCCTGGAGGGCTTGATTGAAGAACTCAGTGTTCTGTTGATATTCCTTGGCTATAACTAGACTTAGAATTGGTATTTTTTATTACCAAAACTAGACCTGAATGCAGAACTAAGGAAGTGTTGTTTAATTGAGATGCCATGTATATTTCAAGAAAAAAGACTAATAAACTCTCTGAATTTTCATCAATACCTGTGATTTGCCAGCATTTCTGAAGATGTGTATTTGAATGACTTTTTACATTCATAAAGGGAATGAAATATATTCTGACAAATAGGAATAAATTAAGATCTGACTGATTTTGAAAAGTTGTCTTTTACTGTGAGCATAAGGTTATCTTGAGTTTGTGTTTGCCATACCAATTAATGTCCACATAAACAAAACCAGGAATAAAAAAGTGAAAAATTCAAACATCTTTCTATTATCATAGAAGCTGCAGATTCTATATCTCAGATATATAGAAGGCTTCAAAAAAATACAATCCAACTTTTTGAAATTTAATTTAAATTACTTATTTATGAAAACACAAGCTTGGTCTCAAATGCTGTTTTCAGTTTAAATAAAAAAGCACAGGGTTTTAGGTAGTAGTCCTTGTGGTAGCTATGACTTAATAGGGTTTTATTGCTTTGTAAGATTCTCTGGACTATTATTAGTAAGAAAAATGTTGCAGTTTTGGATATACTGTTTTGTTAGTGATAGTGATCAAACATCAAAAACACTAAAAGTTGTTCATATCATAGTAAGATGTCTCAGAAATAGATGTCTCCTCCAAAAAAAGCACCTGTTTCCAGTAATTTTTTAATGAGCATTAGAGATTATAATTTGGTGAAAAGGGTAAAAAACATTGTCCATTCCCCACTGTAACTGAGCCTCTAAATGTATCTGTATTTACATTAAAGACTGAAATACATTAGAGTACATCTGGCTGTCAAACCAAAACACTCATCTCATCTCTATCTTTTTTTAAAAAATAGTCAATACATTAAAATTAAAGGTCGTTTACTTTTAAATATTATATGCTGTATAAGGCAACCTTAAAAATGTCTTCAGTTTTTCATGTGTAGGTTTTCTACACCTCTTATAGTATGTTCCAGGTAAAAGTGAAGTGGTAATGTAACAAGTCATCATTAACCAGTAACTTATTTTGCCATCTAGTAAATATTAAGCATTTATTTGGATGTGAAAGTGATGTTTAGGGGGTGTAAGATTTTCCTGGTAAGACTGGAGCAGTTCCACAGAATGCAGGATGGGTGGTACCCATACAGTTTCTTAGTAAATTGATTATTATAAAATCTGAAGATTTCCAAATTAATTTTCTTCTCTTCTGTTTCTCTTTTTTTTAGAACGTATTTCCCACACTATAATTTGTTGGGTGTTAAATCCTTGCAAAGATGTAAGAGAATATAATTTCTGAATCTGTGCTTGTGAAGTGAAGTTTATCTCAATCCATTTGTCAATTGAGCGTGAAAATCCCTGGCTGGCAGAGGGTTGTTTAGTTGACCAGCGGGCTAGTTTGTTTATTTTTGGTTGGTGATTTTCTTCATATTTTCAAGTATGACACAAACCCCAGGGACAGGTCCCATTGCTCATAACGTTTAAAAATGAAATCTGAGGATTGTTACGGCTTGAATTGTGCCCCCCATAAACGCTCTTTTGTTGAAGTCCTAATCCCTAGTAATCTCAGAATATTATCTTATTTGGAATAGGGTCACCGCAGGCATAATTAGTTAAGATGAAGTCATACTGGATTAGAGCATGCCCTTAATCCAGTATGACTGGTATCATTCTAAAAAGGGAAAATTTGGACACACACATGAAGAATGCCATGTAAAGATGAAGGCAGAGATCTACAAGGCAAGAAACACTGAAGATTGCTAACAAACCACCAGAAGTTAGGAGAGAGTCCTGGACAGATTCTCCCTCGTAGCCTCCAGAAAGAACTAACCCTGCTGACACTTTGATTTTGACTTCCAGCTTCTGAAACTGTGAGATAATAAACTTCTGTTATTCTAAGTGACCCAGTTTGTTGTAGTTTTTTACAGCTGCCCTAGCAAACTAATCCAACAATTACTAGTAATTAACTTTGTTTCATCAGAAAGAAATAACATTTGACTTCTCCTAAGCATTGATATTTTTCAGTATCAGACACATTCAAAGTGATTGTGACAACAGGAGCAAGCCACTCATCTCCTTACTGGCAATACTGTACAATGAAAATTCTTTAGAACCTTACTAAATTTTTGCTATCATCATGCATGCCTAATATTTATGTCACATATAGCAGAAACAGAATTACACAACATTGATACAGAGTATACATAAGCAAGTAAAAGATTATTACATCCAATAATCAAAATAAATTTCACCATTAAAACGGGAGAGCTAAACCTTTTCATATGCAAAAAACATGAAATCCCATATATCCAAGATGAACAAGGTATGATTTTATTAATGACCCATAACTTTAAAAATAGAAGTGGTTGAATTATTTTAAGGGTTTTTCTTACCCTCTTCATAAAATCAATAAGGACAAATTCCAGTTTTCTTTCCCCTCTCTGGGTTAGAGATTTAAATATAATGTAAAACAGTGTGTGGTCGTTTGGCAGATGATTTGGAGCTCCAAAGTAGTTAATGATATTCTAAAATCTAGACCTAAGCCAAGAAATATCTGAAATAATCTTAGAGCATGGGAAGCCTCTCTAGGGAGATTAAACCCTACTTGGAAAGAGGTGGTCTCTACTGAAGGGAGACAGAGAGGTTGTCATCACCATCCAAGGGAAAGAACAGAACTACCTGACAGGTGGCTCCAGAAAGATCACAACAGCTGATAATAAGAAGCATTGATTTTGCCACACTTACTTGAAAAATCTTGTAGAGCCATCCAATTCACTTTCCTTTCATTTAATTCTCACCAAGTATTTATTAATGTAATATCATAGATCGCATGGTGCTTGATAGAGAAAGTATAAGGAGTATTCTTTTCCCTGGAAAGAAATATGCCTTTCTATAAATTAAAACAACCAGTATCCCTTGAGTTTATCCACTCTGATCTGGTTATAATAATAATAATAAATAATAGCTGACACAGTGCATGTGCTATGTGCTGACACTCTTCCATATACTGTACATATACTAATTAATTTAATTCTCACAGTAAACCACATGAAGTAAACATGATCATTATAACCACTTTATAGACAAAGAAATTAAGATTTATACTTTTAGGGAAGTATTTTGCTGAGTTACTATGCCCAGATGATAAGAAACTAAAACCTTGACTAGTAATGATCCCCTAATGTACTCTTCCATTTTCTACCTGGCTTGAAATAGACGGCCCCACCAGTCACATTACCATAAAGGTAGTGCTGGCACTCTCTCACAACACTGTATACAGCTCAGTTCTCTCTTGAGAATTAAAATAGAAGCAGTAAAGATTTGCAAACAAAATCTATTATATCTTCTCAGATCAACTATGAGTAAGTGATTCTCTAAATTGTCATCTATCTAGCATCCACAGAATATAGATAGTATGAAATAGCATGAATATGTAGTGTGTAGAGATTATGTATAATTTGTGTTCACACCATTACATTACTGGTTTAGAAGTAGTATTGTATACCTAAGATGTCAGTTTTGTGTAAGGGCAAATTTCTTTTGCAAGTAGTAGATAATTCGATTGCAAGTAATTAAACCTTGCCCCACAGTGTAGTAAGAGCCTTCATGCTTTCCATGGAATCACCATAATTCTTCAAGATGTATGACTAAAAGTTAAATTTTAGGTACCTGCTTTTTTTTCACAATTCCCCAGATCTTTACTAGATGAACCGAAAATAAACACTAACAAAGTATAGGCACAGAACAATTCCCTACAGTTAACTTATATCTTTGACCAACAAGACTTATTTAAATTTTCTTACTTCCATCAGAATAAGATTTTTTAGGAGCTAAGACTATGGAAGTGGGCCTCAAGTATTCAGTTATATAATTAATGTTAAAGAAATAAACACAAATTAATCGAAGTAGACAGCAATGAAACAAGAGGTAAACTGAGGAAAATGTGAGGCATGGCTTAACTATCTCTGTACAAAGATGTCTTTTACCCCATAAACCCTGAGGCAACCAAAGATGTGGGAGAAGAGAGGGGAGTAACCAGTGCCTCACTGGAGCTTGGGTGGGGTAGAAAGCTGCCTTCCACAGGTTATGAGCAGAGCTGGGGGAAGGCACATCTTTCTTGTCAGTCAGCACTCATTTATGCAGCTCCTACCAGGTTAGGCACTCTCCAAGATGTGGAAATACGGAAGTAAGCAGAAAAGACAAGATGACAACCCTGGTGAGGCTTACATCCACCATGACAATGTCACAATTTGAGATATTAATCCCTTACACTACTGGAGAAGAAAAGTTGTGGATGGGTGAATAGAGAATTGACATCTCCTAAGCACACACTGTGTGTGATGCCCTGGACCTTCCCTCAGACCTTCTTGCAGGCAACTGACTTGTGCATCCAACAGACAAGACTTTGAAAGCTACTAAAAAATCCTGATCTCCCCTGCTTTGGATCCTAAAAAGACAAGACGACATGGACTATAATCAGTAGTCTATTAAAATAACAATCACAGAAACACTTAGAATCATCAAACTGGGATAGCATGGAAGACATTCAAGAAATATTATTAGAATGAATGCATGATTGATAACTTTTTTAAACTGTCAAAAATCATTCATTACTTGATATTTATTGCATGATGTGAAGTTATTTGACACTGCATAAGTGTGTTTCCCTCTTAAAGGGAACAATACCTGGATATTGCCCAAAGAAAGAAAATATTTAGAGAATTAAAGTAGAATGAGGGGCTATTTTAAGCAAGCACTCCAGTTTCTTACATCCATGAGAATTCTTTATTCAAACAAAAACATGAAGTCACAAGAGGTCCTTTACGTGAACAACAGCATATTATCATAGAATCCACTGGTGGCTATGATTTTGAGAACCCAAGAAATAATCAATGGAAATGGTTCTTTTTCTGAACTCAAAGGATACAACTTTGAGCAGCAGAAGTAAAGAGGAAGAATTTAGTTTGCTTGGTGAAAATGAAAGAAATTGGCCAGCGGATTTGCCTTCTAACTGGAGTAAGTAAGCCATTTCTAGACAGGAACAGTATCAAGAAACTTTTTTGATTGGCTAGATAATTTCATTGGAAGAAATTCAATGTCGAGGCAAAAAAAAAATGTAGTTGCATAGTCTTCATCAAATATGAAGAATACTCAAATATAGTGTAAGTTTTTGGCTAAAGAATGTGAATAAATGCTAATTGTTCCCATTATTGGTAGTAGTATAAATTGTTTCTTTCCACATCCTCGTGGTATTATTTTCCTGTTTAATTATTTCCTTATGGCTAGGGAAAAAGATTTTAATTATCTCTATTTAGAGTAAAAATTTTAATTAACTTCCCTAACAAACATGGGATGGGGGAAACCTGATAGCAAGTCATCTGATGGGAATGAAGGGGATAATCTCTATTTAGCTGGTGTTTCTTTAGACCAAAGATGCTGGTTATCCCCAACGTTAGGTAGAGAGAAAGGAGGGGATAAGCAAGAGCCCAAGACATGGAAAATGGGCAGCTTCTGTATTTTAAATTCTGAGCTTCACTGGAAAGCTTCATTATTTTATCTGAATTATTGCAAATTTCTGCACCCACATTAAAATATAGGTCCAAACACATTTGAGACCGGTAACCATATAATCATCTCTTAGTTATCCCTTCCAATAGAAAACAGTGATAAAGGTAACCCAAATACCTTTTGTTGGACACTGTTTTGCTCTGAATTTAATGTTTTTTTAAATTGAGGTATAACTGACATACAATATTATATTAGTTTCAGGTGCACAACATAATGATTTGATATTTATATATACTGTGAAATGATCACCACAATAAGTCTAGTTAACCTTCATCACCAAACATAGTTACAGAATTGTTTCTTGTGATGAGAACTTTAAAGGTTCTAATCTCTTAGCAACTTTCAAATATACAATATTCTTAACTACAGTTTTCATACTGTACATTATGTCCCTATGACTTATTTATTCTACAAATAGAAGTTTGTACCTTTTGACTTCCTTCACCCATTTTGCCCCACCCTCACCCCTGCCTCTGTCAACCACCAATCTGTTCCAAATATCTTTTTGAAAACCATTTTAATTGGGCTATGGATATAGTGTAATATTAACATATAATATGAAAAGTTGATGAGTAGTAAGAATTACTACCTTGGAATTATTGTTAGTAGCTGTCTCTCTCATTCTTTTGAGAAACGTATGCCCAGTGTTGATGAAACTGAAAAGACATAACACATCCCTAGGAATAAATTAAGGCCTGAGAAATTATCTATGCAAGTTGGGAAGTGTTCATTTCTAAGGTCTTTTCCAGTCTAACATTTAGGAACCTGTGTCTAGAAGACAAAGAACTTAACAGGCGATCCATGGATTAACCATCACACAAAAAAAGAAAAGTAGTTTTCTCAGAGCCTTTGATCTTCAAAATCAGAAATAAACATAAAAAAAATTAAAAGAGGGAGCCAAACGGGAGTAATCCAGGTAGCATGAACCAACTGGCTTAAAACCAACTGACTCAAGAGCAGAGGAACATTAGAAGAAAATAAATTTTAAAAGAATGGTATAGTGTATTTGATTTGTTAATAACTTAATGTTTGAAAACTTCTGAAAGGAAATTTCCGTACAGTCACATAAAAAAAGTCATGGTCCCACCCAGATATCCATGCACAATTGTGTTTTTAGTATATGATATGCAAACAGTATAAGCAAGTCTAGTTCTGAGAAATATTTCTCAGCTTGAAAACATAATTGTCATGAAACATATATTTCACAGCAAATTCCCAGGCTGGAGCTAGCATAAAACCCAACAGGCTACTGCCGCATACAGAATAACATGTGTGCAGCTAAGGACGACCAAGTGAACACAAGCAGAACTAGGTATTATTCATCTTGGGAAACCTGACACCTATTACAGTTCTCAGTACATAGCCACTACAGGTTTAATTAATAAATGTAGACCTTATGGGTGTCTAAACATAGGGAACTACCTGGAATGAGAAGTCACAGATTGAAATTCAGATTATGTGGGTAACTTGCTCTCTGAACATTTATGAGTCAGTTCCTACCATTTGGTCGTCTAGGTAAGAGGCTGCCTGTTGGGATGTTTAATGGATCTAATGTATATTGAAGTGCTCATATAAAGTGCCAAATTACTGTTATTATTAACTAAAGAACTCATTCTTATATTTATCAAAGCACCTTTCATCCAAATACTTGATGATGTATTTGGCAATTATGGCAATTATTCCTAATACTTTTCTAAAACCTTGACACATTTTAAGGACTAAAAAACATATCTATAGCTCTTATTTGTTATTATTATTTTTACCTAGTCCCAGATGGCTTCACTTTAATAACTATTTTTAAAACCTTTCTCTGGTCTCTTACCTTTTTCAGGATTAATGAAATATTTACTTGCAAAGGCTACTAAGTAAAAAGGAATAATGTAGTAAGCCCGTTTACTCACTATTAAGTTCAAGGGCAATATAACTGCAGCTCTGTTCATTGTAGCCAGACTAAGATAAATTTGAAGAAATCTTCTGCCATTACCCAAAGACTCACAAACTTTGGACCATCACTAGCCCTGGAGATATAGGTTAATTCTAAGATTTATTTAGCTCACAGTCACCAAGAAATATCCACACTAAATGAAAGAAACCTGAGTCCTCAGGAATCACTGAAACTCATTCAGTTCTTCTAGCACCTGAGAAGCCAGGGGTGCCACCAAAAGGGCACACTCAAGGACTTCTCCCACCTCTGCTGCTTAAATCCAGGCCAGTCTTGGCTACTGTACTCTGGCCATCTCCAGGCATCACTCTGAGGGCCATTAGTTACTACAGCAACCTGAGGTACAGTTTCACAATTGGTACAAACCTATCTTTGTTACTAAAAAAAGGAAAATGCTAAGAGAAAAGAAGGCAGGAGCCAGTAATAAATTAAAGAAGAGGTTATATCTAACAAGGTTCTTTATATAGAAGTGTATTAGTATTGTTTTCCCAGGGTTGTATTTAATGTAAAACAAAGATCATTTTGAAACTGAAACACTTATATCTAAAGCATATGACATGAGGACTTTGGTTGTTAAAGGAAAAATTGGAAGGAACTTTTGCTGGAATTTAAAAAGGACTAAATACAGGTTTTCATTTCATAACAACTGTAAAAAAAAAAAAGTAGGAAATTCTATGATTGACCAAAAATACAAATGAATCTCTCACTCTAGAAATAAAAATGAACCTCTCTCCAGGTATCACTTCAGCATTTGGTATAGATCCCAAGATGACACTAGTATGTTTAAGCCATGAATATATCAACTTCCTAAAGCTATGAAGGGACAATAGAACCAATACATGCATACATGTACACATACACATATACATATCCATATACTTTCTATGATTTCTATATCTCATCTTATACATCTAAATTTATAAATTACCCCTATTGTACAAATTATTCCAAAATAGAAATGATTTGTAAATTTTTATTTACAAAAAATACAAGTTTTGTTATGTTGCTTATTACTCATTGATGAAAGTGCACTTTGCTGAATTAAAATATTTTTATTTTATTACATATGCATTTATTCAGGAAGAAAAAGATGGATGCTTCATCTCCTCTAATGATTGCTTCCTTTACCACACTTAGTAGTGAGTCTGTCCATGTGAATGTTCAAGGAAACTCTGTGTTCCTTGTGATTCCTTAAAACATTGCCAGAACTATTTTTTGTTTTATATTCAATGAATAGTGATTAAACACATTCAATCAGCATAATGTGAATTTTTCCTAAATTTTGATGAACTGATTCCAAATTAATACCTTGAAAATACTTTTGAGGGATTCTGGGAAGACAGTGGGTGAGAGAGAGCCTGAACCCAACTCTCCCAACTACACACCAAGTCTACATTACACATAGAGCATTTCACCCTGAAGAAGAACAAAGACTGAAGTGAACACCTTCTATACAACAAGGGACAGAGAAATCACATTAAAAAAAGAAACAAAACAGTAGGAGAGACAGAAACAAGGTAACTGCAAGAACCCCACCCTCAGCACAGAGAACAGCAGAGGGGAGAGGGGGAGAGAGCCAGTCATGGACTCCCTGCCCTGAGGCACAGGAAACAAATCTTTTAGTTTAAAGTTCAACTAAACCGTAAGGGAAAGAACACAAGTTTCAGAACATCCATTGCTTGGCAAAGACCCCATAGGAGGCTATTTGTATCAGAGGAGCTGGCCAGTGCTCCTTCTGCATATCTTAGTGTGATGAAGAGCAGAATCAAACTTGGTCTAGGTAGTCCCTGACCCCACCCTTACCCAGGTGCTTCTGCAGGAGATCCAGCAGTACCCCCTTGCTGCCTGCTATTGTCCCCTGACCCAGCCCCTATCAACAGGAGCAGAAAGTTCCCAGCTCACAGGGAGGGTGGACAAATCTGCTGGCTCCCCAGAGCACCATTGGGGAACATGCATGTGGGGCCTGATCCCTGACCACCAACATACCCCAGTGGGTGCTGATGCAGGAATTCTCTGGAACATCCCAAGGTATACAGGGGCTACAGGGGAACACATGTGTGCATGGTGTTTGATCCCAGCCCCCAGAGGGTCCAGTGGACATTGATGTGGGGATCCCCTGGAGCAGCCCAAACTGTGCAGGGGCTTAGGAAGAATGTGCACAGATCCTGACTCCATACTGCCAGCAGGCTCCTATGGGCATGGGAATTCCCCAGAGTGGTCTCAATAAGTCTCAGAGTGTACACAGGCATATGGGTTAGAAAGCAGAGGGGTATCAGTTGGAGCCAATCCAGGAGTTATCTGGACTGTGCCTCCCACCTGCTACTGGCCCACCACCCTTCTCCATGCCAGTACAGAATCCAAGGTGCCCATCCCAATGTACTCCCAAGGCTGAGCCAGCAGGACCCTTCTCTGGGAGCCCATCTCATACTTACTCAGCCTCCAGCTTGCCAAAATCATAAGGGACATGAATTCTACACAGGGGACTCTCCTACACAAGACCAATCCTTCAAAACAAGGAGAGTGAGCCCATTCAACATTCATAGTACCAAGCACAAAAGTCACACAAAATGAGGAGGCAGGGGAATATGCTCCAAATGACAAAATAAGAAGGAAATAACAGAAAAAAAAAAAGCCTAAATGAAACAGAGATAACCAATCTACCTGAGAAAGAGTTTAAGGCAATGGTTATAAAGATACTCATTGTACTTGAGAAAACAATAGAGGAACTTAAGGTGGACCCCAACAAAGAGAAAATCTAAAGAATAATCATAGATGAAGAATTCAACAGATGAAATAAAAAATATACTAGAGGGAATGAACAGCAGACTAGAGGATACAGAAGAACAGATCAGTGACTTGAAAGATGGAGTAATGGAAAACACTCAAGTTGAACAGAAGAAGGAAGAGAGAATTAAAAGAAATAAGTATAGGGTAAGAAACTTCTTAGACAACATCAAACATCTTAATATCCACATTATAGGAGTCCCAGAAGGAAGAGAGAGAGAAAGAAGTAGAAAAGTTATTTTAAGAGATAATAGCTGGAAAATTCCCTAACCTGGGGAAGGAAACAGTCTACCAGGTCCAGGAAACAGAGATAGCTCCAAACAAGATGAACTCAGGGAGTTCCACACCAAGGCACATTGTACTCAAAATATCAAACATCAAAAACAAAGAGAGACTCTTAAAAGCAGGAAGAGAAAAGCAACAGATTATGTATAAGGCAAGCCCCATAAGGTTACAGCTGATTATTCTGCAGAAACTCTACCTACCAGAAAGGAAGGGCATGATATATTCAAAGTGCTGAATGGAATAAACTTCCAACCAAGAATACTCTGCCCAGCAAGATTATCATTCCAACTGAAGTAAAGATAAAGAGCTTCACAGATAAACATAAGTTAAAAAAAGTTTACAACTAATAAACCAGCCTTACAAGAAATATTAAAAGGACTTCTTTAAGAAGAAAAGACCCTAAATAGAAGCAAGATATTTAAGAAATGGAAAAATTTCCACTGGTAAAGCAAACATATAGCAGAGGTAGTAGATCAATTTCTTAAAAACTATTATGAAGGTCAAAGAGAGAAAAGTACCAAAAGCAATTACATCTAAAAATTAGTTAATGAAATCAATTAAAAGATGTAAAAGAAGATATTATATCCCTAAAACATCGAGGAGAAAGAGTAAGAAATGTAGTACCATTAGAATATGTTCAAAGTTAAGTGACTATTAGCTTCTTATAGATTGTTATATTCATAGGATGTCATATAAGAACCCCATGGTAATCACAAACCAAAAAAATTGTAACAGATACACAAAAAGGAAAGAGAAGGGAACCCAACCATAACACTAAAGAAAGTCATAAAACAGAAGGGAAGAGGGCAAGAAAGGAAGGATCAAAGAAGAACAAAAACAACTGGGAAACACTTAACAAACCGGCAATAAGTACATATATATAAATAGTTACTTTAAGTGTAAATGATCTAAGTGCTCCAATCAAAAGACATGGGGTGACTGAGTGAATAAAAATAAAGACCTATCTATTTATTGCCTATAAAAGACTCACTTCAGACCTAAGACACATACAGACAGAAACTGAAGGTATGGGAAAAGATATACCATGTAAATTGACACAAAAAAAGCTGGAGTTGCAATACTTATATCAGACAAAATAGACTTCAAAACAAAGAAAGTAACAAGAAAAGAAGGACATTACATAATGAAAAAGGAATCAGTCCAACAAAAGGATATAACAATTGTAAACATCTATGTACTCAACATAGGAGCACCTAAATATATAAATCAAATACTAACAGACCTAAAAGGAGAAACTGACAGCAACATAATAACACCCTACTTACATCAATGGATAGATCAGACAGGAAATAAAAAATAAAAAAGGAAACAAAAACATTGACTGACACATTAGACCAGATGGACTTAACAGACAAAAATAGATCATTCTACCCAAAAGCCACAGAATACACGTTTTTCTCAAATGCACATGGAATATTCTCCCAAATAGATGACATATTAGGATACAAAACAAGTCTCCACAAATTAAAGAAAGTTGAAATTGTATCAAGCATCTTCTTAGACCACAATGATATGAAACTAGAAATCAATCACAAGAAAAAAACCTGTAAAATGAAACACAAACATGTGGAGGCTAAACAACATGCTTCTAAATATCAATGGACCAAGGAATAGATCAGAGAGAAAATCAAACAATACCTAGAGACAAACGAAAACAGAAATACAGCGGTTCAAAATGTGAGGGATGCAGAAACAGTTCTAAGAAGGAAGTTTATAGCAACATAAGCCTATCTCAGGAAACAAAAACATCTAATAAGCAATATAACAATATAACCATACAACTAAAGGAACTAGAAATACAAGAACAAAGCCCAACATTAGTAGAAGGAAGGACATAATAAAGATCAGTAGGGAAATAAAATAGACTAAGAAAACAATTTTTTAAAAATCAGTGAAACCAAGAACAGGTTCTTTGAGAAGATAAACAAAATAGAAAAACCCCTAGCCAGACTTATCAAGAAAAAAAAAGAGGACACAAATATACAAAATCAGAAATGAAAAAAAAGTTAGAGCTGACAACACAGAAATTCAAAGAATTATAAGAAAATTCTATGAAAAATTATATGCCAATAAATTGGACAGCCTAGAAGAAATGGATGCATTCTTAGAAACAGACAATCTTCCAAGACTGGCCCAGGAAGAAACAGACAATATGAAATTACTACAGTTACTAGTAATGAAATGCAACTAATCAAAAACTGTCAATAAACAGAAGGCCAGAGCCAGAGAGCTTCATGGTTGAATCCTACCAAACATTTAAAGAAGAGCTTATACCCATCCTTTTAAAGCATTCAAAAAAATAGGAATACTACCAAACTCATTCTACAAGGCCAGTATTATGGTAATGCCAAAACCATACAAAGATACTACAAAAAAAAAACTATAAACCAATATCCTTGAACATAGATGCAAAAATCACAACAAAATATTAGCAAACCAAATTCAAAAATATACCAAAAGGATCATTCACCACATGATCATCTCAATAGATGCTAAAAAAGTGTTTGACAAAATTCAACATCCATTCATGATAAAAATTTTCAACAAAGTGGGTATAGAGGGAACATAACTCAACATAATAAAGGCCATATATGACAAACCCACAGCCAAAATCATACTCAGTAGTGAAAGCTGAAAGCTTTTCCTCTAAGATCAGGAACAAGATAAAGATATCCACTCTCACCACTTTTATTCAACATAGTACTGAAGGTCCTAGCCACAGAAATTAGATAAGAAAAAAAATAAACAGCATCCAAATTGGTATGGAAGAAATAAAATTGTCACTATTTTCAGATGGCATGACTCTCTCTCTAAATATATATATAAAATCCTAAAAATGCCATCAATGAACTATTAGAATAAATGGATTCAGAAAAGTTGCAGGACACAAAATCAATATACAGAAATTTGTTGTATTTCTTTATAATAACAATAAATGAGCAGAACGAGAAATCAAGAAAGGAATTCCATTTGCAGTTGCATCAGAAAGAATAAAATACCTAGGAATAAACTTAACTGAGGAAGTGAAAGACCTGTACTCTAAAAGCTATAAGACACTGATGAGAAAAACTGAAGAAGACAGAAATCAGTGGATATCTATCCCATGCTCATGGACAGGAAGAATTAATATTACCAAAATGGCCATCCTACCCAAAGCAATTTACAGATTCACTGAATTCCCTATCGAAACACCAATGGCATTGTTCAAAGAACTATACCAAATAATCCTAAAATTTACATGCAACCACAATGACCCTGAATAGCCAAAGTTATCTTGAGAAAGAAGAACAAAGCTGAGGATATCATGTGCCCTTATTTCAGCCTTGATTTCAAGCTATACACAAAGCTACAGTAATTAAAAAGTCCTGGCACAAGAAGAATCATAGATCAATGGGATAGAATAGAGAGCCCAGTAAACCCACACATATATGGTCAGTTAATATACCATAAATGAACTATGAACATACAATGGGGAAAAGACAGTCTCATCAATGAATGGTGTTGGGAAAACCACACAACTACATGTAAGAGAATGAAACTGTATTACCCCATATGCAAAGTAAACTCTAAATGAATTAAAGACCTAAATGTAAGACACATAAAACTCTTAGAAGAAAACACTGGCAAGAATCTCATGGACATCAGTGTGATAAATTTCTTTCTGGATACATCTCCCCAGGCAAGGGAAACAAAATTAAAAATAAATGAGTGGGACTACATCAAACTAAAAAGCTTCTGCTATGCAAAAGATACCATCAACAAAACAAAAAGGCAACTTACTGTATGGGAGAATATATGTGCCAATGATATATCCACAAAGGGGCTAATATCCAAAATATATAAAGAACTCATACAACTCAAAATCAAAAAAACAAATAATCTAATTCAAAAATAGGCAGAGGACCTGAATAGACATTTTTCCTAAAAAGATATACACATGGTCAACAGACACATGAAAAGATACTCAACATGACTAATCATCATGGAAATGAAAATCAAAACCACAATGAGCTTTCAGCTCACATCAGTCAGAATGACCACTATCCAAAATAACAAGAAAAAACAAGTATTGGTGAGGAAGGATATGAAGAAAAGGGAACCCTCTTACACTGTTGGTGGGAATGTAAATTGTCCAGCCACTGTGGAAAACAATATGGAATTCTCTCAAAAATCTAAAAGTCAAAATACTATATGACCCAGTAATTCCACTTCTGGGAAATTACCAAAAGAAAACAAAATCATTAATTTGAAAAGATTTATGCACCCTTATGTTTTTTGCCACATTATTTACAATAACAAAGATATGGAATCAAAGTGCCCATCAGTAGATGAATGAATAAAGATGTGGCATATATACACAATGGAACATTACTCAGCCATAAAAAATAAGGAAATCTTGCCATTTGAGACAACATGGATGGGCCTAGAGGGTATTATGCTAAGTGAAATAAACTAGGAAGAGAAAGACAAATACAATATGATTTCACTTATATGTAGAACCTAAAAAAAAAAAAAACAGAAAAGAAATAGACCCACAAATAGAGATAATAAACTGTTGATTACCATAAGGAGCAGGGGTAAGGGGATGGGTGAAATAGGTAAAAGGGATAAAGAGGTACAAACTGCAAATTATAAAATAAGTTAGTCATAGGAATGGAAGTACAGCATAGAGAATATATCAATAATATTTAAATATCTTGGTATAATAGATAACTACATTTATTATGGCAAGCATCTAGTAATGTATATAATTATCAAGTCACTGTGTTGTACATCTGAAACCAATATATTATTGTCTATCAAATTTATTTAAGTAAAGAGATTTTTTAAAAGAAAATGTTTTTGGAAAGCACATGATTCTTACACAAAAGTAATTTTCTTCAATAAATATAGTGGAGTGATGTCTGTAAGTGGGAGATACATCAGCTCCTTCCCCTTCTTCCTATAGCAAATGCTGAAGTGATGCCTGGAGCTGTGGCAGCCATCTTGGAAACAAATGGCAGAGAACAAGAGAATCACAGTGATGCTAGTTTTGACATCACTGAGCTACTGACATATTGCCATCAGCTGCTTTCTCCCAAATATGTGTCATGTCAGAAAAATAAAACCCTATATTTTTAAGTTACTGTCTCAGCCTCTGTTGCTTGAAATTGAAAAGCCTTTGTAACAAAGAATTAGTAGAAGTATTTTTAAATATGCAAATAACCAATGGAGTTTCAAAAAATGAAATAGCATCAAGAAGGAAGAATTAGGAAGGACCTTGAAGAAGACCTGGCGTTTGTGATGGGCATGAGAGACTGGGATAATGGAAGTAGGTGAAATTCAGGTAAAAATATGCTATCACTATAAGCTCTGAGGAAATTGTAAAAATTATTGTTACTTTATTAAGCCATCTGTTTACACAGGCATTTTATTTGCAGTTTTATTGAAGACTAAGATTCTATTTATATATGTAATACTATCGAAATATATTAATACATTTTCATTAATATCTATATTATCACAAAAATAACTGATTTTGCTGTTTTGGGAAAAATCCCCTGAAAAAAGTATAAATAATGAAGCATTTTGCAATTTTTAACTCCACATGAAATCATATTTTAAATGTCTGAGTAACTTATATTTATTAAAGTTTATTTTATGTTTATTTTGTTTTTTTTCTTTACTTTTTTTTTAACTGTGGAAACAAAAACATT
Organism: Manis javanica; assembly: GCF_040802235.1. NCBI lineage: Eukaryota > Metazoa > Chordata > Mammalia > Pholidota > Manidae > Manis > Manis javanica. The sequence goes on along the minus strand of NC_133167.1, from coordinate 41,701,996 downwards.
GTAATCCCATTTAATCATGAAAAATTATTTATTAAAAAATGAAACTCAGTAGCCAATGATTCATTACACTCTCCACAAACCTGATTATTACATATATGTTCTAAAAATAAATGCAATAGTGAGCTCTTTATTTCTGCATAGTTAGGGGTATCATAATTATAGGATTATGTAGTCTTAAGGCCCAAGCAGTAGGTTGGAGCTCTGAACCATCCAGTATAAAACAGCTAATTAAAACAAAGCTAAATAACAACAACGAAAATTCTATACCAGTTCAGGGGAATGTTTATTTTGACTAATTGTCTATTAGATTCAAAGATCTTTGCTCAGCATAGGCAAATTCATTAAAAGATGCCAATGAAAAGCCCAAATTTTATTGTAATGAAAATTCTCCAATTTTAATGTAAGGCTGAGGTTGACCAATTTAGCTATTTAGTTAGAGTGTAAGAACACTAGATAATTGGTGTTAGAGGGAAAGACTGAGTTTTATTTTCAGAAACAACTCTGAATAGATAACTTTGAAATTTCCCCAATTTGTACATTGTTAGATTTCTGAAAGTATGCTTAATTCTGCAGTACTAATAATTATGGATACTTTGTGCCAAGGTATTGAGACCAAAAAACCTGTTATTCATGTCAGTTTTCCCAAGCAAATTAAATAGTCTTAATAAGTTATTTTAGTATGAAGTTAAATACTAGATAAGTTACATAAGAAAAATTATCTGATATATAAGGCCCTCTATTATAGCTATGTATTTTTAATATTCTGAACAGTTCAAAACAAAGATGACAAATTAAATATGTAAACATAAATTCCTTGTGCTGAGTAGTGCTATATAATGATACCTGAAATTATTTTTAATAAATAAAATTAGGTATGTAAAAGGGTACCTACTGGAAATATGTCCAACTTTACTTTGTTAGTTAATGGGAATCTAAAACAAATTAAACAAAATAGTTACGCATTTTTTTGATTCAGAAAATCTTTATTGAGCTCCCATGGGGTGCATGAATTTAGCTCCTATAGTTTACATGAGTAGAAAAGTATTATGTTAGCCCATCAAAAATAAAAAGCAAATTACAATTTCTCTATATATTTCAGGTGAACCATTTAGTGTGAGTGGGGCTCAGTTTGATATTACCGTTAGTATTAACACAAGAGAGTGGGAAAGTATAAACATTTTCCCTTCTACCAAAAAAAAGGCTTGATGGCAGGATAAACTAGCCTGTTAGTCTCATAATAGGTGATCAAAAAGGCTAGAGAACTGGGAGTAATAAATGTACTTGGAAGCGCTGTCCTCTGTGGTTCCATTTTCCTGAGGGCAGCAAGATGCTGAAAAATTAACTGGCTCAAAAATTGTACTGAGAGGTCCAGAAGAGGAATTAGTCACAGCTTGGGGAAAAAAAAATTGAGAACAGATGCTACTAAGATAATTTAATAAGTCTGAAGCTTCTCTGGATTTGTAATGTAACTCTGAGCTAGCCACAGGGCCTATAACTACATATTCCTTTGAACAGAGTGGTTTTAAATGATTAGATTCTCCAGTGCACCAGCTGTATTTTCAAGTATAATTCTAGTATTTGTACCTAGCAAAACAGAAGAAAAAGCAGCCGGGGAAAAGTGTCAAGTATATAGGACGTAAAAGGATTTGACATCCCTAGAATTCCCCGTTTGAGTCTGTTTCATCAGGAAAGTCACATTCTGGCTCAGTCCAACGCGATGCTGGAGGCAGTGCCATTGATGGCTTGTGAAGCAGGAGGCAACAGGGCAAGTACTGATTGAATCCTAGCTTACTTATTTCATGTTTGAAGAAAATGTGGGACAATAAACTGCTTACTGATGGCCTTTTCTCAGGATCTTGTTACAAACAGAGCTGTATCAAGCTAAAGAAGGCAGCAGAGAGTTTTTGAGGATGCCATTTGCAATCTGTCACTATTTACTGTGCAGATCCCACAGGAGGCAGGTACACTGTCTCCAATCCCAGAGTCTATACTTGATTGGAAATTCTTCATTCTGGATTCTGACTGAGGAAAGTACTGATATCCAATGGGCTATAAGGAGGACCTTTCAGTTTCTGTAACAGTGTCTGAGTCCTATGGATGTCCTGGAAGGATACCCACCCACTGGCCAATTAATATGCTGTAATTCCAGCACTGTAAATATCCAACTTTACATTATATCCATGTAAATCCTGTCTCAATTCTAGACTCAGCCATGGCTGCACTGCTGTGCTGAACTGTGAGAAATCATACACAGACCTATGCCTCTGTCCATGTTTAGCCAAACTATGCAGATGGGACAGACCAGAGAGGGTCACAAGACCATCACCAGAAATGAGGATACGGCTGGCCTTAACACTCCTGTGACTCTAGCCATTTTGGTGTAGATAGCTCAACCCTCTCACTGCTCCGAAGAGAATGTTTCTTATTAAAGTTTCTTACTCACTCCTTCAGGAAAGTAAGTCTTCAAGAGCTGACTTGCTGAAGCATAGGCCATAAATGGAGAAATAACCCAAAGCCAGCTGCCAAGAGTGAAAACAGTCCAATAAGTTGTTAATGTGGGAACTCAGAAAAAGTGGAATAGAATCTCTGCTCTCTGTGAAGCTTTCAGGCATTCTTCTGTGCTGTTTTCCAGATCTGTAATTTTTATAGTCACCAGTGTTCCTGTGGGAGTATGGTGTACAAGATGGACAGAGGTCAAGTTGTCGAATCTTCTTCCTATTTCCACTTGGAATTCATAATAAGAAATGTTGAAACAGATCACTTCACTGGCTCTAATAAATGGAGGCAACTGGGAAGGGGCCTCCTCAACCAAGTATTGATGGATACTGGTCTCAGACTGTTTTTCACATCTGAGCGATTCAACTTGTGCTTGTGAGGGGCAGAAACAATCCAAAAGAGACAGTGAATCACTTTGATTCACAGAAAGTGACAGGAATCCGTCTATTCCCAAGAAGATTCTTCCACTACCAGACCAGCCTCCTATCCCTCAGCTAAACCTGCTCCAGGAAATGATGGGATAGACCAAATTTCATGTATAAATATCTGACAAAACTTCATTTGTTATCATTCCTGAGTTATGTAAATTTTAGTTAAGCAACAAATAATCAAAGAATATTTAATCTTCTAATTTTAGTACCCTGGCAAGTGAAGATAGTATCTTTGTAGAAAAGAGGAGTGGGGGGTTAGGGATCTTGCCAGCAAAAGGGATGGGGGAAGCTTAGTAACCTCAAGTTGTTTTCAGAATTGTTGTAATTACACATATGTACTTAGGTCAGGGGAAATATTTCCACATAAAATGTGACTGCTAGAATTTGCTTATATCAAGTAGCTGAATAGGAGTCCAACCTACAGTTTGATAACTTAAACTGGAATTATTTCCAAGACTCATTTTGTCCTGAGTCACCCCCAAATTACTGTAATCTATAGAAAAAGATTTGATTGTTCACTGCACATGGATGTTGATCTGTCATCTTTCACTCTACCCCTGTTGACTGTTTCACCCTATCAGTCCTGATGCAGATAATTCCTTGGCTCATACATAAAAGAAAAGAATTCCATTTTCTCACCCCAACATTAATAGAATGAAAATAGTAACTTTGTACTAGGCCAAGCAAAGAAGATGACATGAGACAAAAAGCAGGAAAATATGTGAGAACTAGGAGGATGACTGCCGTGAAAATAGGTATTGAGGTGTTACAGTAGTTAAATCTTTCCAGTACTTCATGAACTGCATAAATAAAGCAAATTCCAAAGCAGCATTAACCAAAACACTAGTTCCTTTCTCTCTTGTCTTTGACAATGGACAGAGAAAGCAGTGTAAGATGTGCCCACTAGGTTTGACAACATCTTTGCAGCTTATGAGAGATGTTCATATCCTGGGGCTGTTCAAGCTCCATGATTTTAATCATGAGCACCAAAGGTCACTAGCATGTTATATTGCATTGTTTTCACAGTCTTTCTTTCATTCATTCCTTTTTTTATTTTTTAAATATTTTCTATTTTCTTGCTGTCCAGCATCACAACCCAGTAACCCTTCAGTGATCTTTACTGTGGCTGTGTTTCCCAGGGAAGGCCACGTAAAAGAGGAAAGGGTTTCCAAAGCCTCCCAAGAATTTGTGGGAGAGAGGATAGTTGCCTTGACTGGGCAGGAAGTATTAAAATGAGCCATGTTTGGGAAAACTCTAAAAAGTTCTTCCTAACCCCATGCAAGTATATTTTCATGATGGGGGTTGCCACAGGTCAAAAGTTGAGAATTCAGATGACTAACATATAGAATAGATCCCTTGGATGAAGCAGAAAAAAACACTTGTTTTTTTCTGAACTAAAACAGACACTCTAACTTTCACGTTCGTAGATCAAAAGAAAAAAATTCTAAACCTCAATAAGCCAGAATAAAGTTGCAGGATATGCTTCACACAGACTAACAAAGAAACAAAAATACTTGATATGTAATACTTAGAAGGCAGCATAGTGCAGCAGGAAAAAAAATAGGTGGAGAAACAGGAGAGGAGATTGTAATAGCTAGTGAGCCATGTGGCCACAGATAAGTTGCTCACTCTCTATGGCCTTATTTTCCCAATCTGTAAAATAAGTTGACCATGTTTAGGGATCATGGCTTTCTTCCTGTTTTAGCATTTTGTGACACTAAAACTAGAATATTGAATTAAACATTCTATGTGAAGTACATTTCCATGCTGTGTAACAAATTAACAGAAATTTAGCAGCTTAAAGAAACACACATTTGGAAAGATGGCAGTGTGAGAGGTGAGACAGAAACCTCCTCCCAAAACCACATATAATATTAAAATATAACAAATACATTAAATCCTGAAACAACAGAAGAAAAAAAGGCTGCAGCAGACTGTCTACACCTGAGGAAAGTTAGCAGGCCTTAAGGAAAACGGTAATATGTCAAAGCCATGATCTGGAAGAACTCAAGCCCTTCCCCCATCCCAGCTTACTGGAGGGAGGAAGAGAAATAGAGCAGGGAAGGGGTGGAGGTGTAGGACTGCTGAACACCCATCCCTGGAGATATGCTCTGGGAGCATCAACCTACATCACATGGTGCTCTGCAGATTAGTGGGGTTGGAAAGCTAAGACAGGCAGAATACTTGGAGAGACTGAGGTTCCAGCTGCTTATGGAAAATGGGATCCACATCCAGCCACTGTGGGAAAATAGAAAGGCGGGCAGTTTGAGAGACTTCTGAAAAGTGAGAGGGCTGCTAAAGGGGTAAGAATCACCCAGAACTTGGTGCTCAGGAGAAACAACAGGTGGACAAATTGTCCAGGTGTGCTCTGCCCAGCAGGTTGGGAACTTTTAGGAGCTTCCTCCACTCCATCTCCCCGGATGACCACGCAGTTCTGAAGCTTCCCATTATGATACACAGCCTGTTATGCCTTCCTCCTGGCTGGCACCACTTGCAAACCAGCAGCCCCTGCCCTGGCATCAGGCCAGCCAGGGCATCCCTGCCTATGGCAGTTACAAATTCAAAGCACAGAAGCTTCTTCCTGCATGCTTGGCTCACTGGCCCTGGCAGTGGAGACAGGCACTACAGCAGGGAAACAATGAAGACTTCTTTCCCCCGAACAGGTACCAGCACTACTCCCCTGGGACCTTCACCATTACTCCAGAGGCTGAGCAGCTCCAGAGAGTAGAGCTTCTGGGCACTAGAGGGCCACCTACAAATATGAAAAGTCAAAGGAAACTGGTTCAACCCAAAATCCCACAAACACCAGAAAGAAGGCCAAGTGAAACTGAACTCATCAATCTTCCTGAAAGAAATTTCAATGTATAAATCATAAACATGCTCATGGAGCTAAACAAAAATATTCAAGAACTCAGGAAGGAATTAAGGAATGATGTGCAAATGTTCAAGAATACAGTATTGAAATGAAACATACAATGGAGGGATTTAAAAGCAGATTAGATGAAGTAGAGGAGACAGCAAATGAAATAGAAATTAGAGAATATGAACACAAATAAGCTAAGGGACAGAGAGAACAAAAGGATATCTAGGAATGAAAGAATATTGATAGAACTGTGTGACCAATCCAAAGAGAACAATATTCACATTATAAGGGTACCACAATAAGAAGACATAAAAAGGGGGATAGAGAGTGTTTTTGAGGAAGTAATTTCTGAAAGCTTCCCCAATCTGGGGAAGGAGATATTCTCTCAGGCCATAGAGGTGCGCAGATCTCCCAACACAAGGGACCTAAGGAAGACTACACCAAGACACATAATGATTAAAATGGCAAAGATCAAGGATAAGGACAGAGTATTAAAAGCAGCCAAAGAGAGAAAAAAGATCACATACAAAGGAAATACATCAGGGTATCATCAGACTTCTCAACAGAAACCTTACAGCCAAAAGGGAGTGGCATGATATATTAATACAATGAGGCAGAAGGACCTCAAACCAAGAATACTTGGCGAGATTATCATTTAAATTTGAAGGAAGAATTAAATGATTTCCAGATAAGCAAAAGCTGAGCAAATTTACTTTCCCAAAACTGTCTCTACAGTGTATTTTAGAGGGACTGCTATAGATGGAAGTGTTCCTAAGGTTTAATAGCTTTCACCAGAGGAAATAAAACCATAGTAAAGAAAGTAGACCAATCAATTACTAAGCAGATGCAAAATCAAATCACAACACCCAAAGTCACTCAAGGAATACACAAAGAGTACAGAATATGACACCTAATATATGAAGAATGGAGGAGGAAATAAAAAAGAGCCTTTAGATTGTGTTCGTAATAGCATACTAAGTGAGTTAAATTAGACTGTTAGATAATAAGGATGTTGCCCTAAACCTTTAGTGACCACAAAACTAAAGCCTGCAATGGCAATAAATACATACCTACTGATAATCACCCTAAATGTAAATGGTCTGAATGCACCAATCAAAAGACACAGAGTCACTGAATGGATAAAAAAACAAGACCCAACTATATGCTGCCTAAAGGAGACTCACTTGAAACCCAAAGACATACACAGACTAAAAGTAAAGGGATAGAAAAAGATATTTCATGCAACTAATAGGGAGAAAAAATCAGGAGGTGCAGTACTTGTATCAGATAAAAAGGACTTCAAAACGAAGAAAGTCACAACAGACAAAGAAGGACATCACATAATAATACAGGGGTCTGTCCAAAAAGAGGACATAACCATTATAAATATCTGTGCACTCAACACGGGAGCACATACATATGTGAAACAAATACTAACAGTATTAAAGGGGATAATAGCAATGCATTCATTTTAGGAGACTTCAACACACCACGCACTCCAAAGGACAGATCCACCAGACAGAAAATAAGTAAGGATACAGAGGCATTGAACAGCACATTAGAGCAGATGGATTTAACAGACATCTACAGAACACTCCACCCAAAAGCTGCAGGATACACATTCTTCTCAAGTGCACATGGAACATTTTCAAGAGTAGATCATATACTAGGCCACAAAAAGAGGCTCAGTAAATTGGAAAAGATTGACATGGTACCAACAAGCTTCTCAGACGACAAAGGTATGAAATGAGAAATAAATTACACAAAGAAAACAAAAAGTCCACAAACATATGGAGGCTTAACAACAGGCTCCTAAATAATCAATGTATCAATGACCAAATAATAACAGAGATCAAGCAATATATGAAGACAAAAAACAACAGCTCAACACCACAAAATCTGTGGGATGCAGCAAAGGCTGTGCTAAGAGGGAATTATATTGCAATACAGGCCTACCTCAAGAAAGAAGAACAATCCCATATGAACAGTCTAAACTCTCTATCAATGAAACCAGAAAAAGAAGAACAAATGAGGCCCAAAGTCAGTAGAAGGAGGGACATAATAAAGATTAGAGCAGAAATAAATAAAATCAAGAGGAATAAAACAATTGAAAGAATCAATGAAAGCAGGAGCTGATTCTTTGAGAAAATTAACAAAATGGATAAGCCCCTAGCTAGACTTATCAAGAAAAAAAGAGACTCTACACACCTAAATAGAATCAGAAATAAGAATGGAAAAATCACTATGGACACCACAGGAATACAAAGAATTATGAGAGAATACTGTCAAAAAGTATGTGCTAACAAACTGGATAACCTAGAAAAAATGGACAACTTTCTAGAAAAATACAACCTTCCAACGATGACCCAGGAAGAAATAGAAAATCTGAACAGACCAACTACCAGCAACTAAATTGAATTGGTAATCAAAAAAACTACCTAAGAACAAACCCTTGGACCAGATGGCTTCACTGCTGAATTTTATCACACATTCAGTGAAGACCTAATACCCATCCTTCTTAAAGTTTTCCAAACAGTAGAAGAGGAGAGATTACTTCCAAACTCATTCTATGAGGCCAGCATCACTCTAATACCAAAACTAGACAAAGACACCCAAAAAAAAGAAAATTACAGACCAATATCCATGATGAACATAGATGCAAAAATTCTCAACAAAATATTAGCAAATCGAATTAAAAAATACATCAAAAAGATAATCCATCATGATCAAGTAGGATTTATTCTATGGATGCAAGGATGGCACAGTATTCAAAAATCCATCAATATCATCTACCACATCAAAAAAAAGGACAAAAATGACATGATCATCTCCATAGATGCTGAAAAAGCATTCTATAAAATTCAACATCCATTCATGATAAAAACTCTCAACAAAATGGGTATAGAGAGCAAGTACCTCAATATAATAAAGGCCATACATGACAAACCCACAGGCATCATCATACTTAACAGTGAGAAGCTGAAAGCTTTTGCTTTAAGATAGGAACAAAACAAGGATGCCCACTCTTCCCACTGCTATTCAACATCGTTCTGGAGGTCTTTGTCACAGCAATCAGACAACACAAAGAAATAAAAGCCATCCAAATTGGCAAGGAAGAAGTTAAACTGTCACTGTTTGCAGATGACATGATACTGTACATAAAAAACCCTAAAGAATCCACCCCAAAACTACTAGAACTAGTAACTAAATTCAGCAAAGTTGCAGGATACAAAATTAATACACAGAAATCTTTTGTATTGCTATACACTAATGATAAACCATCAGAAAGAGAAATCAGGAAAACAATTTCATTCACAATTGCATCAAAAAAAATAAAGTACCTAGGAATAAACCTAACCAAGGAAGTGAAAGACCTATACCTTGAAAAACCACAAGACACTCATGAGAGAAATTAAAGAAGATGCCAGTAAATGGATACACATCCCATGCTCATGGATAGGAAGAATTAATATTGTTAAAATGGCTATCCTGGATAAAGCAATCTACAGATTTAATGCATCCATATCAAAATACCAATGGCATTCTTCAACAAACTATAGCAAATAGTTCTAAAATTCATATGGAACCACAAAAGACCCTGAATAGTCAAAGCAATCCTGAGAAGGAAGAATAAGGCTGGGGGAATTGTGCTCCCCAACTTCAAGTTCTACTACAAAGCCACAATAATCAAGACAATTTGGTACTGGCACAAGAACAGACCCATAAATCAATGGAACAGAATATAGAGCCCAGATATAAACCCAAGCATATATGGTCAATTAATATAAGATAAAGGAGCCATGGATATACAATGGAGAAATGACAGCCTCTTCAACAGCCTTTGGTGTTGGGAAAACTGTACAGCTACATGTAAAAGGATGAAACTGGATTATTGTCTAACCCCATACACAAAAGTAGACTCAAAATGGATCAAAGACCTAAATGTAAGTTATGAAACCATAAACTCTTAGAAGAAAACATAGGCAAAAATCTCTTGAATATAAACCTGTGCAACTTTTTCCTGAATGCATCTCCTGATGCAAGGGAAACAAAAGCAAAAATGAACAAAAGAGATGACATCAAGCTTAAACGCTTCTGTACAGCAAAGGACTCCTTCAGTAGCACAAAAAGGCATTCTCAAGTATGGGAGAATATATTGTAAATTACATATCAACAAGGGGTTAACATCCAAAATACGTAAAGAGCTCACACATCTCAAAATCCAAAAAGCAAATAACCCAATTAAAAAAATGGGTGGGGTATATGAACAGACATCTGTCCAAAGAAGAAATTCAGATGACCAACAGGCACATGAAAAGATGCTCCACATCACTTACCACCAGGGAAATGCAAATTGAAACCACAATGAGATATCACCTCACACCAGTTAGGATTTCCAACATTGAAAAAACTAAGAACAACAAATGCTGGTGAGGATGTGGAGAAAGGGAAACCGACCTACACTGCTGGTGGGAATGTAAGCTAATTCAACCATTGTGGAAAGCAATATGGATGTTCCTCCAAAAACTAAAAGTAGAAATACCATTTGACCCGGGAATTCCATCCTAGGAATTTGCCTAAAGAAAACAATTCTCAGATTCAGAAAGACATATGCACCCCTATGTTTATTGCAGTACTACTTACAATAGCCAAGATATGGAAGCAACCCAAGTGTCCATCAGTAGATGAATGGATAGAGAAGAGGTGGTACATATACACAACTGAATACTATTCAGCCATAAGAAGAAAACAAGTCCTACCATTTGCAACAACATGGATGGAACTGGAGGATATTATGCTCAGTGAAATAACCCAGGTGGAGAAAGACAAGTACCAAATGATTTCCCTCATTTGTGGAGTGTAACAACAAAACAAAACTGAAGAAACAAAACAGCAGCAGACTCACAGACTCCAAGAGGGGATTAGAAGTTACCAAAGGGAAGGGGTGAGGAAAGGTGGGCTTGGAGGGAGGGAGAAGGAGATTAAAGGGTATTATGATTAGTACACATGCTGTGGGGAATCTCACAGGGAAAGCGGTGTAGCACAGAGAAGACAAATAGTGACTCTGTGGCATCTTACTACACTGATGGACAGTGACTGCAATGGGGTAAGGGGGTACTTGATAATATGGGTGAATAGTAACCAGATATTTTTCATGTAAAACCTTCATAAAAGTGTATATAAATGATACCTTAATAAGAAAAAAACCCACACATTTATTATCCTGTGGTTTCTATGAGTCAGAAGTTCTGCAAGTTTCTGTAGGGCTCTGCAAGACTGCAAGCAAGGGTAGACTCATGGCTTTGCTTTTATCTGGATGCTTGGCTGGTGAGCTGCTTGCAAGCTAGTGAGTATGTTGGCAGAATTCACAGGATTGTAGAACTGAAGGCCCTGGCCTCTTGCTTGCTGTCAGCTGGAGGCCACTGTCAGCTCCTAGAAGCTACCCACAGTTCTTTGCCACATGGCTGTCTCCATAGGCCCTCTAACAACATGGTAGCTTCCTTTTTCAATGCTAGCAGTGAAGAAAGAAAGAGAACCTGCTAACAAAATGAAATGTTATATAATCACAGAACTGAAGTCCCATTACCTGTACCATAGTTAACTGGTTAGAAGTTAGTCATGGGCCCCACTCATACTCAAAGGCAGGGGATTATACAAGTGCATGAACACCAAGAAGCAGTGGTCACGGAGGCCACCTGAAAGCCTGTTTGCCACACTTTCACATTTTGTCCCATTCTTAATCCTTCAACAGATCATGTCAGTTCAACCTTCAAATATACTCCAAATCTACCATTTTTCAGAACCTCCATTTCCACCCTAACCTCCCTAGTCTGTCATCATTTTCTCTCATTTATATTATTGCAGCAATCTTTTCATTTGTCTCTCTCTCTCTACTCTTGTCCTATTAGTTTAAAAACATCCAGTGGATGTCTTGTTACATGTAGAATAGAACCCAAATGTGTTTCCCAGATGGCCTGACACCTGGCCACTTCTGTGTTCTCACTTCCTTCTCTTTCCCTCTTACCCTCCACTTCTGCTACTTCCAAGCCCATTCCCACCTTAGGACCTTTGCACATACTCTCTGTTGACAGAAATGTTATTCCCTCAGATCTTTACTTGGTGGTTCCTTCTCTTCATCTGTTCTTGCTTAAATGTCACCTCCACAGAGACTTTCCCCTAACCCCTCTACCATAATTTGCTCCTCCTGCCCCACTCCAGGCATTGTCTGTCTTGTTATTGTGCTTTATTTTCTGCCTAGGACTTATTGATATGTGAAGTATGTGTTTTATTGTTTTGGAGTCTGAGTCCTCCACTAGAATGTAATGTCTATGAAGGTAAATCACCATATCTTGAACAACACCCAATGCCATAAATATGGAAGAATATATAGAAAAAACAACCTTAAAGAAATTTTAATAATATAAAGTTGGCTATCTGATTATTTTAATATATTGTTCTTAATTCTTTCAATTGCCATGGACCAATAATAGCTTTATTAATAATTGCCACCTGCTCATGCCCAGCTTTTTGGAGACCACTATCATAACTGATCAACTCGACAGCAATTGTTTCCACTTGGGACAGCCCCGCTCTGAGTCTAAATTCATCATTTCTGACTTTATTTATCTGGTGAGTGCTTTAGGCAGATATTTTCAGTGTTGAAATGAAGAAGGATGCATATGCTTTAGATTAAGAGGTCCAGGAGCCATGATCCAATAATTAGGGAAAAATATTTTTATTAGAAACTCTTAAAAAATCAGTCATTTCCATCTTTAGTGAGCAATTGATATGCAAAGGATGCATGATGCGGTGAAAAGAGAACTGGTCCAGGAGACAAGAGAACTGGTCCAGGAGACCTAGACCTGATTGTGTTGCAAATGAAGCAATTTAGAGAGTCCTTCATTTGCCCTGGGCCTCATTTTCCTCATTTGTAAAAATGACAGAATTCAGTTAGATGACTTCCGAAGTTCTCTCCAGTATTTAATATTTTTTAAAATCTATTAGCTCTACCAATCTATAAAATTCTATGACAGAATAGCTGCTGAGTTGAGTTACTGAGCAAAAACCTGTCCAACTAATCACAGCCCTTACAGAAAGGGAGGGAAATAAGCAACAGTAGTAACAGCAAAAATGATTCATCCTGTTCCTCTGAAGTTATCCCCATGTCTTTCATCAACAGTTCTATTATAGTGCTGACACTTGTCTTCCAGCCTAATCATATTATTATCTGAACAAAAGACCTGAGCCAAAGGAACAGTAGTTGTTTCATTTATACGTATCATGTCCTAAAAGCTCCTTACACTATAGCCACCCAGTTTGGAATTCTGGCAATATAGAGGAAACCTTTCTTTTATATAATCCAATTAAAGTAATAATAATAGAAAGTTAATTAAAACTACTTAATAGGAAATTCATCATTTCTGACTTTATTTTAACAGTTTGCCTAGTGCCTGTGAATTAAAGAAATGACAAGGAAAATATTCAACACAGCCATCAAGGTCAGCAGAAAACCCTCAGCCCCCTCCACTATATTCCTCACTCTTCCAGGCTCCTTTTTCACCCTGCTGGCTGTGCACATGGAAATGCCACATATCAAAAAAGTATAAATTGCTCCCCTTGCTTGTGCTAGGGGCTCAGACCTTTGGAGATTACTCTCCTCTGAGTCCACCAGTGTGAAATAAACCTCCATCCTCCAAGATCTTAAAGTGCCACTTGTTCCTTCCATCAGTGATCCAGTGCAGGTTTTCCAGTTTTCCATGACATTTGGTTCCCTGATTGGTAAACTCAACTTCATTGGCCCACTGTTGCCACCAGTTTAGAGCAACAGTGGGGCCATCACAGAATGGGAGATCGCAATGGAGAAGGCATACCCTACCTGATCTTTCGGCAGTCTCCCGCCCTGTTGCCCCAGGCCAGCCCTGCTCTGCTGTGCCCGCCAGACCCAGGGAGGCTTGGCAGGTGAGGACCTGGTTCCCACGTCTGATTACAGTAATGCCCCAGGGCCCCTGACCCATCCAGTTCCCACCCATTGGGGTGGAAGGGGAGCCTGATCGCCTCCCAGAGACTTCTTAGAAGTCTCACAGGTAGGAATCCCCAGAGAGGGAATATTTAATCTCTGGTCCGAGTGTGTGAGTGAGTGTGCAGGGCAGCTGAAGTCAGTCAGTCTGCACTGAATCTGTGATTCCACGGCCTGTGCTATGGAATCTGAGTGGGCCCTCTGCCATTTTTGCGGATGGTCACCATGACATAACAGTGACTCAGCTTCAGCTGTCCTCACCCAGGACTTATATGGGTGCACCTTAGTCAAGGCTGACCAAATTCTCTGCAAGGAGAATAAACAGATGGGCATCTGACTGGCCTCTCTGAAGGGGGCACCCCTCTCCCTTGTCTGTCATCCCATTACATGGACACTTCATGGGGTCAGGGCACAGCAAACCCAGTTTTCAACATCATGATCAAAAATTTCAGGAAGAGATTTTTGAGAGACCTTGGAGAAAAATTAACTTCCAGCAGGTTGAAAACCCTGTGTGAATCTGATTGGCCCACCTTTAGTATAGGGCGGCCTCCATAAGAGTCCCTAGATTTCCCAACAACCCACTGAGTCTGGTGGGTCATCACTAGAGATCCAGGTCATCCTAATCAGTTCCCATACATTGACTCCTGGTCAGGAGTTGCCCAGACCCTTCCTCCTTGGGTGCGATTTGCTTGCAACAGGCAGGGACAAGGTAGGGTCTTAGTCACCTCAACAAAGCAGCCAACAAATGGTCAACACATCATTCATGGCCCAAACCGCCCCAGGCATCAGACAAAAGCTCCAAAAACTTGAAAGCTTTGCGGGATGAATATCATTCAGCTGATTAAAATTGCCAATAAAGTATCTAAACAGAGAAGTTCAGGCTGACAGAGAGGCTGGAAAAAACAATGAAGAAAAAGGGCAGCTTCCTGGCAGCCACCCTAAAAGAAAGAGAGATGACCATAAGGCAGAGAAAAGCCAGCTACCAAGAGAGGGGATGCCTAGGACACCCCTAGCCAGGGACCAGGGCGCTTACTCTGAAGAGAAGGGGCATTGGAAGAACGAATGCCCCAACCAAGGCAAAGTCCTGAAGCCCAGCCGCTGACAGGAGGAACCTCACGTGGAAAGGCTCACTGGTCTGGCAGCAACAGACTCAGACTGACAAGGACTGGGCTTCCTCACTCTCAGCCCCCATGAGCCCACGGTCAAAATGAAGGTGGGGAGCCAAAACATGACTTTTACAGTTGACACAGGGGCAAAACACTCTATAGTCACCCTCCCTGAAGCCCCCTTCAGAAGAAGGACTACAACTATTCTTGGAGCCACTGGGACAAAGGCAGTCCAGCAACACTTCTGCCAAGCCTGCCAATGTGAACTTGGAGGCCACAAGGTCCGACATGAATTTCTCTACCTGTCTGAGTGCCCCATTCCCCTCCTTGGCTGAGATATACTCTTAAAGCTCAGAGCTCAAATAACTTTTGACCCAACTGGGCACACCAGCCTTAAATTAAATTCAGGGCCAGAAGAGACAGGGTCCCTCATACTGGCAATAACAACACATAGAAAAGAGGGGTGGAGGCTATTCTGTGCTGAGACCATCTCAAATAGCCCACCTGAATTCAAAGCTGCCTTCCCCTTGGTATGGGCTGAAAATAACCCACCTGGACTTGCTTGTAACAGAGCCCCTCTCATTGCAGAACTGGCTCTGGGGACCCAGCCAGTAACCCCTCTCACAGCAGCAGTAACCCCTCTCACAAGAGGTGAGAGCAGGCATCCAGGAACACCTGATCAGACTCCAAGAGGCAGACATTCTAACCAGTGTCAGTTGCCCTGGAACACCCCACTTCTACCAGTCAAAGAGCCAGAAGGAGGGCACCAGATTGTTCAAGACCTGCGAGCCATTAACAAAGTGACTGTCTCTTTACACCCGGTGGTCCCAAACTGTATACCCTCCTCAGCCAGATCCCGGGGTCTGCCACCTGGTTCACTTGCCTAGATTTAAAGGATGCCTTCTTCTGCCTTCGGCTGGCCCCCCTGTGTTTGCCTTTGAATGGACTGAACTTGATATGGGACAGCAGATGCAGTTAATATGGACACGGCTTCCACAAGGGTTCAAGAACTCACCCACTCTCTTTGGAGAGGCATTGGCTACAGACCTCACCAGCTTTCTGAGGGAAGCCACGTGCTGCACCCTCCTCCAGTACAAAGATGACCTCCTCTTTGCCAGTGACACCCAAAAGAACAGCACAGAAAACACAAAAGCCCTCCTGTGACTCCTGCCAGACTCAGGATACTGAGCCTCATGGAAAAAGGCACAAATCTGCCAGCAGCAAGTCTGGTACTTGGGTTTCTTCCTCACCCAGGGAAAGAGGGCACTAGGGATGGAGAGGAAAAAGGCCATCACCTCCCCACCCCACCCCAGACAAAGAAGGGCCTACGAGAGTTCCTGGGACTGCAGGGTTCTGCCGAATCTGGATTCCCAGATTTTCAGCAATGTCGAGACCCCTCTGCAGCCTCCTAGGGGAACCAGACCAAGAGCCCCCTGTCTGAACAGAAGAGGTGAAAGCCACCTTCCTGGAAATAAAAAGCTGCTTTAGGACAGGCACCAGCCCTAGGCCTGCCAGATATAGAAAAACCTTTCAATCTCTTTGTACATGAAAAGGCAAAAGTGGCCCTTGGGGTTCTCACACAGATTGTTGGGCCTGGCAGCGGCCGGTCACATACCTGTCAGATACTGGACCCGGTTGCAGCAGGACAGCCACCCTGCCTCAGGGTGCTAGCAGCCACAGTTCTACTCATTAAGGAAGCAGATAAACTTACCCTGGGACAAGAACTAAATGTCAAAGTCCCCCATGCTGTTGTATCCCTCATGAACACACAGGGACACTGCTTCCTCTCCAACTCTCACCTGGCGCAGTACCAAGGGCTCCTCTGTAAAAACCTGTGGGTCACTCTTGAAACAGTACAGACACTGAATCCAGCAACTTTCCTCCCAACTGAAGAGGGGAAACCAGATCATGACTGCTCCAAAGTAACTGACAAAGTCTACACAAGTCATCCGGATTTGCAGTACCAAACAATACAAAATCCAGAACTCATACTATTCGGTGATGGCAGCAGTTATCTACAAGAGGGTATCTGGAGAGCAGGTTATGCAGTAACTACTGCCAATGAGCTCTTAGAAGCAAAATACCTGCCGGCCAGATGGTCAGCACAGTAGGCTGAACTGCATGCCTTGATTCAAGCCCTCACCAGCGAGAGCAAGCAAGCCAGCATCTACAGTGACTCCTGATATGCCTTTACCACTGTACACATACATGGGGAAATCTATAAGGAAAGAGGTCCCCTCACTGCATACAGGCCACAGAGTTCAGCAAAAGTGGAGCAAATGAATCATACCCTCAAGGGAACCCTAGCTAAGTTCTGCCAAGAAACTGGCCACCTTTGGCTGGACCTACCGCCCCTGGCTCTCCTGCGTGCTCACTGCACACCCGGAACTCAAGGCTTTTCCCCTTCTGAGTTAGTGTCTGGACACCCCCTACTCCCCGTATATAAGAAGCCTTCCACAGAACCTACACCAAATAGGAGATAAGGGAGTGAGGGAACAGCTCCAAGCCTTAGGAGCCACCCTAAATAAGCTACAAAAATACACCATAGAAAGAGCCCCAATCTCCTTAGGGACCCCAGTACATTCCTTCTAGGTTGGGGACTCAGTCTGGGTCAAAGATTGGGAAAGGGACCCCCCTCAGGCCTCAGTGGGCTGGCCCCTACATTGTTGTTCTAACCACTCCTACTGCCCTCAAAGTTGCAGGCATCACTCCATGGGTCCATCATTCCAGAGTGAAGAGGGCTCATAATCCGGGTGAAGAAATACATCAGTGAAGGGCCCAGCCAGACCTCCAGAATCCTCTCCACCTCTGCGTCAATGATTACCCTGACTATTGAACACCTGTGTACCATGCATCCTGGCCTTCACTGGAGTGGTATCTTTCATCCTGGGCATTGGACTCTCTGCAGCTGCCCCCTCTGACTGGACTGTTACTCAAAAAGTTGCCCTTTCTATTGTCTGTTTCTAATCATAGGTTGTTTTGTTGTGCTTACCTGTCTCTCCTAACTTAACTCAGTCCTCAGTATCTCTCTATAATGTTACCTCTATACCTATTTGGACTGTGCTTAACTACCCAAACCATGTTGGAATAGAGAAGCCCTAAACTATACAACTTTACACTGTCCTCAGGGAGAAAAAATACTAGCTTGAAGCAGTTGGAAGTATAAATGCAAGTCATCTAATCCCCTGGCAATCACACCTGTTCCCACACTAAACCTCTACCTGCCTCACCTCTTCCCTGAAACAAACATACCTACCTACTCAGGTCGAGCCCAAAGAATAACAGAAAACCCTCCCATGTACATGTGCCCTGATGACCCCCCTGAAACCCAAAAGATGAAACCTTGCAATGGCCCTAGATAATTTTACTTCCCCTATTGGGTATGCATTACTGCAGCCACCTATTTGGGATGGCCAACTAGTAACCCTGGCTATCTTTAAAATGGGCCAGCAGGGATACCTAACCCTCACTATAAACCAACCTTTACATTACCAGTAGGAAACTGGATACACTTGGGGAATCAGGCTATACAAGTCTGGATATGATACAGGAGCCCTAATAGCCATCCAGTGCAAAGAGCCAAGATTCATTCCAAGGCCACATGCACCCTTGGCAGGCTTAGGGGATCCATATTCAACCCTCATAAAGGGCCCCAGACTGTCCCTGACAGAGGCTTCACCCCACCCAAAAAGAAAAATGCAGCGAAATCCCAGCTTGTTTCCTATGTTGCAAAATATGCATCAACTCCTAAATACAACACTGCCGAGCTGGCCAAAGACTGCTGGATGTGCCTTAGAGGCAGATCTCCTTACTATACTGGAGTAGAGCTCACCTTGCCTCCCATCACTGTTCACAATCATTCCCTGTGCCTACACCCAGAGTCACAACTAACTATGGGTGACGTAACAGGAAATGCCACTTGCCTTTGACCCTCTAAAAAGCCCCCTAAACTGCTAAAAGGAGGCTTTACTGACATCTCTGCTAATAATATCACTGTTAATAAATCTTTAATATATCTTGCCCCAAACGGCATGTGGTGGGCCTGTAACATCGGACTAGCTCAATGCATCTATAGCGCTGCCCGGCCTGGACTGTGCATACTTGTCTGAGTGCTACCCCAAGTATTTACTTACAGTGGGCCTGAGAGAAGGTACCTCCTTTCCCCCAGTGAAATTTCTCAAGCAAAATGGGCTGCCCTTTGCTGATCCCTGCTCTAGTCAGGCCAGGCTCAGTGTAGCTAGATCAGCTGCAGTGGGCACAGCGGCCCTAATAAATGGACACTTAGATCTCACTGCACTAACACAAGAAGTTAATGAAGATTTAGAGCAGCTAGAATCCACCATGAATAGACTTCAAGATCAAATGGATTCCCTGGCTGAAATGGTGTTGCAAAACTGTAGAGGACTTGACCTCCTGTTTATGTCCAAGGGAGAAGATGGTCGTTTGTATGCAAACCAGTTTGGCATAGTTAGAAGCTCACTAGCTAAAGTAAAAGAAAACATCCAGCATAGAAATAAAACACTGGAAAACAGAAAGTCCTGGTCTCAGGGATGGTTTGAATGGAACCCATGGCTGACAACTCTTCTAACTGGCCTTGCAGGGCCAGTGGCCCTTTTGCTCCTTGGGCTATTACTAGGACACTGTATCCTTAACTGGCTCATTAACTTTATCAAGGAACACATTTCCTCCATACAGCTCATATATATGCAAAGCCATTATGATCCTATCATAAACCAAGAAGATGATGCCCCCTAAAACAACGTGTTTAAAGGGGCATCAGAGTGAGGAGTGATAAAATATTCAACACAGCCATCAAGGCCAGCAGAAAACCCTTGGCCTCCTTCGCTTTTCTGTCCCTCCTCCGCTTTTCTGTCCCTCCTCCAGGCTCTTCCTTGGCAAGGTCAACAGACACTCCCAGCTCCCCTCCCCTCACTCCTCCCGGCTCTCACTTCTCCGGGCTCCTCTTCCATTCTGCTAGCTGCGCACGCCAAAATGCCACATATCAAAAAAGTATAAATCATTCCCCTTCCTTGTGCTTGGACTCAGACCTTTGGAGATTACTCTCCTCTGAGCCCGCTGTGTTAAATAAGCCTCCATCCTCCAAGACCTCCGAGTGCCTCTTGGTTCTTCCGCCAGCAATCCAGTCCAGGTTTTCCTGTGTTTCATAACAGAAATGCTATCCCAAAGAAATTAACCTTCAGTTTGCATGTGCTTAATTCACTGGAGATTAGTACTGTTATAAAAACAATCTAGGTAGGTTCCTCAAAGAGAAAACTGTTAGGAAGGAGTTTGGTTCGTTGACTCAAGGAAGTCAGATAGCGTGAGACGTGAAAGCAAAGTAAGCTTTATTGCACTCTGCAACGGAGCCGGCCTGCCTAAGGTCAGACAGGCATCGGCTGCCTGCTGCGAGCCTTCCTTTATGGGGTTTTTGGCAGGGTAGAGTCGTCCTTGATTGATCATTCTTGGCCTTGAAGGCCTGATCTGTTTGGTGGAATGAAGACCTGGGCACCCATGAGTGCCGCACCCATGCTCTGACGTTTTTCTTCAGCTGGGGAGTGCCCGTGCTTCACTGTTTCTCTTTTTCTGGGGAGTTGTTTTTCATCTGGGCAATGTCTGGACATTTCAAGTCACTTAAAACTGGCTCTTGAAACTTCATCTAATTAACTCTGTGAGTCTTTTCTGGCTCTCTGGTTTTATCTGACTAACTCTTTGGTGGCCTTTACTCTCTTTCTACCCTGCTCATGTCTGTCTTTTTGCCTAACAAAACTATCAAGTTTAGCCTTTTACTTGAAGATAGCACTGGGATTTCACATAGATAATAATATATAGACATTATAAAATATAGACATTATAAAAACATACAGGAGAAACTGCCATAGAAAGACTGTAGGCAACACGAAAACAATAGTTACTGGAAAAACACAATAAACTTGCTTTAAACAAAAAAAGAACTTTGGAAAAACATTCTAAAATAATAAACAAAAAGGGAACAATTTTATTTCACAATCTCCAAATATTTCATGATTGTGCCATTGGGGTTTCTGATTCATTCCAATGATTGTCTTTCTCTGCTTTTGCCCTTATTTTGCAAGGCTTATAAATGTGTAGAGACCACCCTGTTAGGGCTGATGTTGAGAATGGGGAGACCACATTCCCCCTACAAGCTTCAGTCTACCATTCACATGCTAATGACTATATAAAACAAAGTATGAACATATCAGGCCTGAAAGAACAAAGCAAGAAAAATTACAGATGTAAATTTCCTAGGTAATTCAAGCAACAGAAAAAGAGAAGGGGATGGATGTGTGGGGAGGGGAAAATCATGAACTGACCAGGTTGGAAAGACGTGTGTTGGTGGTGAGAAGTGATGTGGGACAAGATATTTTTATCAGTATTAGGTGAGTAGATGACGGCCTCCATTTTCCTGTTCATTTTGCCTGTATATTCACAGATTGGTAACTGAAAATGTGAGACACATATTCTCTTCTAAAAGTTCATTTACAAATCACATTCATTCGTTCCTAGAATGATTCTATAGCACTCTTAAATGTTAGGATTGCATATCCTTAGCAAATTAAAATGTCTCACCTCCCTCGGAAGGGCATCAACTACTGTTGTTATGGCAACAATACTGAAACTCGGGGGTGGGAGGTCTGAACCGCACTGTGAAGATGTGGTTAGTTTAAGACTGCAGGAACTCACTGTGATCCGATGTACTCTGAGGTGTCTGGATTTTAATATAATTTGAAAGCTCTTCAATCTGCTATTTTAAAACTCCCAATCAATTTCTGCATTTTAGGTTGAAGACCTAGAATTTGTTTTTGTCTGAAAGGAACCACTCCCAAGTCTTTTGCTTAAATAGCTATACGACATTAGGAAGAAATTCCCTTTCTCTGGGGCCTAGAATCCAAGGCATGGAGATGCCAAGGAGTAAGGGTAAACAGGCCCCTGCTATGTGGAGCCTGTCTGAGACCAAGTCGTTTAACCAACCTGGGAACTTGAACCTTTACTATTTCTGAGAGAAAAGCTGAGGGAAAGAACAGCAGGGTTCATTTCTAAAACCAGAGCAAGGGTATGAGTGATGGTTCCCAGAGGAGGACAGCTGAGGTGGATAGAGCAGCGACCTTCACAAGGGGTGCTAACAGCAACAAGATTGGCACCAAAAGGTCAAAGTGGGAGAATCTGAGTTCTTGCTTCAGGGCACATGTGCTATAGTGCTTTGAGGTTCTCCTGGGTGTTTGCAAGGAGGGACCTGGTAAAGATTGGACTTATGGCAATCAAGCAGGTTGGAAGCTTGTGTCATAACTTGGATATGAAGGAGAACTGTGACCTTCTTTTAATCATAGGCTAGTGAGACTTGGGACATAAGAGTCCATTGTCTATATAAGTTCCTTGAGGGCAGAGGTCTCTGTGCCTAATCTACAAATGTTAATAAAAGTTGGATATGAGGATTAAATTTACATATAATTTGCATTAATTATATATAAATTTATATGATGTATATAAATATATTTATACATAAATTTATATTATATTTATAATTTAAAACCATAGTTATATTTTTCTATTTATTATAGATTTATTTATATAAAAATATATAGTATGCATAATATATATTTCTATATAAAATTAAATTACATATATATAAATCATTAAGTTTCTTGCCACAGTAAGAGATCAGGAAATAAGTAGTAGCATACAATTTTGTGTATTTACCCCCCAGGATAGAAGGGAAGAAAGGAAAAAAGGGAAGGACAGAAGGAGGGAGGATGAAAGGAAGAAAAAGAGGAAGAAAAGGGAGAGAGGGACAGAAGAAGGAACAAATGAAAGAATGAACAAGGGCAAATATTCCCCTTATGTGCCTAGAGGACAGTGGAGAATCCCTAATATGCCCGGAAGTGGTCTTAGAGTAGTATAAAAGGAAACATTTAAATCAAACAACTCAATATTACACAGATAAATCCACCCCCTATTTTAGCTGTTGACACTTTCATACATTAGCTAGATCCTACATCTGCAAACATTACATGACTGGCAGAAGCTGTGCAATAGGACATCACAGATCAGTGATGGTCCTGGGCCTGCACATTGTGGAAGGCCTGTGCTTCTAGCCTCTGGGGCGGCCCAGGGAGGCAGCAAGTAGGAGAGAAGACAGTGGCTCTGTGACTGGCGCTCCAAGAACAAAGGCAATATAAATAGCAAGGCAAAAATGGTTAGATTGTCTTTTTTCCTGTCTATTGACCTTTGGAAAGGTAGGGTCCTGATTCTACCTATAATAGCAATAATGAGAAAGGCTGGTGTGGCACAGAATCTGCCCCAGCTGCATTCACTGCCTCAAACTCATGTCACATGTTCAGTTCGACATGTTGCCTCCAGTCTCTCCTCGCTACACCACCTCTTCCCACCTCTTCTCAAAAAAAACCCCTGTATTTTCTAAATTCTATTAAACTAGAACCAAATGTATTTCCGTTGTGGCATAATGTATACAAAACCATGCCACACCCAAGCAGGCACCAAACCAATTTGATTCTCTACTCTTTTAATCAAAAGTTAGTATGGATTGAGGGCTCCCAGAGGAAAGTCCTCTTTGTGTTAATGGTGAGTAGGAGAATCATTTCCATGATGTCATCATTCTGGAAGGAACCCACATAAAGCAAAAACAGAAAAGAGACAGTTGATACTGGAGAAGGTCTGGGGTGATGAGGTTGCTCCTGCCTAGGACAGTGCCTGATACTGAACACACACTCATCAATGTGGGGTGAACTGTTCATTTGACCTGGTTATAGTCTTGACTCTGCTATTTACTAATTGAATCAACCTATATAAGAATCACAACTTTGCCTTACAAAATAAGAAAATTTAACAAATTAAAATTTTTTCATTTTTCAGAAATTGAATCTTTTCATTAAACAATATCTTATGTCTGAAACCCAATAGGGTAAATAGATACGAGAGTAACCATGTATGTGTAGGGATATGGGAATAAAGGGGAGCAGAGCCTCACATACTGGTCCCCTCTGCCATCTCCTTGAGGGCCACTGAGCCATCACAGAGTTTGAAGGTAATTGTGATCTTTCATCTGTTCCTCCAAGAAGTCTCTAATATTTACTGCATATTTACACCCCTTTTGGTGATGCACTTATTATGTTGCAATGGAGTCAACTCTAGAGCAATCCAAATTATGGTCTTCCTGGCCCTGGGTTCTACAGGGTGCCTCAGGACTCTTCAGAGTAAGGACACCCAAAAAGGAAGCCCAGCCATTTGCATTCTGTAACTTTCTCATCCCACCCCTCTATCATGTCACCCAGAGCATCTGTGCTTTTACCTATTTTATCTATTTTAGGGCCATGCAAAAATTCTCTTAAGAAAAAGATCTCTGTTTCTTTAAAAGTTCAGAGTCCACTATTTTTTTTATTGAAGTATCATTGATATACAATCTAATATTGGTTTCAAGTGTACAACACAGTGGATTAACAGTTACCCATATTATTAAATCCTCACCTCCACTAGTACAGTCACTATTTGCCAACATAGGAAGACGTCATGCAATCATTGGCTATATTCTCCATGCTCTATTACCAATCCCTTGACCAACTTATATTATGACTGAGAATTTTTCTGCCCCTTTATCCCCTCACCCTCCCCACCCATCCACCCCAACCCCTCCCCCAAAGTAACCACCAGTCACTTTTCAGTGTCTATGAGTCTACTGCTATTTTTTTCATTTTGTTTTGTTTTGTTTTTAGATTCCACAAGGAAGTGAAATCATATGGTGTTTATCTTTCTCTGCCTGGCTCATTTCACAGAGCATCATACCCTTTAGGTCCATGTTGTTGCAAATGGCAGAATTTTTTTTATAGCTGAATAGCATTCTATTGTGTATATGTACTACCACCTCTTCTTTATCCACTTATCTATTTATTAATGGACACTTTGGTTGCTTCCATAAATACAGGGGCACATATATCTTTCTGAATCAGGGATTTTGTTTTCTTCGGATAAATTCCTAGAAGTGGAATTACTCAGTCAAAAGGTATTGCTATTTTTAGTTTTTTGAGGAACCTCCATACTGCTTTCCACAGCAGCTGCACCAGTTTACATTCCAGCGAACACTATAGGAGGGTTCCCTTTTCTCCACATCCTCACCATCACTTGTTATTTCTCATTTTTTGGATGGTGGCTATTCTAACTGGTGTGAGGTGATAGCCCATTGTGGTTTTGATTTGCATTTCCCTAATGATTAGGGATGTGGAGCATCTTTTCATGTGCCTGTTGGCCATTTGTTTTTCTTCTTTGGAGGATTGTCTTTTCATGTCTTCTACCCATTTTTTAGTGGGGTTATTTGTTTTTGGGGTGTTGAGGTGGATGAGTCCTTTATATATTTTGAACATTAACCCCTTACCAAATGAGTCATTTAGGAATATATTCTCCCATACTGTAGGATGCCTTTTTGTTCTGCTGATGGTGTCCTTGCTGTACAGGAGCTTTTAAGTTTGATGTAGTCTAACATGTTCATTTTTAATTTTGTTTCCCTTGCCCATGGAGTTGTGTCTAGAAAAAAGTTGTTCATGCTTATGTTCAAGAGATTTTTGCCTATGTTTTCTTCTAAAAGTTTTATGGTTTCTTCTCTTACATTTAGGTCTTTGATCCATTGTGAGTTTACTTTTGTGTATGGAGTTAGACAGTAATCCAATTTCATTCTCTTATGTGTAGTTGTCCAGTTTCCCAACACCAGTTATTGAAGAGGTTGTCTTTTCCCCATTGTATATGTATGGCTCCTTTATTGTATATTAATTGGCTGTATATACAAAAATCCACTATTTTTGTGCAGTGGTTCTAAAACACTTTTTTACCATAAAGCACAAGAAAGATGGCATTGACATAAACCTTACAGTCCCATGGGCATGCCCAGTTTTAAGCAGCATTGTCCCTTCTTTGCCTCCCACCCAAGAACACAGACAGGTTTGGGAAATGATGAGAAAGAACACTGTTACAATAGGGCTTGTCTTGAATATATGTATTTGTTCTCTATGGCTAATGATTCCTGTCCCCATCACTGTAAGCAAGAAATGAACAGGATGCATTAATATTAACTTTAAAAGATACCTCTTTATTTACAGAATAATTCTATCCACATTAACAACATTACCCACCATGAAAACTAAGTTTTGTAGTTAAAAAGAACTAAAATACACCAGTAGGTAACTAAAAGGAATATTTACCTTTTAGTTACTCCATGATTTCTAATTCATCTTCAAGGCAGCACTGGAATGTGAGTAGGCCTAAGAGGCCTGATCTAAGGTGTGTTTGTTTCCAGTTCTTTCCAAATGATGGAGTTTAAAAGAGATGGGAATTACCAATACTTGGAGGAAGATGAGGGCACAATGTATAGGATTTAAGGAGATGATTTGATGTCTTTATTTTTAAAATCTGGTATGTTTAAAATGTGTGTATGTTTGTGTACATATATATACAAATATATGTATAAAATATTAACTGATGCTTTAGTTATTGCCTATAAGCAATAACAATTGAAGTTTTTCAAATGATACTGCTCATATAACCACAATCTCCATAATCAATAATCAAACTTACAAATGAAGCAGAGTAAAATCCATTATTACTAAATTTGAGGCAATGCAGCCTTTCCTTTTCCTCTTCAGTCTCCACAAATACTTGATGCACTCTACACAGTCCTGGGGTCAGGGTGCTCACCACCCCAAACCCAGAGAGTGCGGCTGTTGGCTCTGAGGAGTTACACAGCTTGAAGCCAGAAGGAAATATGTGTGTTTAGGGTATATCCCTGACACCCCCCCACCTCCACCAAGAGTGTGAGGTGAGGCCTAGTAATCCTGAGTTCTCCTTTGTAACTTACATGTGAAAAGATCCATCAAGTGTGTATATAGGAAGACTTGGGTTATGATCCAGGTATTTTTTTTCAAATCCTTTCCTATAAATTCAAACCTTCACACAGTATCAATTCTGGGGAAAATATTATCCCCATACCCTGCCACTCCCAGAAAAGGACAACCTTACCTGACTATTTTTTCTGAGGGAGGGATATCACAAGTTCATGGAAACCTAATTTAAAATCAACTCATCACAAATGTGTAGGAAATCAAATCAGTTGTTTTTACAACAAATATGTTTATCTGCTACTGAAATATATATACTTATTATAATAACATATATGCCTCCCTCCCTTACACCTCCAAAAAAATTTTTTTTCAGAGACTAAGAAATTCACAGAAATAAGAATATCTCCTATATACAGAAATCATATGATTAATTTTGTTGCTATGTGCCAAACTTTCTACATAAAATTAGAGATGAAATTACACTGGCTATACTTAAATTTTAGTAGTTTCATTACTAAATTTACATAAGTACATAAGGATATTTTAATTGTAATGTATGTGTTTTTTTAATACTAAAAAGTTACTTTTAGAACAAAACAGAATTTGAAGGAACCATGGAGATTATGTATTTTTAAAAACCACTTTACTGAGTTTATGATGTACATGAAAAAGCTGAACATATTTAATATATACAACTTGGTGGGTTTGGAGTTAAGTATACCCCAAGAAACCATCACTACAATGTAAGACTAACATATTCATCACCTCCAAACATTTCCTGCTGCCCTATTTATTGATTTATTTATAAGATCTTCCCTCTTAGCAAAATCATAAGTATACAGTGAGCCAATTTTAACTATAGGCACAATACTGTACATTACATCTCTAGGTCTTATTGATCTTTTATAATTGAAATGTACCTTTTGACTAATATGTCCCTATTCCCTCCTCCTTCCCATCCCTGGCATCTACCATTCTACAGTCTGCTTCTAGGAGTTTGACTATTTTAGTTTCTTCACGTAAGTAGAGGTCATTTTATATTCCCACATACATACCTGTATCTCCTACAACCCCCATTACCAACTCTACCAATCAAGTCCAAATTCAATGAAATTATAATATAGAAATAGTGACTAAAATCCGTCAGCTAATTGGCATTAACAGAATGAGGACCAAGAGTTTTGTAACTGATATTTAATTGGGGGTGTTTCAGCTTTAAAGGTGTGGGGAAAGACATTACAATGGCCTTTATATAGCTCTATCTTGTGTGAACACTGAGCTTTTGGGTAGAGTAATGGGCGATTGAGGCCCAGGGAGTTGGGGACAAGAAGCCAGGGGTAAATGTATGGACCCAAAGGGCAGCAGCAAGAGGGGCCCAAGAAGAGAGAGCCCACTGGAAACACCTCCTGATGGAGCAGGGGGGACACCCATGGACAGAGTCTGACCATTAGCTTTAGGTCCCTGAACTCTTATTAGCCAACTGCAATCTAGAATATGCTGTCTTAACACTGCTTTAGAACTTGAAGGAAAGGGCTCTCTCCTCATCTGGGGGCCTATGAAGAAGAGGGAGGAGGATCAACATGGAGTATGGTGACCAGATGGCCGGTGACAATCAAGACCTGAGAGGGCAGTTAAATAAAAAGTAACAAATAATAACAGGACAAGGAAGGCTCTAAAAAATTCTTAAAAATACCCAGAAGGGAAATGAGTTTTTGTGGGCAAGCAAATGAGAGTCTGAATAACTTTTATTTGGATATTAATGAAAGATAATCGCAAAAGGCTGGAAAATATAAAGCACTCCAGTACACTTAGATTATTTATAACATTCTACTCACAGATATGAGATTCCTTCTCAATGAATGTGGAGTTGCAGCATAACTAATTATAACTTTCTAATAACTTGACATATGACAACTTATTAAAACCATTCTACCTTCTTTTTACTTGACTTATCTCCAATTGGAGTGCTTGTATCTGTTTTCTACTGCTGTATATCCTCAGGGAATGAGGGAAAGGAACCAAGAGAGAGAAGAAAACTAACACTCACTATGCACCTAAGTCCAAAGTGCTTTTTAAACATTGTCTGCATTTAATCCATAGCAACCTTCTGAAGGAGGTGTTTAAAATCCTGTTTTATAAATCAAGAAATGAGGGCTCAAAGTTAACTCACTTATCCAAGATGACAGTGTTTCTCAAGCTTGAGTAAAGAATAGATCCTTTTTCTAAGAATCACCAAGAATATATCAAGTCTCTGGTTTAAAACACATTGATCTAAGATGAGTTATGAAAGTATCTTTCAGGTATGAGTTACCACAATAAAAAGAAAGCTTATTCATGTAAGGGTAAGCAATAATTTAAATATCATCATTGAATTGAAAACACACACACACATATACAGACTTCAAAATACAAGGACCTGAGAATAATGTCTTCAGACCCCTAGTTATCCACAGACTCTTGAGAAACATAACTCTTTTACCATACTCCCATTATTTCAGTAGAAGTCATCAATAAAAGGATTGAACAGTGCTCTATATCATAATAAGTAAAATGTTAAATTGTTGAAACTCACAGTCTGCAACCTGACATGAAAATCCATATTCTGATTTCTATTTTGTATACAAACTTCCACAATGTATAGCTGTGTGTATCTAAAGCTTTGTAAAAATGGGTCAGCATCAGAAGATCAAAGTTATGACACTGTCGTGCTATGTAAGGTCATTATTTCTGGAGTCGGTTTCCCCCAGGGTGTGTCCTGCTCCCATAAGCATGTTCAACTGGTTTAAATAGCCTGAGACTCTTGCTGGGAAATTATTCTAGCCTTTCTGCCCCTCCCCCTCAATGGCCTGCCTTGCTCTAGGCTCAGTTTAAACAAACCAGTTACAACTGGTTTCTCTGTATATTCTCTGTACAACCAATTCTCTGTATATCTTACCCTTTAAAAGCAATTTCATACACAAATTCCAGGGTTCAACTCACATGATACAAATTTAGGTCGTAGAACAAACTATCCACTTCAAGCAGGAATTTCCTTTATCCCAGTAACTGCAACTACCACTTTAACAAAGATGTGATTTGGCTGTCTTGCAGGGTTCCAATCTGATCCCTCTTTGCACTGCTAGAGATAACAGTTAAAAGCAAAAAATCTACATGTATAGATGGAAAACACATTGTATAAATCAGGCACCAGGTCATAATCAATGCATTCTTCTTAGGAATTCAGACTTTATTTTCTTGAATTTCTTTTGTAGACATCCATTAATAATTTTTTAAAGATGTATGATTCCTAGAGATTAAATCCCATTAAACATCACAATGGGAGGATTATTTCTGATTGGGAATGGGCCCCTTTCCCATCTGGGATTTCATCTGCTACCCTTTTGACTACATAACTAATTCAAGTGGATTCAAGAACCTGATCTATTAGTGGATATTTGAGTTACAGAGAAACTAGGTGAACTAACCTAGAGAACTATCACTTTCAATGAGCATTTACTGCTGTCAGAGACTATGCCATGCTTTACCTACTAATCTCATCGAATCCTAGTTTCTCTGACAGATAGCTATTATTATGCAATTCAAAAAACTATCTTTTCACCCAGACAATCAAATACCGCAGGGCAGCAGGGGCCTCTGGAATCTCTCTGTCAGAGGGTGTTAGGAGGCACACTATAGGGGAATTAGAAACTGTGCATAGCAAACACATTGTTTTTAGATTGGACGTTTAGTTGTTGTTGTTCAGAGATGATGAAAGTGATGTGAAAGGACTCATTGACTCTCCCCTGCAGTTACACCGGATGGACCTGCTTCAGGTGTTGCCGCTTTGCAACAGCAGTGAGGACCAGCACTGTGGGAGGAATAGCTCATCATGAATCCTAGATAATACATGAATGTAGATGATAAAAATGCATGTGATAACTAAAAAAAAAGGAAGTAGGCATAAGTCTAAATTGCATTTTTCATTAGGAAAGAGCTAGTCATAGAACTGTAGAGATGTGAGATTTTTATAACAAAATGGGAACTGTGTTTCACAGCCTTCCAAAAGTACATTTTCAATTGCTCTCTCTGCACCCCTGAAGAGCTGACCTGATTTAGGAGGCCTTTTTCCACTTGAAATGTGGAATACCAGCTCAAATACAGCATGTCAGTGAAAAATGAAATTCAAGCTGTGTATTTTTTCTCTCACTGATAAGAGCACCCAGCTGTTCTCATGTGCCCACCTTGGCAGGGAAGCTGGAAGCCAGTGAGTACCTGGGAGAGAAGAGGTGACAGGGGGCACACTTGTCTGCAGATGCCACAGCTGGCCATTCAAGTTGCATTGATTCACATATTAATACTGGAACCCTTACTAACCATTAAAACTGAAAAAGGGTTGGGTTTTGCCTAATTCTTTGACCTCTATCTAGGAAAAAAAATGACTATTAAATCAATCCTATAACATTTCACCTCTTGTTGTAAACATTGTCAGGGTAATTTGACAAAAGAAAATTTAAAAAATGTATTGCTAATAGTTTCCTTTCTTCCCTTCCCCCTTTCCTTGATTTTGCTCCTTTCCCTCTTCCTTCCTTTCTTCCTAACAAATGAACCCCTAAACCATAAATTTGTTGTCTAATATCCATGTACCATTAAGCTAAGAAAGATGAAACTGACAAAACATTTTTTTCCCTTAATAATAAACTACAGTCAGTGACTGAGCTGTTTTCATTTCAGGGTGTGTTTGTTTATGAGCAGTGTGAGTCTGCAGCCTTTAGGACTGAAGCTGATATCTGGGACATGTCACTGGAGGTGTTAGATAGCGAGAGTCCCGAGTTGGCAGAAGGCGGAAGCAGGCAAGGCCGCATCTCCTCTTTGCTCTCTACCAGCCTTAGCTTTGCTTTCTGTGATTCTTCTCTAACTCCCTTCATTGCCATTTTGCAAGCGTTGACCAGAAACGTCAAGATTGTTTGCTGTCTCAAATCCCACAATATCCATGACCTTGAACAGAATGTACATAATATCTAAAAGGGAAATGGCAGAATTGGTGGTAAACTTTTTTATGTAGTCTTTTCTTCCCTGGGAACACATAGCTATCTTGAAAGAACAACTCTACAAAAAATGTTATGCGTCACTGGGGATTCAGATAATTACAGTATGAACAAGACTCAGTTAAATCAGCCAACCAACAGATACCAAGTTCACAACTTCTAGGCTGAGTTAGAAATTAGATTCCCACCCCACTTTTCTTCACACACCCCCTCCTCACATATGAGCCAATTACAAAATAAGAACTTATCAATGCTTATGTCCTCAAGCAAAATCTCAAGGATGTTTTAACTTTCACCAGAAAAGACAGGCAGATCTCATGAGACAAAGACAAGGCTGCTTTATTTCACTAAGAAATTAAATAAGGTATCAAACCAGGACCTGCCCCAGAAAAGTGTTTAAAGTGTACATATTTCCCTAGCGTTTCAGGTCTTTGCAACCCACAGGCCAGCAGCCCCTCCCTGCTGCCCAGCTGCTGGGAGGTGGGCATCTGTTTCCGGCACACCACTCAGCCCTCTCCAAGCCACTCTCAAGAAGGGACCTTGGAGGAAGGTTTCAGTCAATGTCACTGTGGAGTCAGTTTAAGTAAATTTGTGAATGTCATGAAGTGTGTTTTGGAGATAAGAGTCTTACCTTTAATTATGGAATAAAAGGCTTTTCCTTTCTCAAAAGAACTTTAGGCCTTATTGTGCAGATATAGGGCTATGGTGGAGGCCTGCAGACAGAAAATACCCTGTACTACTCTAAAGACTGACTTCTTTAATTAGGTTTAGATCGGGTCTACCAACGCAATGAGTCTGTGTAAACATGTCCCGTACAATCTGCATTTGAAAGCTTTTTGTACATTTGTGACATTTGTACTTTGTAAACTCCATTTTCCTGGCAGAATAAAAACACCTATTATAAATTGCCTTTTCTTAAAATTAATGATAGTAACACATCTTGGCATAATGTTTTCACAGCATCAGCCTCATGACAACCTGGGAAGTGGGCAGAGCTGGCCTGGTCTCCTCATTCTACAGATTGGGAAATCAGGGCCTGGAGAAGCTGAGGAGTGTGCTTGGGTCAAAGGACCAGCTATTCTCAGAATTTCTTTTTTGTACCAATGGGTCCCAAATATGACATCAGAATCAGATTCCTAGATCCCACCCTAAGAGATCTAGAGTAGGCTGGAATCTGCATGTTTGCAAAGGGTTCCTTAGTGATTCTACAGACAGATTCACCCTAACGATCATGATAAGTACTCAAGTAAGGAAAGGAAATGCTGACATAGCATGGTGTCTCCTGCAATCATCCCCTCAAATCAGCTCTAAATTCAGTTGTTGAGTCCTCAATGGCACAGACCTAGTGGAGGTAGAATAGAGATATAAAGAAGACAGAGAATCCAGATTTGGCAAAAGAACAGAAAACTGAAGATTAATTCCAAATTTGTAGTCTAGAGTGCTGTCTGTACATAACATTGATTCAGATTCCCCCATCACACCAAAGGGAGGAGTCCAGAGTTGTTGCTGACCATGTGATCCCTTACACAGAGCTGGTGTAGAAAACCTGAGAAAGCCACTCCTTCCAGAAGCCCAGAGGCATCCTGGGCTACTGAAATCCTACCTTTGGTCCACCATGGAGCCACTTAGTGTCTAGAAAGCACAGAATGTTCTTTATGCCCATGATTTAACAAACATAAAACTTCAAACTAGTTGTTGGATTGTGTTAGATGTGAAATGCAAAGATTATCCTGAGAATAAAAGGCATTCGCAGCAGGAAGTCAAGTGCAAGGTGGCTTTTTCCATCAATTCACAGGGAGTTTTTAGTCTCAAGGAGAAATGTGATAACTGGCACCAGACTGCCTGGGTTCAGCGCCGTGACTCAGTAGTGAATAAACTACATCAAGTTCCTTTACCTCTCTGACCCTCACTTTCTTCATGTCATAGGATTACTGTGAGGCTTAATAGTATGAAATCATCTAAAATTTTGTATTTTCTGCATTTTCATGACTTAGTGGGAAGCAACTTCAATTTGTAAAGAATTTTTTCGTAAAACATAACAATGAGGCTAATAAAGAGCAGTGGCAGGCACTTAATAAATATTATTTATTTGTTAAAACAATTACTATTCTTAGTTTTAAAAGGTAATGGAAAAACAATAGAATATTTGTTTCAGTTTCTATGAGACATACATAATCACAAAATCTATCAATTAGTGGTCTCAGGGTGCAAACACTATAAATCCACTCTGGCTAACAGAAGCCAGTAAAAGAAACTGATTGGAAGTTATGGGATAGCTCACAGAAGGAAAAGCTGAGGAACCAGGTCTCATTAAGAACAGGATCCAGGCAGCTAGAGATTTAGTGTCAGGAACCAGCTGGCAGTCTCTTCAGGGCCTTGTCCTTGGGATGAATGAACCACAGTCATTATTTCAGACGGTGTGTTCCTCATTTAAGATTCAAATTCCAGAGCACCTATTGTCCTGGCTGGGGTCGTGTGTGCATCCCTCGCCTAGGAAGTAATGGTACAATATATTCTAATTGAAATTCCTACTTAGACCCCAAGGGGTAAGTAAAATTAGGGTTACTGTTACTAGATGGCAACATGCTAGGCAGGCAAAGAGGACAGATGTCCACCATTTTACCATCTAGTTATATTCAAAATGTTCTTTTATACAAGTTGGTTGGAATCTGTTCACATTTTGCCACAGGTACCAAAATATGTGTCCTCTAGCTAGCCCCCAAAAGAAGCCAGTTTCACTCACAATGCACTAGAAGTAACATTACCAATATTCTTTAGCCCAAGCTCCCTAAGGATTCTTAAGCCTGACCTTAAGTCTAAGTCCTTCCCTTTCAAACCCATGTAAGTATTGAGAAAAACAAAGAGGAGCATATGGTCCACATGAAGCTCCTGGAGACTGGTCCATTAATTCCATATTGATGTATTGAGAAACTATGCAAAAAAAAAAAGAGGAGGGGGGAGCAGGACCTGATTCTGTGCATCACTGAAAAGAGTAATAGAAGCTTCCAAAGGGAATATAGAGTTTTCAAAAGGTTAAAAATTGACTCATACAAATAAGAAACAAATATGTACCGCAGATTTTATTCAACCCATTAATTATTGAGAAAACCAGGAGAATGGTAAAACTGGTGCACAGAGCATTTTGAGAAAATGGGTATTTATAGGCATTTTGAAAAAGCATGTTAAAATATGATTCCTGGTTAGATATTAAACTAATGAATGTCTTGCAGGAAAATGAAACCATAATCACCATAATTTCTGGTGCTTTTTATACCAGACAGAAATAATTTGCATCTGTATGGGAAACAAATCTATAAATTAAAATGTAACTTCCCAGAGTCTGAGCTTTTAATCAATAGGGAGAATAGCGAGCCTCAATTACAGGTGCATGCCTCCAAGAAAATGAGGAATCCCTGTGCTGTCAGGGCCTTGCTATACCCGGCCCCGCATGGTGAAGAGGAGACGTGATGGAGTCTCTCAGATTTATTTCCAAGCTCTGGATAGTTTTTCTTGACAAGAGGATGTTAGCAGGGACCAAGGACTCAGGGGATGAGGGAGCAGTGGCAAGAGGAGGCCTCAGGCTGGGAGAGTGTCTCAGGTAGAAGAGGTCTCTGTCCTGTGGCAGGGGACGAGAGAGCGGAGGCCTTCCTCTACACAAGGAGTTCTTATGTCAGGTGTTCTGCAGGAAAACCATAATTAACATTTGCAATGATGGCAAGTCATGGCGGGTACTTCATGAGTAAGACACCAAAAGGCTTATATGGATGCATACTAAATTGCATTTATTAAAATGTTTTAATAAATTGCATTTATTAAAATTGCATTGTCTGATGCCACACAAATTTTACAGCCTATTAACTTACTATTTTTAGGCTTCCATTCCTTTCTGGAAGTAGAAGGCAATTTTCTTTCTTATCTCTTTAGTTTTTGAAATTCCTAAAAATCAATTTTTTTCGCTCTTAATTTAAATCCAGTAATTCAAGATAAGCAGCACAACTCCAACAATATCTATTTTAAAAGTACCATAGTAATTTTATCATCCTAGAATGAAAGTACCCTCATTTTTAGGAAATCATATTTCTCAGGACATAAAAAAGGAATGGACTTTTTTCCTCTGCTACTATTTGACCCAGAGAATGGATGAGATGACCTCTAGAATTCCTTTATATTATTGTTGTCCTAGAATTTTATGTTAACTAGATTTCTCAGATGGTCCTATAACACATCAGTAACAGACCGTTAAAGGTATACATTGTGGCCGACTTTAATAATTCATCTTTTAAGTTTCCTGTCATCAATACATTTAAAATATAAATCATGTGCTAAGAATGTTTACCATACTCTGTAACTAAGTTACAGGCACCTTAAGAGCTGGGATCTTGTCATCTTTCGCAAATATAAATCTAACAGTGTGCTTAGCATATAGTAGCTGCTCAGTAAATTTTTTTGATTAAATGGATGAGCATTATTTAATATCCAGAGGTTGAGATTCTGATTAGAAAAATCAGTAAAATTGTGTTGTTCCCCCTAAAATTGAAAACCACTTTGTGAAAATATTGACAAAACACATTTAAAAAATTATCTTACCCCATTTGAGAATGGTTTATATTTTAGAATATGAAAAGGAAAAGACAGAAAACAGAATCCTTTGCTATTAATCGCTATTATCACAGGTAAAGCAATGACTCAGATATAACTGACAGGATTAGAAGTCCATTGTTTGAGAATTATTCATCATTTTTGCTCTGTTCATATCTCATTTCCTTCTGTCATTATCTGCAACTATTCACAACATGAAGCTTTTTGTTGTTTTGTTTTGCTGTTGTTGCCAAAAGGACTAAATAATTAATTTCTAACCTTCTGGGTCACAGTTTTGGAAAAACTTTTATGCTCATTTAACACTAAGCTCTGTTTCAGTATGTTTTCAGGCATGTGTCTTTTGGAGCGCCCTTTCAAAATTAAAAGCAGATTGTGCAAGTTCTTTGTCTGAGAACCAACTATAAAACTTCAGGAAGTCTAACTGCGGTTAAGTAAAATAACAAAATTTCATGTTAAAAGCTGACTCCCAGGAAAATTATTCCATTTTGTTTGGAAAAGGACTGTCAGAATTCATACTGGTAGAAACATGTGGTATCACTGTAATTATTTATCTTCTTGCTTTCACAAGGCGGCATAGAGCAGGGGACTAGGGAAAATGCATGTTTGGATCTACGGGAAAGTTCCTAATCAATTCATCCAATAAATGCTATTTCCATCTTTTCAGACACTGCTCTAGGCACTGGTGATAGTGAACTAGATACACAAGTTGTCAGCCCTGAAGACTTTGCAGCCTCATAGCTGAGATAGACAATTAACAAGTATGCAAGATTATTAAAAATATAATTAGAGATCGTGGTAAGTAACATGAGGAAATAAAAAGGGTTCATGTTAAGGAGTGTAGGGAGAGAACCACTTTAGATAGGTTCATCAGGAAAATCCTCTCTAAATAGCTGTATTGATTAGAACTCTTTATGTTATAAATACCAATGGCAAAAACAAACCAACTTAAACAATAAAAAGAATGTGTTGATTTGTCTGAGGATACATCTAATCACCCGCAGGGTTTGGTCTAGCAGCTCAAAGCCATTTCAGATCTTCAGCCCATCTCCCTCCTCTGCTTTCCTCACTGATGAACTCATCAATAGGCTCCACACAGTCTCTTCACACTCATCACCACCACCACACCATCCATCACACATATATTCTCATTCATGAGCATAACTGCTATCCAATAAGCCAGGGAAAGAGGGAGGTCTCTTCTAAAAGCTCTTAATGAATAGAAAGGAACTTTCCTTTCCCAGAAGCCCTAATAAATGTCCTGTCACATCTTGGCTTACAAGCCCATCCCTGAATGAACCACTGTGGCCAGGGTAATGGAATAGGCTTATTGGCTCAAGCCAATTGGGACCGTGCCTGGAGCTGAACATGGGGTCCATCCCACCTAAACCACAAGCTTTAAACTGGGGCAAGAGTGGAACTCTATAGTAAAATTGGGTCACTCTCTTACCAAAAGGATGGATGGATGGATGTGGAGTGCAAAACAACAGATGCCTTCTCTCCAAGGAGCTGACATTTAAATTGAAAGCTGAAGAAGCCAACCATATAACAGAGCAGTAGAGAGGGTTTCATGTACCGGTGACAGCAAATGAAAAGGTCCAAGGCAGAAAGAACTTGGCATTCACAAGGTATTTGTGAAATAGATCATTACTAAACTCTGATAATTTAATCAAGAATTCTTTCCCAACAACAAAAGAACTGAGAAGAAACATGTCAATTCTAGGGTAACATGCCTACCTTGAATCTGCTTTCCCATATTCAGGTATTTTCCCTACTATAATAAATAGCTTCACATGAGCTATTTCAATAACGTTGGGCCATAATATGGTATATAATATCACACATGGCATAACTAATCTGATGTAAATTCCATATTTGATAACTATTCAGGCAAAATTGGGGAGTATGACCGAGAAAAACATCCTTGAGTTACTTGGTAAAGATTTGCTTGAATTATGGGATTAGTAGCAAATATAATTGCTCTTCTAATCTCAGCAGTTAGATGAGAATAAACTGCTATAGTAAACAGTGTCCCAGGTCTCACTTTAGATGATGTATTATGAGTTAAGCTGAAATTGAGTATTTTCAGTCATTGTTTGGTTGACTTCTGGAATTGCCCTTATACGAGAGTCTAGTATAGTTAAATGGAAAGAGATAAACTGATTTTGAAATCAGCTGGGGCCTCAATTTCAGCTCAGCCACTTGGTAGTCGTTTGAATCTGAGCAAATTGGTGAAAATCCTAGAGACTCAGTTTGATAATCTATAAAAAGGCATACCAAAACCCACCCCTCAGAAGTATTTTGAGGCTTATGACATGATGCCTATGATAACATCCAATGCAGTATGACCCACAGCACATGCTCAACAAATGTGGTCGTTTCCTCTTGTTCCTTTCCTCCTGAAAAGGAAACCGGTCCCAGGGACCAGGCCCCAAGTGGCTTGTTTCCTCTGTGGCAGAGAGGAGCATTTTAAGTGAGAGTGCCCTATGGGTAGGTGCTCCAAACTGCCAATGCCCTGCGCACTCTGTCAAAGAGACCACTGGAAGGAGGACTGCCCTCAGAGGTGAAGGCAGCTGGGGCTGGACTTGCAACAGTATGGTCAAGACTGACGGGGCCCGGGGCTACCCATGCTGGCTCCTGTCACCATCATAACCCCACAGGAGCCCAGGGTGATTCTCTCTGTAGGAGGCCACACCATCGATTTCCTGCTCAATACTGGAACCGCCTATTTGGTCCTCCTCCATAATCCTGGCCCTCCCTCCTCCCAGTCAACTACTATTAGAGGCGTATCTGGGAAGTCAATAACCAAATATTTTACTCAGTCTTTTAAGTTGTGAATGGGACTCAGTGCTATTTTCACATGCCTTCCTAGTAATCCCAGAAAGTTTGACGCCGCTTCTAGGCCATGATATACTCTCTAAAGTACAAGCCTCTGTACATATGAATGTAGAAAAAGATAAGCAAAATCTTCCCCTAGTGGAAGTAGACATTAATCCTGAAGTCTGGGCAACTAATAGGATCATTGAAAAAGCAAAATCAGCCCAACCAGTACAGGTCCATCTTAAAGACCCTAATTACTTCCCTCATAAGAGGCAGTGTCCCTTAAAACCAGAAGCTCCTGAAGGTTTAAAGCCAATTATTACTAACTTAAAGGCTCAAGGTCTCTTAATTGCCTGTAACAGCCCTTGCAATACTCCCATATTAGGAGTACAAAAGCCAGATGGAAGCTGGTGCCTTGTACAAGCCCTACGAGCCATTAATGAAGCAGTTGTGTCCCTACATCCTATAGTACCTAATCCCTACACTCTATTATCCAGGTTCCTGAGGGAACAGCATGGTTTACTGTGCTAGGCCTAAAAGATGCTTTCCTTTGTATCCATTTGCACCTGAGTCTCAATTTCTCTTTGCTTTTGAAGATGCTATAAATCCCTCAGCCCAATTAACCTGGACAGTCTTGCCCCAAGGATTTAGAGATAGCCCACATCTATTTGGGCAAGTCTTAACTAAAGACCTACCTTCCTTTAATTCATGGGAAGTGGAAATCATCCAAATGTGAATGATATACTGCTTTGTGCCACCACTGAGGCAGAGTGTCAGGAAGGTACTCAGAAATTACTAAACTTTCTAGCTGACTGTGGCTATAAAGTCTCCCAACAAAAAGCACAGATCTGTCAGCAGCAAGTAAAAATTTGGGCCTTAACCTCTCTCAGGGAACCAGAGCCCTGGGAGAAGAGAGAATATGACCCATTCTCTGCCACCCATTACCCTCTACTATCCAGCAACTGAAGGGATTTTTGGGCATCACTGGATATTGCAGAATTCGGGTCCCCAGATATGGAGTTAGTCAAACCCCTCTACCAACTCCTTAAAGGCACCATAAAACTCCAGTGGGAACCTGATGCCATTAAAGCTTATGAGGCTTTGAAGAAAGTCCTACTCCAGGCCCCCACCTTAAGCCTACCCACTGGAAACCGGTTTAACCTATTTGTTACTGAGGGATCGGGAGTGGCGCTGGGAGTACTAACTCAACCTTGAGGAGAAATGCAGCAGCCCATAGCCTATATAAGTAAGGAACTAGACCCAGTAGCTAAGGGCTGGCCACACTGTCTGAGATCTGTAGCAGCAGTGGCCCTGCTAGTACCTAAAGCCACAAAGCTGACCCTGGGAAGAGACCTGATAGTGCATGCACCCCATAACATCACCAGCTCATTAAACACCCGGGGAGACCTGTGGCTGTCAGACAGCAGGCTACTAAAATATCAGTCACTCCTCCTTGAGGGCCCTGTCACCCAGCTGCAGACATGTTCCATCCTAAACCCAGCTACCTTGCTACCTGAATCCATGAATAAAGGACCTGAGCATGACTGCCAACAGGTCCTTGCCCTAAACTATTCTGCCAGAGAAGACCTAAAAGACACCCCACTAAAGAACCCAGAGCTTGTCCTCTTCACAGATGGCAGCTCCTTTATTGAGCAGGGCCAGCAGAAAGCTGGCTATGCAGTTATGACTCTGTGGGATACTATCAAGTGCCAACCACTTTCACTGGGCATGAGTGCCCAGCTGGCAGAATTAATAGCCCTCACTAAAGCCCTTGAGACAGGGAAAGGAAAGAGAGTCAATATATATACTGATTCTAAGTATGCCTACCTAGTGCTGTATGCCCATGCAGCCATATGGAAGGAAATTTAGTTTTTAAATTCTGAAGGTTCTCTTATCAAATACCATAGTGAAATTAACCAGCTAATTCAAGCTGTGCATAAGCCTAAAGAAGTAGCAGTTATTCACAGCAGAGGCCACCAGAAAGGAATAAATGAAATAACAGAAGGAAACAGGTGAGCTGATACAAAGCCAAAGAGACTTATAAGGCACCTATCCAAGCCCCTCTCTTATGGACAGGTGTGCCAGCTGATATTATCCCCAGCTATAGTAAAAAAGAGCTGCAAGATGGCCTCTCCAAAGGCAGTTCTCTCCTTCCCTCTGGTTGGCTTCAGACAGATGATGAGAAATTTATTTACCTCAGAGTACAGAATGGAAAGTTCTTAAAACTTTACACCAGACTTTCCATTTACATATAGAAAATACCTATCAGATGGCCAAAAGTATTTTTGCAGGCAGTAGTCTATTAAAGACCATAGAGCAAATCACTAAAGCCTTGTGAGATTTGTCAAAGAAATAACTCATTAAATTAAAAAGCCGCTCCTCCTGGCTTACAGCGAGCAGGCACATACCCAGAAGACTGGCAAATAGATTTCACACATATGCCAAAGACAAAAGGACTCCAGTATCTCCTCGTGTGGATAGATACATTCACAGGATGGGTCGAGGCCTTCCCCTGTAAAACTGAACAAGCAAAAGAAGTTAGTTAAAGTACTCTTACATGAAATTATTCCCTTATTTAGGATGTCCCAAGGATTACAAAGTGACAATGGCCCAGCACTTAAAGCAGCCGTCACTCAAGGAGTGCCCCGGGCCCTTGGTATTCAGTATAATTTACACTGTGCCTGGAGGCCGCAATCCTCAGGCAAAGTGGAAAAGACTAATGACATCATAAAACGACATTTAAGGAAACTGTCACAAGAAACTCACTTGCCCTGGCGTGACCTACTACCATTAGCCATAATAAGAATAAGAAACACTCCCAAAATTCTGGGGTTACGTCCCTTTGAAATGCGCTCTATGGAAGACCTTTCTTAAAGAGTAATTTAATCATGGACAGAGAAGTCACAGAAATAATCCAGTATGTGACACACCTTGCTAAATTTCAGGCACTCCTTCAAAATCTAACTGAAGGACAAAATAGAACCCCTCTTTGAACTAGGAGATCAAGTTCTAATTAAGTCAACTCCTTCTAATTCTCCAACTCTTAATCCAGTCTGGGAAGGGCCCCACACTGTTATACTCTCTTCTACTGCTGTCAAAGTCACAGGTATCAAAGCCTGGATTCACCATTCCAGAGTAAAGGCCTGGAAAAACTCTTCCCAAGACCTCCCAGACAACACAGATAAAGAAGAACCCATTGCACAGAGCACCAAAGCTCAAGAACCTGAATATGCCTGTGAACCTTTAAAAGACTTGAAACTACTATTCGAAAAGAAAAAAACCCCAACTAAAGATGATTAAGATAAGTACCCCATGACTCCTGAATACTACATAGTTTTTCTGTACTCATAAATATAACATGCTCATCTCTTTATGTTATTATTAGAAATCTCCTCCTATAAAATCAATATGAAGTCTTTATTATTCTTCTATTTGCTACTCTCTTATACTCCTTTCATAATGAATGAATCTAACTTCTTTTTAACTTGAACTGAAGATTTAGCTAAAGTAAATGGAAGTTCATCCTGTTGGATATGTAGATTACTTCTTGTTTCTAGTACCTCAGGAATCCCTTAGTGGGTGTCTCCTCTTCAGAGACATAATTAGTTTCAATTACAAATTCTTAAAAATGATCCATACACTGCCCACAAATATTAAGTTTTTAAATAACTAGGCCTCCTTCCTACCTTCTTCAATCAACCTTTCTGAGAACCAGTCCTCACTGGAAGCCTCTGAAAAGGCAGAATGAGAGGAAGGAAAATAGAGAAAGGAAGAGGGGAGGAAGAAAACATTTCCACCTTTCCACCAACCTAGAAAACTGCCCTTCCATTCCTGCTTTGGGCCAAGCCACTATCTGTTTCCATTCAGGCCTCTTGAAGAGAGGGAGAGGCCTCGTTTCTTCTTTATAAAAATTATATTAGATTGAGGGTAAAGCCAAGATGGTGGCGTGAGTAGAGCAGCGGAAATCTCCTCTCAAAGCCATATATATTTTTGAAAATACAGCAAATACAACTATCCCTAAAAGAAAGACTAGAAGATACAGGACAACAGCCAGGCTACATCCACACCTGTGAGAACCCAGCACCTCGTGAAGGGGGTTAAGATACAAGCCACAGCCCAGCGGGACCCAAGCACCCCTCACCCCAGTTCCCGGTGGGAGGAGAGGAGTCTGAGCAGGGAAGGAGAGG
The DNA here is from genome assembly GCF_040802235.1 of Manis javanica. NCBI lineage: Eukaryota > Metazoa > Chordata > Mammalia > Pholidota > Manidae > Manis > Manis javanica. Next base: position 41,658,598 of record NC_133167.1, on the reverse strand, counting down.
GAGCCCAGGACTGCTAAATAGCCAGCCCTAGCCATCTGCACTGGAGCACAGACATGCAGTGCATGCATGGGGTGCTGGAAACTAGGGAAACAGGACAGTAAGACCTGTGAGTTGGTCCCTGCAGCCGGCGCCCCTGGGACAAAGAAAAGTGAGTGCCTTTTGAAAGTCTTAAAGCGACAGGGACCCCACTACTGGATGGAAGCATCCCGGGTCACTTAGCCCAGCAGCTGGGAATCCCAGGGAACTCTGGGTGCCCTAACCGCTGGGCGGCAGCGCAGCTCGGAGGCTCCTCACAGAGATAAACAGCCTCCCATCTGTTTCCCCTCTGACACCTCTCCACCATAGTGGAGAAGCAGCCTGACGCAGCAGGCAGAGCTTCTTCCACAGCAGCCGGGCAAGATTTAGAAACCCCATCTGCGCACAGCTGCCCAGCACTAGCCACTAAGGGTCACTGTTATCCAAGGAGAGGAAGGCCACAACTAGCAAGAAGGGACGTTCCCCCAGCCAACACATGCAACAGCTCCCCACAAATGCCTCTATCGCCATGAAAAGGCTAAAGAATTTGATACAGACCAGACTAACCCAGACATCCTCCCCTGCCAAGGAATCTGGGGAAATAGACCTAACCAATCTCCCTGAAAAAGAATTCAAAATAAAGGTCATAACCATGCTGATGGAGCTGCAGAGCAATATACAAGAGCTAAGGGATGATGTACAGAAGGAGATTACAGAAATGAAACAACCTCTGGAAGGATTTATAAGCAGAATGGATAAGATGCAAGAGGCCATTGATGGAATAGAAAACAGGTAAAAGGAATGCATAGAAGCTGATGCAGAGAGAGATAGAAGGATCTCCAGGAATGAATCAATATTAAGACAACTGTGTGAACAATTCAAACGGAACAATATCCACATTATAGGGGTACCAGAAGAAGAAGAGAGAGAAAAAGGGATAGAAAGTGTATTTGAAGAAATAATTGGTGAGAACTTCCCCAAACTGGTGGAGGAAATAAATGTTCAGACCACAGAAGTATACAGAACTCCCAACAGAAGGGACCAATGGAGGACAACACCAAGACACATGATAATTAAAATGGCAAAGATAAAGGACAAGGACAGAGTTTTAAAGGCAGCTTGAGAGAGGGAAAAGGTCACCTACAAAGGAAAACCCATCAGGCTATCATCAGACTTCTTGACAGAAACCTTACAGTTGAGAAGAGAATGGCATGATATATTTAATGCAATGAAACAAAAGGGCCTTGAACCAAGAATACTGTATCCAGCATAATTACCATTTAAATATGAAGAAGGGATTAAACAATTCCCAGACAAGCAAAAGGTGAGGGAATTTGCCTCCCACAAACCACCTCTACAGGATATTTTAGAGGGAATGTTCTACATGGGAGCACTCCTAAGGCTAAATAGATGACACCAGAGAAAATAAAATCACAGCAAAAATGCAGACCAACAAAATACTAACTAAAGACAAAAATAAAATCAACTACCCACAAAAGCAGTTAAAGGAAACACAAAAGAGCACAGAATAAAACACCCAACATATAAAGAATGGAGGAGGAGGACTAAGAAGAGAGAGAAATAAAGAATCACCAGACAATGCTTATAATAGCTCAATAAGTGAGTTAAGTTAGGGAGTAAGATACTAAAGAAGCTAACCTTGAACCTTTGGTAACCACAAATCTAAAGCCTGCAATGGCAATAAGTACATATCTTTCAAGAATCACCCTAAATGTAAATGAACTGAATGCACCAATAAAAAGACACAGAGTAATAGAATGGATAAAAAAGCAAGACCCATCTATATGCTGCTTACAAGAGACTCACCTCAAACCCAAAGACATGCACAGACTAAAAGTCAAGGGATGGAAAAAGATATTTCATGCAAACAACAGGGAGAAAAAAGCATTTGTTGCAATACTAGTATTAGAAAAAATAGACTTCAAAACAAAGAAAGTAACAAGAGATAAAGAAGGACATTACATAATGATAAAGGGCTCAGTTCAACAAGAGGATATAACTATTATAAATATATATGCATGCAACACAGGAGCACCAGCATATGTGAAACAAATACTAACAGAACTAAAAGACGAAATAGACTGCAATGCATTCATTTTAGGAGACTTCAACACACCATTCACTCCAAAGGACAGATCCACCAGACAGAAAATAAGTAAGGACACAGAGGCACCGAACAACACACTAGAACAGATGGACCTAATAGACATCTATAGAACTCTACATCCAAAAACAACAGGATACACATTCTTCTCAAGTGAAATGGAACATTTTCCAGAATAGACCACATACTAGGCCACAAAAAGAACCTCAGTTAATTCAAAAAAATTGAAATCCTATCAACCAACTTTTCAGACCACAAAGGTATAAAACTAGAAATAAATTGTACCAAGAAAGCAAAAAGGCTCACAAACACATGGAGGCTTAACAACATGCTCCTAAATAATCAATGGATCAACGACCAAATTAAAATAGAGATCAAGCAATATATGGAAACAAATGACAACAACAACACAAAGCCCCAACTTCCGTGGGACACAGCAAAAGCAGTCTTAAATGGAAAGTATATAGCAATCCAGGCATATTTAAAGAAGGAAGAACAATCCCAAATGAATAGTCTAATGCCACAATTATCAAAATTGGAAAAAGAAGAACAAATGAGGCCTAAAGTCAGCAGAAGGAGGGACATAATAAAGATCAGAGAAGAAATAAATAAAATTGAGAAGAATAAAACAATAGAAAAAATCAATGAAACCAAGAGCTGTTTCGTTGAGAAAATAAACAAAGTAGATAAGCCTCTAGCCAGGCTTATTAAGAGAAAAAGAGAATCAACACACATCAACAGAATCAGAAACGAGAAAGGAAAAATCACGATGGACCCCATAGAAATACAAAGAATTATTAGAGAATACTATGAAAAACTATATGCTAACATGCTGGAACACCTAGAAGAAATGGACAACTTCTTAGAAAAATACAACCTTCCAAGACTGACCAAGGAAGAAACACAAAATCTAAACAAACCAATTACCAGCAAAGATATTGAAGTGGTAATCAAAAAACTACCCAGGTACAAAACCCCCAGGCTAGATGGATTTACCTTGGAATTTTATCAGACATACAGAGAAGACATAATACCCATTCTCCTTAAAGTTTTCCAAAAAATAGAAGAGGAGGGAATACTCCCAAACTCATTCTGTGACGCCAACATTACCCTAATACCAAAACCAGGCAAAGACCCCACCCAAAGAGAAAATGACAGACCAATATCCCTGATGAACATAGATGCAAATATACTCAACAAAATATTAGCAAACCGAATTCAAAAATACATCCAAAGAATCTTACACCATGACCAAGTGGGATTCATCCCAGGGCTGCAAGGATGGTACAACATTCGAAAATCCATCAACATCATCCACCACATCAACAAAAAGAAAGACAAAAATCACATGATCATCTCCATAGATGCTGAAAAAACATTCAACAAAATTCAACATCCATTCATGATAAAAAATCTCAGCAAAATGGGTATACAGGGAAAGTACCTCAACATAATAAAGGCCATATATGATAAACCCACAGCCAACATCATACTGAACAGTGAGAAGCTGAAAGCTTTCCCTCTGAGATCGGGAACAAGACAGGGATGCCCACTCTCAGCACTGTTATTCAACATAGTACTGGAGGTCATGACCATGGCAATTAGACAAAACAAAGAAATACAAGGAATCCAGATTGGTAAAGAAGTTAAGCTGTCACTATTTGCAGATGATATGATATTGTACATAAAAAACCCTAAAGACTCCACTCCAAAACTACTAGAACTGATATCGTAATACAGCAAAGTTGCAGGATACAAAATTAACACACAGAAATCTGTGGCTTTCCTATACACTAACAATGAACTAATAGAAAGAGAAATCAGGAAAACAATTCCATTCACAACTGCATCAAAAAGAATAAAATACCTTGGAATAAACTTAACCAAGGAAGTGAAAGACATATACCCTGAACACTATAAGATACTCTTAAAAGAAATTAAAGAGGACACTAGCAAATGGAAACTCATCCCATGGTCTGGGCTAGGAAGAATTAATATCGTCAAAATGGCCATCCTGCCCAAAGCAATATACAGATTTGATGCAATCCCTATCAAATTACCAACAACATTCTTCAACAAACTGGAACAAACAGTTCAAAAATTCATATGGAAACACCAAAGACCCTGGATAGCCAAAGCAATCCTAAGAAGGAAGAATAAAGTGGAGGGGATCTCACTCCCCAACTTCAAGCTCTACAACAAAGCCACAGTAATCAAGACAATTTGGTACTGGCATAAGAACAGAGCCACAGACCAGTGGAACAGAATAGAGACTCCAGACATTAACCTAAACATATATGGTCAATTAATATATGATAAAGGAGCCATGGACATACAATGGGGAAATGACAGCCTCTTCAACAGATGGTGCTGGCAAAACTTGACAGCTACATGTAAGAGAATGAAACTGGATCACTGTCAAGCCCCATACACAAAGGTAAATTCAAAATGGATCAAAGACCTGAATGTAAGTCATGAAACCATAAAACTCCTAGAAAAAAACATAGGCAAAATTCTCTTGGACATAAACATGAGTGACTTCTTCATGAACATACCTCCCTGGGCAAGGGAAACAAAAGCAAAAATGAACAAGTGGGACTATATCAAGCTGAAAAGCTTCTGTACAGCAAAGGACACCATCAATAGAACAAAAAGATTCCCTACAGTATGGGAGAATATATTCATAAACGATAGATCCGATAAAGGCTTGACATCCAAAATATATAAAGAGCTCATACACCTCAACAAACAAAAAGCAAATAATCCAATTAAAAAATGGGCAGAGGAGCTGAAAAGACAGTTCACCAAAGAAGAAATTCAGATAGCCAACAGACACATGAAAAGATGCTCCACATCGCTAGTTATCAGAGAAATGCAAATTAAAACCACAATGAGATATCACCTCACACCAGTAAGGATTGCTACCACCCAAAAGACAAACAACAACAAATGTTGGTGAGGTTGTGGAGAAAGGGGAACCCTCCTACACTGCTGGTGGGAATGTAAATTTGTTCAACCATTGTGGAAAGCAGTATGGAGGTTCCTCAAAAAGCTCAAAATAGACATACCAGTTGACCCAGGAATTCCACTTCTAGGAATTTACCCTAAGAATGCAGTAGCCCAGTTTGTAAAAGACAGATGTACCTCTATGTTTATCACAGCACTATTTACAATAGCCAAGAAATGGAAGCAACCTAAGTGTCCATCAGTAGATGAATGGATAAAAAAGATGTGGTGCATATACATAATGGAATATTATTCAGCCATAAGAAGAAAACAAATCCTACCATTTCCAGCAACATGGATGGAGCTAGAGGGTATTATGCTCAATGAAATAAGCCAGGCGGAGAAAGACAAGTATCAAATGATTTCACTCATATGTGGAGTAAAAGAACAAAGAAAAACTGAAGGAACAAAACAGCAGCAGAATCACAGAACCCAAGAATGGACTAACAGTTACCAAAAGGAAAGGGACTGAGGAGGATGGGTGGAAAGGGAGGAATAAGGGGGGGAAAGAAAGGGGGTATTACGATTAGCATGTATAATTAGCACATAGGGCAGGGCATGGGGAGGGCTGGGCAACACAGGGAAGACAAGTAGTGATTCTGTGCTGATGAATAGTGACTGTAATGGTGTGTGTGTGGGTACTTGGTGAAGGTGGGAGCCTAATAAACATAATGTTCTTCATTTAATTGTAGATTAATTATAACAAAAAAAATTATATTAGAACTACTATACCCCACCAAATGTAGAAGTGTCTAAAATAGAAAGTTAAAGTCCTACATAACCTTACCTCCCAGAAAAATCTGTTTGAGACAGGACTTTTTAGTTTTGTTACTATGAATCTCATACATAGATAGATGATAGATAGGTAGATAAAACAGATATAAAACACAGAGTTGTAAGGAGATCTAACTACTCATAACCCACATTTTTCCATGGAGTAAAGCAAATATATCCTTCTATATCAATATTCATTAATTTATTTATTTAACAAGAATGTATTGAGCTCCTACTATACACTAGGTGCTTTTCTGGGCATTTCGGATAAACATACATTTAGATCACTAAATTTTCATATCTAATAAAATGTTTTTAAAAATTCAACCTGATGACTTAATTGTACCTTATGTAAATTTTGTTTTATTGACATCAGGGACCTGAAGTTTATTCTTATTTAATATGGGCCAATATAGTTTAGAAAAGGAAGACTTTCTCTGAGGCCCAGTGTCAAACAAGAATGTAATAGAACCATTGGCATTAGACCCTCAGAAACAATTTTATTATCTTGCTTGTCTCACTTCCAAGAACACATTGATCTTAATGTCACATCTTTCCCTTAACTAGAGGAACAGGGGAGTAGACAGGAATGATTCAGTGCAGCACTCCTAGCTCATGGACTTCCTGGTCCAGGATTTAAATTCTAGAGACAAACAGGAAAGGAAGCACAGTACCAAAAGCTAAAACACTAGATTGTGGAACTTCAAAGCTAGAGGATATATAAAAATATCAGGTAGTTTCAGTCTTTCATTTTCAATATAAGGATACCTAAAAATGAAACCCAGTGATCCTGATAATTTGTGTGTTTGTTTAAATACAGCACTTGGCTTATATTTAATGTATTCAATCATATTTCCTCACTATCCTTTATGTTCAAGATTACAGAGCAAGAGAGCTGAGACAGCCTCCAGCATTCCTAATTACATCTGCCTTCTACAGAAGTTATTTGGTAGTGAAGTCAGGACTTAAACCCACACAGTCCAACTCCAGAGACAAGGCTCTTAACTACCACCTTCTATTACCACTTATAAGTTGTAACCTTTGCAAGTTTCACCTCCCTAAATCTCAGCTTCTGCATCCAAAAATAATTCTTCTCTCATGGGGTTATTATAATTATTATCATTATACTTATAATTATTGATCATACATGTATAGTATTTTGTCTAGAACTTTAAAGAATCTGAGATTTTACCCTGCTTGCAAGTTAACAAATTAGTCATGGGTGTTGACAGAAGACATGAGACTCCTGAGTCAGAGGAAAGGACAGTTAATTACTCACAGCAATAACCCTGTCAGAATATCAGCATTTACACCAGTTGCCTGAGTTCTAATTCTGCATAGTGATGCAAAAAAAAATTGTGTCACCTGTACATGCAGTGGGCTGTATTACAGGAAAGAACCTCAAATTTAATGAACCCAACTATTTTATGGTGGCAGTAAACCTGACTTCTACTCAGGTTTTTGTATGAACATTTGTTTCTATTTCTCTTGGGTAAAGACTTACAAGCAAGATTGCTGGGTAATATGATTAAGCATATGTAGAAATACCCTTAAAGATAGATAGGAACAAAGGCTGGCAATGCCTCTGATTACAAGACATGCAGAAATGTGAGAGGCCAGTTAGATGGCATATAAAGAGTGTTCAATAAAGAATAGTCATTATTATCAGAAACATTATTGCCTAAGACTAGCCTTGGACAAACTATTGGAACATTTATTCATTCCATGGAAAGAATTAAAGATCTTGAAGGAATGTTACTTCCTACCTGCTTTCATTTCTCTAAATTGAATGCATCATTCTAATAGGAGATATCCATTTTGGGTTGAAGATAAAAATCTCCTAGGAGACCCCAAATAGAAAGTCAATAGATAATGCTTATTATGTTAATAGTAGCTGCTTGCCTGACACTTGCCTTCTGTAATACTTTCCAACATTGGATTATTCAGGCAAGTGACAAAATTGAAGCTGTCTATGATTACAAATTACAAGCTTCAGCTCAAGTTGTGCTCATAATCTGCTGTTCCCGAATGCCTGTAGACAGTAAGCTTCTACTTGTGCCCAGGGAGCTCCAGCCCGCCCACCATCTCCCATTTCTGCCCTCCAGATTTTGGATATGCTTAGCCAAATTTCTTATAAAAGTGCATATATATGTATATCCATATACATACAAAAATTTACACATCACTTATGCCTCTCTGACCAAACCCTGAATGAACAGAATTTAGTACCAGAAATGATTGCAGAGGACCAGAATTTAAGGACGGATTCTTTGAATTAGTCCTGAGTTTTCTGGAATTGATTTTCTAATCTGATTAGATTTAAAGGTACTAAAGTGGGTGTGGGTAAAGGTTAATAAAGAGAGGGTAGAAATGAAGAAGGTAATTTGGCTGCTCAAAGTAATGGCTGGGAACTGGAAGGGGTGTGGTCACAAAGACTTTCAACCAATCCTTCAGTACTAGATTCATGCCTTACCACATATTTTCCTTCTCTAAGCCTACAAATCTTGAGTCTACTGAGGTTTGCAGAGTGATATGATTTGCTTCCTGAATCCCTTCTTATAGGCACATAAGCTGGTAACTCTCCCACATTAAATCTGTTACCATTCCTTAATCTTATTTCCATTTCCAAAAATGTGAAAACTGTTTTATCTTCTTTCACTCTTATCAGCTTATTATTTATCTACTTTTAGTGGCATTTTGGAATGAAAAAAGATAAAGTGTGTATTCCATAAATGATGTGTAACTGGAATCCCAAATTCTTATTTTAGATGTGTGTTGGGACTATACCCATTTTTATTATTAATATTAGAAAGTATTTATATAGATAGCTGAAGTTCTAACCATATTTCCAGTTGCCTGCTTGTTTTGCATGCAGTCGTTACTGACTGAAGGATTATACTGTTGTGCACTGAAATTACCCTTGTCAGATGACTTACCTATGATATGTGAAGGAAATGACCCCTGAGCTGTTCAGAGAGCAAGGCTGACCCAGGCACATGGGCCTGGAAGCTCACTGAGTGCCAGGCACCAACACTGTGTAAATCTGATGTAGGGAAGTGTGTTCCTCAAGTGATGACTGGGAGAGCTCTAGAGGGTCAGAGAGTTTGGTCCAAGGGGACAGAGCATGGCCTCCAAGAGTGGGAAACATGGAGTTCAGTTAGACTGCTCTTCTATGCTTTTTTAAAGGTGGTATTGTCACAAATGGGAAAATGACAATTTTTAAGATAGGAGGTAGGTATGTAAGAATTCATTATATTTTTCCTCTGTTGTATATGTTTGAAATTTTAAGTAATGAAAAATTTAAATAGCTAAAAGATGATGTGTGTTTTTGATGACACGGAGACAAAGTCAACTGGACACTGTTTTAATTTGGGAATAACATAAAAACTCAAGAAAAGTTGCATGAATGACCCAGACACATGACCCAGATATTCTGTCCTTCAGCCATTCACCCCTTGGACTCCCCTACTCACTGTACTTTCTTTCTTTCTCTTTCTCTCTCTGTCTAGACAGATCAATAGAGAAATAGATTGTTTTTTCCAAATATCGAAGAATAGGTTACATATTTCAAAGCCCTTTACCTATTAATACTACAGCTTTTTAAACTATAAAGAAAAGATATTCTCTTATATACACACAATACACATAAAACTACAATAAATTTAACATTACAACAGAATTTTATCTGTTGTCTGATATTAAAATCTTGTCAATTTACACAATAATATCCATAAAGGTATTTTCTTTGCCATCCAGAACATGATCCACAGGAGCGTTGCATTTGGTTTTCATGTTTCTAGATAGCCCTACAAAACTGGATCGGCCTTTGTGCCTGGGTCATCCCCATGCCATGAGCCCTTGTTCCCCCAGTCAGGCCTTGCCAGCATGGGTGAAGGAGGCTGGGTTCCTCAAGCCACCCTCCCCACTGTCCCAGGCTTTGTCTTTAAAGATTTCATCCCAGGCTTTGTCTTTATAAAGTATTTCATCAAGTCAGCAAGAACGTCTTCCATCTCTTCTGAGAAGGAAAGTTTCTACCAAATAAATGTTTCTGTACAACTAGAAAAAATTACTTAGTCCACACGCTACCATGTCATCTGAAGAGGTGGTCTCTCTTTCTGTTTCTCATAACCAAGTATATTTATTCTTTCCAAATATATTGCTCTTCTAAGAGCCAAGTGCTCTCTGTGGCTCTCTTGGGTATTCTTTAGGGAATCCCAGACATTCGGGCTTAGTGGAAGGAAGGAGTCCTCCTCAGACCTTTCCTGAAGGCCTGTTTTGGCTTCTCAGAGGTGACCACAGGCTGAGAAGGAGATGGACCTCGGCTTTGCTAACCCTGCCAGCTCAGAGAGAAAATGAAGCAGAGAGTAAGAAAATGGTTTGGGCTTCAATAAATAATGAGGAAGATAGAAGAATAAAAAGGGAGAATGCCCCGGCTGGTTGGAAGGAAAAGGGGATGCTCCTATTGTCCCTATTGTCCCCAGCCACACCCCTCCACACACACAACCTGATCCAGACCCCATTTCTTGAGGATCATCAGGCACTGTGAGCTTATCTATGGCATCCTGGAGAGAATGTACAAGGATCTTGTCTTTGAGCACAAGATGACGTTTATGGAAATATTGTCAGGTGTGGCATGACCATCTCCCCTCTGTGAGGATGGCAACCTTGATGTGTTCCTCTCAGGCACATTTGATGACAACATACGGGACATGCACTTGGATAGGGTTGAGGCACTGTCATGTAATTTTCAAGCTCTTAGTAGATTCCCTAGTCAGTCCCTGGAGACACCTGCTGCTCATGCAGAACAGGTGAGTCCTACAGCTTTCTCCCAGATGACAGTGGTTCTGCAGGTTGCCTTGTACCCCAGTTCAATGCTCTGAAGCCAAAGTAGTCAAAGATACCAAGCAGATTCTTGCTTTCATGCACATCCATTCATCTGGATCAAAGCCAC